>NC_139899.1:27359017-27997350 GCF_905171665.1 Trachurus trachurus | reverse complement strand
TATGGAGCTTTAACACAAACATCTACCTTTATACTGTATGGAGCTTTAATACAAACATCTACCTTTATACTGTATGGAGCTTTAACACAAACATCTACCTTTATACTGTATGGAGCTTTAATACAAACATCTACCTTTATACTGTATGGAGCTTTAATACAAACATCTACCTTTATACTGTATGGAGCTTTAATACAAACATCTACCTTTATACTGTATGGAGCTTTAACACAAACATCTACCTTTATACTGTATGGAGCTTTAACACAAACATCTACCTTTATACTGTATGGAGCTTTAACACAAACATCTACCTTTATACCGTATGGAGCTTTAACACAAACATCTACCTTTATACCGTATGGAGCTTTAACACAAACATCTACCTTTATACTGTATGGAACTTTAACACAAACATCTACCTTTATACCGTATGGAGCTTTAATACAAACATCTACCTTTATACTGTATGGAGCTTTAACACAAACATCTACCTTTATACTGTATGGAGCTTTAATACAAACATCTACCTTTATACTGTATGGAGCTTTAACACAAACATCTACCTTTATACTGTATGGAGCTTTAATACAAACATCTACCTTTATACTGTATGGAGCTTTAATACAAACATCTACCTTTATACTGTATGGAGCTTTAATACAAACATCTACCTTTATACTGTATGGAGCTTTAACACAAACATCTACCTTTATACTGTATGGAGCTTTAACACAAACATCTACCTTTATACTGTATGGAGCTTTAACACAAACATCTACCTTTATACTGTATGGAGCTTTAACACAAACATCTACCTTTATACTGTATGGAGCTTTAATACAAACATCTACCTTTATACTGTATGGAGCTTTAATAACTATATTTCCTCTGTGTTTCAGAGTAAGTGCGGAGCAGGACGACCTCTCTGGAGTCCAGCTCTACCCGGTGGAGATGGTCACAGTCGAGGAGTCACTCAAGTAAGAGTCTATGTCTGTGTCTCAACATAAGCCTGAAATCAGCTGTGTTGCAGTGACTTGATCCAAAATCAATATTATCCTCCTCATTTTCTCTCTCTCTCTCTCTCTCTCTGTCTGTCTCTCCTCAGTGGGCAGGACAGTGATGACAGTGCCACGACTCCAAAGGTACAGTGACCAGAGCTTATTTCTATTTTCTTAACATAAGTTACTATGTTACGACAGTATAGAACAGCAGGGTGTCATCAGCGTATCGTCAACACCAAGCTGTGAAAACCAGTCAGTCACAGATGATGCTTTTTATCTGGAGAGACATTCAGAGATGAACAATTGAAACATTGTGAAGTGGTGGAGTGAGACGGTTTTTGATGATGCATGCATGAAAGAAAAGTTCGGCAAAAGAAGACGAAACCCACCGTTGATGATACAATATGCAGGTGATGAGGTCACAAATGTAACTGACCAATCAGTGATTTCAGCATTTAACCAGAATATACAGTTATATAATTATATTTGTAAATTGTCGAAAAAAAGACAAATATCTGCTCTGGCACTGTGATTAATCACATTCTCAATCATATTTCTAATACCACCACTGGGGGGCATCATGAACATAGTGGCTGTAGCTTCATATTTTCCTCTTTTTCTGTGTTTTAATTGATGTACTGATTAATAACAACATATATTTGTGGTTTTAAGAACCAAAAACCATCTCAGTGTAGTGTAACACCCATCTCCTCACTCTGGGGTGTCGCTCTGATCGGTGTCAGCCAATCAGAACAGAGGAGGCTGATTGGCTGACTGTTTTCTGAGTGATCCAATAAAAAACAGAGCAGATTTCAGAATAAAACACTCAGAGAATCCAAATCCTGCAAGTTGTTGGATGATGGTGGGTCCAGGTGGTGGGCGGGGCTTGATCTAAACATGGCTGAGAGCAATGAGCGCTTCGTTGTGACATCACAAAGTTACAGAAGAGTCCAAATGGTTCATTTATTGCCTAGAAATCTCACTCTGAACAGTATGGGACCTTTAAATCTGGTAGTCTTTTAGCCAATAGGTTGCAATAGAGTGAAGTAGAGCACTGGAATAAGAGAGTAAGGACACGCATTGGTCCAATGGAAGCGCCTCCTGATGGCGGAATATGGGAATTGCAAAAGCGCCCAAGAACTGACATCTCTGCATTGTTGGTGAATGAGCAAGTGTGGTATTTTCAATAATTTACAGACATTTCTAGATCACCTATGTTAATAGCATCATTGAGGACCCCTTACAGATAAACATTAACACATAGGCTAGTAAAAAAAAAAGTTTTCTACATGAATGTTTCAATCTACATTTTATAATAAACAAATTATAAGTGTAATTTGATATGACCAGGACACCTAAAAACAAAAACACGGCTGTTCTCATCAATTTAGAAGCAAGTGGGCAACACACATACATTGGAGTGAATGGGTTTTCTGCGCGCTTTTGCAATACCCATGTCCTGCCACTCGGGGCGCAAAACCCTTACCACGGGAGTCAATGGTGGTGTCGTTACTCTCTTATTTCAGTGCTCTAGAGGGAAGTAAGTCCTTAAGTACTTTGTGTCTTTGTCCTTGATGATGTAAGGTAAAGTAGAGCCTGTAAGTGTGTGATGATGATGATGATAATAATAATAATAGAGTGATAGAGGATATTAAAGTCTATTTAAGGCCTAAACGTGTGATGCGTTCTGTAGCAGCACCTGGAGGGAGGTGGCTATGAGTTCCAGAAGAAGAGACAGATGATTCTAGAGAAGGCCAGGTTTGAGGCCCAGCTTGCATGTCGGGAGTATGAGTGGCATATGTCCATCAAGGTAAACCTTGCCGTGCGTGGCATCAGAGCCGCCGGCTGCTTGCTCGGCTGTTTAAGGAGTGAATGAGTCCCGTCCATCTCGTCTCCCAGTGAGCCGACACTCGTCTTCTTCGTCTTCTTCTACCTGTGTGTCTGTTTGCTGTGAGCAGATTTAACCGCTTCCACATGTGTCACACAGTCGCAGCATGTGAACGGAGCGAGGACACGTCAGGTTCAGGTCTCTCACCACCAGTGACTCACAGGCTCCTCACAGAGACGCCTGATTGGTTTTTCGAGTAACGTCCGATCTGATGAACTGGTGGCTGGTGAACTGACGGTTTCCTGTCTTGCATGTCGGTGTCGTGTAACGAGTTCATCTGCTGCAGGCGGCTGATGTGTGATGTCAGTGTCGGTCTGTGTCTCGTTTATGTCGTCAGAAGAAACCAGCAGCAGATTATTATTGACTTTATGTCAGTTGTGTTTTGTATTGTTGAGAAGGAGGAATTCAATTGTTCATAATCTATCAATACAGTATCAGACACATTTCGCTATAATGTCCAAACAAGAGAATCGTGCGGTGGCCCTGAGGGCTCAACACACTGCAGCTTAAGAAAGTAACTGCAAAGACACAACAAGAGATAGCTGCAGAAAAAAACTCACAACACAACACAACACAAGTGTTTCCAGGGACATAACAAAAAATGACAGACCCAGCAGTTTATTTTGCTTACCATGACATCAATATCACATGCTTCATTATGATATTATTGCAAATATTAACTCTACTGTCGTTACGAAACTTTGTGCTAAGGTCCGTCACTT
Organism: Trachurus trachurus; assembly: GCF_905171665.1. NCBI lineage: Eukaryota > Metazoa > Chordata > Actinopteri > Carangiformes > Carangidae > Trachurus > Trachurus trachurus. Next base: position 27,993,736 of record NC_139899.1, on the reverse strand, counting down.
TTTTGTGTCCCCACAAACACATAACTGTTGGGTTGTGAGTTTTTGCAGCTCGATGAAAATTGTTTTCTGAAGTTGCAGCATATTTTCTCGAGTCATTATAGTAGCACACTGAGCCCTCTGGGCCACCGTGGTTACGACTCTACACAAAGACGATTATACTTTTGAGGTGTGAAGTTAAAATCCATTCATCAACATGTTCTCCTGTATCTTAACTACCTGTTTTATACATTTATCTTTGTTTATATTTATCTTTTCCTGCTGTTTTACTGGTTTTCACCAAACACCAAAACAAATCCCTCGTCTGATTCTGACCTGCGTCCTGGTGACCGCTGGATTTCTGTCTACGATCGTTATTAAACCGAATCACAGGAGTCTCTCAGTTGATGTGAGATCTGAGTGTGAAGCCTCAGACAGAGTCCTGACCCTGGATCAGTCTGGTCTCTGTCTGTGCTGCTGCTTACATAATCTGAATGATGGATAGAGAGGAAGGAGGAGGAGGAGGAGGGAGAGTGATCGTCTCTGAGCCCGTTCACTGTAGGTCACTGAACTCTTGTTAGAGCTTCATCTCCACAGTGTGTGTGTGTTTCTGTGTGTAGTTTATCTCCGTGTGCCCACATGAAACTAAGGACACAAACAATCCAGCATCTGTTCACTGAATTATTCTGTTTATTGGTGATTCGTCTAATTTCCGTCTCTTCTTCCACAGCGAGACGACAGATCTCCGGCCGGTGGATCCCCGTCCTTCTCCAGCCCGCCGTTTGGACTGAAGCCGCGTTCAGGTGAGCCGGATGTGGAACTGGGAGGGTGAGGGTCTGAGGGTCTACTGGTGAACACATTGGTGCCTCTGGTTGGGTTAAACTGGGGGCTTATGAACTGATGGGATGCTCAAAATCTTTGTGTGAATTAACGTTGGACTGGAGCCACCGGTCGTCGCTCTGTCCGTTTGGAAATCAGTTTTTATTCAAGTGTAGACATCACTTTGTTTGAAGCAAGAACTTGCTGAAAGTTTATTTATTTTTATTTTAATGTTTATTTAACATGCAACATTGCCACAAAAAATGGGAAAATGTGATGCATATAAGACATCTAGCTTCGTGAAAAAAGCAAAAACTATGAAGTCTTTATAGTCAAACTATGGAAGCCCAATGGGAAAAAAGAAAAAAACATTTTTTTAATGAAAAGTTATTTCTCATTCTTTTTTTTTTTTATATATATATTTTTTTCATTTCTTCCCAGAAACAACATTATTACTTGCCTCTCACTTTTTGCTTTCACTGATAAAATAAAGAACAACATGACAAAATGATCCTCACAAAAACAAAAAAAAAGGGGGGGGAAATTCAGGGCCTCCCTAAATATCTAAGGCTCATAAAAAAAAGAGAAACAAAATAACACTTAAAAAGAAACTAACAGAAACCTAAACACATCTGACTCGGTTATGTGTTGCCTACCAGCTGTTTAGCGCTGTGTGACGTGTAGCTAGCAGCCCGCGTGTTAGCCGCGGCGGCTTCGTGGTGTCTGCTGCTCGTCCGCTGTGTTTGCTTTTCCTAGTGCTTAGCAACCATCCAGCGTTTGTTTGCTAACCGTTATCAACCGTGTGTGAAAATGTTGCTGACTGCTAACGAAGCTAACATGATGCTAACAGCATGTGGAGACTGTGACCTGTAGCTATTGTGAAATGCCACTAATCTTTATTTTTGTTTTTGTGCTGTCGTTGTGTTGTGTTGTGTTGTGTTGTCGTCTTACGCTCTCTCCCTGTTCTCGCTCTCTTCCTTCTCTGATTCACTCGTTTGTTCGTTTTTCTGTCGCTTCTTCTGTCGCTGCATGACTTTTAATGTGAAAATCACGACCTCACCTCACTTCCTGCTGTGTGTGTGTGTGTGTGTCTGTCGTGCGTCTCATTGGTTGATTTTCCTGCCACTCGTCTCTCTGGACTTCTTTTCTGGTGCTGTCGGTGTTTTCGGGGGTGTGTGTTTTTTCTCGTGGAATGAACTTTGCCTTGCTGCACCCCCCACCCCACCCCTCACCCCTTTCCACACACACACACACACACACACACACACACACACACACACACACACACTGCACCCCACCTTCCTCCTCCTCCTCCTCTTCCTCCCTCCACACCCTGGTTGTAGCCCCGCCCTCGCTGCCCTGCTCGCCCCCTTCTTCCTGTCTCGCCCCCTCCCTCCTCTCACAGGCCTCGCCCCTACGTAGAGATACGCCGCGTAGCCATGACGACGGAGGCGATCACAGCCGCGGTAGGTCTCCACCTTTTTACCCCCAGACCCCCCCCAACCAACCCATCCTCTGATTTCCTGCGGCCCTGCAGAGGCTGCGGCGCCGGGACTCAGGTGTCTTCTTGTCGACTGTCTCCTTGAAGGGGTTTTTTTGGTGCTCTGGGGCTGCCGTAGCTCAGCTTAGCGTAGCGTGTTGTTCGGAAGGGAAACCAAAGACGGTTTATAAACCAAGACCCCCCATGACGAGCTTCCTGTATAGGCTACATGTCACGTGGGTTTCTGCACGGCCACGCCCTTTTAGGAGACTAGCGGCAGCCTTGAGTGTATTGACTCCAATGGGAAAATTGAGCGTGAACACAGATTATGGTCGATCCTTTCTCCCCACGGTCACTAAAGTAAATTTTGAACAAATTTTTCACAAGCCACATCTCTTCTAAACAGTTTGACACAAAAATGGCGATTTTCCGACGGACACATCAGGAGAAAATGAACTTTGTTCACGACCTGTCTCTGTCTCTACGACACACTCTCGCGAGATTTGGCACAGATCTCCTAGGCAACGTCAAACAAATGGCCGCGAACTCCCGTAAAAATTATTCGTCATGCTAAATATGACTGTTAGTAGTGTAAATATTTAATGTTATCATAAGAAAATATAAATATCTCACTTTCATCTACCTACAAATTGTATAAATCCACACACACGTTCACAGAACGAGGTGGTGACGGTTTACCACGCCCATTTAGGAGACAGGAAGTGTATATAACTATCATTGGAGCAGCCGCTCATGGAGTATCTTGGTAAATAGAGTAGCCTATCTTTGGGGAAACTTGTGGTGCGTCACGTCGGCTCTGACTGTGACTCTCTGGCGCCCCCCGTTGGTAACCGTGGTAACGACACGGTAAACAACCCCTTAGATCACTCCCAAAAACTTTCTTCTCGTTTCTCTCCTCGACTGCCACTGTGTGTTTTCTGCCTCAGACCACATGTGAGGGTGTTTTAGATTATTGCTGCCTGTGTGTGTGTGTGTGTCTGTGTGTGTCTGTGTGTGTGTGGTAGAGGCATGATCAAAGAGGAGCTTCACCGCCGCCGCACTCAGCTTTTATCCCCAGCTGTTCATGTGTGTGTGTGGCGGCAGCAGACGAGCAAATGCACGTGGTGGAAGTTAAACTCCCTCTGTGTGTGTGTGTGTGTGTGTGTGTGTGTGTGTGTGTGTGTGTGTGTGTGTGTGTGTGTGTGTGTGTGTGTGTGTGTGTGTGTGTGTGTGTGTGTGTGTGTGTGTGTGTGTGTGTGTGTGTGTGTGTGTGTGTGTGTGTGTGTGTGTGTGTGTGTGTCGAGCTGTGTTTCACTCACTTGGTCCATAAAAGGCTCTGATATGTTGCAGGAAGTGAGCAGTGGCTCTGAGCCGTTTAACTGTTCACACACTCTCAGTAACGACGTCCTCGTGTGAACAAACCTCTGACAATCCAACAGAGACTCTCTCACCTCGTTCAGTGTGTTGGGACATTTTAAATCTCTGCTTCATCTGCATTTTACTGTCTTTACTGATACTGAATGCAGTTTAAGTTAAAGGGATAGTTCAACATTTTTGACAAATTGGCCCATTGCCATAAGTCATAGCAGTAGGTTTGTTACCTTTAATTGTCGGTGCAAGCTGTTTTTAGAACGGCGGAGCAGAGCGGCGAGCTGCTCAGAGCTACGCTACGGAGGCTAATGGGATTTCTTGGATTTCTCTGGTGGACAAGTTGTGACCTGCACATTCACCACGCTATGAGATAATAATAATAATAATAAATTTTATTTGTAAAGCACTTTTCATAAAGTAATCTCAAAGTGCTAATAACAGAACGTTACCAGACAGAGTTGTTTTAGAGTTAAATTCATGCAAAACCGCTGATGCGCGTTGCCTTCAGGGACAGTTTTTCAGCAAGCAGTCTCTGTATTTACCTCTAAAACAACTCTGTCTGGTAACGTTCTGTTATTATCTCATAGCGTGGTGAATGTGCAGGTCACAACTTGTCCACGAAAGCGTTTTGGAGTTGTTGGATTGTGTATTTTATGAGTTTGATGAGGGAAACCAAGAAATCCCATGAGCCTCCGTAGCGTAGCTCTGAGCAGCTCGCGGCTCTGCTCCGCCGTTCTCAAAATAGCTTGCACCGACAATTAAAGGTAACAAACCCACTGCTATGACTATAGGGGATTATGGCAATGGGCCAATTTGCCAAAATGTTGAACTATCCCTTTAATGCTTTAAAGCTCCAAACAGTATAACGGTAGATGTGTGTTTTTAAGATTATATTACACACGTCACCACGGTAACAAGCTTTCAGTTTCTCTACAGAAGCGTTGTTGCTGTTGTGTTTCTACATGAGTGGGTCATGTGTACTGTGTGTGTGTGTGTGTGTGTGGTGAGATAAGATAATGGTGTATAATGGGCTCAGGCCTCAGGGAGAGTGACATCACCAGGAACTGACACACTCACATCATCACCACTCCTGACCTCATTAACAACCAATCATCACCCTGTGTGTGTGTGTTGGTGTGTGGGTGTGTGGGTGTGTGAGAGTCATCTGTTTTTGTGTGTGTGTTTTTTAATCTTGTGCTTATTTGCATTTCTGTGTGCATACCTGTTTAGGTGGTGTGTGAGAGTGTGTCTGCCTCTGCATGTTGGTACATATTTTATGTATTATGTGTGTGTGTGTGTGTGTGTGTGTGTGTGTGTGTGTGTGTGTGTGTGTGTGTGTGTGTGTCTTCCTCACTGTGAGTGCGGGTTGTCTCGTCGTCACTGCTTCTGTTTGAGGTTTAAAGACCTGGTTTAAAGGTCAAACAGGTTCCAGATGTGAACACAAACTCAACTCTGAGGTTCAGTTTAGGTTCATTAAATGAACATTTAATAGAGTTTAATAGCTGATAAAAGCGGATAAAACAAGATAAGATAAAAAAATATATATATAAAGAAATAAATGATGAACAGAAACAGAATCGAGGCAGATTATATGAGATTAGATCTATGAATCTGAATGTGAGAGATTAGATGTGAGAGATTATCAACATGTGATGTTACAAACCTGGACCAGAGAGCACTGACTTCTTATTATATGAATTTATGTTAATTTCAACAGTGACGGTCGCTTGGAAACAAGATGCAGCTTCTGTCTCAGTATTAAAATGGATTAAATGTTTACTGTCAGTGACATGTTTTATGTTTAAACTACAGATTAAATACTAAACAGCTGGTGAAACACGTGTGAAACATAATTTTATTTTCATGTCTCGACTAAAACATTTAGCAGGAAATGGTTATTGCCAATTGTCTCTGTAGAGCAGCTACACAGGAAGAAAACAGGCCTTCAAAAATAAAGAATAGGTGTCTATGACGAAGAAGCAGTTATTAAAATTTGAAAAAATATTCAGATCTAGAAAAATGTTGTTTGTCTGTGCTTTTATTTTGTATATATATTCTCATTCATACTTAAAAAAAGAAACATAAAATCCACTCACTCTTCATCATCATTAGAGCTGATGTGACCTCAGGGAATTGAACCTGTGCCCTCTTTGCTCCGTCTGCACGTTCACACTCAAACTCATCAACACTTGGCAGTGTGAGAAAAAGTCTCGCACACACACACGCAGGTCGTTTTCAGCTGGATCAGCTCTGTGATCAGAGATGTTATCTGTCTGCTCTCCCAAAGAGAGAGAGAGGTGTTGCCGTAGAATCAGGTGGTAACCATGGTGACGAGGAGACGGTTTACACGGAGGAGGCTTAGATAGATAACAACGAGCTCATCCATCTGTGTTGTTACTGAATAGCAGCAGGATTAGGATACCGTGTGTGTGTGTGTGTGTGTGTGTGTGTGTGTGTGTGTGTGTGTGTGTGTGTGTGTGTGTGTGTGTGTGTGTGTGTGTGTGTGTGTGTGTGTGTGTGTGTGTGTGTGTGTGTGTGTGTGTGTGTGTGTGTGTGTGTGTCTGCTGCCGGTAAACAGCAGCAGCTCAAACACAGACACCGTTTGTAGAGAAGATTAATAAAGTTTATTATTTTGTAGCCTTCAAACTTTATCGATGGTAGTGCTACAGCTGTGGCCTAGATTGACATATCTGATCTTCTGGATGACATCTGGTCACATCTGGACAAGGTGTTCTTGATTTGTCCTCACATGGTCGACATCTTTTGGTTTTGACTGAAATACCTGCTGTTGGTTATGTCAACATGCTAATGTTAGCATTTAGCTTAAGGTGCAGCTTCATGAAGCCACCAGGAAGCTGTAGTCCAGTTTCTGTTACAAAGACGATAAAGAAACAAGACGCCCCACAACGAGTCAGTTTCCTGTATCTGTGTCCCGTGGGTTTCTCCATGACTCCGCCCCCTTTAGGACACAAGCAGACCATGGCTCCGCCCCCTTTTAGGAGATCAGCAGACCATGACTCCGCCCCCTTTAGGAGACCAGCAGGCCAGAACTCCGCCCCTTTTAGGAGACAGCAGACCATGACTCCGCCCCCTTTAGGAGACCAGCAGACAATGACTCCGCCCCCTTTAGGAGACCAGCAGGCCATAACTCCGCCCCTTTTAGGAGACCAGCAGACAGTGACTCCGCCCCCTTTAGGAGACCAGCAGACAATGACTCAGCCCCCTTTAGGAGACCATCAGACCATGACTCCACCCCCTTTAGCAGACCAGCAGGCCGTGACTCCGCCCCCTTTTGGAGACCAGCAGGCCATAACTCCGCCCCTTTTAGGAGACCAGCAGACAGTGACTCCGCCCCCTTTAGGAGACCACCAGCAGCAGCAGGTCTTGAGTCTATTGAGTCCAATGGGAGAAGTGAACATGAGCTCAGATTCTGGTCGATTTTTTTGCTTCATAGTCACTGAAGTAAATATTGGACTCATTTTTCACAGGTCACATCTCTTCTGAACATTTTGAGACTAAAATGGACAAATTTCAGACAAATCAGGAGAAGATAAACTTTTTTCCAGACTTTTCCAGTCTCTCTCTCAACTAATGTTCGCAGACTCCCGTACCCACTAATATTATTATATATATATATTTAATATTATCATGAGAACATATACATTTCTCACTTTCCTACTGACAGCTTTTATAAATCCACACACGTTCACAACATGAGGTGGGGGGGGACGAGTGACCACGCCCACTTTAGCAGACAGGAAGTGTAGCTATAACATTTCATATCATTGGTGCAGCTTTGTAATGAGCCATCTTGTCATAGTAGAGGATCCTTGGCTTGATTGGTGATAATAAACACAACAAAACCCATGAGCCCATGTTGGTAAAATGTGACACAGAGGAGCTCAGGGAGATGTGGTTTGTTGTATTTTTCCAACACCACCATCTTCATCATCTTGTGCTGCCCCCTAGTGTTGAGATGAAAACAAACAGTGATCTTGATCCTGACCTGTGCAGAGACCAGACCTGGATCTGTTGGTCTGGTTCTGTTTGTCAGACGAGTCCTGGTCCAGGTCTCACTCTGAACATCAACAAAACCTTTTAATAAGTCGTCAGAGGAGGAGACGCAGAGACGAGATGCTGCGGGCTCAAAGAGTCCAGATGGCAGAGACACAAAGACATTTAGAGAGGAGGAGGAGGAGGAGGAGGAGGAGGAGGAGGAGGAAGGAAGGGATGAAGAGTGGGGGAGGGGAGGGAGCAGCGGCTTGTTAAAATGATTTGACCCAGAAGATAAAACAGTGAAGATAAAAACTATTTTCCCGTCGTCACCTCCCCCTCCTTCCTCCTCCTCCTCCTCCTCCTCCTCCTCCTCCTCCTCCTCCTCCTCCTCCTCCTCCTCCTCCTCCTCCTCCTCCTCCTCCTCCTCACTCAGGATTAACAGAGTGAAACAAACAAACTCGTCTCTGAGTCTTTAACCGTTTGTTCTCTGGTTTTACTGACTGAGACTCGTGACCTTTGACCTCAACCTCAGGTGTTCAAATACCTGCAGGAGGAAACTAAAGGACAATTTTCACCCAAATCATAAACACACCTGTAAGCTAGATTTTATTCTTGAAGGTTTACAGTTCATTATCGGCAGTTTAAGGTATATTTTAAACTTTATTAACACCACCCAAAATTATAAAAGACAGTAATAATACATTGTTGTTTTGTATCTTATTCACCAAAATCATCCAAATATTCCAATAAAGACTATATTTTTGCAAATGAAATCTAACATTATTAGAATATAAATTTATTCTAATCAACAAAACATTTAAGTTTTTCTTTATTTTTTCTGTAGTTTAGTAAAACACAGTTTCAAGTGTTTGAGAACCAAAACACTGATGCTCTTTAGAGGCTGTAGCTCCACCTTGTGGTCACTCAGTGGAACTACAGACATGAGCTGTGTTAAAAACAAGGGTTAGATCTACTGTAAAATAGGTGTGTGTGTGTGCATACGTGCGTGTGTATGTGTGTGACTTTTACAGTTAACATGAAGCTGATAGCAGCGGCAGCAGCTGTTTAACTTTGGGAACATTAAATATCCATCTGCCAACACCTTTACACTTCACTAGTTTCACACATTAACATTAATCTGCTTTGTTTAATCTGTGTGAAAACAACAGTTGAGTGAAATAATCAGACACTGAACCTCCTGTGAAATGTGTTTTATTTCCTTCAGATTAAACAACTAAACAGGAAAATGGTGTTAATGTGAACGTCGGAGTAAATGCTCCTCATGATGCTGCGGTTGAATGTCTCTCTGCCACTGTTCTAACTCTAATGTTTCTACATTTACTTCTGCATCATCACCGCCGACTGCTTCTCTGTGACATCTATAATAATCAATTTAATATTATTATCTAGTGCAGGATGTGGTTAGTTAAAGTCTTGAAGACGGAGACGCTCGACTTCACTCCATGTTTATTTGATCTTTTTTCTTCTGCTGTGATCACATAGATGGATGTACAGTCAGCTGTGTGTGTGTGTGTGTGTGTGTGTGTGTGTGTGTGTGTGTGTGTGTGTGTGTGTGTGTGTGTGTGTGTGTGTGTGTGTGTGTGTGTGTGTGTGTGTGTTATAACGCAGCGGTGAACTCGTCTTCACATGACCGCTCCTGTGACAAAGCGCCGAGCTCTGACTGCATGAGTGCACGTGAATGTCGAGCTTACATAAGCTTCCTACATCTTTCATGGCAGAGGAGGCTTTTTATTCTGTGTCACTGGAGAAACGGGACGTTCGTTAGTGTCTCCACGACGTCCACGCTCATGTTGACGTTATCTGCATCCAGCTGCTGCACACACACACACACACACACACACACACATACAGTACACATGCACACACATGGATAGTGTACTGTATGTTGAGTGTTCACACCAATAGAAATCGTTGAAACGTTATTAACAGTCCCAGTTTTCTCAGGTTTTCTTTCATCTTAAAAACTCTTCAGAGCTTCGGTTGTTTATTTGTTACCTTTCAAAATAAAACCCCTCTTCTTTTATCTCATCATTGATCACTGATCATGACCTGATTTGGTTTTTAAATTGGAAAAATTCATTTGAAAAGTGGACGTTTATTGAATTAATACATCAAATTATTTCTATGTACAGTAAATTGCTTTTTTTTTCTCTTATGAATTTCTTTTTTTCTTTGAAAACCATTTTCGTAAGCCTTTCTTGTCTTCCACCTCTCCTGCACAATGTTTAATTAAAACTAAACCAAACAATGTTATGAAGGGGTCAATGGTTGAGATGCCTTTTCACAGGATTGTTGTCCTAAAACCTTGTTGTCCTAAAAATGCCCCTCCTCTTTGACCATATTTGGATTCACGAGGAGTTGGAGGCGGAGTCAAGCTCTGCCAAGATGGCGACGGCGGAGCTCGACTCTCCACTCTCACATCTGTCTTTATTTACCTTTATATCTAGTTTATGTTCAAAGTTAGCACAATCAGTGTCCATAGAAACAGTAGCAAAAGGGGGCGGGACTTAAAGGAAAAGGTCAAATAACATTTTGGTGATGTTCACCTGTGTAGCTGTGATTTGATTGGCTGATTTCCTGATGATATTATGAATCTGATCTGACATTATCAATCGTCCCAGATCAATTTTGTTTTTCACTGTGTTTGACTCTTCATCCTGACCTCTCCTCCTCCTCCTCCTCCTCTTGTTGTTGCAGTTTTCCTGCGCAGCCACAAGAGTCTGGAGTCTGTGGATCCTCAGTTCACCATGAGGAGGAAGATGGAGCAGCTCAGAGAGGAGCTGGAGCTGATGGAGCAGCTCCGAGATGTGAGACACACACTGATTATTATATTATTATTGATTATTACTGATCGGTAGATTCGCAGCAGCTGTAAAACATTGAGACTGTGTTTCAGTTCTGTACCGCAGACTCTGGTTTTAATCAGCTGATCCAGAGTCTGTGTTGTGTTCGTATGTGAATGTGCAGTCGCTGCTCCTGCAGACGGGTTAGAGTCCAGATGGAGACAAGATGATGTTGTGCACTTTTATTTTTTGGCTTGTGTGCAGGGAACTGAACTGAACTTGATTTTACTGGTTTGCTGTTGAAGCTGAACTGAATTTATTTATTTATTTTTACCTGAACTTTGAAAAACCTGAAGTGAAATTCTGAGCTGGTTTGTCACAGATACAGATATAGAGACAATAACTTTAAGTGATTAGAAGAAAATGAAAGAAAATCACAGAAACTGTTCAATCTAAATCATCAACCCAAAGACTTTTCTGTCTTTCTCTTGGTTTTTGTGAGTTTTGTGAGTCCGGTCTGTTGTGATTAAAACCTGGTCTGGACTCAGGTCTCAGTCCAGCGTCGTGACCTTCAGCTTCAGCTGCTTTAAAGCTCCTGAGAGACGCTGCTGCTAAAAATAGAAACAATCAGTAAACAACAATACTGGATCATTTCCAAAAAAAAAAAAAAAAGTTTTTGTCCTCGTCTAAACTCACAACGAACCACAGCCCACACACACGCAGATTATATCAGTGGGATGTTGAAGAACCTGGAAGTTCTGGTTCCACCTCGATTATAAATACTGTGAGTGAGGACAATGGAGGACAGCTCAGTCTCCGTCTCCATCTCTGTCTCATCAGTGTTTCCTGTCCATCATTTAACCCTTCACTCACCTGTCTGCTCCTCAGAGCATCGAGAGCCGACTGAAGGTCGTCCTCCCCGAAGACCTCGGCTCGTCTCTGATGGACGGCGTCGTCCTCTGTCACCTGGCCAATCACATTCGCCCGCGCTCCGTCGGCAGCATCCACGTCCCCTCACCTGCAGTGGTACGTCCCATCTGTCCCATCAGTTTCCTTTTTATTCATCCTCTCAGCTTCTCTCTTTTTATTTTTCTCCTATTTTTATTTTCTTTCTTTAGTTTCTTCCTCCTCTGTCTCTCTGGGAGAATATTTCTCCTTTCATTTCATCCCCCTCTCCCTTTTCTGAACACTTCACCTCATTCATTTTTTCTTGCACTTCCTTACTTCCAACTGTTCCTCCATCTTTTCCTCCTGTCCTTATTTCTTCTTCCTCCTTTATCTTTGTCCAATCGTCATTTTTCCTATTTATGTTTTTTTCCGTCACCATTGCTCTTCCAGCAGACCTGGTGAAAACAGCTTTATAAATAGCAGATTGTAATTGAATGAGACGTTGACCGTTGTGTTTAAATGCCACTTTGTGCCTCCAGCCCAAACTCAGCATGGCCAAGTGTCGGAGGAACGTGGAGAACTTCCTGGACGCCTGCAGGAAGATCGGCGTCCCTGAGGTAAGACGTGACCCTGGATCTACAGTACTGAACCTCCTCCGACCACAGCGAGGTCGTCTCTCTGAACTGGGGGTGGTTTAGATGTTGTTCCATTATCTCCCATAATCTTCTACAAAGATTTTAAACACAGCAAAAGATTCAGCGTCTGCATTACACATTAAAAATATACAGTCAGAATAACTTATTTATTGTAGTTTGACTGTTGTAGAGTGACTTCAGCACCCTGGTGTCCCAAAATTCATCAAAATGACTCAGTCAAATATAAACAAATATAAACACAATACACATATTTTCTATTATCAGTGTAATTTGCACTTTCCAATGATATAAACATTGTTTATAAATGTCTAAAAATCTCCTTCGAAGTCACATAGAAACAATTCTCCTCACAGCTGCAGAATTTTTTAACCCTTCTTCAGTAATGTGTCTTATTTTTTATTAAGTCTCAGGTGACAAAACAGATCTCAGGTCATTGTTGAGTCCACAGCGACATAGAAAGGATCCGCCAGAATAAAACACAGATTATAAAGTAACAAATGGATTAAGGAAACAACAAACACTCCCAGTTCATGAGAGGAACCTCCTGACCTCCAGATGTTAACTCTCTGTAGTCAGCAGCATGTTCTCAGTCGACTGATTAGTGATCAGATAAACACAGGAAGTAGAAGGAGCTGTGAAGGTGTCCTGCAAAATAAAATTCTGACTTTATTATAGTTACTTACTTTATTAAATCAATGCAACACATGCAGATTGAATTATCTGATGAGTCATGTTGCTGATTGAGTTCAAAACTGAAACTAAAGATTTTTGCAGGACACTGATGATGATGAAGATGATGATACTAAACTGTGAACCAGATCTGGGAGAAAAGCCGTTGCTCCCGTCTTTCTGTTATGAATCTGGGCAGCTCTTCATTATTATAAATGTAATTTAGGCTACTAATTAAAACTGGAGGAGCTCTCGGCCTTCTCCCAGCTCTGGTCGGATTTTTACCCTCCTGCTTCTTTTTTTTGTTTTTGTTGTTCCCATCGCTTTTAAACTCAGTCGTTAATGTCGACATTTAATGCTGATTCATCACCGCTGTCATCGCTGCCTGTGGCTTCGAGCTTCCTCCATCATCAGGACGGCAGCTTCAGTCTGACACACACTGGGTTTACTGTGTGTGTGTGTGTGTGTGTGTGTGTGTGTGTGTGTGTGTGTGTGTGTGTGTGTGTGTGTGTGTGTGTGTGTGTTGGTCTCTACCTCTTTTAAAAAAAAATACTTGTAGCATCATTCAGACCAGGCGTGTGTTAAAAAGGAGGAACGTGGTTTCTGTTTCTGTCTGTTGTTCATGAGCTGTGACTGGTGCATTCTGGGAAATGTGGTTTCTAAAGAGACAAAGTAGTCCTAAAGTGATAGTTTGACATTTTTTGTGAACAAGACTTCAGATCAGCGTGACTCTTCTTCTGTCTGTGACTGTGGAGCTGGTTAGCTTAGCTTAGCTTAGCATAAAGACTGTAAACAAAGGGAAACTGCTAGCCTGTGTGGTGCTGCTGGTGGATAAAGATGAATCGTTCACATCTTTGACGTTTTTTATAACTTACTTGGTTCTGGTTTTGAGCTGTTTTTACCTGTTTGACCTTTGACCTCCATCTCTGCTGCTGCTGCTGCTGCTGCTGCTGCTGCTTGCTGACTGTTTCCAGCCTCTGTTGCTAACTGGCCGTTCACTGTTACTGTTACCTGCAGCCTGAAAGCTTCACTGACTGCTTCGGCTAAAGAGCTAACATGCTAACGTGCTAACAGCTTCTGTGCTAACATGCTAACGTGCTGCGGCTGCACTGGCTCTTTCCCATCAGCCACCTCACCTCCTCACGGCGGTCCGCTTCCTGAGAGAGAGAGACTCCAACTCTCTCTCTCTCAGCAAGCGCCGGCCCTGCCCGTTGCCATGGTAACCCCTGCCTGCCTGCCTCCCTCCCTCCACCTCACCTCCACCAGCTCACGCTCTTATCTGTGACCTTTGACCTCTGTGTCCATTGGTTATAACCTCCTGCCTTTTCTTTCTCTTTTTTACTTTTCCGGCTGGATCGCACCACGTCTTCCTCCTCCTCCTCCTCCTCCTCCTCCTCCTCCTCCTCCTCTTCCCTTCTTCTCCTTCATGTGTTTTGTTTTTCATCACCATCATCATCCTCTTCTTTTCTTCTCATTCACCCTTTTCCTCATCTTTTTTTTGGTTCTTCATCTTTTGTGGAGAATATTTCACTCTTCCCTTCTCTTTTTCCTTCATCCTCCTCTCTTTCCTCTCTCCTTCCTGTTTTCTCCTCCTCCTCCTCCTTCCTTCCTTCCCTTCTTTCCTTCTCACCTCTGTCTTTTTTTTTATCCTTCACCTCTAATCTTTTCTACCTCTCTTCTTCCTCCTGGTTTCTGGTTCTTCCTCTTCTATATTTCTATCATCCCTTCTCCTCTGCCTTTCATCCTCCTCTCCCTTTTTTTGGAAACTTCACCTCCTCTCTCTTGCACTTATTTTCCTTTGACTGCCCTCCCTCCTCCCATCTTCATACTTCATTATTATTTTTCTATATAATTTTCTCTCTCCCCTTTGCTTCTACTTTCTTCCTTCCCTCATTTCATTCCTACCATTTCTCTTTTTTTTTTACATTTATCCCTCCTTCCTTCCTTCCTTCCTTCCTTCCTTCCTTCCTTCCTTCCTTCCTTCCTTCCTTCCTTCCTTCCTTCCTTCCTTCCTTCCTTCCTTCCTTCCATCATGTATTCCTCCTTCCCTTCCTTCATTTATCCCTCCTTCCTTCCTAACTGGGGCGCCAGTCTTCCCTCTGTTCGCCCTACGACATCACCCAGTGCCGCCTGCAGCCACTTCGCGCCACTCTTCGGGCGCTGGTTGCCTTGGATACGACCTCTCCGGACAGGAAGCGGGAAGAGCCGGTCTCGACTCCGAACCCCGCCGCCTCCTCCTCCTCCTCCTCCTCCGGGGGGTCAGAGACTCGCTCGTTGGTTTCTGTCACCACCCAAACCCCGGCCCCCGCCTGGCAAATCTGGGACATTGTGGGCTCCAGCCTGGTTCACATCCTCTGCCTCGTTCTGCTCTTTGTGGCCTATAGCTGGAGCGAGATGACGTAACCGTGACAACAGCCTCCCGTCGGCCCTCCTCCTCCGCCCTCATTCTGCTCCTCCGGGCTGCTTCTCCTTATTTTCTGCTGCATTCATGTCACATGGGGGAAGAAAAACAGAAAAATCACGCTCAAAATCCACAGTCGTCGTTCTGAGTGAAAATTCATCTGAAGTTCAGTGACATAAAACAGATAAAGAGTTTTTATACAAGGTCGAAAGAAAAAAGAACAAGTATGTGAATAAACATATAAATTAACAGATTTAAACGCCACTTGTCGCCATCTTGGCAGCGCCTGACTCCGCCCACTAAGCGCCCAGCTAATCCAAAAATGGGCAAAGAGGAGGAGTCTGCAAACATACGCTCACCCACCCGTCACTCAGAGAGGCCACACCCTCAACTATACATAACTCGCGTAATAAAACATAAACAGTAGAGTCACTGTACGTTCACACCAAAAGCTTCCAAAGAGGCAAAGTCGCCCGAGGATGCACTTCAGACAAGACAGCTTCCAAAGCGGAAAAATATTTGTAGCCGCTTTGGTCGCTCGCCACGTGACTGACGTCAAAGTTCGATCGCGCTGGTCATTTGAAGGAGCAGGAAACATGGAAGGACACCTCGATTCTGACTGGTTGTCGCCGAATCACATCATAGCTAATTATCATAAAGTTAACCGAGACTCAACTTCTCGTCAATTGATGCTTTGGTCGCTCAGGTCGCCGTGGGCTCTCATTGAAAATGAATGACTTTTTGAAGCTTTGAAAGCTTTTGGTTATACAAACAGGAAATGACCTGTAGAGACCAAACTTGTTTCTGTTTCAGGCTGTAAACAAAATGTATATTTATTTCTGCTGTACAGTTACAGAACATTTTAACATGGGAGTCTATGAAGACTGACTCACTGTTGGAGACTCACTCCAGTGGTCAGGAGAGGAACTGCAGCTGTTTTTTTTTTCTTACCTAACGTTGGTTCAACTAAATTTAGTTGAAAATGAACAACCATCTTTTTTAACTTCTTTCCTCTGAATTGTTGCATGTACGAAATAAGATACTCTTCGCTGCAACTATGGGTTAGTTACATCGAGCAGCGATGCTTTCAGTGGACAAAGGACATGTGACTGTTAGTATAAAATAAAACATTCCTGTGAACTCATCAGAGTTACATTTTACACAAAACACAAAAGTATTTTCAAAAAACTAATGACACTCATGACATTTTCATTTCCCCATGTTAGAGCAGTAAAACTTGCTCTAACCAGATTAAACCAGATCAGTAAATCCTCCACCCGTCCCATGTGACGTGAATGCAGCATCAGCATGAGCCGACGCCTCTCCTCCTCACCTTCTTCTCCATGTTTGATTTCCTTCTTCTTCTTCTACTTCTACTTCTTCTTCTCGCCCGTTTGGAAACAATCAGCTCACACCAGACAAGTTTTTGGGTCTTTGCAATAAAGTGACATTGAAAACTCTTAACAGAAGCAGGACGAGTGGAAGCAGCAGGTCACCTGAGGTCATACAGCAGCGACGTCACGTCTGTTCAGGACTCAGAGGGGTTTTCAATCCAGCTGTAGATTCAGTCCAGACCTTTGTTTTGTGAACCTCTAAAACTCTTCTCCTCAGTTTAACTAAATCATTGACTTACGTGCAAAAAAACTGAGAAACCAGATAAAAGGGTGTTTCTGTATTTACACCTCCCGCCTGAAGAAGCCCAATCAGCGGCTGTGATCAGATTATTAATGCAACATGAAGTGAAGACAGTGTGTGGTGCACAGTTGTAGCTCAGTGCTACAGAGGAGACAATAATATTTTGCCTAAAGACGAGTAAACTTACATTTAACTACATGTTCATGTGCACATGATGACGGTTGGTTGCATGTCTTTAATCTATTTGCAGCGTCTGCTGTGTGCAGCAAGGTGTAATATACACATCGACACTAGGGGGCGTGTAGGGATGACGAGCCGCTCCTCTGACATTTAAAAATAGTGTTTTCTGGTTTCTCACCTTCGACTGACAAAATGACAGTAACTCATCTGGTACCACCGACGGTTATTTACATCACATGAATCAGTTCAGCCATTTAATTTGGTTTTTCTACACAAACTTGTTGTTGAAAAGTATCTGCAGCTTTAATTGTAGGGCCCGACCGATATGGACCTTTTGCTGATGTCGAAAATTAAGATAACCTATTATATTTTTCAAAAACAGATAGCTCTTATGACCCCTTAAATATAGTTCAAACACTTGTTACAAAGATATGAATTGAAGGCTAGGCATTTTACTGTTTTCATATACTTTTATTGTCAAACATTATTACGTGCAGCCAAGCTGCATATGAACTACAACAACATAACATCACAAGCCCCTCTAATATATAGCTTTTCAAGGTACAAAATGATGTGCAAAAACTAAGTTAAGCTCTGGCAAATAAAGTAATCAAGCAAAGGACAAGTCTGTTTGCAAATAACAGATTAATTATCATCTATAGGTAACAGGTAGGTGGATGAAGCAACATCATAGAAGTCACTGGAAAAACATGAATTGAGATGCGCCTCTCTGAACAAGATCAGGTCACTGTTTTTAAGAAAAAAATAATGCAAAATGCACAATAACGATAGTAAATCCTCCTATATCAGCCCCATTTGAAATCTAAATTTAATTATTCTGTTTTCATCCAAATGTATCTTTTTAACTAAGACAGAAAATAAACATGTCGGCTGAGTCATCGTGTCACAGTCGGACGTCTCCAGATGTTGCTGCTGAAACCTCCTACGACATTTTTGTTCAGAAAAACCAAATAAGAACATTTTCATTCCACAAATGTTAAACTCTGACCATCAGATGGTTCCTGCACAGATACAGAGACTGGAGCTGGGTTTGTGTCAGTGGAGGTTGTGTCTTCACGCTGGTCGCCATAATTTAAAAACCATTAAACTGCATAAGCACATTATCCCTGAATGATGCGTTCAGTGACTCGTCACTATGGAGCTGCACAAACAGTATTTTTTTTCCAAGTTGTGATTATAAAGAGTAAACGGAAGCCATATTTCAGTAGTTGTTGATCATTTGACTCCATCACATGTTTATTTGTGTTTAATTATTTAAAAGTTGACTGTATTGTCTTGAAAAGATGTTGATTTTATTTATTTATGATGAATTTATGAAATTTAAACTTCTCTTTAATTGACATCATCAAACTCGACTGTATCCTGATATGCAATGTAACTGTTTCTGGAGATTATCTGAAGGGCTACAGACACCAGAGGAGTTTATGACGTTAGCTGAATATTAGTCTTCTTAATATAAGAGGTTTGATACGTAGAGGATTAGCAGTGTAGCTCTGTTTGTACATGAGAGGAACTAAAAAACTGAGGAATGTGGAGATGTACGGAAGCCTAGAGGGACAGGTGGGAAAAAATAAACATTTTCAACCAAAAAACTACAATAAATTACTACTTTAATCTTTTAATTAGTGCTAATCTTCCATTAGCATTAGCTTTATTGTCATGTAGAACAGTCCTCTGAGGGACTGATGAAGAAGAAGCATCTCACTCTGATTGCACTTCTCCACATTTTATTCCTAAAAACAACTCGAAATTTGATTTTTTTTAGGGCTGGTGACAGTGTTTTCTCATTTACAGAGTGATAAAAAGAGATATCCAAAATCCTCCTCTGTAAAAACTTCTGACTCTAATATGTCAACAAAATAAAACAAGAATTTTGAAAGGGGCTTTATCCATTTTTCAGATTTTGGTTCTGGAAATGTATGCAAATTAGCACATATTTCATCAGATATTGCTTCATTTACATATTTAAACATAAAATTTGACAAAACTTGTAATACAAAAAATATTTCTCTTAATGTACGTGATACACTTGGGAAGTTTCATGGTGATATCTGTTATTTAAATTTTTTACCCTATTCACCTGCAGTGTCTCCCCTTAACTTAATTAGCAAAAACTGTTCATATTCATAAGGGATTAAGTATCCCTGTTGTCATGACAGCGCTACAGTAAACTAATATCATCTATGCGGTTGATTTAACCTGCGTTGTTTGATAGCCATGATGACTGATGCCAGGCCAACGCCACTGTATGTAATGCTAACATCAGATTAGCACAGATTAAAGTAAAGTGGCATAATTTGCTGAAACCTGATCGATCACCAGAATATGTTTTGAGGTTTTTTTTCCACTTGTCCCTCTGGGCTTCCATAGCTACTTCCTGTTCCCACTGCAACTAAAAAAAACAAACATAATTTCTTAATGTTGCCTGGCAGCTGATTGATTGGTTGTTGGACTAACTCACAGAAACTGAATGATGCGTTCACTGGCGCTTCGTATTTATGAACGTCATCATCAGATGTTCAGTTCTGTGACACGTGTGTGAGTGTGATTGTTTCAGTTGTTCATCTTCCTTTATTCATATTGTTTGAATTAATCTGAGCAGTTAAATGACTCGATTGACAGTGATTGATTGATTTATTGATTAATTGCTGATGTGAGTGGACTTCCTGTATGTGTGTGTCTTTTTCAGACTTGTGTATGATATTTGACTGTGTGAAAGTCGGAGGTAATAAATGAGGTTCAGGCACGTCGTCTGCTCAACAGTGTCGTTGTTGTTAAAAGGTCGAGGTTATTGAGTCTTAACAGGAAGTCAGAGGAAACGATTTAAACTGTGAGGAAGTGGACTTTTTTATTTATTGATTTATTCCAGAGGATCCAGGAAGTAGTCTTCGTCTGCAGCTTCTTCAGGTTCAGGCGGTTACCGTCTTCATTTTGTCTTTTTTTCTTAACATACAAACATTTTCCAACAAACCAAAAAATATTGATTTAAGAAATCACTGTAATATTGTTTGGTTTTTTAAAATTGAGATAACAAACATGGCAGTGTTTAACACCATATGAACAAAAGTGATATAAATATAAAAAGTCACATATATATATTGAGGTCATATTATTTTAGGTCGTCTGCTTCATAGAACAATTATCATTCAATTTCACACAGATGGTTTGTAATCTACACAAATCTACTTCCTGTCTTTATGCTAAGCTTAGCTAACTGTCTCCTTTCTCCAGCTTCATATTAAACAGATTTTTGACAGAAAATAAGTTTATTTCTCCAATAAATGTTGAGCTGCTCCTTTAATCTCAGTCTTTTTCCTGCTCACAGTGGGCTGTAGTACAACCTATAGACCAGGTCTGGTTTTCTCAGACGACTATTGATAGTAAGGAGGCAGGAGTGAGGGGGAGCGATGGGAGCAGGGCTGCGGCTATTTCCTGGATCGAACCCACCACTAAAACTAAAGTCAGATCTTCTCTCTGTGAACATTTCAAAGCATCGTGACTAAATCCTGTGTTTGGCTGCTCTTGTTCCTCTTCTTCCTCTTCCTTCTCCTCTTCCTCCTCCTCCTCCTCCAGGACAAGCTGTGTCTCCCCCACCACATCCTGGAGGAGAAGGGTCTGGTGAAGGTCGGCATCACGGTGCAGGCGCTGGTGGACGAGGCCCCCTCCCCCTCCTCCTCCAAACTCACCCTGCTGACGTGAGCTAAGGCAGCTGCCGGGAAGGGGGCGGAGCTTCCACTAACTGACACGTAGCTACAACAACAGACGCACGCCTGGACCAAGACGCCGAACGCCACCGCACAACTCAACTCAACCCCGCCCCACCGCACCGCACCGAACCGCACCCCGTCAGTGTTTTCTTCTATTTCCAGGTGTGAGGGGAACTGAGGGTCCGAGGGGAGTTAGTTACTGATGAGTCAGACGAGGGAGGAAGGGGCTTTCTGTCAGTTTCAGGTGTGAGTGAAAATCAGACAAACACAAACTGAAGGGCATCAACACAACAACACTTTGTTATTTTTTGTTTTTGTTTTTTGATTGTTTGATCTTTTTTTCTTTTTTTTTTACACTGGTTGGTACCAAAACAAGACGACACAGTGTCAGAGCCACAGAGTCGAGGGAGGAGGGAAATCTGTTTTAAAATCTCTTTAAAGTGTGGTCCATTGTGTTAATTTAGGTAATCGGATTACAGGTTTTTAATCTTACAATAATGAACTAACTAACAGTCCCACAGAATCACTCAATCTTAAGTGATTTAAGTGTATTTTGTTTGTTTTTTTGAATTTCAAAATAATGCCAGCTTTTATTGTGAAAAGCCAAAGGTTTCTGTTGCTTAATAGTATAAATAACTTAAGACCAGTCGAGTGAATCAATCGGACAAATAATAAAACTTTTAATAAACTGTGGCCCACATGTGAACAGAAAGCCACAAAAAAAAAAACAGTTCAATTTTTATTATTAATTTATCAGTAATCTGACGAAGTTCTGGAGAAAATGAAATACTTTGGGAGTTAAATTGTAATTGTGAGAGAATTGCTTCGTCTCAGAGACAAAGTCCTAATTGTAAAGTGAATAAGCACAATATTTTGAGATTTAATCATGATCTCATTCAGGAAGAAATTAATTAGAAGTTTTAATTTTACTTGACTGGAAATGTGCATATTTCCAGATTTTGATTGATTCTTGTAAAATTCTGACTTTTTCTTCTGACGTTGCTCCTAATTACTTATTTACTGACTCAATCTGCCCTGAAGCTATAACTAACTTTTTACATGTTTTTCTTTATTCTCATTATATTCCATATATTCATCGTAACCAATCATGTCTTATGAAGCTGTGGCTCTGATACTCTGTCATCCATAAATATAAGCAGGTCCTTTTTTTTGTTAGTTTGTTTTATTTTTTTTTAATCTGAATTAAGAGTCTGTGATTTTTACAGAGCAGATTATTGATTATAGATTTTTCTTCCTACTGAGGTTTCAGGTGGCGTGTGACTGTGTGAGTGTTTAGTGACGCTCTCAGTTCCCTGAAGAGAATAAAAACCAAAAGTCTTAAAACATAGAGGGAGTCGACTTTTAACCACACTTTGTATTTAAACATAAAGGTATTTATAATATAAAGAGAAGCTGAAATCAGGTGTTTGGGCTGTTGCTCAAATCCCGACAATATTTTCTCTAATATATTTTAGGTATAATTGTGTTTTTTTTTTTTTTTTCTAAATGTTGGAGCCTGAACCCGCTCTGAGTCACTCGTCTGGTTCAACGCTTCTATTTGGACGAGTTGTTTTTTTATACGGGATGCGGTTTTTGCTCGTTAGTGGGAAAAAAAACAAAAAACAAAGTCACTGAAAAACTGAAAAAGTTAAACATGACTCAGCAGGTTCCTGAACCTTCATCAGCGTCAGTGAAACCTCAGCAGCCTGATGGAGTTCAATAGAAACTAAAACTGACATCAGCAGATTCAGATTTCTTCTTCTTTTTGACTACATTACCCACAATGCAACACAACCACGTGAAAACCGACTCTGTTCAGAACCGATTACTTGAGAAAAAAACACCTGGATGAGACGAGATGGGTTTCTGAGTCTGTGCTGCTGTGACGCATAGCTACAGGACAGACGGAGCTGCTCCCATGATGCATTGCAGCTGTTCCAAACACAATGGCGTTACATAACAGCTGCTGAGATACACGGCGTTGATGAAGTGACCATGTGGTGCGGTGACTTTGTTTTTAACACACGACGAGCGTTCGAGTCCCAGAGACTCTGTGACTCAGAGCGGGTTTGGATTTTACTGCACTGTTGATGCTTCAGGCCACAGCCTGCTGCATCAACAGTGTGTGTGTGTGTGTGTGTGTGTGCATGTGTGTGTGTGTGTGCGTGCGTGTGTGTGTGTGTGTGAGAGATGCAGACCTGGACCAAACCAAAAGGAGACGTTTAAAGGGGCAGAAACTAGAAACTAACTCTTGAGCTTTGTCGCCCTCTGCTGGTGACCACAGTGAATCATAGCCCTGACCTGAACTTAAAACACTTAAAATACAGACAGCTGTAGGAGGAGGAGGAGGGAATCGAATAAAATAATAAAAACTAAGATTAAACACAATGAGGCCTGAAACAACACAGCTGTGACAATAACTCCTGCAACCTCAGAGTCGTCTCTGAGGAGTTTATCTCCTGTCAAACACCACCTCCTAAAAAACAGAGAGGTGAAATATTCCTTCTACAAAATGAGACTAAACCACGACGCGTCAACACCTTGACATCATGAAGCACTGAGATCAGATGAGCAGAAACTCATTCTCTTCTGCTGGACTGAAGTTAAATTTCAGATCATCGACATCTGTCGTAGTTTCAAAATGATTAATAGTGAAACTATTCACATCTGTGTGTGTTTGGTTCCTCTGAAGCCATTTTGCGGGTGCACCCGCCCAGTTTATTCTGGGAAATTAGTCAAACCAAAAAAATGTTAGTTTATCCCTGAACGGGTCACAGGGGAAGAGTAAGATATTTTATTAGATTTTATAAAGTTTCCTTTTTTACTTTTTTAGATATTTTTAATTAGACTTTTGCAGATAAACTTAAAACGTGACACAAGCTCTTTTATATCAGTATTAACTCAGTGATGCCAACGAGTCCAAGTCATTTCTACTTCAGCAGTTAAATGGTTAAACTTCTATCAGTTATTCATTTTATGATTTATGACATTTTGTCTCCCAAAGTGCCAGAAAACTAAAAAAACTAAAATGTCTGGAAGGTTTTTATGAGGAAGGTTTGACAGTGAAGAGTGTGACACACTGATCCAGGTGGTGTCACAGATTCACTTCCTGCTCCTTTAAAAAGAAAAAAAGAAACAACTCTCTCTGTGGTTTGTTTGTGTGTCTGTATATGAATGAGTTTGTCTTCCTGTACATACGATGCAGCTTGGTATCCAAAGCTTGAGCTACTTAAAGATTCAGCAGTGAAATGAAAATTTAAAATGAAATAAATTAAAAATGCTTCCACTGGATTTCACAGTTGCCAAAACAAGAAAGACTTTTTTTCTCTCTCTCTTGTGATGAAATTATTTAAATGTACATTTTATTGATCACAAGGACTTCCTGTTGTTAAATTCATATTTGTGCAAAAAAAAAAGTGTTTATTTCACTATTTCTTCCTGTACTGTATATTTCACCATCAAACACTCGACTTTAAGTCTTCATTTATCAGTTGCTGAATAATATAGATGATCAATATCAGTATCATATAGATGTATTTCAACACTATGGGCAGCTTGGAGATGTTTTATATGAATATATATCAGCTGTTTACATCTGGCGACAGTGTTATTTCTCCTCTTGACTCAAATCTGTAAAAAACACAAAGTATTAAATTAAATTATTTTGAATTGAACGCCTGCTGAAATAAGTTGTAATGAAAAAGCAACATCTGAACAAAAAAGAAAAGAAAGAGTCTAATCACATTATCACTGTGTTTTTTTGGGAAAAGCAATACAAACCGAGCTGGCTGCCCCCCCACCCCCGACAGAATCTGCACTTTAAACTTCTGTATTTATATCTTTGTTTTGGCAACTGAGAAAATCTGAAATGACCTTTTATAAAAACCTGAAGTGAGAGGAAAAAAAGAGTTTAAAATGTGATGCTGGTGTAAATGGTGTAAATCCTGCTGAACACGAAGCAGTGTTGTTGTTGTTGATGATGTTGTTGTTGTTTTTTAATGTCTCTTCTTTTGTATATATACAGTATAAAACTGTCCAGAAAACGGCCTGTACCTACTCACACAAAAAAGTTTTTGTACTTTTTCTGACTGGGAGCAAATTTATTTTTATGTGACTTCTTTTCAGGTTTGTGGAGATTTTTGATGTAACATACCCTTTTGTAACTCTCTGTGAGCCTTTTGTGTAATTTGTTGTACAGCAGCTCAAATTTAAATGCATGAAATGTCCCTTTAATGTCGCCTTAACTGCTGTGAATACTGTATATACTGTACTGTATTTCTCATCACTTTATCAGTAAAGACCTCATCTGTCAAAACAAACACACACATGTTGTCGTTGGATCACTACCAGAATGCATCTCGCGGCAACCGGCAGCTGTTTTATTTCTCGCTGTAGCGCTGTTTTTACAACACTTTGTTAAGTTTTAATATTTTTTCATGCGAGAAAGTAGCTGTTTAGATCCCCAATGTGCGGTCGGTTTATCCAAATGACGGCTGTTTAGACGTTTGCTCCGATGTTTTTCGGAGAAGTGAAGCTCCACCTGTAGAGCAGATCAACGGCTCGTCACAGAGACACCACCCGTCCGGAGAGCGCGTCAGCCAGCCAACCTCCGTCGTCATCCCGGGAGAAAAGACGATCGCTAATTAACTTACCCACAGGTTTTTAGAGGTTTACCGCCGGCTGGTTACATTCTTTTTAGGAGATAAATACTGGTCTCATTGATGAAATGTAACAATTGTGGCAGTCGCACTAGTTTGTTTGAATTAAAAGTGAAGGTTCATGTGTGTTTTGGACAGAGGAGCAGCGCTGCCTCGGGTCTCTGTAGCCTACGTACATAAATCACCACATTTACATTAAGTTAACATGGTTTTGAATACAGGATTTGTAGCAAAAGCTTGTCACATCTGCTTATGTGAAAGCCAGTAGAGACTACTAATGACGTATATGACTGTTGAAGTGGTGTCCCAATTCGTAGGGGTTGACTTTCAACAACACTACCCCTTGTAGCTCCATTTCAAGGGGCAAGGGTTAAGGGGTAGGGATGACAATTAGAATTGGTATTGGGCAAAAGTGTCAGAAAATCCGTGTCGGTGATGTCAGGGCCAGTGTCCTGCTGCGAAAGATTTTTAATATATATTTGAATCTCACAAAAAAATGTAATGTAGAAAGAATGTCTCTTTAAAAAAAATCTGTTTATGACAGCAAAAGTTTCTCATTAACTTTGCAAAACACAGAGACACATTATAACCACAAAAGAAACAGATAACCAGGAAGCGATGCAAAACAACAGAAGAATAGATGGGAACAAAACAACACGAGAGTCACACAATGATCAAGAGGAAACAAAATCACTGCATAAAGCAAATACAGAAATTTAAAGAGAAAGTAAATGGTTGCAAAATGACCACAAAGAGACAGAACGTGTCTGCAAAAATTAAACAAAACCACCGCCACCACCACAGGGAGGCGCCAAATAAACATGTAAAAAATACATGATGTTGGCACTTTCTCATTCCTGTGTGTTTACATGTCTGTTTGTTGAGTCATAATCTACAATTTAATTAAAACAAGGACACTTTATAACTACCTGTATCATTTTATTTGGTTACATTTCAAATATAAATCATATTAAATCATGTGCTCAGTCAGATTTATCTGCTCTGACTCCACTAGTTCTGAGCTGCTTCTACTTTTTGTCCCGTAAACATGGAGGTAAATCAAACCCACTGAAACTTTTACTCTTTGTAAAAACTTCCTCTTTCTCCTGCAGCAGGTGCCTTCTGTCAGGCATTTATAGCACATATTTCTGCTGAACACATGGGAAATTGTGTAAGATGCACCAATGTTACTTATAGACAGAGCATGTAACTGCTGTGGTTTGCAAAAAAAAAAAAAGTCCTGACTTTCTTTACAGGAAGAGAATGAGAGTGAAGTAGTATCCAAAAATAAAAGCCTGTGTTGATGCAAACTTCCTGTCGTCATTAAAGATCCCGACACAAGAAGAAATAAGGCCTTAAAGATTACAAATGACGTTAATACATGTCTGACATTTGGACGGTTGTGTGGTGGTTGGAGGAGGAAAAGGTCAGAGGTCTTGTTGTGCAGCATGAAGAGAGTTTTTTGCCCTCTCAGTTCTCAGGAGCTGCTCAGCCACAGAAAACCACTCTTAAATACAGGAAGTGCTGATAAACAAGCCACCGCTTCCTTTCTCAGTGTGTCAGTGTTTGGATGAAGACTCGTGTCAGCGCCTGCGGACACTGACAGCTCTCCTTGCTGCTGCTTCACTCAGTTTACAACAACGGTGAGTCTCTCTTCTTTTCTTTTTCTAACATGTTCGTTTTTGATTCATTTTATTTTCTTTTTTTGCTTCATTCGGTGCGGCTCGGCTCACTGCATTTTGCTTCTACTAAAATCGTAAACATCTTAGTTCTTATCTCTCAATCAGACGACTTCTGCACTCACACAGGAAGCTGCTGCCGAATCAGCCTGATCAAGTGTAAATGAAGTCAATAGAAGTTTGTATTACAACATTTATTGTTACAATTCTGGAAGTGGGAGTATTTTTTCTTTTTGCCCCTCTAGTTTGTCTTTTTGTTGAAATTACATGTGAAATTAATTTTCATAGGGTTTTTATTATTGTTATTATTATTATTATTATATCTCATTGCTGCATGTCAAATCAATGATAATGAAAGGAAGTGAGGGTGCAGTGCTGTATATAAACATTAGACTTTATTTTGTGTTTATTTAGGACAGCATCTTCGTTGTGCATAGAAACCACAATTTGTATTACAGTACATTCAGTCAGACCACATACAACAGGACAGTTTTAACAGCACGTCTCTCTGTTTCAGAGACAGTTTCACTGGAAGGTTTTAAAGAGCAGCCGAAATTCCCCTGAACAGGTGGACGTCCCAGACTGAGGTTTATAAAAGCAGAAGTTTAGACTCAGGGCCCCACAATGCTGGAACCGGGAGAGGACGCACAATCACTTTTTGAACATTCATATTTTAAAGAGGAACTATGCAAGATTTTTACTTTAATAAAACAGCTTCAGAGTAATAGTGATGTAACTAGTTCCAGGGAGAATGGAGGCTCTCTCAACCTTGTAAGATCAGAGCCTCCGACCCGGTGTCCCAGGCCAGCTCTCGTCTCTGCGGCACCGCCACACAAACGTAATGCGCCCCGTAACCCCTGATCTCTTGTTTATGACAGATAAGACTATACACAAATATACACATGGTAACATGGTAGATGATAAAAAACGTTATCCACCGCTCCATGGATTGATTTCTCACTGGCTTCGCTGAAAACAAATGCACATGGAGGAGAGGAGGGTTAGAGACACAGAGGAGAAGAGACGTTCAGAAATGTATAGGTAACTTGTAGCTGAACAGTGATGTTGCAGGACCAAGGTTGGGCTCTTTAACATTTACTGTGGTCCAGTATGATGATACAGGTGACAGTAAGGAAACGATGGGCAGAGATGACAGACAGGCTAATTCCCCCAAGATTACAGTCTTTTTAATATATGCAGCAGCTCTGCAACAAGAGAAAGATTGAAACCTGCAACTTCAATGTAAATAGTGTAAAAAAAAAAAGAAAAGAGAGACAGTTGAAGGAGCATTACAGGATGGCTGGGCAGTGGGCATAGCTACCGTCGGGGGGAGGAAGTTCATATGGGGACAGAGTAGGCTAGCCACCCCGCTCTGTGCCCAACACATGCACACACAAACAAACAAACACACACACACACACACACACACACACACACACACACACACACACACACACACACACACACACACACACACACACACACACACACACAGCAAAGTAACCAAAAAGACGTGCAAAATTGCCACCAATCACGCTTAAAGGGGAGTGTGAAGCTGATGTGAGAAACTCTGAACATCAGTCCTTGTTGCAACACTTTGCCTATGTAATTAGTTTATTTTGGAGGGAAAACAATAACAAGAAACCAAGGAAACTAACACAAACCAACTATAACAAAAGGTTCAGGACCTAGGATATAGCTGACGTCATTCACACACACCGCCACGTCAAACAATAAAACATTTAAAAGGGGGGTTACCTGTCGGCCTACATCAAACAATTCTTCAATGAGGAAGTGGGAGGGATTCACAGCACTATGGTGGCACTACGACAGGCAACTAGGCTACTGGTCACATACAGTTAAAACTAACCAACTAATATCAGTTAACCTATTGGAAATAAAATCATATCGAACATCAAACAGAGTAGCTTCAGGCTGAAGTTAAAACTACAGCTAACAGTACTATAGCTTAACAGTAAGTTTGAAACCGACAAATGTCAGTAGCTTGACTTAGGAGTAGAAAGCTTAGGCTACATTACAGCTAAACGGTAAAGTAAAGCTATAGTTTTAACGCCAACATTAGTTAGCTTAATTCAAAATTAAAAACATAACTTAATTTGACGGGAACTTCAGAAGTCTGACAATAGCAGCAACTTAAATCTGAAGCTAGAAAGCTAAACATTGTTTTAAACATTGTTATATCATTGTCATATAAGCTACAGTTAACCCTTGCTGGTCAAGAGGGGTTTTGGACATTTTGACCAGCCTGACCTGCTCCAGCTCAGCCGCTAGAAACCAGCTAATTAATAAATAGCCTACTGTAACCTAATTAAAATTATAACATTACAGCTAAACAGTAGCCTAGCTTCAGGCTTATAGTTAAACAGCAAGTTTGAAACTGACTAACATCAGTTAGCTTAATTGCTAAAGCTAAAGTTTAACTTGAAACAATCAAATTCAGAAAATACATGTAAAAGAACAGATAGATAGTGAGTTATGGAGTGAAACTGGTAGACAACACATTAGAAATGGTTAGAAATTATTCTCCAAGGCCTGGATACATTTAGATATATTTGTTAACAGGATAGTTCAAGGTAATATTGTTGCAATCTTGTGTTACATCCTCTGATGATTCAACCCCTCAGAAATCTTAAGATCTTAAGACATAGTCTACCTTATTTTACTATTTGTCACATTAGGATTGTGACGCACACGTTACCCTTCACTTCTTGACAAATTGTGATTGTGTTGCTCCACACTGGGAGTGACGAAGGGTTTGAAATGGTGAAATCCCCAAAACTTGCGAACACCTCTAACTGATCAGCCTCCAGTTTTTTTTTCTTTATCCTGAAACACTTTAAATCATGCATTAAAGGGACAACGAGGAGTTTTGGAAAAGCGAAGCACACTACATTTATGAGCCTCCGCACGCACCGTGAAATTCTTTGACCGGCGCAAGACAGACTCATGTTTTCATTCATCAAGAATTAAAGTCAGAGGTTCAAAGACGATCACATACCGTCATAGTCCCGACCATAAACGGCGATTCGGCGGCGTTATTCTCATGACTCGCCACGAAACCGAAAGTAAAGAAATGCTGGTCGGCTCAACCAGCATTTCCACCACCACTAATAATAACAAAATAACGATAGAGACAAAACGATGTATTTATCGAAAATGGGCCCATTAACAAGTGTGGGCAGCGGAGATTCATCCACATTAACGTGAGACTTCTTTATAACCAAATAGAAACTCCTCGTTGTCCCTTTAAGTAGACTAATGTCCATAAACAGGCTTCTGTCACTGTTTTAATCATCAGACTTTGACTCTTGACTGTTAAACGCCTTGGAGAGGTGTAGCCTATCTTAACCAGGAGGAAATGATCAAACTTCCTGCTCAAACAGAAAGAAAGGATGAAATGTGGGACGAACCATTTCTTTGATGTCCTTGGACGACATCACTCAGGAAGTTTGCACCGAAGCTGATTTCATTGGGAAACTTTGTGTTTCTTCTTGTGTTAGATGAGAACCTGCAGGGCTATGTCCTCGTCCTCTGTCTCCAGGTCCGGGTCCGGGTACGTCAGCTGGTGCGTGGACACAGAGTCACCAACACCTGTCCCCACAGCTCCAACACTGACAACAGGTAAGATCCACAACCACACTGTCAAAACCAGGGACAGAGGCCTGAAGCACCAGGATTGTTTATAATTCAAATGTATATGTTTATTGTGATATGTTGATTGATTCTAGACAGTTTCTTATTCTACCTCAGGCACGATAAGTTGGTCACTTTATCTGATTTCATAGTTGTGTAACAGAGTTTCATAATGTTAACCTACTTCTCTTATCTATTCAGTGCACCTGTGTTTGTCATGCTCACATTTACCACTCTGGCACATTATTTTCCACAACCAGGATAAAATTGATCTTTTATTTTTATCAGACAGCTCTTTATTTGTCATAAACACTGTAAAAACCCAATGAATGACATTTTGGGCTAACCAAAAATATATTGCTGAATCAATTTCTTGGTGTGGTATCAATTGACTGAACCTTTTAATCTATGTTGGAACGATCATTCTTTGGAAATTGTTATAAGAACTAACATATTCAAATCCTGTGAACACCCACAGTTACTGTAGCTGTTTGTTCAATTAAAAGACATAAATCCAGTCAAAGAGATGCTGGCTGTCAGGTGACATTTCATATGAGTGACTCGTTCAATCAATGACAAATTTATTTTTGTCTTCAGCAGTGTTGGGAACGTTACTTTTAAAAAGTAATTAGTTATAGTTACTAATTACTTCTCCCAAAAAGTAACTGAGTTAGTAACTCCACTACTTCACTATAATAGTAACTAGTTACCAGGGAAAGTAACTATTGCGTTACTTTTTCTTTCTTTTTTTTAAAGCAGAAGTGAGTGATCCGGTCGTTTTCGCTAATGCTGCGTTCCAGGCAGGCTTTTGAAATCGTAAATTACAGCTTCAAGTCACAACTTACGACTTTGTAGCGTTCCAGGCAACCCACTCGTGTTTTTCCGACCTGTTTTACCGGTGAAAGTCACTATAACGGCCACTCGTAACTTCCGACCGGTGAACTCGTACCAGATCGAACTGGTACCACTTCACGGTCGGAAAAATACGAGTTTCCTTGAACGCACCATAACAGTCCTCGTCGCTACGTCACCACATTCACGGCGTTCCTTGGCTGCACACACAGCCCTGCATGCCGTTCTCTCTCCTCATTGGATAAAAACTGTAGGATACGATAAATGTTTTCTCCTCGGCTCAGAGCAGAGCAGAGGGACTGAGAGACCCGTGTTTCAGTCCAAACACTCTATGTAAGTGATTGCTGTCGGAAGATATAACTATTTAAGACTTATATTAACACAAATATATCACTCACTTCTGCTTTAAGTTTAAATATGTCGAAGAATTTGGATTTTTTTCCTCTCATTTTTAAATTGTATTTTATTGTTTTCATATATTTCACTGATCGCAATTATGGAATGCGAGTGTGTGTTTTATTGAAAGCGAGGCTGGTGTGCCTATGAAAATAGGTTACAGTGGGTTTTTTAAGTGCTGTGGCTACAAGCAAATCTCATATTGAATTTGTCTCTGTACAAAGACAACAAAGACCTTTTTAAATGTGAAAACAGCGGAGACCTATTCAAGATTTGCGTTTAATAACAGGCGAAACATCGAAATTAATTTATTCATGGCCACATTAAGTGAAATTATTAACTTTACCGATTATCCATCTGATTATCTGTCCTGCTGCGAGCGCACAACAGGGTATCAGCGGATCCTTAAAAAGTCTTAAATTCATGTATCTAAAATTAAGGCCTTAAAAAGTATTAAATTTATTAGAAAATTCTAAGATGGTCTTAAATATATAATACACAGCATCATAAAATATGTATGCACTTAAACTTTTATATGAAATAACAGGGTATGCGCGCGGGGTCTTAAAAAGTCTAAAATGTGAAAATCTAAATTTTAGGTCTTAAAATGTCTTAAATTTGTTGAATTATTGTGTTCAAGTCTTAAATAATTTTAGACAGGTCTTACATTTTCTTATGCCCACCATGGGCGAGCATTTCACTCGCATTTGCCCCTAAAAAAAACAAACATGTGTGAACCGGAAAAATTACAAAAAGAAAGAGCACACGATTGGTCAAAAACTACAAATCCCACAATTATCTGGCCTCAACAAAAACAGTAGTTAGTGTAAGTAAGGGAGAGTGGAGCTGTAGGTGAAAAGAGGAAACAACGCCACGTCTGGTCCTGTTCTATGTTGTTCGTTCACACCGTCACCGTTTATTCGTTACGTCCGCGGTGTAAAAGGCCGTGACGCAAAGACGCGATTAGGCGCGAGACGCGGTAGACGCGACTTTTTTTTTTGCGACGCAATACACCCGATTGTTTTATGGCGACGGGACCCTCGCGTCTTCGTCCTTTTCATCGTGTTTGGTGGAACGCTTTTTTTTCGCGCGAGCTTTTACGCGCAACCAAACGCGAGATACGCGAGAAATGCGATTTATCGCTCGTTTTGACTTTGTGTAAATTCGCGTCTTCACGAGCCCGCCCATTTTCACTACAACAACAACATTTCTGCTCTCACCAACCATGGTTGAGGTCACAACGCTGCTGTAGCTGCTCTGGAAGAGTTCCAGCTGATGAGCTACAGAGACTTTAGAGTCAAGAGGAGCAGTGCGTCACTGTGTCGGACTGTTTGGATTTAATGAAGAAGCTGCACAGAGTCAGGTGAGCAGAAGCTCAGGACAAACACTTCGCCCCGGGACATAATGTAGCTACACCTCACATGTTCTTGTCTTTTACCTCAGGGAGATTAAAGTAGTGTCTGTTTCCACTTTCCCTCCGATCTCGGCAGCTTCCCTCTGCTAGTCTGTGTGTGTGAGGTTAAACTGCGTGCGTGTGTGGTTTGTGTACAAACTGAACACTGCCTCTGATTGGCTTAGCATGAAACCTTACTCTGCCTCAACCAATCATCATCACTTATGCGGTTGTCTCGTCCCTCCCTCCTCCCCCCTCCCCTCACCAAAGGAGAGGAGGGAAAAACAACAACAGTTTAGCAGCTTCTGTGCAGTGTTGCCAACTTGGCGACTTTGTCGCTAAATCTGGCGACTTTCCAACCCCTCTTGGTGACTTTTTTTGTCAAAAGCGACTAGCGACAAATCTAGCGACTTTTTCCCGTGATATTACAAACGTTTCTGGACCTGAAATCACGTTATCACAGCTGTTTTCAACGAGCAGCGGCGCTGCCGCGGGCACTCACAGGTAGTCAGCCTACACACAGTAGTGTCACGGTCGGAGCTGCCTCCGCTGCATTCAGGGACGCACTGCTCCACGCCACAGACATAAAGAGCGCCGCTGGCCGCTGCCGCCGACAACCGGCAACCCCCCCCCCCCCCCCCCCCCGCTGAGATAATGACGTCATTTAGCGACTTTTAGCGACTTTTACAACAGCCAATAGCGACTTTGCTTACTGAGGAGTTGGCAACACTGCTTCTGTGTCTGAGATGAGCCAAGTCGGAGGACAACGGCTTCACTGAGTAGTTTGTAACGCGCCTCATTTAATTGTCGGTAACGGTAACGGCGTTGTAACGGTGGAAATAGTAATTAGTTAGATTACTCGTTACTGAAAAAGATAACGCCGTTAGTAACGCCGTTTATTTTAACGCCGTTATTCCCATCACTGGTCTTCAGTGAGACGTTTTCATCATTGCTCCTGTTTTAAAACTCAACTCTTCCTCCATCTTTTCCCATTATCTTAATTACCGTGGTACAACATTCATCATCATGTTCACCACTCTGCTGCTCTAGCTACTGTTAAATTCCTGTCTGTGAAATCTGGCCCTTCTGTACCTGTCTTGCTTTTAATTTGGAATATCTAGAAGTTGTAGTAGTTGTCTACCAGCAAGCACTTTTTTTAATCTGTTATTTTTGCCCAGCAGGTAGACAGCACCGTAGCATTTTCTTCTTTTGTCTTCTTCTTTTTAAATTATTTTTATGAATTGTGTATTTCATTATTTGTCCTGCTTTTATTTCCTTTTGTTAAATGCTGCTGTCACGAACGAATTTCCCCTGGGGGATGAAATAAAGTATAAACTAATCTAATCTAGAAGTAGAATTATTCTTTTGTCTCCAAGAATAAGACGCTCCGTCTTCCATCAATGATGACAATTGTTGAAATGTGTTGACAACTAAAACCTGCATGTCCTCCTCTCCAGAACAATCTTTTTGCCCAAACCATCAGTCCTCTGGTCCCGGGTCGGTGCCACTCCTCCTCCTGTCGCCTCCTGAAACCTGTGGAGGAGAAACCACATGTCCTCCTCCTCCTCGTCCTCGCCCACAGATACAACACAAGGCGTCTATACGTCCTCGTCGCTCCCGGACAAAAACACACTACAAAGCCGACCAGGCCCCGAACAGCCACGGTGATAAGGGAGAGGAGGATGATGATGATGCTGACAGGAACTTGAAGTCCAGGGAAAGCGACAGCAGGAGCCAGGAGGAGGAGGAGGAGGAGGTCCAGAAGCTGCTCCTCCTCCCCAGGTGCAGCCCGGCCGTCTCCAAACACCACCGGCCCATCTCTTGGCACGGAGAAGACCCCGACACCTCTGATGCTACAAGGTAACAGGAAACTAAAAACTTAAAGGGATAGTTCACCCAAAATTGAAATTTCACTCATTATCTACTCACCCTCTTGTCGACTAAGGGCTGGGAGAAGTTTCAGAGTCCTCTGTGGCTTCTCTGAGTTACAGGGGGTCTCGGCGTAGCAGTGCATGTCCATATAACGGTTGCAAATGGATACCAACTGTCTTGGTAACAAAAAGACACACCAAAAAACATCCAAATACCTCCATGCTGCTCGTACGTAATGTCCGTCTTGTATTGAAGCCCCGAAATGCGAAATTGTCCCGAAAAAAATTAAATAAGTCTATATTTCAAGCTTGTTTTGTAGCGGAAGCTTCTCGAAGCTCCTCTTCCCGGTTCGTCAAATTTGACGAACCGGTTGAAATATAGACTTATTTAATTTTTTTCGAACAATTTCGCATTTCGGGGCTTCAATACAAGACGGACATTACATACGAGCAGCATGGAGGTATTTGGATGTTTTTTGGTGTGTCTTTTTGTTACAAAGACAGTTGATATCCATTTGCAACCGTTATATGGACATGCACTGCTACGCGGAGACCCCCTGTAACTCAGAGAAGCCACGGATAACTCTGAAACTTCTCCCAGCCCTTAGTCGACATGAGGGTGAGTATAGATAATGAGTGAAATTTCAATTTTGGGTGAACTATCCCTTTAAGACTTTTTACTTAAATGCATTAGTGTTAAAACCAGTTTTAAGCATTAACTCCCTCCTGCAGCTCGGACTCTCCCTCCCCTGCTGCTGAGTCACTGTCCCAGGATCAGTGTGGACAGGAAGTGGAGTCCAAACCCGGTCCCCCGGCCCAGGAGGAGAAGAAGAAGCAGAGCCACTTCCTGACCTCGCTGTTCCACCGGCCCTTCAGCGGACAGCGGGGATTGGCTGACGAGCGCAAAGGGCGACGCACAAGCAGCTGCGATGCCTCTCACACACCAGGTAGGACAAAATGCTTAAAGGGATAGTTCAACATTTTGGCAAATTGGCCCATTGCCATAATCCCTATAGTCTTAGCAGTAGGTCCGTTACCTTTAATTGTCGGTGCAAGCTATTCTTAGAACGGTGGAGCAGAGCCACGAGCTGCTCAGAGCTATGTTACGGAGGCTCATGGGATTTCTTGGTTTCCCTCATCAAACTCATCAAATACACAATCCAACAACTCCACAACGCTCTGGTGGACAAGTTGTGACCTGCACATTCATCACGCTATGAGATAATAACACAACGTTACCAGACAGAGTTGTTTTAGAGATAAATTCATGCGCGTTCCCTTCAGGGGCAGTTTTTGCAATTACCTCGAAAACGACTCTCTCGTAATGCTCCGTTATTATCTCATAGCGTGGTGAATGTACAAGAATCAGTACAAATCAGTAAAAGTACACAAAGTGAGTAAGTACAGGCCGTTTCTGGACCATTTTATACACAAAAGAAGAGACATTGAAAGACAACAACAATGTTTTTCATTATTTGCAGTCTAAAACTAAAATAAATAGAGTAGAGTAAATGTCATTTGACTTGGTGTCGCTCTGTAACCTGTGAGCTTCACAACTGTGTCAACAAGAAAACACTGCACAAAAATGTACTTTGAGGATGAAACATTATTTTTGTGTGTCTGTCCTTGTGTGTGTGTTTTGTCTCAGGCTTCTCTACCTCAGCTACACACAACAAACAAAGAAGTCACAGCAGTATCACAGAATTCCCTGCAGACATCTTCAAGACCAGCTGTGAGCTGGAGAAGGTGTGTTGACAACTTTCAACTTTAGTTTAGTTTAAAGTTTAGATTAGATTATTTGCACATTATATATTATGTTATATAATTATTGCTGTTTTTACACATATATTTGTAAAAACAGCAAGAATAATAAACAGTTTGTACGTTATGCAGGAGAGAGTGGAAGCCAAAAAAGGCTGATGAAGAAATATAGGCTACAGTAGAAACAACAATAGTTACCTTCACAATTTTAAGGTTATATTAAAATTGTATTAAAAATGAGCAAAGACACCGATTTGCATATACAAAAAAAGTGCTACAAGTCTTTGCTAAATTAGATGTGAAGATTTTCATGTGTATTGATTGAGGGAAGTCCAACAATAAGGAAGATGAAAGTAGAACATTATAAACACAACATAGATAATATATCATAAAGAACCTGATGCATCAAAATTTACATTTAAATGAACCTCAAACATCTGGATCAGAAGATGCATTAGAGAATAATGATGATGATGATGATGTGTTTAAATGTGTGTTTACAGGAGAACGCTCACTTCGTGGTGGTGGACATGGTGCTGGAGGTGCTGGAGGGGGTGAAGTGGACTCTGAGCTCTGAGCAGCACACGGACACAACAGACACAACAGACACACACCGACACCAACACACATACAGGTACACAAGCTGTGCCGAGGACAGTCCGACGCGTGAACACGAACATAACACACAACACACAGAGAGCTGCAAACGAGGCACTGATGAGATATCGCACACAAACACACACTCCTCTTGTTGGACACACACGAACCGACACACGTGTGATGAAGAGGAGGACGACACAGGAGGCGAAGACGTTGAGCATCAGCCAAAGACGTTCTCCGTCCTCTCCTCTGACAGCGGCTTCGAAGGTAAACCGGCGTGACTGTTTGTACAGGTTTAAACACACACACACACACACACACACACTCACAGTGTGTATTTATTGTGTTGTATTGTGTGTTTTCATCCCAGACTGTGGCGTGGACACGACACTGACACCGAAAGATTCGCTCACAGAGTAAGAAAAGAAAAACAAACCCAGAGCACTGACTCATGTATTTATTATATGATGTCTGAATCTGACTGCGGTTTTCCGTTTTCCCACAATGCAGTGCGGAGCGGCTGGCCCAGCAGCTGGTGCTGGAGTTCAAGAGGACCTGGCTTCCTTCCCGTGAGCCTCAGCGTGGACGGCTGAGCCTCCGCAGCTCTCTGCAGGAGGTGAGAAGAAGAACACCACACATCATTCAGGCCTTTATCTGCTGTGTATCAGTGGCAGGAACAGGAACCACTTCCTGGTTTGTTATGATGCTCCGCCCACATCGTGACATCACACTCTTACAAAGAGCTTCTGACTCACTGCGCACAAACTCTGAACCTTAAACCTTTGTCTGTGTCGACAGGTTGGACTTTTGTTTCGTCAGTAGATCTTACAGATACTAATCATATATGATTTAACAATCTATGTGTCACGAGTCCCAGCAGAATCAGCACTGTGGTGTAGGTTTCTACAGTAGAAGTTGGATTCTCAGTCCATTTCTACTTTATTTATCCTTTACTTTTATGTTTGATTTTTTGATTTTCTTAATATGTACAGTCAGTCAGGTTTGGATAAATATAGAAACATTTGGTTTGGTTTTGTCAAAGATTTAATTTATTGGTTACAATACTGCAGTGAAGTGATGGGCTGACTCTGCTGATTTTGACACACGTGAAGGTTTTTGCACAAGTCTGAGAATGAGATCAAAGATGTTTCTGATGAGAAAACTGCATCAAAGTGACCGAGAAGAAAAACTGACTTTTTATTTCTCTCAGTTTTCCTATTAGAGAGGTTTAAGAGCACTAATGGAAAAAAATGAGCTATAAAGTTTTGCTGAAGTAAATAATGAAGTCCAGAGGGGTTGAAGCAGCAGCACAGTGGAGTTTACATGGTTCTTGTATAAAGTAGCAGCTCATTGGTCGATATTAAATATGACTTTTTTTTAACAGAACAGGACAAAAAAACAAAAACAGAATGTGTGAGCTGCTGCACTGAAAAAACTTTTTTTCTAGTCAAAACTAATCTCTTTCCATTTAAAATGAGACTCATCACCTAAAAATTAAAGCAGAAGTAAGTGATATATTTGTGTTAATATAAGTCTTAAATAGTTATATCTTCCAACAGCAATCACTTACATAGAGTGTTTGGACTGAAACACGGGTCTCTCAGTCCCTCTGCTCTGCTCTGAGCCCAGGAGAAAACATTTATCGTATCCTACAGTTTTTATCCAATGAGGAGAGAGAACGGCATGCAGGGCTGTGTGTGCAGCCAAGGGACGCCGTGAATGTGGCGACGTAGGGACGAGGACTGTTATGGTGCGTTCAAGGAAACTCGTATTTTTCCGACCGTGAAGTCGTACCAGTTCGATCTGGTACGAGTTCACCGGTCAGAAGTTACGAGTGGCCGTTATAGTGACTTTCACCGGTAAAACAGGTCGGAAAAACACGAGTGGGTTGCCTGGAACGCTACAAAGTCGTAAGTTGTGACTTGAAGCTGTAATTTACGATTTCAAAAGCCTGCCTGGAACGCAGCATTAGCGAAAACGACCGGATCACTTACTTCTGCTTTAACTTGTTTTTAGATCATTTTCACTTGTTTCAAACAAATTTTTACGTAGAATAAGTACAAGAATCTGCCAGTGAAAGCAAATTTTTTGTGCTTGGTATAAGAAAGAAAAACTTGCCCCACTATCAGATTTTTCTACTTATTTCAAGTGAAAATATCCTTGAAAGAAGTTAAAAAGTGTCTAAAAACAAGCTACTGTATATATGATGAGTCTTATTTTAAGTAGAATGACATTTGTTTTGACTAGAAATGACATTTTGACTAGAAATAAGACAAATATTCTTGGTAAGATTTTGAGTTTTTGCAGTGTGCTGTGGTTCACGTTTAGTTTGGATCACCTGCAGAAGCACATTTTCATAAACTAGAAGATAATACTTTTTTATCTTTTGTCTTCAGTCAACTTCCATTAAGTCTCTGCTTTCATCTCGTCTCTGTTGCCGTTAGTTACCGGGGACAGGACGTGTGGCGGCGAGCAGCGACAGCTTCACAGAGGAGATCAGGCTGAGGACCAGGATGCGGGGCTCTCTGAGCTGGGCGCCTCCTCGCTTCCAGATCATCTTCACCGTTCATCCCACGCTCAGGTCGTCACCGTGACAACAAAGGCTCAAAGACTTGGAAATACTAAGACACAAAGTCTGACTCTGTGATTGTTTCCTCCTCCAGACGCAGCGAGGTCGTCGCCTTACAGCACTTCCTGTGTGCCGGCTGCGGGACCGAGGTGGAGCCCAGTGAGTAGATACCGGTCTGTAGAGAACCGGCTAGAACCGGTTCATCAAGACAGACACAGAACCAGGCGCCGTCCAGGCTGGTAGAGAAATACAATGAAGATTACATTTAAAAAACAAACAAAAACATATTATATACTGACCTGAAAGTCATTATTTAATTTGAATTAAACATCCTCCAGAGAAACAGGACGATATCATAAACACCATTTCAAATTAAAATACAAAATCAAATGTTCAAATTAATAGATCAAGAAACTTAAGTAAAATCTCCACAATGAATAAATAAACAACATGTAATTATAAAATAATAACCACCTTGTTCTGGTGATTTCTGATGTTTTATTTATTGGTTGTTTTATTATACTTATTTTTATTTAACTTTATTTTATTTTATTCAAATTGTTCATTGCAGTAATTCATGATTCTGCCACTGAGCGGCGCCGTTGTCTCACAAGACAGCAACGTTTCTTTTTACTACAATAACTCATTGAGAGGAAAGCAGCTCTTCTCTGTTCCCTGTTCTCTTTATATCATTATCATCATTAAGATTTAATCATGTCTTCATTACATCCTATACACAATTTTGGGTACAAACTAACGAACTCTCTATGTCACCAGGATACATCAAGAAGCTGCGTTACTGTGAATACCTGGGCAGGTGTGTGGAGTAATTTCTGCTATAAAGACAAAACACAGATGAACAAAGGAGCATTCACAGTGATTTCTTACAGTTCTATCACATTAAGTTGCATATTTAATGAATACAACATTAGATAATTAACATTAATGACTTTGATCACAGGTATTTCTGTGACTGCTGCCACAGCGGCTCCGAGGCCGTGATTCCTGGTCGAGTTCTGTCCTGCTGGGACTTCAGCAGGTACAAGAAAAATATATAAATATACTGTATTAAAAAAATGATTCATGTCAGTTCAGGTTTTACGACTGCAGCTACTGTACAGTAGGCCGGAGCAGGACTGTGTGGACATATTGACTCCTGATCAGATCATAATTGTATGAATTGATCTTCCCGTTGTAGATATCCTGTGAGCGACTTCTCCAAACAGCTGCTGGACTCAGTTTGGTTTCAGCCTCTGTTCGACCTGAGCTGCGCTGGGAAGTCGCTCAGCAGCCGAGTGAAGGAGCTCGACAGGTTCAAGGTGAGTTCAACACAATTTCACCATCATAATTATTATTACAGTATTATTATTATTATTATGATTTATTACCATGGTCATTAACAGAATTTTGGGGATGATTACTTTTCTGCCAAACAATTGATATTTTCTGACGAGGTTCAACCCACTTATTTAAAAAAATATTCTTAGTTGTTATCCTTGATTACTATAACAATAAAATTGCAAATGTTGACCTTTGTTATTGATTAATCTGCTGATTATTTTCTTGATTATAACATTATAAAATCTTAAAAAACACACATTAAATCAAGAACCTGAAATATTAAATTCACTATATTGTTGGACCAATGCAAGTCTGGAAATCTTTAATCTCAAGGTGATATTTTATTTCGACTTTTTACAGCTGTGTTTTTGATTATATCCTGTTATTATATGTCTTAAACGTTTTTATTTTGGCTTCTGTCCTGGATGAGGTTCATGCACTTTGACCTCCACTGATTTGTTCTCAATAACCTGTGAGGAGTTTGTCCAGTATTTGTTGTTTTTTTCACCACAACAGACAACACAACATCTGAGATGAATCTGTGTTTTCTGTCACTTGTTTCTCTTCACCTTCATTTGTCTGTTTCCTCCGTCTGTTGTTCCCTTCAGGAGCTGCAGGAGCAGCTGCTGGGCATCATCAAGCTGCTGAAAGCC
The DNA here is from genome assembly GCF_905171665.1 of Trachurus trachurus. Taxonomy (NCBI): domain Eukaryota; kingdom Metazoa; phylum Chordata; class Actinopteri; order Carangiformes; family Carangidae; genus Trachurus; species Trachurus trachurus. Next base: position 27,951,706 of record NC_139899.1, on the reverse strand, counting down.
TGTAGATTATCTGCAAGGTACAGACAGTTTCTCACTTTCTGTCAACTCTGAATATCCCTGTTTCCTTCTTCAGACAATGTTCATTTAACAAGTGTGTAGGACATGAAAATATCTTCTCTCTGGCGCCATCTAGTGGCGTTTTTTAAGAAACACACAGCAAATACATGAAACATACACCGGCCAAATCATTAGAAGGTTTAAGTTTACTATGTTTTCGGTGTCATGTTTTTTTTAAATCACAGTCAATTTATTTAAAGGAATAGTTCACTCAAAATTGAAATTTCACTCATTATCTACTCACCCTCATGTCAACTAAGGGCTGGGAGAAGTTTCAGAGTCCTCCGTGGCTTCTCTGAGTTACAGGGGGTCTCGGCGTAGCAGTGCATGTCCATATAACGGTTGCAAATGGATACCAACTGTCTTCGTAACAAAAAGACACACCAAAAAACATCCAAATACCTCCATAGTGCTCGTATGGACATGCACTGCTATGCCGAGACCCCCTGTAACTCAGAGAAGCCACGGAGGACTCTGAAACTTCTCCCAGCCCTTAGTCCACATGAGGGTGAGTAGATAATGAGTGCAATTTGAATTTTGGGTGAACTATTCTTTTAAGTCTCCTTTGTCCTGTGTTTGTGTGTCAGTGTGATGACCGAGTTGGAGCAGCTTCCTGGTCACCTGATCTTCCAGCAGCCGCCGCTCTTCTCCATGGACGACTTGCTGAGGGTGAAGAAGGGTCAGCTGGTGGCGCTGGCCCGCACGGTGCTGCACGCCGCCATCGGCCATGTTGAAAGCTGTGAGGTCAGTCTGAAGCACAGAGTTTCTGTGTTATTGTTATTATTCCTCTAACTCTCAGCTATGAAGTCTGACCTTTGACCACCAACATCTACTCAGTTCTTTGAGTCCAAAGTGTTACGAATGGGAGTCAAGTCACCGTTTATTTATAGAGCACATTTAAAACAACCTCAGTCGACCAAAGTGCTGTACATTTGCAAAAGCACAATATAGTTAATCATAAACACAACACAAGGGATATTAATCATTCGATTTAAAACAAATTTTGATTAAAAAGGGAGAATAAAAAGAGAGTAAAAGAGAGAGAGAGAGAGAGCCAAGATTACTCGCTTAGCTGGGAGTGAGCGCCAAGGAGAAAAGATAGGTTTTTAGGAGTGTTTTAAAATGAGGTTTGATCACCCAAATCAATTTCTGGCAGTGTGTTTCGACATGCTCCAATGTCAAGAAGTACTTGTCGATCATATACCAGCAAGGCAGAGGAATCTTGGCACAGAAAGCAAAGTAATGCAGCAGCAAACACACTTAGTAGAGCTGGTAGACGGCAAGCCGCACACGCTGGCGCCATCTTGGACCGGATTGGACCGGATGCTCATATGTCAGGAAAACCACAAAACATCAGATTCAGATTCAGAAAAGTTTATTTGTTCACATAACACATACACACACACAGAAACATGCACGGCCAGCCATACACCTATAGCAACATTTCTGGGCAACAAATTGAATCGAAAGCAACTGGATTTGTATCTGTCTAGGAAGACGTTTCGCCTCTTATTTAAGGGGCTTCATCAGTTCGCAATTTATCGGTCTGACTAGACAAATACAAGTCCACTTTCGATTCAATTTATTCCCCAGAAATAACTATGACCTGGATAAATGAGAATATAGCAACAACATATACGGTCCACAGCAGTGAACATACATAATAATAATATAAGAACCTGACTACTAATTCCTGCCATGATTCATTTAACAATCAAACAACTGAAAGAGCAAAGGAGTTTGAGTTTGAGGATATCCAGGTTTTAGGACTTGAGGACTAAGAATTTCCTCCTCTGTTCTTCTTCCACACAGCTTTGTCTGGCCCGAGGTTTCATCTGTGAGTTCTGCCGAGACAGAGACATCATCTTCCCCTTTCAGAGCAACATATGTCGGCGTTGTCCAGGTGAGTGCTGAACTGGTAACATTTTTTTACTGACTGTACCATCTGACAGATCAGCTGTGTAATCGTTAACCTCTGTCTTCCTCGCAGTGTGCAAGGCCTGCTTTCACAGACACTGCTTCGTGGAGAAGAAGTGCCCGAAATGTGCTCGGATACAGTCGCGGAGAAAACATGTGGATGGATCCCGGACGTGTGACAGCTGAGCGGCTGCGGCTCAACGTCCTCATCTGCTTGGACTTTATATCAGACAGTGTTGAGCTGCACATCATGAACAACATCTCCTCAGTTTTTACTTTTTCTACTTTCAGATGCGTCATATTTCCTGTGGAAATAAAAACTGGTAAAAGAGTGGTTCTTTTTTTGTTGTTTGTTTGTAAATCAGTTGTTCCTAGTGTTTGTAACAACCTGTGGACTGAAGGCTCATTAATGCTCTACACAGGATAGACATGCAGATGCAGACAAAGCCCACTGTCAACCCTCTGTGTTCATTTTGAGTATTTCTGTTCATATCCTGGAACCTTACAGATATGAACCAAATGTGAAAGACTGTGCAAGTTGATGAGAAAATTTGAAACGATGAAATATAAATGATGTTACCTCATAGTAAAATGTAAAATAAAAAAAATAAAAAAATATATTATATATATGTATAAATAGAGATTTAAAACCACTACCACATAAACTTTTGAGTTAAATTGTACAGTAGTAGTGGTAATTGTACATGAAACCATCACACCTGCTAAAATTATAATTCACTAAACAATGTGCAAGAATATGAAATTTCCTAAGCAACTTAAACGTTACTGGAAAATGAATAGTTCAGTTTATATGTGCAATCGCACAACAAGCCAAAAGGAAAATGGCTCGTAAGAATGTCGTCTTTATTATTATAAGTTTATATAGTAACACACTGGCGTTTCTGAAAATGTGTATTATTATAATATAATATTAGTATTTCTGAAAATATAATGTGTTGATCAGTTTGTGTTTACATCAGGGTAACAGGAAAAATAACATTTTGTCTGTAGGAACAATGTGAACAAATTACAAACACAAGAAAATAAAGTTGATCAAATAGAACAAAGTAAATGTGACTGATGCAATTAGCTTTAATGAGGATGCAACAGCTCATCTCTCCATAGATCAGTGTTTGTTGATGAAAATGACTGTTTACTGTGCATCACACTTACCTGTGGCAATCAGCATACCTGTAACACACACACACACACACACACACACACACAAACGATTGACACCTATGGGGTTTAATTTGCCATTAACTGCTCCTAATGGCTGCAAGCTGGACCTCTCCTGACAGGAAGCTTGTTCACACCTCCATGGCTGAGGGTCACATGACAACAGGAGGTGTCGCTGTAATCAGAGGTGTGAAAGAAAACAAAACACACAAAAACATATGATGCAATCACTGTTGAACAGAAGTCTTACATAATGTTTGTCATGACACTGAATTAAAAAAAAGTTTTATAATAACAACAATTTACATGTGTAATGTAATAGGTATGAGGTGTGAGGTTTGATCAACGTGACCTCAGATCTACAGAGGCATCTACTGTCTGTAACTGACTCAAAACTTATACTTTTCTTCTCACTCTCAACTTCAACTTCAGCTTCAACTTTTATTCATTATGTCCCCTGGGGGGGGGGGGGGGCAATTTGTTTTGCAGTAGACAAGCAAAGGACATGGAGATAACACAAACCCTGAAACAAACACATACAATTACGCAAACCACAGTTTCATCAACACAGGGATGGTCATCCGCAATGCACAACCACAAGTCAACAATAGAAAGGTGAATGTCAGTAGTACAGTATAATCAATATCTATATAAATATAAAGTGCAACAACAATGCATGTAAAAAATAAAAAGCATGTGCAAGCTGATATAAACAGGAAGTAGAAAAATAATTTAAAATAATTTAAGGTCTCAGTTTTTGCTTAACCAGACGACAACACAAGGTTGTTTTAAGGCCCTGAGACCCTTTAACTAAAGTAGTAGTAGTAATTGAAGTAATAATAATAATAGTAGTACTAGTGGTAATAATAGTCAAGTGCTGCGTCACCGGCAGCAGCACCGCCCGCTCCTGCTGCAAAGAAAGCACACTGCTTTTTTTTTTTAGTCGGGCCGGGCCGGGTTCGGGTAGATAATAGGGCTGAAACGATTCCGAGTAATTCGAGTACCTCGATTACAAAAAATGGTCCGAGGATTTTTTTCTGCCTCGAGGAATCGTTAATTTAATTGTAGTTCAAGCGGCCACACGGACTACTTTCAATGTGGCACAACGTGCGCCGTAACGTAACCGTGCGGGGCTCCCCCGCGGCCGTCCGGGGGAGCCCCGGAAAAAAAAACAGTTGATTCTAAAAAAAGGAAACCAATTGGTCATTCATTATTAAGTGAAATATGTTATTTTCTCTTGTGTATTCATAATTTCTCTTTAACCAGGCAAAAATACGTTTTATCCGATTACTCGATTAATTGATGTAATTTTCACTAGAGTACTCGATTACTAAAATATTCGATAGCTGCAGCCCTAATTTTGACCTATAAAGCTATGGTCTACGATCTGAAAGACGATGAGAAAAAAACCCCACCCCTGCTCCACACACACACCTCCCCTCCGAGCTCGTAAGGCCCTCTCCTCGGAGCCTCCTAACGACACACCCCCCTTCACCCGAGCAGAGCACAGCACAGCAGGGCAACAAGCCTGCCAGCAGAAACCAAACACGGCTTTGAATGCGGAGTAACAATGTCGGGTTCACAGTCACAACTTCCACAATAAAAACCAAAGATTACCTGTTGAACATAAACTCTGCTGTATCCGCACTGCCGCTGTAGCCTGAGCGGGGTCGCTCTGCACACTGCACACCGTGGCTCCGCTGAGCTCCAGATCCCGAGTCTTCCTGCTCCTCTCCCCAACACACAGCGCCCTGTGCTGTGCCGCACGGTGCGACCGGCCTCCATCCAGCTCTGGAGCTTTGCACCAGTACAGGTGGTCCCGTTGTCGGCGCCGTGCACCAGCTACCATTAATGACCGCTAATGACAGCGGTGCCAGTTGCTGTCGCGGCTGTCACTACCGGTAGCCTAACTGGTGCACGGCGGCAACGGGACCACGAGTATTGATGCCGCTGCCATTAGCGGTGCCGTGCAAAGCTCCAGAGCTGGAGGGAGGCTAGTCGACGAGGAGCCGGGGAGTTGAGGGGATCAATTGGAGGCATAGTGACAGGACCGTCACATCTACGGTCCTGTCACTATGCCTCCAACTGATCATGTGCCCTGGCTACTTGGTCGCAGAATCTAGTAAGGATAAAATGGTTCTAACTTTAGGGATGTTTCTAAGATGGTAAAAAGCAGTCTTAGAAATGTAAGAAATATTCTTCTTAAAATTGAGATCGGCATCGATAATCACACCTAAGTTTCTTACATTCTCACTAGGTTTTGCAGAAAAGGTAGTTAATAAGGAACAGATCTGGTGCCTCAGAGTCTTCGGACCTACTAGACTACAATCATTAATACATTGAATGAGATCATTTACTGGGCTTAGGTGGTCAGCAGAAACAGATATGTATAATTGTGTGTCGTCAGCGTAGGAATGATATGAAATATTGTGTTCACAGATTATGCAACCAAGTGGGTGCATGTGCAAATTGAACAGAATAGGGCCAAGAAAGGACCCTTGGGGAACATCATATGAAATGCTAACTTGATGCTAAGTCTGATTTAAGTGGAGCTAGTGTGGCCGGAGCATGTCGCACTCCTCCTCGCAGCGGGGCGCTTTCTGGTGCAGCCCTGTTGACCCCTCCTCTTGGCCCCAGTTTGTGTGTAGGCTAATGCATAATCCTTAGACCATAAAGTATTTGCCATTGGGTGGAAACATTATGTGTAAAACCTTTCCTTTATTGAATTAATTTGTTAAAAGACTTTTTTTTTTTTTTTACTAAAACTGACGAAAACTAGACTAAAACCTTTTTGAGTTTTCGTCGACTAAAACTAGACTAAAACTATCACATATAGAAATGACTAAAATTGACTAAAACGAATAAGTATTTTAGTCAAAAAGACTAAGACTAAATCTAAAATGCCTGCCAAAAACAACACTGTGTGGCACCCGATAGGCCCTCTGGCGAACTGGCGAACTGGCCCCTTGTCTTTAAGGTGGACCACATGCTCGACATGGTCAGTCTTCCCCTGGTTGGCTGCGAACAGCTTAGGGACTCGCCGGAACACCTGGCTCAGCTGGCTGGACTGGACGGAAGAGAGATGGTCGAGAGCAGGTTCAACAGACTGGTTGAGGTCGGCCAGGGATGATTCCTCCTGCACTTCGCTGTCCACTTCCGTCACCAGCAGGGATGCCACAGGAACCCGAACTGGAGCCTCCTTCCACTCCTTCAACAGGTTGACGTGGTAGATCTGCTTTGCATTTTTCTTGTCAGGGTGGTGGATCTCGTAGGTCACAGGGCCCATCTTCCTGAGGACTGTGTACGAACCCTGCCACTTAGCAAGCAGCTTGCTATTGGAGGACGGCAGGAGGAGCAGGACCTTCTGGCCGGGCTGGAATTCCCGGTGTCTGGCCAGTCGGTCGTACCACGCCTTCTGGATCTGCTGTGCCTCACGTAGGTTGACCTCTGCCTCGTCTCAGTACTTGACCAGCCGGTCCCTCATCTCCAACACAAACTGGACCACACTGCGATCACTGGCGCTGGTTGCAGGAGCCTCCCAAGTCTTGAGTAGCAGGTCCAACGGCCCCTGGACCTCCCAGCCGTACATCAGCTCGAACTGGGAGAAGCCAGTGGATGTCTGAGGAACCTCTTGGTAGGCAAACAGCAGGAAAGGCAATCGCTGGTCCCAGTCCCGTCCGGTGTCGGCCACAAACTCACCCACTCTCCTCCAGCTGCTAGCTCATTGTGGGGAAGAAGCCCTGAAGCATTATTTGTGGCTATGAGTGGCTTTTTTGATGGCGGTTGGTTGGTGGAGGAATCGACAGCAGTGTATTGTTATCGTGCGGTGTGAAGTTGCTACAACTGGTGAAGTTAGAAGTTGGCAAACTTGATCTCTTGAGGGGGGGTCTTACTCGGTGTGTTAGACCATGGGTTAAACTTACGCCGGAATATCCCTTTAATGGTCAGTATTAAAAGAATATTCATTCATTCATTAATTTTCTATACCGCTTATCCTGCACTAGGGTCACGGGTGAGCTGGAGCCTATCTCAGCTGACTTTGGGCGAGAGGCGGGGTACACCCTGGACAGGTCGCCAGTCTATCACAGGGCCAACATATATTAGACAGACAACCATTCACACTCTCATTCACACCTATGGGCAATTTAGAGTCGCCAATTAACCTAACCTGCATGTCTTTGGTCTGTGGGAGGAAGCCGGAACAATTTCACATTTCGGGGCTTTAATACAAGACGGACATTACGTACGAGCACTATGGAGGTATTTGGATGTTTTTTGATGTGTATTTTTGTTACGAAGACAGTTGGTATCCATTTGCAACCGTTATATTGACATGCACTGCTACGCCGAGACCCCCTGTAACTCAGAGAAGCCACGGAGGACTCTGAAACTTCTCCCAGCCCTTAGTCGACACAGTTTTGGTAATACTGTCTGCTTTGAGTCCATATTTATAACATAATGCAGCGTATTTTGCGGTACAAAGACAACACTCTATTGTGTTAAGGACAAAAGAACATTCAGATTCATCTACCACCTTGAATGAAGTGAGTTACTTAACTACAGTTACTTGAGTACCACTGGGACGCTTTCTTGTAGAGAGAGACACTGAGAGTCTAGCTTTATATAAGTCTTGTTGAGAGAGTTGTCAGAGCGGATGGGGAGCAGAGAGGATGGAGGCTGACGATGGAGCAGAGCTCTGCTTCCCACATCTCCTCAACACCTCCTGCAGGAAACCCGCATCTGTTTGGCTTGGAGCTTTGATCCTTCACACCATGTGGTCCTTCGTTGCTGTGCTGACTGTAGCTCTCAACCTGCTCGTCATCATCTCAATCTCCCACTTCAGGCAGAAAAACCTCTCAGCTGAAACTATATTATTTTAACTTTGAGATGTGAACAGGTTCTGTAGACATACAAGGAGAATGATCATTGAGCTTGTTGCATCTTGGTGCTAGAGTTATAATGTACATTGTTTTCTATTGTAGTTTACCGTTGACATAATGCAATCACGTATGTGGTTGATTTTGTGTTGTTGCTCATCTGGTCTTGTTTGATTACAGATATTTTTCTTTTCTTCCTCCAGGCAGCTCCACACACCCACTAACATCCTTCTCCTCTCTCTGGCTGTCTCAGACTTTGTTGTCGGCCTGTTGTTGATGCCGACTGAAATCTTCCTAAACACAGCCTGCTGGTTTCTTGGTGATATGATGTGTTCTGTGAGTAAATTTATTTCTGACACAATTACCTCCACATCAGTAGGAGACATGCTGCTGATATCAGTCGACCGTTATGTAGCTATTTGTGACCCTCTGCATTACACCACCAGAGTCACTGTGAGAAGAGTTAAACTCTGTGTTTGTCTGTGTTGGCTCTGCTGTGTTTTCTACAATGCTCTCCTGGTAATAGATAATCTGCATCAAACAGACATACAGTCTTCCTGTGAAGGTGAATGCAATTTTCTATATGGTCATACTGCTGCAACTTTTGACCTTGTTGTGACCTTTATTCTTCCTATTACCATCATTATAGTTCTGTACATGAGAGTGTTTGTGGTGGCTGTGTCTCAGGCTCGTGCCATGCGCTCTCACATTACAGCTGTCACACTGCAGAGCTCAGTGACTCTAACCCCAAAGAAATCTGAGCTGAAAGCAGCCAGGACTCTTGGTGTTCTTGTAGTTGTGTTTCTAATGTGTTTCTGTCCATTTTATGGCGTTGCTCTTGCAGGAGACAACTTGATCAATACTTCATCTGCAGCATTTGTGATATATCTCTTCACTTTTAACTCCTGTCTAAACCCTATAATCTACGCCTTGTTCTATCCCTGGTTTAGAAAAGTTATCAGACATGTTGTGACTCTGCAGATTCTGCAGCCTGGCTCATGTGATGCCAACATACTTTAGAGAGGCTTTGGAGAGACTGAGATAACACCTGCTCTATGTGCAAATCATGAAATCCAGAAAAATGCCCTTTTTATGTGTTTATTTTTTTTTATAAATATATAAATTCCTGTTGTGCATGGGGATGTAAAAGAACTGTGGTGTGAAAATGCCACGATTATCTACCATATGCATTTACTTGTAATATACACAGTGTTGTGTGTGTGTTGAGCCCAACGCTGCCTCTCTGTCTGCCGCTGCTCTGCTCTGTCTCTCACTGAGGGACGGGGCTGCCCAAGGTGACAGTGGAACAACTTAAACCTTTGTGAGTTATAAATCCATGAACATAACTTCCTTGTGGGGCTGACAAATCGCCATACACTTATTCAACAAGATTAAATATGAATCATATTTTATATTTCATTTCCATTTGTGTTTGTTCAGCTGCTTGTTATTAAGAGTTAAGACCCCCCAACCCTCTCTGTCTAACATCACCTGAATGTAGTGAACAACAGCAGCAACAGGAGGAGTTTGATTTCACTGACTATTTGAATTTCTTCCCAGATATTGAGTTTATTGTGACATTCACAGTAGTAGTTTCTTGGTTTTTGCCACATTTTAGATGTGTAGCCTGTACTTCTAGTTTGCACTTGCACTCACATGATTTTTTCCCCCCGCAAGCCATGTTAATGTGCACCTAATACCATATTAGCCTTAGCCTACCAGAAGTTTCAGGAAATTGGGAAATTGGTCCAGCATGTTGCCTGCAGTCCTGAAGGCGTGCAGGCTTTCACTACCTGCTAAACAGTAACTGTAATTTAATTGTATTCATTTATTTTGATACTAAGGCCTGAAAATTTTTTCGGTGCACACTTTGCACGGACACATACTGCCCTTTTCTGATGTTGAGCCCCTGCCCCTCTATAGTCATGTGCACATCCCTAGAACACGTGGGTTTATTATTTGTCAATACTGATAGTGCTAAGGCTGAAATTTAACTTTGTTATAGATCAGTCATGAGCTGTTTCAAAGCAAATCAGCCACTTTTATCTAACAGGTGAATTTGTGACACAGGATCTTTTTCATGTAATTTGTAACTATTACAGATCTTATGTTGGGTGTGTATTGCACAGAATACTGAGAGTTACAGTGGATGGCATCACACACTATCTACTGTCCCTGAAATTTGTCCTTCAAGAAACATTTGAGTATCTTGTTAACAATTTAAAACCTGTATTGATAATTTGTAATTGTAAATATAGAAAATGTTGTCCTATATCAGGCAGTGTTTGGTTCATTACCCCTTTATTATTGTTCTTTTGAAGTGTGTGCAGGTTTTTTAACCACTGATAATAATAATAAAAGCAGATTTTTTTCCACCACCAGTCAAATGTGTCTTTCTATTTGGTAATACACACATAACTTCAAGGAATAATGTCAGAACATATTTTTTTTTTTTCCCAACATATTTTTATTTGTTTTTGTTATACAAACAGACATAGAAAAAACATAACAGAGAAAAAAAAACAGATTACAGGAACAGGCAGTTACAGAAACATCAGATGTTTACTTGAGGTGGGATTAAAAAAGAAATTAAGTAAAATAAATAAATAAATGATAATGACTGCAGAGAAGATTCCAGGGTTAGAAGCAGGAGTTAACTGTTGTGCATATGAGGTGGGGGAGTGAGGAGCTTGTCTTTGATATAGTCTATCAGTGGCTGCCAGACTTTTGAAAACATGGCCAAGGAGCCATTCACTGTAAATCTCAGTTTCTCAACGCTGAGATGGTGCAGCACATCCTGCATCCCTGCATCGGGGGGTGGGGTGACTTCCACTGAAGAAGAATCAACCTTCTTGCCAATAGAGTAACAAATTTTGTTATTCGAAGTTTTGTACTGACTAGATTTTTGTTATTTACCCCCGCCACCCCAATTAAAGGGTCTGGCCTGATTGTCAATTGAAAAACATCTGATAAAGTTTTGAAGATGGAGTTCCAGTAAGTGGACAAGCTAGAACACTGCCAGAATGAGTGTGCTAGGGAGGCAGGTGAACGCTTACAGCGGTTACAGGTAGGGTCTACATCTGGAAATATTTTAGAAAGTTTTACTTTTGAGAAGTGAAGGCGATATATTACCTTAAATTGAATTACTCCATGTGGTGGAGTGCACCCCATCCAGGGCTGGTCCCCACTGTTCTGGTGATATAGCCTCCCCTATGTCTGTCTCCCATGTAGATCTCAGAGTCTCCAGGGAAAGGTTCTGTAGACTAGCCATGCACTTATAGATAAAAGCTACTGCACCCCTCTTTGAAGGATCAAAGGAGAGGACAGATTCCATAGGTGACTCTTTAGGCAAATAGGGGAAGGAGGGGATCTTGTTTTTAATGAAATTACGGATCTGAAGGAATCTAAAAAAAAATTGGATTGTGTCAGGTTAAATTTAGTTCTTAGTTGTTCAAATGTAGGAAATATTCCGTCTATAAAAAGGGTTTTCATGTTATAAATACCATTTCTTACAACAATAGATGGGGAGAACAGGTGGTTCGGGTAAAAAGGGGTGAGTAATGAAACCATTTTGCCAGCCGTAGCGTTTTCTAACACCAGACCACACACAGTGAGTGTGTTACAACAGGGTTGTTTTGGACATATTGTAATGACAGAGGCATCGGGGAAAACAAAAGAGCAGACAAGGAAGTTGAATGACATGAGTTACATTCCATTTGTACCCAAACTGGGACTTCACTATGTTTATCATATTGAACCCAGAAAGACATAGCATGTAGGTTACATGACCAGTAATATGACTGGAAGTGAGGCAGTCCCATTCCCCCCATCATGCTTTGGGTAAAAAGGCTTTCCTAATTCTAGGGTGTTTTTTGTTCCAAATAAAGCTAGAAATCATTTTATCCACAGATGTAAAGAAAGATTTTTGAATAAATATTGGAATAGTTCTAAATAAGAATAAAAACTTAGGAAGGATGTTCATCTTGACAGTGTTGATTCGGCCGGATAATGAAATGGGGAGACGGGACCACCTTTCAAGTTCACGGGAAGTACGTTAAGTAGCGGCTTGAAGTTTGCATTAAAAAGATTGGAAAAACCTCTCGTCACTACTACACCCAAATATTTAAAAGATTTTGTTGACACTTTAAATGGCAAATGTGAATAAGAAAGACCCTGGGAAGAGTTCACTTTTGGAAAAATTAAGCTTGTAGCCAGATACCTCACTGTAGTCTCTCAGAATGGACATAATGTTTGGGATCGACCTATAAGGATTAGTGATATATAACAGAAGATCGTCTGCATATAGCGATAATTTGTTTTCTACCTCTCCTCTATGAATTCCCTCACAGTCTTTGAGAGAACGTAAGGCAATGGCTAGCGGTTCGATGGCTAAAACAAAGAGCAACGGAGAGAGGGGGCAGCCCTGCCTTGTACCTCGATGCAATGGGAAATAGGAAGATCTGAGGGAGTTGGTTGTCACGGAAGCAAGAGGGGAGAGATATAGCAGCCTGATCCAAGTTGTGAAGTTATCTCCGAGACCAAATTTTCCGAGTACTGCAAAGAGAAAGTCCCATTCGATACGATCGAAGGCTTTCTCAGCGTCCAGAGAGATAACAACCTCTGGACGCTGAGGAGTTGGGCCAGGGGAGTACAAAATATTGAGCAGTCTGCGAAGGTTAAAAAACAAATGACGATTTTTAATAAACCCGGTCTGGTCTGATGATATTATTGAAGGTAGAATTTTCTCCAATCGTGTGGCCAGCATTTTGGCTAAAATTTTGTTGTCTACATTTAAGAGACTAATAGGACGGTAGGAGCCTGGCTCTTTGGGGTCTTTACCTTCCTTTAACAGGACTGATATGGAGGCTTGATATAGAGTTGGAGGAAGAGTCTTCAACGTAAAGGCTTCATTAAAGGTGTCAAGCAATACTGGAGAGAGTAAATTTGCAAAGGTTTTAAAAAATTCGGCAGTAAATCCATCTGGGCCAGGCGTTTTAGAGCACTGCATACTTTTAATTGCGCTAATTAATTCCTCTGATGAAAATGGCTCGTCGAGGCTAGTTTTGTGATCCGGTTCTATGGTAGGTATTGATCATTTGTTTAGGAAATTATTTATTAAAGCGGAATCTCCTTTGGACTCAGAGGTGTAAAGACGAGTATAGAAAGATTTGAATTTGTTGTTAATTTCTAGTTCGTCAGAGAGAATTTCCCCAGAGGCCGTGCAAATTTCTGTTATGAGTCTAGTTGCAGCTGTTTGACGGAGCTGGTGAGCTAATAGACGTCCGGCCTTCTCGTCCTGCTCAAACCATTTACATCTGGATTGCATTAATAATTTAGCTGATTCTTCAGTAGATAAAAGATTAAAATCTGACTGGAGTGAGATCCTCTTATTGTAAAGTTCTGGTGAGGGTGATATTGAATGCTAATGGTCAACCTTGAGTATTTCATCTGAGATCTCAGCCAGACGTTTGAGGCGATCGCGGCGAGCGGATTTGGCATAAGAAATAATCTGGCCCCGGATATATGCTTTCAGAGCCTCCCAGAGTGTTCCTTTTGATACTTCTCCGTTGTCATTCAGAGGGATAAACTGTTCTATCTGGGCTGAAATGAATTTCACAAAAGCGTCATCTTTTAACAGGAGATTATTCAGTCGCCAGGGAGCAGCAGTTGATTTTTGTTTGAATGCTAATTGTAATAAGTGTGGGGCATGGTCAGATATAACTATTGCATCATAGTCACATTTAAAAAATATTAAAATTTGCAGTCTATGAGGAAATAATCAATTCGTGAGTATGATTGATGAACAGGGGAGAAAAAAGAATAACAGCGAGTGGACGGGTAGAACCGCCAAGGGTCAGTAGCTCCATAGTCTCTCAAAAAAGATTCAATACTCTCTGCTGACCTGGAGAGAGGCTGACTGATTTTGGAGGACCTGTCTAATTTAGGATTTAAGACACAGTTGAAATCTCCTCCAATGATTATGCTATGAGTGTTAAGATTTGGAATTGATGACCATAGAGAAGAAAAAAATTGATCATTATCGTAATTAGGTGCATATACACAAACTAAAGTGAGTGGGAAATTGTATAACTTTCCCTCCACTACGACATATTGACCCTGTCTATCAGAGAAGGAATGTGAGCAAACAAAAGGAGTAGTTTTACTTATTAAAATGGCAGCTCCTCTGGCTCTGGCCTGAAAGCTGGAGTGGTAGACCTGGCCTACCCACCCTCTTTGTAAGTAACAATGATCTTTATTTCTTAAATGGGCCTCTTGTAAAAACACCACGTCCGCCTTTAATTTTTTAAGATGAGACAAAACTCTGCTGCGCTTAAAGCAGATATCAGCTTCACGGCCGTTTCGGCTAATGCTGCGTTCAAGGCAGGCTTTTGAAACCGTAAGTTACAGCTTCAAGTCACAACTACGACTTGGTAGCGTTCCAGGTTACCCGTAGCTCGTGTTTTTACCATCCTGTTGTCTGTGAAAGTTCCCTATAACGGCCACTCGTAACTTCCGACCCGTGAACTCGTACCAGATCGAACTGGTATGACTTCACAGGAAGGAAAAACACAAAGTACGAGTTTCTTTGAACGCACCATGAGTTAGCAGCCCCCGCCCTTGTCAGGCATCAATTGGTCCTCGTGCTACGTCACCACATTCACGCGCATCCCTTGGCTGCACACACAGCCCTTCATGCCGTTCTCTCTCCTCATTGGATAACACTTGTATCCCACAAGGAAAATTTTCTCCTCGGGTTACAGCAGAGCAGAGTGACGGAGAGACTCGTGTTTAGGCTGAAATACTTCATGTAAGTGATTGCTGACGGAAAATAGGACTATTTAGGACTTATATTAACAAAAACATTCCACTGATATCTGCTTTAATCACCCCATTCATTCCCTTCACATTCCATGTGACAAATCGAACCAAGCTCTCCTCACCTTTATGACAATCAACCATACAAGCCTATCCCCAGATAAAATTATGTAGCCACACCTCAGTGAACAAAAGTAGCACTGCAACTGCCAACACAGAAAACGAGAACCATAGAAAAGAACCATAACCCACTTTCCCACCCCCCTTACCTTTCCCCAACTGAAAGGTAAAAGATGCCCACATTTGTTTCAAACTAACCATAGTGCTCCAGCACTGTCTAACTGAACTACAGCTATTCAGTTTCAAGTTATCCTTAGATTAGCACCCTGAATTTAAGAGAATAATAATCATTGCACCCTTCTGAAAAAGAGGTGGAATTAAACGATGGTTTATCCAAAAAAAAAGAAAAAAAGAAAAGAAAGTATATTGATTTTACCTTGATAAGCATATGTTACACAAATAGTATATTGGATACAGAAAAGCGTTGAAACATGTAACCACAATCTGATCCAAACCAAAAAAAAAGAAAAAAGGGAGGGATATGTGTTTTAAACAGTAGTGATCAGTAGCCATTAGCAGGCCAGGCTTCATTTGAGTGAATACTGTAGAGCAGGTGAACAGACTGACCAACTTAGTGTTCTTACCCGGAGTCATAGAGAGTTGATCATAAAGTTGCAGTCTTATTACCGTTTCTCCCGACGTGCGGCGGTGTCGTCTGTCAACAGCAGACGTACTTCAATGTCCGGCCTGAGCCCAATAAACATCAGAGTTAATAAAGGATATGCCACCGGTCTTCGACGGCTGGATGTGTGGTCCTCCCGACAGTTATTCACATGGTTGACATGTCCCATGTCGACCCAGCAGCGAGAGAGGAAAAGAGACAGGTGATCATCCGGTCTACAGTGGAGCTATCTTTGCCTTGTAGAAGTCTTCCGCTGCTTGCGGAGTGTTGAAGGTGTGTCGAACCCCGTTAAAGTTGACAGATAGGACCGCAGGGTAGAAGAGGCTGTATTCCACCTTGGCTTCTCTGAGCTTGGCTTTAATCGCGCTGAAAGTAGCCCGCATCTTGCTTATCTCTGCCGGGAGATCAGGATAAATATGCACGGGGGAACCCTGGTAGTTGAGGGGGGTTTTGCCTCTTGCGATGCCCATAATCCTCTCTTTTTGGGCGTAGTAATGCAGCCGAACTATTATTGGTCTTGGTCTGGCTCCCTTCTTAGGTTTGGGAGCCAGGGAACGGTGAGCACGGTCAATCGTCACGGGAGTGGGGAAATTCTCGGCTCCCAGGAGCTCCGGGATGAGCTCCGACATAAACTTTGTGGGGGAAGTGCCCTCAGCTCCCTCCGGAATGCCGATGAATCTCAGATTTTGCCGCCGACTCCGGCTCTCCAGATCAAAGCATTTATCTTTCAGCTGCTTCAGTTCCTTGGTTTTCAGTTCGTTGGATTGTTCCAGCTGCTGTATACGGTCGAGGGCGTCTGTGAGACCGTGTGCCATGCTGGTTTGTTCCGCCGAGACCTGGGCATGTCCCTACCGGAGATTGGTCAGCTCATCCCCCACTTCATGGCGCAGAGTCTGAAGGCTCGTAGTTGTTTCTGAGCTTATGGCCTCGATTTCCTGAGACAGCTCCGCACGGAGGATGGAGATCTCATTTTTCAAATCACCCAGAATTGCTTCATGGGATAGTTTGAGCTCACCTCGGAGAAGCTCCACGGTTAGTTGGCTGCCTTACACCATGTTCTTCAATTGTTAGCTTAGCCGTTTCTCTGCAACTGATTATCGTCGGGACCTTATGTTTCACCTTTCTTGGGCACCGCATCGAAGCGAGATTAAATTTTCCCTAAATCTGTATCACCACAAAATATAAGACCTACTGCATATATTCGAAGAAGGGTGCTAAATAAGTAAAATAAAACGGGAGCTGTTGTGACCTACATCTGCTCCATAGCAGGGCGGAAGCGGAAGTCCAGCTGGGTCAGAACACACATTTTTAACGTATTTTGACCTTTAAAGGTATGGTCTACGATCTGAAACATGAGAAAATTTTGAAAAAAGCACAGACCCCCCCTTCCCTCCAAGCTCGTACGGCCCTACCCTCGGAGCCTCCTAACGACACCCCCCCCTTCAGCAGAGCAGAGCAACAAGCCTGCCAGCAGAAACCAAACACGGCGCCAGCTTTGAATGCGGAGTAACAATGTCGGATTCCCAGTCACAACTTTCACAATAAAAACCAAAGATTACCTGTTAAACATAAACTCCGCTGTATCCGCACTGCCGCTGTAGCCTGAGCGGGGTCGCTCTGCACACTGCAGCTCCACTGAGCTCCAGACCCCGAGTCTCCCTGCTCCTCTCCCCGACACACAGCGCCCTGTGCTGGGCCGCCTGGTGCAACCCTCCAGAGCTGGAGGGACGCTGGTCAACGAGGAGCCGGGGAGTCGAGGGGATCAATTGGAGGCATAGTGACAGGACTGTCAACTGTCACATCTATGGTCCTGTCACTATGCCTCCAACTGATCATGTGCCCTGGCTACCTGGTTACAGAATCTAGTAAGGATAAAATGGGTCTAACTTTGGGGATGTTTCTAAGATGGTAAACAGCAGTCTTAGAAATGTAAGAAATATGCTTCTGAAAATTGAGATCGGCATCGATAATCACACCTAAGTTTCCTACATTCTCACTAGGTTTTGCAGAAAAGGTAGTTAATAAGGAACAGATCTGGTGCCTCAGAGTCTTTGGACCTTCTAGAAGAATCTCAGTTTTTTCATCATTCAGTTGTAAAAAGTTTTCAATCATCCAGTGGCTAACATCATTAATATACTGAATAAGATCATTTACTGGGCTCAGGTGGTCAGCAGAAACAGATATGTATAATTGTGTGTCATCAGCGTAGGAATGATATGAAATATTGTGTTTACAGATTATGCAACCAAGTGGGAGCATGTACAAATTGAACAGAATAGGGCCAAGAAAAGACCCTTGGGGAACACCATATGAAATGCTAAATTTGTCTGATTTAAGTGGAGCAGTGTGGCCGGAGCACGGTGCACTCCTCGCGGTGGGGCGCTGTGTCTTTCTGGTGTATCCCTGTTCACCCCCTCCTCTTGGCCCCAGTTTAAATATTTAAATATTATGCAGCCTATTTCGATTTGATGCAATTCATTGATTAACTTGCCAGTAACCGCCTGTAACAGTAGTAAAGGTATCTAACTATTTTTCTTCAAATATTTAACTATCTCCTGGAACAAATCTCCCCAGGTGGTGTTGTTGGTACAACTTTTCCACCCTCCACTTGCCACACATGCACAGCCACAACGGCTTGGCACCACCTCCTCATGCTGGTCACCAGCCTAGGGCCTTACTGTATTTATCATTGTGGTTACACGTTTTTTTTACACGCTCTTTCCCCCGTTTTGTGCGTACGCACTTTTCTCTGCCTAATTTGGGATCTATCAAACCAAAACCTGTCAGGAGAAAGTGCAGACGCCGCTGCTGAGTCAGAGAATTGCAGTGTACCCCCCCCCCCCCCCAACAAAGGTGCCGACGTCGGCACTTCACATGAAAAGCACAGCGACTCTGATTTTTCCCCTGTGCATTTACACTAGTTTGCTCCTAAATACTGGCTTTATAAAACTAATTTCGTTTTCTTTTGATATCATATTGATATTTTTCCGCTGCATGTAGGCTACACCTATTCCACAACCAGTCTGGCCAGTCTGGAAAATAATTTCTGCGCCGTGCGTGTGTGAAGTAGCCAGACTGGACACACACACACACACACATAGCGCAGCAAGCCCAATAATGTTGGCGCAAATCGGTGAATTCTCTGGTCGTCCAATGAACGAAGGTGGCGGTTACAGGTAAAAATGAGAAAACATGATCATGTGTTTACATCCGCACATTTCTTGTGTCCGGTGTGATTTATCAATAGAAATTGCGGGCAGTTGTGCGTACGCACAGTTTGATAGATCTGAAAAGGGTGTAAATATTTGGGGTGTATGCCATTTTTGGCTTTTCGTCGTACGTCAAAATTTAGTAGCACTTTTACACCCTGTTTGATAAATGAGGCCCCTGGTCACATTTTGATGTGGGATGGCCTCCTATTTCTTAACCGGTAGTTGTTGAAGGTCAACCAGCTTTGTGTTGGTCACCCTAGCAGGTACATCAATGTCCCAAGCTGATCCCACAAGTGTTCAGTTGGGTTGAGGTGGGGAATCACAGCACCCTCTCTACCTCCAAATTCTGAGGGAACTGAAGATCCTGGCTCTGTGGGAGACAGCATTGTCATCCTGGAGGATGAAGGTAGGTCCCAGATCCTGGATATATGGGATTGCCACTGACTCAGAGACCCATTCCGATATCTCATGCTGTTCATTCCACAGATACACAATTCTTACAAGTTCATCATTTTAGAGGTTACTTATCAGGCATTCTGGCAAAATAAAATTCAACACCTATTGGTATTACCAAAGGGGAGAAATTATATACTCCATAGTTTACTGGCTTTTAGGATTAAGGCTAGGGTTAGCTGTTGTGTCCCAATTGTCTGTGGGACAAAAGGACATGCAGAATCGTCCACCATCTTGAATGAGGTGAGGTCAACACCATGGTGATTAACAGGAATATCCAACTGCAGTTCTACTTCAGTACCATTGGGACATTATTATGGAGACAGACACTGGTTTCATATAGGTCTGTTTTGGTGGTAGATTTGTCAGAGTTGCAGCTCTCTGAGGATGGAGGCTGAGGATGGAGCAGAGTTCTGCTTTCCACATCTCCTCAACACCTCCTGCAGGAAGCTTGCATCTCCTTGGCCTGAAGCTGTGATCCTTCAAGTTGCACTTTCCTCCATCTCTGTACTCACAGTAGCTCTCAACCTGCTCGTCATCATCTCAATCTCCCATTTCAGGCAGAAAAAATTCTCAGCTGAACCTATATTACTTTTACATGAACAAAGTATCTTGTATTTATTTATTTTTTTTTACAAGGAAAATGATCCTTTAGCTTCATGCACATTAGCACTATTCATGCTTATTATATGTTCCTGACAGAATTTTAGATTATACTGTCTGTGTTAAACAATTTTTCAAAATTTAGCTTGCTTTTATCATGTAGATATGAGGCCTTATCGGTTTAATCATGTATTTCCTCTCTCTCCAGGCAACTCCACACACCCACTAACATCCTCCTCCTCTCTCTGGCTGTCTCAGACTTTCTCGTCGGCCTCCTGCTGATGCCAGTTGAAATCTTCCTAACCACAGCCTGCTGGTTTCTTGGTGATTTGATGTGCTCTCTATTTAATGTTGTGTCCTTCATCATCACCTCCACATCAGTAGGAGACATGGTGTTGATATCAGTCGACCGTTATGTAGCTATTTGTGACCCTCTGCATTACACCACCAGAGTCACTGGGAGAAGAGTTAAACTCTGCGTTTGTCTGTGTTGGCTCTGCTCAGTTTTCTACAGCAGTCTTATCTTAAAGGACGACCTGACTCAACCAAACAGACACTCTTCATGTTATGGAGAATGTCTGTTTGTTATTGATTATATTGCAGGAACTGTTGACCTTCTTCTGACCTTTATTCTCCCCATCACCATCATCGTAGTTCTGTACATGAGAGTTTTTGTGGTGGCTGTGTCTCAAGCTCGTGCCATGCGCTCTCACATTACAGCTGTCACACTGCAGAGCTCAGTGACTCTAACCACAAAGAAATCTGAGCTGAAAGCAGCCAGGACTCTTGGTGTTCTTGTAGTTGTGTTTCTATTGTGTTTCTGTCCATATTATGGTATTTCTCTTGCAGGAGACAACTTACTCAATTCCCCCATTGCAACTTTTATATTCCAACTCTTCTATTTTAACTCCTGTCTGAACCCTATAATCTATGCCTTGTTCTACCCCTGGTTTAGAAAAGTTATCAGACTGGTTGTGACTCTGCAGATTCTGCAGCCTGGCTCCCGTGAGGCCAACATACTGTAGAGAGGCTGTGGAGAGACTGAGATGACATTTGCTTTGTGACCAAATTATGAGGTCTAGACAATCAAAGTGAACAAAACCACCATCAGACATTATATGTGGCACTCATTTGCTTTCATTGACATTCACACATAAAAATGTTGCAGCTTTAATAAATATGTTGTCAGTAAGTGTATTCACAGAGTCAAACTATTCATGTATAATGCTCTAAAACTGCAAACGGCACAGTGTGTGAATATAACAAACACCATTAAATGCTGTTATCTCACAGAACCTGTTGCATCTTTGGGCTCTAACCCCCCATTTCCACTGGGTCCATCTCTGCTCCGTTCCGACTCTGTTGTGGATGCAGCAGCAATTCTCAATCAGAGCTTTCCACCGAGTCAGGGGTCGCATTAACCAAATATTTTCCGCCATTGATAGGTTTTTTTTAAAACGGTGACAGAAAAGGCCATCTGTCATTTTGACAGATTGCAATTTGATTGCAATTTGCACCCATGGCCATCTGACCATGTGCATTTGTTTACAATGAAGCTGGCGGATAATCAATAAATGGAGCAGTGGATAACGTTATATAACATATATGCTGTCACAAAGTCATGTCACCATGCCTCCAATTGATCATGCGCCCTGGCTATCTGGCCAAGGGGATGTCCCTTTGGCCAAGTGGTTAGCGCACATGACTCTTACCCGGGAATCAGGGGTTCGAAGCCCGACCGGGCCCTCTTCATCTTGCCACACTTGCATCGTCCATATTAGATATACAACAACGGGCGGATGGCGGGCGGGTGTAGTTTTGAAAAAACGTTGGTTCGGGTGGATGGCGGGTGGATGACGACTTTTGTGATGCGGTTGTGGATGAAATAATTGCCTATCCGCGCATCTCTAGTAGCTATAGGCTACACAGTGGTGTGTCTCGGTACAGGTAGAGCGGTCGGGGTATGACATCATCGTTTCAGAAAAGATCCGTTTTGGGTGTTTTCGGACCACAGATGTACAATGCTTCATAAAAGAAAGGTCCAGGTGCTTCAGCTGGCTTTTGAGAGAGACTTGACCCGAAAATGTACAACCCAGTGGAAAGACGCTGTTCTTTGAACTTAGGTTTAGTGGCCACACTCACCACATACAACTCTTCTAAAGGTAAGCCTTCTTTTAATGTATTTTGCCTGCCGTGACATTGTTTATAACACTTAAAGGGATATTTCAACATTTTGGCACATTGGTCCATTGCTATAATCCCTATAATCATAGCACTGATATCATCACCATGTCTCCTACCTTTTAGAACGGCGGAGCAGAGCCGTGAGCTGCTCAGAGCTACGCTAAGGAGGCTAATGGGATTTCTTGGTTTCCCTAATCAAACTCATCAAATACACAATCCAACAACTCCAAAACGCTCTGGTGGACAAGTTGTGACCTGCACATTCACCACGCTATGAGATAATAATGGAACATTACGAGACAGAGTTGTTTTCGGGGCAGACAGCTGTGGGTATGCTGGGTAGTTATTTGTCACACAGCATTCTGATACTTCACACACTGACGAAGACTGACTGTTGAAACCGGTTTGTGTCATTAGCCTGTCTGTACCAGTGACGTATTAAAGTATTAGAAGGACAATCTTTTTGATTGTTTGCTAGCCGAGCACCTCCAGACTTTTTTCTTTGCTGCTACATCAAGTTCACATCCTAGCAGCAACATTATGTAACACAGGGTGGCTTGGTTTTCCATCCATCCATTGTTTACCGCTTTATCCGGAGTTGGCTCGCGGGGGCAGCAGTCGGAGCAGGGATCCCCAGACTTCCCTCTCTCCGGACACTTCCTCCAGCTCTTCCGGGGGGACCCCAAGGCGTTCCCAGGCCAGCCGAGTGACATAGTCACTCCAGCGTGTCCTGGGTCTTCCTCTGGGCCTCCTCCTGGTGGGGCATGCCCGGAACACCTCCCGAGGGAGGCGTCCAGGGGGCATCCGATACAGATGCCCGAGCCTCAGCTGGCTCCTCTCGATGTGGAGGAGCAGCAGCTCCTCCCTGGTGACAGAGCTCCTCACCCTATCTCTAAGGGAGCACCCCGCCACCCTGCGGAAGAAGCTCATTTCGGCCGCTTGTATCCGGGATCCTGTACTTTCGGTCATGACTCAGAGTTCATGACCATAGGTGAGGGTGGGAACGTAGATCGACCGGTAAATCGAGAGCTTTGCCTTTCGGCTCAGCTCCTTCTTCACCACAACGGACCAATACAACGACCGCATTACTGCGGCCGCTGCACCGATCTGCCTGTCAAACTCACGCTCCATCCTTCCCTCACTCGTGAACAAAACCCCAAGATACTTAAACTCCTCCACCTGAGGCAGGAACTCTCTCCCGACCTGGAGGGTGCAAGCCACCTTTTTCCAGTCGAGAACCATGGCCTCGGACTTAGAGGTGCTGATTCTCATCCCAGCTGTTTCACACTCAGCTGCAAACCACCCCAGTGCATGTTGAAGGTCCTGGCTCGAGGGAGCCAACAAGAGAACATCATCCGCGAAAAGCAGAGATGAAATCAAGTGGCTCCCGAACCGTACCCCCTCCCACCCTTGGCTGCGCCTAGAAATTCTGTCCATAAAAATAATGAACAGAACCGGTGACAAAGGGCAGCCCTGCCGGAGTCCAACACACACCGGGAACAGGTCTGACTTATTGCTGGCCATGCGAACCAAGCTCCTGCTCCGGTCGTACAGGAACCGTACAGCCCTCAGCAGAGGGCCTCCGACCCCTTACTCCCGGAGCACCTACCACAGGATGCCACGTGGGACACGGTCGAAAGCCTTCTCCAAGTCCACAGAAATTGTCAACAATATTCTTCTGCATTTCTTTTGGATACTACAGGTGTGCTATGGCTATTCTTGCTGTTCCTATACCTAATGGTGATGAGGGTCCAATGGACATTAGTCCATGGGGAGAGAATGAGCAGGGAGGGATAAGAAAGGGAGTGACAGTCAGAGTCCAGCTTTATATGACCAAGTTTTGTTGAGAGTTGTCAGAGTTGCAGCTCTCTGAGGATGGAGGCTGAGGATGGAGCAGAGTTCTGCTTTCCACATCTCCTCAACACCTCCTGCAGGAAGCTTGCATCTCCTTCGCTTGAAGCTGTGATCCTTGACATTGCACTTTTCACCGTCTCTGTAGTCATTGTAGCTCTCAACCTGCTGGTCATCATCTCAATCTCCCATTTCAGGCAGAAAAACTTCTCACCTAAACCTATGATGTTTGAACTTTGAAAACAGCTTGTTACTGTCACTTGTCACTGTAATCTGAACAGGAGAATTACCTATAATGTCGCTGAGCCTTGGCAAAAGATTTATATTCTATGTTGCTGCTGGTATTGAATAGTTTTTAAGTTGCTTACACTTTATCTTTCCAAAATGATTATTGGTATTGATCAGACAACATATTGAAATAGTTTATGTTGTTATTGATCAGACAACATATTGAAATAGCTTATGTTGTTTTGTCACATAGATATGAGGCATGGTTTGATGACAGATATTTTTCTCTTCTTCTCCAGGCAGCTCCACACACCCACTAACATCCTCCTCCTCTCTCTGGCTGTCTCAGACTTTCTCGTTGGCCTGATGATACCAGGAGAAATCCTACGAAAATCACCCTGCTGGTTTCTTGGTGATCTGATGTGTTCTCTGTATGACTTTGTTTCCTTAATTGTTACCTCCACATCAGTAGGAGACATGGTGCTGATATCAATTGACCGTTATGTAGCTATTTGTGACCCTCTGCATTACACCAGCAGAGTCACTGTGAGAAGAGTTGAACTCTGTGTTTGTCTGTGTTGGTTCTGCTCTGTTTTCTACAGCATTGTTGTCTTAAAGGATGATCTGACTCATCCAGACAAACACATTTCATGTTATGGAGAATGTGTGATTGTCATTGATTTTACAGCAGGAACTGTTGACCTTGTTCTGACCTTTATTCTCCCTATCACCATCATTGTAGTTCTGTACATGAGAGTGTTTGTGGTGGCTGTGTCTCAGGCTCATGCCATGCGCTCTCACATCACAGCTGTCACACTGCAGAGCTCAGTGACTCTAACCACAAAGAAATCTGAGCTGAAAGCAGCCAAGACTCTTGGTGTTCTTGTAGTTGTGTTTCTAATGTGTTTCTGTCCATATTATTGTGGCTCTCTTGCAGAAGACAACCTATTCAGTAACTCATCCTTATATTTTGCAGTGTATCTCTACTATTTAAACTCCTGTCTAAACCCTATAATCTATGCCTTGTTCTACCCCTGGTTTAGAAAAGTTATCAGACTGGTTTTGACTCTGCAGATTCTGCAGCCTGGCTCCCGTGAGACCAACGTACTGTAGAGAGGCTGTGGAGAGACTGAGATGACACCTGCTCTGTGGACAAAGTGATGAATATGTTCATGTTATTCAGAAAAGGAATTGTGAAACCCTGAAAGTGGAAATATAAAGTATGTAACCAAAAACACCTCTGTTTCTGTTGGGCTGCTCTATGAATAAGCCATGAAATCTAGACAATCTAAAGTCTAAAAGTAGAGGCCTTTGTTTCTTATTCTCTCTATTTTATAAGTATACATGCTCATATTTTATTATGAAGTCTCCTTATCTTTTGTTTTTCTTCCTCTGCTCTGTTAATTTTTACACATTAGCAACTATATGCAATAGGGGTGGAGCCGAATCCGAATCTGGTATTCGGAAAGATACAAATACCCTTTTTTTTTCTTTACAAATACTTATTTTCAACAAATACTTTTAAAATTATTTGTATTTGAGAACAAGAAAAACATCATATCAAAAAGCTGCGTTTCCTCATGTGACCACAGTGAATATTTATAGGGTGACCAAACGACCTCTTTTCACGTCCTGTCCGAGGCATCCGAGGGGTTTTATGAATTCATGAATATGTCCGTATATGATATGACCTTGACAGCCGAGTTTACCTGTGATCTACCTGTTGACCCATATAAAATCCATTCCTGATCGTTCAGTTGTGCTGTCAGAGGTCTATGGTTGAACTCGTGTGCGATGTGTATCCCCATATTGATTCAAACCAGACGCGGCCCGACATACATGTCCGGTGCTGAAGCCTGGACCCGATGCGGCCCGACTTAATGTTCCTCCTTAGCCTACATGTTTATTGCTGGATTTATGCAAAACATCAACCAATATTGCATATACTGTACATCCATAACTAATATAATGGCTAATTAAAGAATACTTATTTCTACACTTTTCTTGAATTAGAAGTGTAATTAAAAAAAGGGGATTTTCACACCTATTTTGAATTTTATTCAAATACACATACAAATCCTAGATGCTTAGCACACCCGTAATATGCAATAAGTTCATTGTTCAATAGCTCTTCTTCATCTTGGGCTCCTTGGCACCTGTTCTCCTCAATGTGCTGTCGGAGGTGGGTCAGCCCCAATTTCCACATACTTCCTCACCGCTCCGTCTACATTGCACACACGAGACTAATTTGCTCCCATTCAAGTCAATCAGAACATTTCCACAATGTGAACTGTAATCCATCTCCGGTCTGGAGACAGAGTGGACACCTGCTGTCCATTGACGTTCACACACAAAAATGTTGCAGCTTTGCTAATTGTGTTCGTCAGTCAAACAGTTCATGCATAACCCCCTCAAACTCCAAATTCTGCAGTGTGTGAATTAAGCAATATTACTTAGTGATGCTTGCGGACCTCGGCGCAAGCGCCTCGGTCCTGACCGCATCACTGTCGTGCTCAAATGACGTTAAAGCACACCCTCTCGGGTAATATTGCGATTATACAACTATTACCAACTAAATAAAATGTATCATCAAAATATATTCATTTTGATGGACAATTTGCTCTCAAATTTGAATGTTTTTTGCGAGTGCACTTCCCGTTTCCATGGGAATACATGGGGTCCGACTAATACCTGAAACACAACCAATCACGTCAGTAGACTCCTATGTGTAATGGAACCTATTTACCTCTACAGCAAATAATCCGACCCTTAGTAACGACCCAGCAACAGGAATGATTTTCTAGTCCCAGATGAGTGAACTCTGAGCTGTTTTATCACGGTCGCGGACGGACTTTCCCTAACGGACTAACTAAATCAATACTGCTCAAATAAACAAAAAATGCTTATTTTTATAGCCAAAGTTATGTAGAATGAGGGTTCGTTGTGGTGGTATAGAGTCTTGATGCTCAGGAAAACAGACAAACAGGAACGGAGAAACGGAGACAGACTTTGTTTACACTCCACTTTACTGACCGGCATCATCACCATGACAACCACAAACAATCACCACTACCACACACACTGAACCAATCACAGGCAGGGGGAAACAGCTGATTACTACACATAGGAAATAGGAGGCTACAAAATAACAAAACTATTAATACATTAACTATAAACATATGCACTAAATGTAGCTAATACCCAAACATATCCCAACTTTACAGTTATAACAAAGATGATGATTTTTTTTTCTATTAGGCTATATTTAAAAAAATAAATAAAAAAAAACATGTTCACCGGTCACAATATAGCTACGTGTCTCTCACACCGAAGGGAATACCCTCTCGGCTAAAACGTTTCAGATTTATCACTTTATGTATCATTATTATAGAAATGCACTTGCATACTGCCATTAAAATTGCAGTTGTTGAAGTAACTCATAAAGTCCATGTTGGAGCTCTGCCGTTTAGCAGGTGATGTGGTTGAGCGACCTTCCAATGGTCTCTTGTTTTCCTGGCCAGCGCACAGCAGGTTACTCCACCGTTTCCTATTATCCAGAGAAGGTGCCCAGTAGCTCTGGAGAGAACTCTCAGACCTGTGTCCACTGACAGTCATTATTTATCTGGCTTCGAGTCCACCCTCTTCCAGTTTCTGGATGGTGGTACTTCTGATGCAGTGATTTGTGTATCACTGATGTTCCTGCCTCTTTGGATATACGTGACAGCATTGAACCCAGTTAGTTAACGCCCATTGGCTCCAACGAGTACCACACGTCCCCTAACTTTTCTCCTCTTTTTGGATGGTGGTAGAAAGCTTTGGCTTCTTCGGGGATTTTTGAAATGTATTTTTGAAATGACGAAACCGGGCACAATTCATTCCCTTGGTCTTCAAACATTGCGCCTCTCCTGCTTTGACGAACCCTTTCATGGTGGTTTTTGTGATTTTTTGTCTCCTCGTTGAAGCTGAGTGTCACATATTTGGTGCCTTTAAAAAAGCATATGAATTATCAGATAAGTTTGACCACATAATAACAGCATAATAAAAAAAATAATTACGGTATGCATAATATGCGTGGCTCTTTGAGAAACCCACCTGTTGAATCGCGTTTTATTTCGAAGGATTGAGGCGTTAGTTTTCTCAGACCCTCCTTTCCTCTCCTTCCAAAATGTAACTGGATGTCAAACCACACTTTGTTTACTAAGCCCCGCGCTGTGTCTGGATTCATTGCCTCCAATTTTCTTAAAACGACCAGGTCTTCCTCGGTGATCGCGGCATGATGTTCAGTTTTGTCGTGGCCCGCTCTCCTGAGAGACTTAATGAGTCCACTAAACACGTTGTTAGACGTTGTGAACTCAGTGTCCTGCATTAGACACCATGCGCGACTGAGAGGAGGGTCGTTGATGTAACGGTTGATGCCTGCCCTCAATCCGACGTAGCTGCTGATGGAGTAGTGCTGACCCTGGCTGTTTCTTGCTGACCCATAAAATTCACGAAGAATCCTGTTTAGTTCTTCTTTTGTAACAGTTACAAAATCTACGTCCTGCTTGGTGCTTTTCAGAAACTCCTGGAAACATCTGACAGCCCAAGACGTTGATCGGGACGTGGTCTGTTCATTCCTGGACAATTCCAGTTGATTGAGCTCTTCATGTGACATGGGCACAAATCTTTCTTTTTTTGTCATTTTGTTCTTCTCATCCTCCTCCAACCATTCATCCAAACTGAGACCGCCAAATAAATCAAAATTAACAACAAACGGATCCATTTTGTAGCGTATTTTTCAGCCGTTTCCTGCTCCAGCTCTGACAGTTACAATGTTGCCATGGAGATGGATACAATGTTGCCACAGACTTGGCGGAGTAATATTTTTAGTGATGAGTTAGGCGTGCTGTCATGCTGATTTGAGCACGTTCTAAATGTCTTGTTGACCAATCAGATTGCTTGGTCGGAACTACTTGTTGTATAATATAAGAAACACCATTAGACACTGCAATTTCAGAGACTCAACATTGGACAAGGCTGAAACACAACTTTGTAATAAATCAGTCATGACAGTTGTGAGCAGCAAGGGCTGTTTTTGAGGCAATTCAGCCACTTTTATCTCACTTGTGAATTTATGACACAGCTTCTGTTTCATGTAATTTTTGATCCTTAGAGACTGGGTGTGTATTGAATACTGAGATATACAGTGGATGCCATCATATCCTAACTATTCCTGGAATTTGTCCTCAAATAAAAATCTAAATTTATTTTATGTCCAACAGTTTCAAACTTACATGTATTTATTTATTTTGTAAAAATCCCCACTTAGTGCAGACAGTGATGTTAAAAGTGTCCATATACTGCCATGTTAAAGTGAGCTGAAGGTGTGACCAGAGAGTGAGTACAAGGAACATTTGAAAACTGTCAAAACCTCAATAGTTAACATAGTAGTTTGGCAGGTTCGCATCGTCTATTTTTTTTTCTATAGGAATCTCGCTTCACTCCTTAACAAATTATTTTTTAACACAAGTTTCAAGCTGTTGTGCATGTGGCAAGGAGGAGATGAAAAGATATAGAACTAATGTTGTTACCAAAAAGGGCTTAACAACACCACCCCTGAGAATTTAATCCAGGAAATTACTAAATATACTAATTATTTTCTAAAATAAGGTCAATCTTGGATTTGATTGTTTGTTAGCCTTTTTTCTTCTTTTGAGTGTGCACGCTCTTCCTTCTTCTGTCCAAGGGACATTGGTCCATGAGGAGAGAATGAGCAGAGAGGGATAAGAAAGGGAGTTACAGAGTCCAGCATTATATGACCAAGTTTTGTTGAGAGTTGTCAGAGCTGCAGCTCTCTGAGGATGGAGGCTGAGGATGGAGCAGAGCTCTGCTTTCCACATCTCCTCAACACCTCCTGCAGGGAGCCTGCATCTCCTTGGCCTGAAGCTGTGATCCTTCACATTGCACTTTCCTCCATCTCTGTACTCACTGTAGCTCTCAACCTGCTCGTCATCATCTCAATCTCCCATTTCAGGCAGAAAAACTTCTCACCTATACCTACGATGTTTTAACTTTGAAAACAGCTTCTGTAATCTGAACAGGAGAATTATGTATAATCTCGTTGATCCTTGGCAAAATATTTATATTCTATGTTACTGCTGGAATTAAATTGTTTTTAAGTTGCTTACATTTTATCTTTCCGAAAATTAATATTGGTATTGATCAGACAACATATTGAAATAGCTTATGTTGTTTTGTCACGAGGCATTGATTGATGACAGATATTTCTCTCTTCTTCTCCAGGCAGCTCCACACACCCACTAACATCCTCCTCCTCTCTCTGGCTGTCTCAGACTTTCTCGTCGGCCTGTTGTTGATGCCGGGAGAAATCCTACGAAAATCATCCTGCTGGTTTCTTGGTGATCTGATGTGTTCTCTGTATGACTTTGTTTGCTTCGTTGTTACCTCCACATCAGTAGGAGACATGGTGCTGATATCAGTTGACCGTTATGTAGCTATTTGTGACCCTCTGCATTACACCAGCAGAGTCACTGAGAGAAGAGTTAAACTCTGTGTTTGTCTGTGTTGGCTCTGCTCTGTTTTCTACAATGGTCTCATTGTCAAGGACAACCTGACTCATCCAGACAGACACACTTCATGTTATGGAGAATGTGTGATTGTCATTGACTTTACAGCAGGAACTGTTGACCTTGTTCTGACCTTTATTCTCCCTATCACCATCATCGTAGTTCTGTACATGAGAGTGTTTGTAGTGGCTGTGTCTCAGGCTCGTGCCATGCGCTCTCACATTACAGCTGTCACACTGCAGAGCTCAGTGACTCTAACCACAAAGAAATCTGAGCTGAAAGCAGCCAGGACTCTTGGTGTTCTTGTAGTTGTGTTTCTGTTGTGTTTCTGTCCATATTATGGTGTTACTCTTGCAGGAGAAAACTTACTCAATAATTCATCTTCATCTTTTGTATTGTATATCTTCTATTTTAACTCCTGTCTAAACCCTATAATCTATGCCTTGTTCTACCCCTGGTTTAGAAAAGTTATCAGACTGGTTGTGACCCTGCAGATTCTGCAGCCTGGCTCCTATGAGGCCAACGTACTGTAGAGAGGCAGTGGATAGATTGCTCTGTGGAAAAAGTAATGAATATGTTTATGTTGTTCAGTGAGAGAATACTGAAATCCAGAAAGTGTGAAAGTAAATTATGTAAACAAAAACACCTGACACAAGTTTCCCCATATGAGTTTCTGTCATTATTCATTCATGGGGCCTGTTTTTCTCTGCATTTGTCTATGATGGATATTTTCTGTTGTCACACTTAAGCATTCAGAGAATGTAAGGGCCTGTCCCACACTTGGCTGGTGCACTTGGTTATGTACACGCTTTGGTGACATTTTTCCAGGTCATACATTTGCCTATAGTGTGCAAGCACATAGTAAGTGGCCAAGCACGCAGGGATATTTAAAAGCAATTGGGATATACTTAACATGTGCAGCCTTGTGTCTGAGTGCCACTGCACACAAATCCGAAACATTTCCTATAATCAGCTCCAGAAAATATAATGTTCCTAGTTTGCAAAATCTATTGAATGTTAGAGTGAGGATTTGTTAAATCAAATTATGTTTTTCAAGGTCAGCATCTTCTTGTCAATAGAGCTGAAACGCTCTACATTTACTATTACATTGTAACCTGCCATGAACCTAAGCCAGTCAGGTTTGTAATTCAGAATGTGCCAAGTTTTGAGCAGAGTCCATCAGGCGTCTCTGCTCACATATTATAAAATCATCTATTCACAGGAGGAACTAAAGTATTGTGATACTGTTTTTTTTATACAACCCTAATGACCTCTAGATGTTATCATTTAAGTGTAATGTAATGCTGCCTGTGACTCTAAGAGATGTCGGCTTGTTGTTGCTGTAGGTTCATCATCTCTGCAGGAAAAAAATTGGGCAAGGCCTCAGGAAAGGAGACAACTGAAGGTCAGACAGAAACTCTTTGAGCTGAGGATTAGGAGCAGACAGTCGGCCCACAGAGCCCAAACAATCTTGGTGTACAGAAAACACTGAACAACAACATCCACCTGTTGCTTTGTGTGTTTGCTTGTTTGTGCACTTTGAGGTTCAGTGATGCTTGTGCGTGACATTGCTTAAAGCGGATCAGCAGGGACGTGCACATGACTATAGAGGGGCAGGGGCTCAACATCAGAAAAGGGCAGTATGTACAATTTTTTCAGGCCTTAATATCAAAATAAATAAATAAAAATAAATTACAGTCACTATTTAGTCAGTAGAGAAAGCCTGCACGCCTTCAGGACTGCAGTCAACACGCTGGACCAATTTCCCAACTTCCCGAAACAGTCCAGACTTCTGAACTGGTAGGCTAAGGCCAATATGGTATTGGGTGCACATTAACATTGCAGAAAAAAAAATCATGTGAGTGCAAGTGCAAAATAGATTTAAGCTAAGCCTACAGGCTACACACACAAAACTAAGAAATGACTACTGTGACTGCTACTGTGCATATTTCAGAACAGCAGCAATATTTACCACAGCAAAGTCACAATTACCAGTAACTCAATATCTGGAAACAAATTCAAATAGGCTAGTCAGTGAAATCAAGCTGAGTGAGTGATTCCTCCTGTTGCTGTTGTTGTTCACTACATTCAGGTGATGTTAGACAGAGGACGAGGTGGGGCTTAACTCTTAACAAGCAGTCAGCTAAACAAACTATATACGAAATATGACTCTTATTAAGCTCGTTGAATAAGTGGACGGCGACTTGTCAGAACCGACAAGGAAGTGATGTTGGTGGATTTATAACTCACAAGATTCGACACAAGTCGCTCCACTGTCACGTCTCATCTACATGCGGCACACAGAGTTATCGACGAGGCAGCAGCCTCTACTTCTCTCTCTCTCTCTCTGGACGTGCTGGACGTGCATGTGAGGGAGCGCGCACCGCTGGGCAGCCCCGCCCCTCAGTGAGGGACAGAGCGGAGCAGCAGCGGACACACACACCAACGTACATACACAATACCGTGTATATTACAAGGAAATGCGTACGGTAGATAATCGTGGCATTTTTACAGCGCGGTTGTTTACATCCTCATGCACAACAGGAATGCATTTATTGAAAAAAATAAAAAATAAAAAAATAAAAAAGGGCACTTTTTAATACGGGGCAAAAAGGGCAGGGGCTCAAGCACCCTTTGGGCCCTATGTGTGCACGTGCCTGCGGATCAGTGTTTGAAACAGAAAACAAAGAGCAAAACAGATATGAAATACAATACACATAATATAAAAGGAAATACAATGTGGCTAGATAAATACATAAGGTGGATAAAATGGTTGGGGGACAGAGTATTATAGGGAGTAGGACAATTGGGTGTGTTTTGAGGTGGTATTTGAAAGTGACGATGGAGTCCAGAGTGCATATGTGTAGTGGGAGTGAGTTCCAGAGTCTAGGTGCAGAACAGCTAAAAGTCTGAGCACCCAGTGAGGTGAGTGAAAATGAAGGGGTGGAAAGCAGGGTGGCAGAAGAGGAACAGAGTGAACAGGGTAGGATATAAGGGTGTAGCATATTAGAGATATACTGGGGGGGGGGGGGGGTTGGTTATGGAGAGCTTTGAATGTTAGCAGAAGGAGCTTGTAATGTATACGTTGATGGACAGGGAGCCAGTGGAGTTGCATAAGGACTGGTGTAATATGATGAAGACTTTGTACGAGTGATGATTTGGATACGAGAAGAAGAATTTCACTTTTATTGCCATTGAGTTTGAGCTTGTTGTTTGACATCCAGTTTGAGATGGTTTGCAGGCAGTCCATAAAGGCAGTAGGTGGTGATGTAGTGTCCGGTTTGGTGGTGATATAGATTTGGGTGTCGTCAGCATAACAGTGAAAGTGGACACCAAAATGGTGGAAGATATTGCCAAGAGGGGGGATATAGATGATAAAGGGTAGGGGACAGAGGACAGAACCTTGTGGAACACCGTGAGGGAGTGGTGAGGGTGATGATCTGGTATTTTCTCCTTGGATAAACTGTGAACGGTCAGACAGGCCATACCAGAGACCCCAGTGCTGGCCAAACGATCTAAGAGGATGGTGTGAGATATTGTGTCGAAGGTGGCACTGAGATCTAGGAGTATGAGGATGGTGAGTAGGCCAGAATCCGCTGCTAAAAGAAGGTCATTTGTAATTTGAGTGAGAGCTGTTTCTGTGCTGTGATTGCCATGGAAACCAGACTGGAAAGGCTCACAGAGGTTGTTGTTTGATAGATGGTCTTGAAGTTGGCAGGCTACTGTATGTTCAATAACTTTTGAGATGCCAGGGCACATGATCAATTGGAGGCATAGTGACATGAGCCTCAACTGTAACACTTAGTAACTTGATCTTCACCAGGCTGAGAAAACCTCAAAGGGGTAGATCCAGCCCCAGGCTCAGAAAGATGATCTTCACCAGGCTCAGCCAACCCCATTGGCAGGGAGTGTGGGGATCCCCCAAGACCCAATCACTGGTAGCAAGTATTTTTCAGTTGGATTCTTCTCTTGCTGCCAATTCTTGGGGTCCTTGCAGGCGTTTGGTCTGTCCAACGTTGTTCTCGTGCCCAGTCCTGATCACACTCCACCCACACCCCTGCCGACTAGCCTTTTATCTGTCCGAATCAGCCAACACCCTTCCGCTGTTTCACAGGTCGATTTCTCCATCAGCCTGGACAGGTACTTCCCTTATACAGTATGGTCAATCATCCTTCCTCTTCATCTCTCCATTGCCTAACCCCTTCCTCAGAGTTTCAGGTGCTGCCACCGTTACAGTCCTTGAGGCCTCCACCTCTCGGTCTGCTTCAGCCTGTTCCCCATCTCACGTCACAATTACCTTAAATGTCTCACCCTTTGCCCTACAACTCTCATTTCTACCTGTAATGGTTTACAGCCATCATTTCATCATTTCACAGGTTTCAACACAAATCTCACAACAGCTAAATTCACATCACTTTCTCACTCTAGCCTTACTATTGGTAACATGTTGATATCTTAACCTCACTTTTAACTAATATATGACTTTATATGGTCAACTTTTCCTTCTGCATACAGAGTGCTAGGTACATTACCATTGCACATCTTGTATTGTCTAACTGCACTTCCTCTTTTATATGCCAGTGTATGAGACACTAGGGGTGTAAAGGTATACCGTATTTCCACAGTGGTGATACCGTGAGATTTCCAAGCTCACGGTGACGGTAATTAATTAATCATTTGTAATATTATGCGGCGCTGCCGGCACAACTCCATTTACACGAGTAGGGAACTCACAAATAAAACATTTCACTTCACGTTCACATTAAGATCAGTGGTCAGTTGTCACTCAGTCAGTCACATTATAATCTAATTTTACAGCCGCAGCAGTAGATTGAAAACACGTTTCCTACCTGTGTGCTGCTCAAATGTATTCCATTTAGTTCAGGGCGGGCTGCATGGTCAGCGTCTTTGGTTCAGTGACAGTCCAATCAAAAGAGGTAGTTTTGGTAAACACACGCGAGACCCACATGATCCAGGAAGCTGGAAAAAAGCATGGCATGATGATGGCAGGCTCCGAACCAGAGGCAGATTTACCCACGGGCCCGGTTGACCCGGTGTCCCCGACTTCACCACCTCTTTATCCTCCAGCCAAGCATCTCCGTTCATTTGTTTGGGAGTTTTTTGGCTACCCAAAACAACCGGATGGATCCATAAAAGACGACGGAGAGCCGACTTGCAAACTTTGTAACAAAAAAGTAGCTGCAAGATTGGCGAATACATCTAACATGATGTCCCATCTCCGCGAGTGGCATGAAAAAGAATATGCACAGCTCAAGTCCAAGCAGGTAAGATGAATCATTATAAATCCCACTGTGGCCGGTCTACCACGTTTCATTCAAAGAGCATGGTTATTGTTGTTGTACGTCGCTGTCATTCTCCGTGAACGGCATGGTCTTGTTGTCTACAGAATATGCAGATTTACAAGGCATCACTATGTGACCGGGTGAGTCATCTCCCTCCTGGTCACTGCATGGCGCTGTTGTCAGCCGGGCGCAGGTTAATGGGGGGACGGCACTGTTAGGTGATTAAAACAGCTGTGTTGGTCGACATTTTCCCTCTCTGCTTCTGCTGTGCGGTGCGTCCGGTGAGCTGGCCGGCGTGCTTGTTTGTGTCCTCCCGTCGTATCATTAAGGTAGGAATTCTGCATATTTGCTGGTTTGTGTTTGCTGTTATTGGGCCTGAGGCCTCATCCTTTCGCTCCGTTGCAGTGTTGGAGCAACGGCGAGCTGGTGGAGCGACGCTGTGTGTGTGATTGGGACAGGTGTGTTTGGTCGCTGTTCTCCCTCTCTGCCTCTGCTGTGCGGCGCGTTCGGTGAGCGGGCTGGCGTGCATGCCCGAGTCTCCCCGTCATATCACTAAGGTAAGCATGCCGTGTAGTTATTGTTTGGTGTTTTTACTTTTATTGGCCCTGGGGCTTCATCCTCCCGCTCCGTTGCAGTGCTCGGAGCGGCGGTGAGCCGGAGGGAGCGAGCGGTTCTGGTGGGCGCGTGTTGGGTGCAGTAGAGCTCAGAGGTAGGCTGCTCTAATTGTCTGCTGTTGCAGTTTTACATCATTGCACTAGTTGTGACACTGTCTCTCTTGCTTTACAGCGGGGCGCTGTAACCAGCGGCCCCCACTCTCCTAGTTCTGCACACTATCCTGCGTCCTGGTGTGTTCCGGTCATCGGCCACCATGATGTTTGCTGCTGTTTTGTTTGGCTCGATTACATGGTTTTGATTAAATGATTGTTGTTGCCGACGATAGTGACCTCGGAGACCTTTAACAATTTATTTTTCTTTCTTGTTTTCCTTTTTCTTTTTGTGGGGGGGCGGGTTTGATAATTGTTTAATTGTTCTCCTCTAATTTGTATTTGAATATTTTAAGAAGACTTCATTATGTTGGTTTTGTATTATAAATAATATCTAATTGTTCTTGGTGTGTGTGTGTGAGGAGGTCAGCTAGACTGCGGCCATCTTAATTTTTCCCTCTCTCCCTGTTGACAGGTGCTGTAGTCCAGCGCGGCGGCCCAATCCCTGGTGGTGGCTTCTTCACTTCTCCATTGCGTGTGTATGCAGTGTCACGGGTGATATTATTTTTCTTGGTTTGTTTCTCCTTCCCCTTGGTTTGGTTTAAGGTCGCCGTGGCTGGCCCAGCCCTGTCCATTCCCCTTTCTTTGGCCCAGTCTTTTGTGAATGTGAAATATTTTGGCAACTATTGAAGTTTTATAGAAACAATATTGTGACAATAAATTATTATTCTTTTTATACCTGAACTCTCCCCTGTGGTGATTCGAGCCTGCGTGACCTTTTTCATTTTTATAAAAAAAAACAGTAACTATTTCCTGGGGCGAAACTCCCCAGGTGGCGTTGTTGGCAACCACTCACCACTACTCACCACTCCACCTCGCCACAACTACATCGCTTTGCAACGCTTTGTTCACTTGTAGATTAGTTGTTTGTTTGGTGCATGGCAGTGACGTCATGCCTAAGAAAAAAAAAGACGAAAGAAAGAGAGAGATTGAAGGAAAGAAGGAGAGAGAGAAAGATGGACTATAATAGATAGATGCACGGAGAGATGCATAATAGAGGCTGTGTGTGTGTGTGTAATATATATATATATATATATATATATATATATATATATATATATATATATATATATATATATATATATATATATATATATATATATATATATATAATGTGTATATATATATATATACTGTATGTGTGTGTGTGTGTGTGTGTGTGTGTGTCTTTGTGTGTGTAGGCTATTATATATAGAGAGAGACTTTAATGACTGAATATTAATAATTACATTTAGCTGACACTTAAGCATAAACCAAATGTAAGTTGTATTACTTTACATAAAGCATGTACTTAATTTTTTTGATCTCTTGTGTGGAAAAATGTTCTTTCAACTGTTTTGTTTTTCTATTAGGAGGCGGATAGAGCTACTACGAGTAGGATGTCAGCGAGTCAGACCAAAATCCAAGAGTCTTTTGCCAAGGGTGAGAAGTGGGATCCAAAATCAAAGAAGGCAATTGAACTCAATCAAGCTGTGGCATATTTTATAGCAAAATATATGTTACCTTTCCAAGTGGTCGAAAAACCTGGATTCCTAGCCCTGATGAAGAAAGTGGCCCCACAGTACAATGTACCAAGTAGAGTTCACTTTGGCAATAAAGAGATTGAGAAAATGTACAACGAATTACGAGCAAGTGTGCAAGAGAAGGTGTCAGATGGGGTGTGGTTTGCAGCGACCACAGACCTGTGGACCAGCAGCTGTGGAGGCGGTGAACCATACATTAGTTTTACCATCCATTACCTCTACTCGGAATGGAAGCTGATGGCTCACTGCTTAGAAACCATGTACTTTCCTGAAGACCACACACATGCCAATATTATTGAGATGGTAGAGAATTTGCTCAGTGCTTGGAACATTAAGATGGAAAACATTGTCTGCTTCACAACAGATAGTGGCTCCAACATGAAGAAGGCGTTTGAAGAGAGCCCTGTGGAGTGGTTAAGCTGTTTTGGCCATAACCTCAACTTGGCCATTAATAAGACCATGAAAATGGTTGGAAAAGTTGGAAAAAGAAACGGGAGTTCAAGCAAAAGCAGAAAGACCTGGGGCCGGGGGGCACTACTAACCAATGTAGCCATTCTCTGATCCATGATGTGGTAACCAGGTGGGGCTCCATCTTTGAAATGCTGTCAAGATTCCTGGAGCAGAAGGAGGCTGTCTCCTCTGTTTTGACTGCAGACAGGAACTCACGCCATCTCATGCCCAGTAGTGCAAACACAAATGCCATGGAGGACATCTGCCAGGTCTTTTCCCCCCTTCATGACTTCACAGATGCCCTTGCCTCAGAAAAAAGGGTCACCATATCAGCTCTGAAACCTGTCATGGACCACATCACCACAGAGATCCTGTTAGATTGTGATGAAGATTCTGCGCTCACCAAACAAATGAAGCTGGCAATCAAAAATGACTTGGAAGCACGGTATTCAGAAAATCATCTGCAAATCATGGATCTCTGTTGTTTCTTCAATCCAAGATTCCAGGCTAGGTTCTCTGCCAATGTTGAAGACACAAAGAGGATCTGCATTGAAGAGGCCATGAAGCTCATTCCTCCCACAGCTGCACCACCAGGTATGTTCCAATGCCAAAAACACAATCAAATCAGTTAGTACAATTAAAACAATTAATTTTCAACAAATAATTTATGATTGTGAATTTGATTGTTACATCTCCAGAGCCTGCACCAGGAGAAGCTCCTATGGACACGGCAGGGTCTTCAAGCAGTGAGAGACGAGCCAGCATGAAAACACTTTCTGGAATCCTGAAGCACATCACCACCACACGAGCAACAAGACAGGATGACAATCCTGCTGCAAGTGGATTCATGCCAGCATCCCAGAGCCCAGAGCAGAGGGTGACAATGGAAATCAACCTATACCTGTCCCTGCAACCCCTCAATGCAGATGATGATCCCCTGGAGTGGTGGAATTCCAACAAAAATCAGTTTCCACTTTTAGCTAATGTAGCAAAGAAATTCTTATGCATTCCCGCCACAAGTGTACCATCTGAGAGGGCATTTAGCACCAGCGGGCAC
Organism: Trachurus trachurus; assembly: GCF_905171665.1. Classification (NCBI taxonomy): domain Eukaryota; kingdom Metazoa; phylum Chordata; class Actinopteri; order Carangiformes; family Carangidae; genus Trachurus; species Trachurus trachurus. The sequence continues at coordinate 27,911,924 of NC_139899.1, read as the reverse complement.
ATCCTCTCTCACCTAAGGTCACGACTCACAGTAGACAAGGTCAACATGCTGTCCCTCTTGCATCACAATCTGCCCTAATATGCTCATGATTGGTTTCTGTGTGTGTAACAGTTCTCTTACATTAGGTCCTATTCTTATTTTGCTACAGTTAATGTGTACAGTGCATTTCTTTAATAGCCTAACCGGGCTCAGTCTCAGGTTTAAGGGGTGTTATTTCAAGTTTTACTGTTGTGTAATGTACAGTAGCTTTTGGCCTGTAGCCCCCCAGGTTTACAATGTTTTTTATTTATGTTCCTGATCCTGAGTCTGACTATTGCTTATTTATTCACCTGTACAGAGCTCTCAGGTTTAAAATGTTTATGGCAGTCGAGTCACACCTCCAACTGCTGGTTGTTTACCTGTAAAAAGAATTCTTCTTGGATCATGACCGTAATACTGGTTTCAGTTGAATAATTGTCTGGTGATTTACAGACAGTCACACACACATTTTGCTTAAATAAAGCAGTTTTTCTTCTAAGAATGATACTTGTCTGTTTTGTTGGTTATTTCATGGCCCCTAGTACCAAAAAAAATCTTTAAAAAAATAAAATACTGTCACCGTGAAATACCGTGGTATACTGTACTAACACCGTCCCCGTACCGTACTGTAAAATCCCATACCGTTACACCCCTATGAGACACTACGTCATACATTTCTCAATTTAGTCTTGTTACTCTTATTACTATTGTTGATTATAACAATCATTACTTCTAAAGCAAGCAATCACTCATTTCATATAACAAACCTCTGTGTTCTTAGAATGATTACATTGATTTCAAGAGCACAGTTCATGCTGTTATAAGAGGCCAAGTCCTGGGATCTCAGTCCCACTTGACACTATCCATGTTGCATCTGTTTCCTGGTTGTACTGTTTTGCACAACACGACATGGGAAAAATCTGGTCACTCATCACTCTGTATGCCTTGATAAGTATCTCTCAGCTTGCCTGTTTCAGTGCTTCTGAGATTGTCTGAAATGTGGCACGCTATGAACTGCCATAGACTACATAGGGGGGTGTTTATGTGTCTTTCTGGACAAATATGGTCAACAATATTTCTTGTGCATTTCTTTGGGATACTACAGGTGTGCTGTGGCTATTCTTGCTGTTCCTCTACCTAATGGTGCAGAAGGTCCAGGGAGCATTAGTCCATAGAGAGAGAAGGAGCAGAGAGGGACAGGAAAGGGAGTGACAGTCAGAGTCCAACATTATATGACAGAGTTTTGTTGAGAGAGTTGTAAGAGCTGCAGCTCTCTGAGGATGGAGGCTGAGGATGGAGCAGGGTTCTGCTTTCCACATCTCCTCAACGCCTCCTGCAGGAAGCAACCATCTCCTTGGCCTGAAGCTGTGATCCTTGACATTGCACTTTCCTCCATCTCTGTACTCACAGTAGCTCTCAACCTGCTGGTCATCATCTCAATCTCCCATTTCAGGCAGAAAAACTTCTCACCTATGCCTATGATGTTTGAACTTTGAAAACAGCTTCTGTAATCTGAACAGGAGAATTATCTATGACCTTGTTGCACCTTGGCACGGAATGTATATGTTGCTGCTGGTTTAAATTGTTTTTAGTTTAGTGGGTTTATTTTGTAGAATAAGTACAATAAACAACATTATACATGCATATGTTTTAAACATAAATACAAACAAACAATAATTAATTTCTTTTTTTTTCTTTCCTTAAAATATAGATACAAAACGAAACAAAACAATTGTACTTTGACCTAAAAGGTGTAGGCTGAACCTTCAGCTTATTTTGCCTACCCTTCTTAAATAAACATTTTCCATCCGCTCATTATAAAAATTTTGACAGAACAAAACGTGAATATTCTACTGTATTTAGAATAGAGTAGAATTCATGAGCACATTTTAAATTGCTTACACTTTCTCTTACTGAAATTATTCTTGTTGCAGAACGGACCACAAATTTAAACAGCTTAAATTCTTTTGTCACATAGATATGAGGCCTTGTTTGATGACAAATATTTTTCTTTTCTTCTCCAGGCAGCTCCACACACCCACTAACATCCTCCTCCTCTCTCTGGCTGTCTCAGACTTTCTCGTTGGCCTGTTGTTGATGCCGGGAGAAATCCTACGAAAATCATCCTGCTGGCTTCTTGGTGATCTGATGTGTTCTCTGTATGACTTTGTTTCCTTCATCATCACCTCCACATCCGTAGGAGATATGGTGCTGATATCAATTGACCGTTATGTAGCTATTTGTGACCCTCTACATTACACCAGCAGAGTCACTGAGAGAAGAGTTAAACTCTGTGTTTGTCTGTGTTGGCTCTGCTCTGTTTTCTACAATAGTCTCATTGTGAAGGACAACCTGACTCATCCAGACAGACACATTTCATGTTATGGAGAATGTGTGATTGTCATTGACGTTACAGCAGGAACTGTTGACCTTGTTCTGACCTTTATTCTTCCCATCACCATCATCGTAGTTCTGTACATGAGAGTGTTTGTAGTGGCTGTGTCTCAGGCTCGTGCCATGCGCTCTCGCATTACAGCTGTCACACTGCAGAGCTCAGTGACTCTAACCACAAAGAAATCTGAGCTGAAAGCAGCCAGGACTCTTGGTGTTCTTGTAGTTGTGTTTCTAATGTGTTTCTGTCCATATTATGGTGTCTCTCTTGCAGGAGAAAACTTACTCAATAACTCATCTTTATCTTTTGTATTGTATCTCTTCTATTTTAATTCCTGTCTAAACCCTATAATCTACGCCTTGTTCTACCCCTGGTTTAGAAAAGTTATCAGACTGGTTGTAACCCTGCAGATCCTACAGCCTGGCTCCTGTGAGGCCAACGTACTGTAGAGAGGCTGTGGATAGATTGAGATGTCACCTGCTCTGTGGAAAAAGCAATGAATATGTTTATGTTGTTCAGTGAGAGAATACAGAAAGTGTGAATGTAAAGTATGTTAACAAAAACACCTGACACAAGTTTCCCCATATGAGTTTCTGTCATTTTTCATTCATGGGGCCTGCATTTGTCTATGATGGATATTTTCTGTTGTCACACTTAAGCATTCAGAGAATGTAAGGGCCTGTCCCACACTTGACTGGTGCACTTGGTTATGTACGCGCTTTGGTGACATTTTTCCAGGTCATACATTTGCCTATAGTGTGCAAGCACATAGTAAGTGGCCAAGCGCGCAGGGATATTTAAAAGCAATCGGGACATACTTAACATGTGCAGCCTTGTGTCTGAGTGCCACTGCACACAAATCCGAAACCTTTTCTACAATCAGCTCCAGAAAATATAATGTTCCTCGTTTGCAAAATCTATTGAATGTTAAAGTGAGGATTTATTAAATCAAATTATGTTTTTCAAAGTCAGCATCTTCTTGTCAACAGAGCTGAAACGCTCTACATTTACAATTACATTGTAACCTGGCATGAACCTAAGCCAGTCAGGTTTGTAATTCAGAATGTGCCAAGTTTTGAGTCCATCAGGCATCTCTGCTCACATATTATAAAATCATCTATTCACAGGAGGAACTACAGTATTGTGATACTGTTTTTTTATACAACCCTAATGACCTCTAGATGTTATCATTTAAAGCAGAAGTAAGTGATATATTTGTGTTAATATAAGTCTTAAATAGTTATATCTTCCGACAGCAATCACTTACATAGAGTGTTTGGACTGAAACACGGGTCTCTCAGTCCCTCTGCTCTGCTCTGAGCCGAAGAGAAAACATTTATCGTATCCTACAGTTTTTATCCAATGAGGAGAGAGAACGGCATGCAGGGCTGTGTGTGCAGCCAAGGAACGCCGTGAATGTGGCGACGTAGGGACGATGACTGTTATGGTGCATTCAAGGAAACTCGTATTTTTCCGACCGTGAAGTGGTACCAGTTCGATCTGGTACGAGTTCACCGGTCGGAAGTTACGAGTGGCCGTTATAGTGACTTTCACCGGTAAAACAGGTCGGAAAAACACGAGTGGGTTGCCTGAAACGCTACAAAGTCGTAAGTTGTGACTTGAAGCTGTAATTTACGATTTCAAAAGCCTGCCTGGAACGCAGCATTAGCGAAAACGACCGGACCACTTACTTCTGCTTTAAGTGTAATGTAATGCTGCCTGTGACTCTAAGAGATGTCGGCTTGTTGTTGCTGTAGGTTCATCATCTCTGCAGGAAAAAAATTGGGCAAGGCCTCAGGAAAGGAGACAACTGAAGGTCAGACAGAAACTCTTTGAGCTGAAGATTAGGAACAGACAGTCGGCACACAGAGACCAAACAATCTTGGTGTACAGAAAACACTGAACAACAACGTCCACCTGTTGCTTTGTGTGTTTGCTTGTTTGTGCACTTTGAGCTTCAGTGATGCTTGTGTGTGACATTGCATAAAGCAGATCAGTTTTTGGAACAGAAAACAAAGAACTAAACAGATATGAAATACAATAGCACATAATATAAATATAAAGGAAATACAATGTGGCTAGATAAATACATAAGGTGGATAAAATGGTTGGGGGACAGAGTATTATAGGGAGTAGGACAATTGGGTGTGTTTTGAGGTGGTATTTGAAGGTGGAATCCAGAGTGCGTATGTGTAGTGGGAGTGAGTTCCAGAGTCTACGTGCAGAACAGCTAAAAGTCTGAGCGCCCAGTGAGGTGAGTGAAAATGAAGCATGGTGGCAGAAGAGGAACAGAGTGAACGGGGTGGGATATAAGGGTGTAGCATATTAGAGAGATATGGGGGGGCCTGGTTATGGAGAGCTTTGAATGTTAGCAGAAAGAGCTTGTAATGTATACGTTGATGGACAGGGAGCCAGTGGAGTTGCATGAGGATTGGTGTAATATGATGAAGACTTCGTACGGGTGATGATTTGGATACGAGAAGAAGAATTTCACTTTTATTGCCATTGAGTTTGAGCTTGTTGTTTGACATCCAGTTTGGGATGGTTTGCAGGCAGTCCATAAGGGCAGTAGGTGGTGATGTAGTGTCCGGTTTGGTGGTGATATAGATGTGGGTGTCATCAGCATAACAGTGAAAGTGGACACCAAAATGGTGGAAGATATTGCCAAGAGGGAGGATATAGATGATAAAGGGTAGGGGACAGAGGACAGAACCTTGAGGAACACCGTGAGGGAGTGTTGGGGGTGATGATCTGGTATTTTCTCCTTGGATAAACTGTGAACGGTCAGACAGGCCATACCAGAGACCCCAGTGCTGGCCAAACGATCTAAGAGGATGGTGTGAGATATTGTGTCGAAGGTGGCACTGAGATCTAGGAGTATGAGGATGGTGAGTAGGCCAGAATCCGCTGCTGTAATTTGAGTGAGAGCTGTTTCTGTGCTGTGATTGCCATGGAAACCAGACTGGAAAGGCTCACAGAGGTTATTGTTTGATAGATGGTCTTGAAGTTGGCCGGCTACTGTATGTTCAATAACTTTTGAGATGAATGGGAGGTTTGAGATAGGGTGATTGTGATGGAATTTATTTGGGTCTAAGCCAGTGTGGCAAGGTGTAGAGGACCCAGGCGGGCTTCGAACCCCAGACTCCCGGGTAATAATCATGCGCGCTAACCATTTGGCCAAAGGGACATCCCCTTGGCCAAGTTGCCAGGGCACATGATCAATTGGAGGCATAGTGACAAGACCGTCAGCTGTCACATCTCTCCCCCTCTTTTACAAGCACGTCCTCGTGCTCCACGCAGGCTGCCACACATTAGGAATCCATGGATCCACCCCTAGTGCTACATGGATCCTGCCGACAATGCCAGAATGTGACAAGGTGAAGAGGGCCCGGGCGGGCTTCGAACCCCAGACCTCCGGGTAATAGTCATGCGCACCAACCATTCGGCCAAAGGGACATCCCCTTTGCCAAGTTGCCAGGGCACATGATCAATTGGAGGCATAGTGACATGAGCCTCAACTGTAACACTTAGTAACTTGATCTTCACCAGGCTGAGAAAACCTCAAAGGGGTAGATCCAGCCCCAGGCTCAGAAAGATGATCTTCACCAGGCTCAGCCAACCCCATTGGCAGGGAGTGTGGGGATCCCCCAAGACCCAATCACTGGTAGCAAGTATTTTTCAGTTGGATTCTTCTCTTGCTGCCAATTCTTGGGGTCCTCGCAGGCGTTTGGTCTGTCCAACGTTGTTCTCGTGCCCAGTCCTGATCACACTCCACCCACACCCCTGCCGACTGGCCATTTATCTGTCTGAATCAGCCAACACCCTTCCGCTGTTTCACAGGTCGATTTCTCCAACAGCCTGGACAGGTACTCCCCTTATATGGTCAATCATCCTTCCTCTTCATCTCTCCATTGAATAACCCCCTCCTCAGAGTTTCAGGTGCTGCCACCGTTACAGTCCTTGAGGCCTCCACCTCTCGGCCTGCTTCAGCCTGTTCCCCATCTCACGTCACAATTACCTTAAATGTCTCATCTTTTGCCCTACAACTCTCATTTCTCTAATGGTTTACAGCAGGGGTACTCAAATACATTTGTCGAAGGGCCAGAATTTTTCTTAACAGACACCTTGGGGGCCGCACATTCAAATAGGCATAGATTGAAATTAAATTCACCTTTTTCGTCTAATAATTTAAATATTTTTATTTTACTTGTAAGCACATCATTTTTTATTTATACACTTCATGGTGTTTTGTATGATGTGAAAAATCTTGACATTATCATATCATCATTTACATATCATGCTGGAGCTTTACACTGCTTGTATCCTCAGACATGCCCTGTGATTTTCAGCTTAAATATGACCTGACCATCACAGGACATGTCTGACTCTGTTCTGAGGATACAAGTCATTGGTCGTGAAATGTGTGTTTCTCTTCTGTAATACACATTCTACATCTCGGAGGCGACGTCTTTCCACACATGGGCGTCCTTCACCTTTCAAACGAGGCAGAGCTCAGTGGGAAACAGTAGGAGAGACACAGGCCGATGGAACCGGGACACAACACCGGGGGAGAAGCAGGTCGTGCAGCTGTGCGCCGCAGACGTGCACGAAAAAACAATTGCGTCTCATCAAATGCGCGCGGCTACGGCTTTTGAGTTGTGAGCGTGCATGACGCGCGGCTACATTGAATGGGTTTGAGCGCGCGCAAAAGACGCTTCATCTGAACGGCCCCCCATGCACGATGAAGTGCACAGTTGACAGTTGAACCAAGACGGCGGTGAAAATCACCCACGGTCTCTGCAGACAGGCAGGGAAAACCCTGCAGTCCAGCCCGCTCCCCAAACACTCGCGCATGGTGATTTGGGTTCGTCGGCGTTTCTGTATCCCAGTGCAGGGCCTCACAGGCACACACAAACGCTCCGCACGTGTTTCCATGTCCCAGCGCTTTGACTTACAGGCAGGGCTGGATTAGCACCCCAAGGGCCCCTGGGCACCAGGTCCCAGAGGGCCCTTGTCGCACACACCGCTGGCATCTCACACATCACCTCCACCCATTACAAACCAGGAAAGTCATTAAACTCCACCTTAATTAGACCTATTCACAATTGTGTATATGAAGTACCATGTCAAAACCAGACCATAATCACAAACTATTATGTCAAGACTTTCTAGTACATCTAAGGCTGACACAAACAGCAGATCAAATAAACACAACACAACACAACCCACAACATCCACACAATGACCACTAGGGAGCTTATAAGAATGCCATCCGTATAGACACACAGTAGGCTACAGCTAAATGCAGCCAACATATGAAATTGACAAACCAACTACAAAATAGCAACATACACACACTGAGTCTTTACAACTTTACAAACAATTCTGTGAACTGAAAAGAAGCATGTACAAAAGATAAGATAATACCTCTGTGCATGCTTCTTTCATTGTTTATAATTGCAGCCCTTGTGAATTCCCACACTGCCCAGGTCACTGAACGCACCATCGGCGCAAGTGGCTGAACGAGCTGCTGTGTGTGTGTGTGTGTGTGTGTGTGTGTGTGTGTGTGTGTGTGTGTGTGTGTGTACACCAGTTTCAGCAAAGCCTACACATACACAAACATAGCCCCTCTCGCTATAATATATTCACGATGGCTCTCACTTAACACGCCCCATGAAGCGGGGTCCTCCGACGGCTCACCTGCTCTCATCACCGCGGTGCTTAGTGCTAGGGGGAGTCGGGACTGGTTCGGCATCCTCCTCCGGTTGCTCCGGGACTTCTGTGATGTTGGCCGAGGCCGGGCTAACATTAGCGGATGGGAGAAGTGACACTGCTCCGCTGCTGCTGGTGCTAGCACTGGCATCCTCCGGGTCTATTTCATCCTCCAGTTTGTATTTTTTGTAAAATGATGTGATTCGCGGGACATCTTTAATCACCGCCGCTTCTCTCTCTTGCCTTTCCTCTTTGCTCCACCGCTCAAATACTTTTTTTTTATCCATAATCTTGCTTTCTTTTATTCACGCTCTACTACTGACCTCCCGCTCACACACTCTGACCTCTCGCGAGTCGCTCGGCAGGGGGCGGGGCCCTTGGCAGGTTGGCAACCAAGGGTTTGGTTGCCATGGGCCCTTGGTTGCCATGGGCCCCTGGGCACGTGCCCAGTGTGCCCCAATTATAATCCGGCCTTGCTTACAGGCGCACGGAGCCCGAGAAATACAGTATACAGTAATATGTAAACTAGTAGAACTCAGTCGCGGGTCTGATTGGAAGGTTCGGCGGGCCGGATGCGGGCCGCCTATTGAGTACCGCTGGTTTACAGCCATCATTTCATCATTTCACAGGTTTCAACACAAATTTCACAACAGCTAAATTCACACCACTTTCTCACTCTAGCCTTACCATTGGTTACATGTTGATACCTTAACCTCACTTTTAACTCATTGAGTGCCGCGCTCCTTTCCAAAGTTTTAGTCATGTGTACCGGCAATTTAGACCATTTTTGACGATTTCTGTAGAGCCCCAGTGTATTCTATATTATTGCCACCAACACATACTGTGGCTCATTTGAAAGGTGAAACTTTATGCTTCAAATGGCCACAAACCGTTTGTTTCTACGTGCCTCCGTTCCTGAGAAAAGTCAAGCTAAACATGGCTGGGTTTCACCAAAATCCCTCCTTTTTTTCTAGAAAAGGAGATAGAGCGTCTTTTATGAAAGGTGCTCTGTTTGTGCCTGTCGCTCTTCTGACACTCGCATTTCTGGATCAAAGGGCTCGTGTAAGATAAATATATACAACAATTGTTGTTCTATTCACAGATAATAATAATAATAATAATACATTTTATTTGTAAAGCACTTTTCATAAAGTAATCTCAAAGTGCTACAGAAACCAAAAAACAAAATAAACAAAAGACTAAGAGAAAAATCAGACACGATTAAAATCAGACACGATTAAAAACAGCAGAAGAAAGAATAGCTAAAGGAGGAGAAGAAAGTGCAGAAAGAGAATAAAAACATCTAGGAACGACCTGGGAAAGCCTGTCTGAACAAAAAAGTTTTAAGCCCTTTTTTAAAGGCATCGACAGACTGGGGTTGTCGTAGGTGTTCAGGGAGGGAGTTCCAGATGTGGGGGGCAGTGGAGCAGAAGGCTCGGTCTCCCATGGTGCGGAGTCGTGTGCGGGGCTGATGGAGGAGGTTGGTACTTTGGGACCGGAGGTTACGGGTGGATGAGTGAGGGGTAAGGAGGTCTTTGAGGTATTGCGGGGCGTTGCTGTAGATGCAAAGGTGGGTGATGAGGGCGATTTTGTATTGGATTCTTGAGGTTATGGGAAGCCAGTGTAGGTTCTGAAGAATGGGGGTGATGTGGTCGTATTTGCGGGTTTTCATCAGAGTTCGGGCAGCACAGTTCTGAATGAATTGAAGTTTCTGAAGGTGTTTGTTGGGTATACCGATGAGCAGGCTGTTACAGTAATCAAGCCTGGAGGAGATCAGGGCGTGGACGAGTTTTTCAGCATCAGAGAAGGTGAGGAATGGGCGGAGTTTAGAAATGTTCTTGATATGGAAAAAGCAGGTTTTGTACAGATGTTTGATGTGGTTTACAAAGGTAAGTTGTGGGTCCAGCTTCACACCGAGGTTGGTGACTGAGGTAGAGAGGGGGATGTCTTGACCAGAGAAGGAGATGGTGGTTATGGGTGATGATTGGACCTGATGAGGGGTACCAATTTGTATGGCTTCGGTTTTGGAGCTGTTCAGCTGGAGGAAGTTGTGACTCATCCACGCCCTGATCTCCTCCAGGCAGTTGGAGAGGGCTAGAGTAGGTGATGATGAGTGGACCGGGGTTGAACGTAGGTTGGGGTCAGTTCGGAGGTACAACTGAGTGTCATCGGCGTAGCAGTGAAAGGAGATGCCGTGCCGGCTGATGACACGACCCAGTGGCAGCATGTACAGGATAAAGAGGAGGGGTCCTAGGACAGATCCTTGGGGGACACCGCATGTAACAGGGGCTGTTTGTGACCTGGCAGAGCCCAGGCTGATGTACTCTGTCCTGTCGGCGAGGTAAGAGGTGAACCAGTCCAGTGTGGAATGATGGAGACCAATGTCGGTGTGGAGGCGGCTTAGGAGGATATGGTGGTCGACAGTGTCAAAAGCCGCTGAAAGGTCCAGAAGGATGAGCAGGGAGGGGGATCCAGAATCGGCAGAGATGAGAAGGTCGTTGGTAACTCTCAACAATGCTGTCTCAGTACTATGGGCAGTGCGGAAACCAGATTGGAATATTTCAAACAGTGAGTGGAGTTGTAGATGTTCCTGTAGCTGTGCGGCAACAGCTTTTTCAAGCACTTTAGACAGGAATGGAAGATGGGAAATGGGCCGGTAGTTTGAGAGACATTCTGGGTCGAGGTTGGGTTTCTTCAGGAGAGGCTTGATAACGGCAGTTTTGAGTGAGGGCGGGACATGGCCGGAGTTTAACGAGTGGTTTATTATTTGTGTGATAAGAGGGCTTATGACAGACAGGTTTGATTTGATGAGTGTTGTAGGGATGGGGTCCAGGGGGGAGGTGGAAGGCTTCATCTTTTTGATGAAACCCTCAACTTCGGTCTGTGTGACTGTAGCAAAGGTGCTGAAAAGTGCAGGTTGAGGGCAGGCAGATGGCAGAAATGGAGCTGGGGAGCCTGAGAGCTGGGACCGGATGGAATTTATCTTGTCTTTGAAAAATGCAAGAAACCTGTTGCAGTGTTCTACTGTGGGTTCTGTATGGGTTTGGTTTTTGGGATTAAGGAGATAGTTTATGGTGGAAAACAGCTGTTTTGAATTTCCTGGACTGTTATTGATGATGTTGGAGTAATAGATGGACCGGGCTTCTTTAAGGGCTGCTGCATAGGCCTTCTGGTGGTTTTTGTAGGCCAGCTTGTGTACCACTAGGCCAGATGATTTGACACGCCTCTCAATGGCACGGCCAGCAGCCTTCATCTTGCGCAGTTCTTTCGTGAACCAGGGGGCAGTGCGAAGAAAGACACAGTTCTTGTTTTGAGAGGGGCATGTATATCCAGGAGGCAGCGAAGAGAATGGTTGTAGTGATCGACCGATTTGTTGACTGATGGAAGGTTGACTGAGGCCAGCAGTTGGAGGTCAGAGTGCAAGATGGCAGGGTTGATGTTTTTTATGTTGCGAAAATGAATATCGCGTTTAGGCTGGGGGAGGAGAGATGGGCAGGAAATGTCCATGGAAATGATGCTGTGATCAGAGACGCCCAGGTCATATACTGACAGATCTTTGATGGAAGGAGAGTCTGTGATGACCAGGTCTAAAGTGCGCCCTCTGGTGTGTGTAGGTACATCAACGTGCTGTGTGAGGTTGAGACAGTCCAGTACATGAAGGAAATCAGCTGCCAGGGGGGAGGAGGGATTATCAATGTGAATGTTCATATCACCAAGTATGATGTTATTGGAGGATAGAGAGCAGAGCGAGGTGAGAAGGTCGTGAATCTCTGTGATGAAGGATGGGTGTGGTTTGGGCGGCCGGTAGATCAGTACAGCATTGATCTTGGAAGGGGGTTTTGATTTGAAGGCCAGATATTCAAACGAGGACACATCAGGTAGAGACAGAGGAGACAGCTTGAGTGTGTCGCGGTAAATTACTGCCAGGCCACCACCTCGGCCAGTGCAGCGAGCCCTCTGCAGGTAACTGTATCCAGGGGGACAGGCTTCATTTAATGATGAAAAAACCTCAGGTTGGTGCCAGGTCTCAGTGAGGCACATCAGGTCTATATCTTTATCAAGAATGTGATCATGAACCAGGCTTGATTTATTTGACAGGGACTGGGCATTAAAAAGTTCAGTTTTAATGTGGGATTGATCAGTAGACCTCTGGATGGGACAGAGCAGGCTGGGATCCACACCTCTCTTTCCATCACGCACAGCATGGCACAGTCTCGCGATGTTCCCGGCGATATTCCTTACCGCGGTGGCGGCACTCTGATGACGTATCCGCGATGCGACAGGAAGAGCGGCGAGCCAGGTGGATGAGATGGAGCCGGTGTCGGGAGGCTGGATGTAAATAAACTTTCTCCGTGAGCTTCCAGCTTTAAGCTGTGCCAGGGTGGCGGGTCCGTTTACCGGAGTAATGAGCGGCGCTGGCTCCGGGAAGATAGGACGGATCCATCGGCTGCATACGAACCGGGCAGGGGGAGAGGATCCTAGGCGCAGCTCAGCCGAGGAAAAGACTCTCAGGTGAGCTTTGAGACGGGCAATCACACCGGCACGTTTCCCACGTCTTCTAGAGCGCTTTCTCTGGGGGAGAGGGCATGACAGCCGACATCGGTGTTTGGAGCCGCAGGGTCCGTTGGAGCGGGACTTTTGGTCATGATCCCTCCGGGGAGAGACAGTAGGCAGTCGGCGCAGGTGATCGGGAATGTCCGCCAGCACCGGTGTTTCCTGATCGAAAAGTGGGCGATCAGATGGCAGCAGGGACTCTGACCAAGCCCTGAGGTCGAGGAGGGTTTGGCGGTCGTATGCCAGCAGAGCAGAAACATATCCGAAAGCAAAAAGCAGTAGGAGCAGGAAAACAGACATAACAGCGAAGGAGCGAGGCGGACGGCTTGCCAACACGGGCGCCATCTTCTGCTTTAAAAACTTCTCTCCCAGTAGCATCAGGCTGGGAGATCCACCATCGGGGGGCGGGGGGGCGCCACTAAACAACAATAACTGCCGTGTCACAGCCTCTCGCCGCGGAATGTGATGGTCTCACGGCGAGAGCAGGTCAGGAACACCGGTCCCACCAGTGGTCGCGGTCCTTCTGTGGTACAGGTCGGTGCCGGCGGCCTGCTTTGACCGAGGGATCATCACATTTTACCGCGGGAGGACCTTGGGGAGGACACGGTGTTGCTCCAGATGAAGACCGGGCGGGACTGTCGGCTGAGAGCTTCCTGTTTCGCAGGTGAGAGCAGAGCAGCTGCACTGCATCCACATGCAGAACTCCGTTTGCAAAAGCCGAGTTATGATAAAAACTTCCAGATCATGAGCTGTCATGAGTTTTTGATCATCATCTATTTCAGTTCTGCTCGTCGTAGAGTCCCCAAATTTACACATAAGGTGTGTTAAAGTGTCTAGTTTCATAATTAAAAAAAAAAAAAACGAGAAATCTCGTTTTTTGCACTCAACGCATGGGAACGAAAAACGAGATATTACGTGGTTGGCACTCAATGAGTTACCTAATATATGACTTCATATGGTCAACTTTTCCTTCTGCATACAGAGTGCTAGGTACATTGCCATTGCACATCTTGTATTGTCTAACTGCACTTCCTCTTTTATATGCCAGTGTATGAGACACTAGGTCATATATTTCTCAATTTAGTCTCGTTACTGTTATTATTATTGTTGATTATAACAATCATTACTTCTAAAGCAAGCAATTACTTATTTCATATAACAAACCTCTGTGTTCTTAGAATGATTACATTGATTTCAAGAGCACAGTTCATGCTGTTATAAGAGGCCAAGTCCTGGGATCTCAGTCCCACTTGACACTATCCATGTTGCATCTGTTTCCTGGTTGTACTGTTTTGCACAACACAACATGGAAAAAATCTGGTCACTCATCACTCTGTATGCCTTGATAAGTATCTCTCAGCTTGACTGTTTCAATGCTTTTGAGATTGTCTGAAATGTGGCACTCTATGAACTGCCATAGACTACTTAGGGGGGTGTTTATGTGTCTTTCTGGACAAATATGGTCAACAATATTTCTTGTGCATTTCTTTGGGATACTACAGGTGTATTCTATTGCACCTCTATTGCTATTCTTGCTGTTCCTCTACCTAATGGTGCAGAAGGTCCAAGGGAGCATTAGTCCATAGGGAGATAATGAGCAGAGAGGGATAGGAAAGGGAGAGACAGAGAGTCAGAGTCCGGCATTATATGACAGAGTTTTGTTGAGAGAGTTGTCAGAGCTGCAGCTCTCTGAGGATGGAGGCTGAGGATGGAGCAGAGTTATGCTTTCCACATCTCCTCAACACCTCCTGTAGGAAGCCTGCATCTCCTTGGCCTGAAGCTGTGATCCTTCACATTGCACTTTCCTCCATCTCTGTACTCACTGTAGCTCTCAACCTGCTGGTCATCATCTCAATCTCCCATTTCAGGCAGAAAAACTTCTCACCTGTACCTATGATGTTTGAACTTTGAAAACAGCTTCTGTAATCTTACCAGTAGAATTATCTATGAACTTGTTGAGCCTTGGCACGAACTGTATATGTTGCTGCTGGTATAAAATTGTTGTCAGTTTAGTTTAGTTTAGTTTAGTGGGTTTATTGTGTAGATTAAGTACAAAGAACAAAATTATATACGCATAATTTAAAAAGATCAGACCACATATTTAAACAGTTTAAATTGTTTTGTCACAGAGATATGAGGCCTTGTTTGATTACGGATATTTTTCTCTTCTTCTCCAGGCAGCTCCACACACCCACTAACATCCTCCTCCTCTCTCTGGCTGTCTCCGACTTTCTTGTCGGCCTGTTGTTGATGCCGGGAGAAATCCTACGAAAATCATCCTGCTGGTTTCTTGGTGATCTGATGTGTTCTCTGTATGACTTTGTTTGCTTCGTTGTTACCTCCACATCAGTAGGAGACATGGTGCTGATATCAGTCGACCGTTATGTAGCTATTTGTGACCCTCTGCATTACACCAGCAGAGTCACTGAGAGGAGAGTTAAACTCTGTGTTTGTCTGTGTTGGCTCTGCTCTGTTTTCTACAACACTCTTATCTTAAAGGACGACCTGACTCAACCAAACAGACACACTTCATGTTATGGAGAATGTGTGATTGTCGTTGACTTTACAGCAGGAACTGTTGACCTTGTTCTGACCTTTATTCTCCCTATCACCATCATCGTAGTTCTGTACATGAGAGTGTTTGTGGTGGCTGTGTCTCAGGCTCGTGCCATGCGCTCTCACATTACAGCTGTCACACTGCAGAGCTCAGTGACTGTAATCACAAAGAAATCTGAGCTGAAAGCAGCCAGGACTCTTGGTGTTCTTGTAGTTGTGTTTCTAATGTGTTTCTGTCCATACTATGGTGTCTCTCTTGCAGGAGACAACTTACCCAATAATTCATCTTCATTTTTCGTATTTTACCTGTTCTATTTTAACTCCTGTCTAAACCCTATAATCTATGCCTTGTTCTACCCTTGGTTTAGAAAAGTTATCAGACTGGTTGTGACTCTGCAGATTCTGCAGCCTGGCTCCTGTGAGGCCAACGTACTGTAGAGAGGCTGAGATGAATATGTAAAGTAATGAATATGTTCATGTTGTTCAGTGAGGGAATTATGAAATCCAGAAAGTGTAAATGTAAAGTATGTAAACAAAAACACCAGGATGCCTCTGTGTTTCTGTCATTGTTCATTCTTAGGGCCTGATTTACTAAGATCCCAAATAAAGAGTACTATATTGCATGCTTATGGTAAAATGTTACGTGTTTGGTTGGTGTACGTTTTGCTTGTGACCTACTGAGAGTAATTTCCTAAATGACAACAAATGCAAACAGCAGTTTTGAAATGAGGGTTTTGTAACCAGTTCCTCAATGGAGATTTTGAACGGAAAGCTGGATGATTGCAAATGCAAAATGAAATTTGACTCGATGGATTAATAGAAAGGGGCAAATGAACACATTGTTGAGATACAACAAAGAACAAATGTGGGAGATTATCTGTGACAAAGTAAATGTGGTTGGTAAAACAAGAATAAAACAGTTCAACTCTGCATTTGTCTATGATGAATATTTTCTGTTGTCACACTTAAGCCTTGAGGGAATGTAAGGGCCTGTCCCATTTCTCCACACTTGGCTGGTGCACTTGGTTACACACACACTGGTCATATTTATTTATAATATTTATATTATTTATATGGAGGAAAACATGAACTTCAGTAAAACTGATAAAAGTTTGGGTGCTGGTGTTGGGCCTGTTGCAGCCAACTGTAGCAGTGCAGGTCCTGCCCGTGAGAGAGAGAGCACAAACAGCACTGTCCATTATGAATGCTGAAAAAATTTGACAGGCCACATGACGCTGTGTGTGTGTGTGTGTGTGTGTGTGCGTGCGTGTGTGTGTGTGTGTGTGTGTGTGTGTGTGTGTGTGTGTGTGTGTGTGTGTGTGTGTGTGTGTGTGTGTGTGTCGGTGTCGGTGTCGTGAGAGAGACAGCAGGTAGAGGGGCTGACTGGCAGAGATGAGAGATAGTGAAAGCTGTTCTTTTTTTCTGTGAGAGACTGCTGCGGCGGACCCAAACGAAACTGTGGCGGCTGACAGTGGCGTCCCTAGGCTAAAACATTCGGGGCTAAAGCCCCGGATGTTTTTTAATTAGCCCCGAATATTAATTTTCAAAAAAAAAAAAAAAAAAAAAAAAATTTTTTTTTTTTTTTTTTTTTTTTTTTTTAAGATCACATCCTCAAACTACGGTTATCTTATGTTGATGCTTCGATAAAACAGTGTTTTTGGACAGGTTTGAGTAACAATTAATTATATTTTTAAAAAGCCACTACTTTGGCTTTGGCACACAAGTGGTTAACACCTCCAGGTCGCACTTGACGTCATTCACCCAAAACAGCGGCGCATTTAACTTGACAACAAATACCTGACAGCAGGCAGGTTTGACAACAGCAAGCTGCAGCTGTCTTTTGGTAGCTAGTAGCAGCTAAAGTGTATCAAGATGCCACAAAAAAGATTTCCATGTTTTCCCCCAAAGGTGGTCAGCAATCAAAAAGGTAATGGGAATAGAAATTATGTAAAAATGTATAATTTCGAAAAGAGTGTTGCAGCTGGAACTACAAGAGGGTAGTAGCTAACGTTAGCTAGCTAGCAGCTAGTTGATATTGCTCTGGTTGATATTACATGAGAAAAAAAGCAATCTGTAATTATTGGCATCTGTAAATGCAATTGTAGGGTGTGAGAATTGTGTACCTAGAAATAACTAAGTTTGGGCTTCTTCTAGAGGGGAAAGCTGCTGAAGTTAATGTGCTATAACATCGAACCATCTTGTTTATTTTCTTTTTCATGCATGATAGCAGCTAGTTAGCAGACAGGGATCCCGCACAGCCTGCCTCTTTTACTGTAGCTGCTAATGTGTTAAATGGAAACACAATGTGTTGTTACGTAGCTAGCTAATGTCAGTACATAGAACTAAATTCAAAATGGGTCATTCATTTGATGATCTGTGGATTGCATCGTTTTCACCTTTTTCACCAATGATGGAGAATGTCTCTATGCCTAAAAATTTCGGCGCGCGCTCTGCGCGCGCATGTATTGCATGTGTCACTCTTCCAGGCTGAGCCCCAGATGTGTCAAAATCCTAGAGACGCCCCTGGCGGCTGATTAATGGAAAACACTGGTGTAGCATCCCCGGCTAAATGATGGTCGGACTCTCAAACTGATGGTTCACAGTGTTTTATTCCTTGGACCGTATTCAATGTAAACACACCGTAAGAGCTATGAAAAGAAGAAAACAAAATACAGTTACCTTTACTCTTACTTGAAATTACCTTTAACTGCCTTTATCACAATCATGTAAGTTGACCTTTTATCTAATACACTTATTGTAGACTCACAGGTTTTACTCCATGAATTTAAATATATATTTTAACTGCTACGATTGATGTTACAGTCATGAGGGAAAATTCACATTTTAACTGAAAGACAACCTCCCATAGAGTGCAATATAAAACAATATTTAACATGACATAAGCATTTTTAACTGTTCGTTTTTAACCCAATAAACAGTTTTTAACCTTAGCAGACCTTATATAAAACAGACAAAATACGTCCTGTTGCATTACCAAAACAACCTACGAGTTAGCTTATAGCTTCATCTCACTTCAATACAGACCGACACGGCAGCTTGGCCGATGCTAATAGTAGCTACCGCTAACCACAATACGTTTTATGCATGAAAATATCCACGGCAACCAAACTCGAGCCGGACATAAATACAGCATTAAATGGTAACAACACAAACCTTGTGCCCCTTATTAGCCAGGTGCTAGGGCGTTTCATGTGGGTTAGACACACTTTGCTTGCTTTTAGCATTGAAGACACACTCTTAGCCTTGCAGACACACTTCTCCTACTGCCGGTAAAGTCCGAAGCACCGGATGTGTACGAGGTCACGGCGAGACGCTTTCAAAATAAAAGCCCTGAATATCTGTCTGCTTAATATATAAAAAATAAAAGCCTGGCTTTAAAGAATGTTACTAAGTAAACATAAAAACACATTTATAAAAATACTATGCTCATATTAAAGGTCATTTACAACTGGTATAGTTTGCCGTTTCCAATTCAGCCACAGTGTCACTGTCACAGCATCAGCTGCACTGCTGTGGAGAGTTGATGCGCGCTCCCGCACCAGCTTGGCTGATGGCTGCAGTAATCCTGACGGCTGCTACGGCCGTTGTATCGCTAATGAGTTCTATTCCTTGATCTTGCCTCAAGCTCCTTTAACATTGACTAAACTTTTTGATGTATTAATCCCGTACTGTCCCAAATTGTTTTTATTGAATGATACCTCTGCTTTGAATTTACCTAGTTACCATTACCCTGCTTTGTTTGCTAGCCTGACAGCTGCCAAAAAGATGCTAGCACTTCGCGGGCAACCTCCTCATTCTCTTTCTCGGACTCACTGGCTACTTTCTTTGTTAGATATCCTATACATGGAGCTGTCAGTAGCCAGAATGCACAACGCAAAGCAAGCCACTATTACCTCCTGGACTTCGTCAATAGAAAAAATTAAGAACCTTTTGTGCCCCCAAACTGATGTCTAGAGCCTTGTATGTTGTGTGTTTTTTCTGTTTTTTTTTTTTTGTCCAAGTATAGTCTGATGTTCTGAGCCTGTCCTTGTACTGATGTGTCCTTGCTGCCTGGGGTGGGGTGGGGTGGGAAGGGGGATGTCTTTTTTTTTCTCTTGTCTTGTGTTTGTTTTTGTATTTATTTATTTTTATTTATATAATTTCCTTGTTTGCCTTGTTGTTGTTGAGCCCTTTTCTGCTCTTGTCTTGTTTTTATGTTTTCTGATGGAAACCAATAAAAAGTTATATATATATATATATATATATATATATATATATATATATATATATATATATATATATATATATATATATATATATATATATATATAAAAAAAAGGAGAACAGAGAGGCTGAGCCTCTCGCCAGGAACTCAACTGAACAAATGAAGAGAAGCTGATGGAGATGACTGTGGAGAACTCAACAGTCATCTCCATCAGCTCAAGAACCACCAAAGAAACTTGAAAGTTTAGTTCAAAGTCTCACTGGACCTACCAGCAGCCTTGGATATAGTGAACCACAGCATCCTGATATCTGTACACTCTGATGTGGACATTGCAGGAAAAGCACTTTCTTGGTTTGAATCCTCTCTCACAGGGAAGTACAAACATCCTCGTCCCATCCACTTCCCTCTGGGGAACCCCAGGTGTCCATGCTGGGCCCCCTCCTCTTTCTCATACAAACCACTTTCCTGGGTCAAATTATCAATTTGCATGACTTTGTGTGTCAATGCCATACAGACCCAGATATATCTGTATTCCCTGCAGACCTCATCCTGTCGTACACGAACGGCAACTTCAGCTAGACTTATCTAAAATGTACTCATAACGGCCAATCAGTCTATCCATCGCCTCTCGCACTGTCAGTGTCGAATTAGTCTCTTTATCCCTTGCTCCAACAAAAGTCATACAAATTCTGATCTGCTGTCCTTCACTATCCATGTTGCATCTGTGTCCTGGTTGTACTGTTTTTCACTACACACCATGGGAAAATCTGGTCACTCATCACTTATGCCTCCAAACTCTTGAACCCGGCCATAAGTATCTTTCATGTTGACTGTTTCAATGCCTTTGAGATTGTCTGAAATGTGGCACTCTGAACTATAGACTACATAGGAGGGTGTTTATGTCTCTGTCTAGACAGAACAATATTTCTAATGCATTTCTTTGTGTGATAGTTGACGGTCCTGTTACTATGCCTTCAATTGATCATGTGCCCTGGCTACTTGGCCACAGGGATATCCCTTTGGTCAAATGGTCAACGCGCATGACCCTTACCTGGGAGACTGGGGTTCAAACCCCGCCCGGGCCCTCCTTCGTCCCGCCACTTTTGGAATACTACAGGTGTGCTGGTGCTATTCTTGCTGTTCCTAATGGTGACGAGGGTCCAAGGGACATTAGTCCATCAGGAGAGAATGAGCAGAGAGGGACAGGAAAGGGAGTGACAGTCAGAGTCCAGTATTATATGACAGAGGTTTGTTGAGAGTTGTCAGAGCTGCAGCTCTCTGAGGATGGAGGCTGAGGATGGAGCAGAGCTCTGCTTTCCACATCTCCTCAACACCTCCTGCAGGAAGCCTGCATCTCCTTCGCTTGAAGCTGTGATCCTTGACATTGCACTTTCCACCGTCTCTGTACTCACAGTAGCTCTCAACCTGCTCGTCATCATCTCAATCTCCCATTTCAGGTAGAAAAACTTCTCACCTGTACCTATGATGATTTAACTTTGAAAACAGCTTCTGTAATCTTACCAGGAGAATTATCTATGACCTTGTTGCGCGTCTTAATATTTATATTCTATGTTGCTGCTGGTTTTAAATTGTTTATAAATAGCTTACACTTTCTCTAACTGAAATGTTTCTTGTTGCAGATCAGACCACATATTGAAACAGCTTATATTGTTTTGTCACATAGATATGATGCCTTGTTTGGTGACAGATAATTTTCTCTTCTTCTCCAGGCAGCTCCACACACCCACTAACATCCTCCTCCTCTCTCTGGCTGTCTCAGACTTTCTTATCGGCCTCCTGCTGATTCCAGGAGAAATCGTACGAAAATCATCCTGCTGGTTTTTTGGTGATCTGATGTGTTCTCTGTGTGACTTTTTTTACTTCATTGTTACCTCCACATCAGTAGGAGACATGCTTCTGATATCAGTCGACCGTTATGTAGCTATTTGTGACCCTCTGCATTACACCAGCAGAGTCACTGAGAGGAGAGTTGAACTCTGTGTTTGTCTGTGTTGGTTCTGCTCTGTTTTCTACAATGGTCTCATTGTGAAGGACAACTTGACTCATCCAGACAGACACATTTCATGTTTTGGAGAATGTGTGATTGTCGTTGACTTTACAGCAGGAACTGTTGACCTTGTTGTGACCTTTATTCTCCCTATCACCATCATCGTAGTTCTGTACATGAGAGTGTTTGTGGTGGCTGTGTCTCAGGCTCGTGTCATGCGCTCTCACATTACAGCTGTCACACTGCAGAGCTCAGTGACTCTAACCACAAAGAAATCTGAGCTGAAAGCAGCCAGGACTCTTGGTGTTCTTGTAGTTGTGTTTCTAATGTGTTTCTGCCCATATTATGGTGTTACTCTAGCAGGAGATAACTTACTCAATAATCCATCTTCATCTTTTGTATTGTATCTCTTCTATTTTAACTCCTGTCTAAACCCTATAATCTATGCCTTGTTCTACCCCTGGTTTAGAAAAGTTATCAGACTGGTTGTGACTCTGCAAATTCTGCAGCCTGGCTCCTGTGAGGCCAACGTACTGTAGAGAGGCTGAGATAAGATAAATATGTTCATGTTGTTCAGTGAGAGAATCTTTAAACCCAGAAAGTGTAAATGTAAATATATAAACAAAAACACCAGGTTCCCTATGTGCTTCCGTCATTGTTCGTTCTTAGGGTCTGATTTACTAAGACCCCAAATAAAGAGTACTATATTGCATGCTTGTAGTAAAATGTTGCATATTTGGTTGGTGTACGTTTTGCATGTGACCTACTGAGGGTAATTGCCGAAATAACAACAACCATGTTGAGTTCCAGCAAAGGACAAATGTGGGAGATTATCTATGAGTATAAGTAAATGTGGGTTGGTAAAACAAGAATAAAACAGTTCGGTAACACTTTCTATGAAGACCACATCTATAGTGCATTATGAGCGCATTCATAGTGCATTATAATGCTCATCATAATCAATCATAATGCATTACAACTACACTCATAGACACACATAAAGCTTTATGATGCACTATATCAACAGTTATAAATCTAGCTTATACTGACTTATAAATCCAAGGGCCTTATGAGTGCTCTTGACTGGTTATAAACTACAGACTGGCTGCTGGGGCTTATAATACATTATAACTACTTATACCCCTCTATACACACACCTCAACAATCAACTGTTATAAGGACTCATAGGATGCCATAAGTATATATAAGTTATCAATGTATGCTTTAAGTAAAGTGAGGTTCATATTGATGCATCTATAATGCAGTATACCTAATCATGATGTTTCATTGTTGGCGTTAAGTAAAGTGTAACACATTTGCATGCATTTAAAAGAAGCTATGCTGCATCATAAGTCATTTTGTCAGATACCAAATATAGAGAATTACACTAAGATTAGGAATATAACTGTAAAGCTTGGTTTCAACCTGTAGGGGGCAATCCACGTGCATATTTTGACCACAAAATGTATATTTTTAAGATTTACAGATTTGGACCTGAATCAATCACCAACACTACTAACAGACATAATAGTTTACAGCTGAAAACATTGTTTTGGGGGTTTAGTTACTGTTTAAGGTATAAAAAACAAAAAGGGAGAAAAAGACATAGTACATTTTTCAAGCTTTATTTTACCAATGAAAACAGTTGTTAATTTCACTGTTAACTGTTCTACCATCTTAAACGTTAAATGCATAGGATTTAGATGCATCTACTTGTGAAACTATGCAGCCACTGATCTCTATTTGCATTCATGAGTGTTGAATTTCCTCCTATCGCGAATGAGCTGGCGGTGAGGAGGTGAAAAATACAGGTTTTAACTTCTTTCTTAATAAACTGTAAAGTGCAAACATGGGCATGGAAACTACTTCAAGCCACTGCTACAAATATACAAATGTAACATACTACATACTGTAGGTGTGAACTGCCAACCTAACCTTTAAAGGGATAGTTCAACATTTTGTCAAATTGGGCCATTGCCATAATCCCTATAGTCATAGCAGTAGGTTTGTTACCTTTAATTGTTGGTGCAAGCTATTTTTAGAACGGCAGAGCGGAGCAGCAGGCTGCTCAGAGCTACGCTACGGAGGCTCATGGGATTTCTTGGTTTCCCTCATCAAACACACAACCCAACAACTCCAAAACGCTGTCGTGGACAAGTTGTGAGCTGCACCATCACCACGCTATGAGATAATAACGGAATGTTACGAGATGGAGTTGTTTTAGAGGTAGATTCATGCAAAACCGCTGATGCGCGTTGCGTTAAGGGACAGTTTTTCAGCAAGCAGACTCTGTATTTACCCTGTATTTACCTCGAAAACGGCTCCGTTTCGTAACGTTCTATTATTATCTCATAGCGTGGTGAATGTGCAGGTCACAACTTGTCCACGAAAGCGTTTTGGAGTTTTGGGATTTTGTATTTGATGAGTTTGATGAGGGAAACCAAGAAATTCCTTTAGCCTCCGTAGCGTAGCTCTGAGCAGCCTGCTGCTTCGCTCCGCCCTTCTAAAAACAGCTTACACCGACAAATAAAGGTAACGAACCTACTGCTATGACTACAGCGATTATGGCAATGGGCCAATTTACCAAAATGTTGAACTGTCCTTTTAATATTCACATGTTTATACTTGGGTGGCGATTGTAAAGTGCAAACATGGGCATGGAAACTACTTCAAGCCACTGCTACAAATATACAAATATAACATACTACATACTGTAGGTGTGAACTGCCAACCTATTCTTTAATACAACAATTCACATTGTTTGGGTGGCAATTGGAAGCAGAGTGCCCTCTTCCTTCATTTTCAAAATCTTTTCTTTGACCTCTGGGGTCATGGCATTGCGGCACCTATCAATGAATGTTGACAGCTTTTCTCTCCGCTCATCCCAGGCCCCCACATTTCTAAATATCTCCGGTGCAGCAATGCTGAGTTCAGCAATAGGTGCTGTTCTGGACACGGTGTTTCTGTCAGCACCAATGGTCTCAAATGCTGCTTTCATCGAACCCCCTCGGTTGAAGGCATCCAGGGCCATCTTGTATCGTGCTACGATGCTCCTGGCGTTTCTGGCTGTAAATGGTACATTAAAACCAGATTGTGTTTAAAAAGCTTGCTGTCAAAATGTGCAAACTTGTTAAAACTGTAATGAGCAATTACCTCTTCCTCTTCTTCTCATCATCAGGTCATCAGTGGGTTTATCTTTGCGGGAAGAGGAGGAAGAGGGTGGAGATTTCATTCGGTAGCTCTTCATGGATGAATCTAGAATAGAAATCAAGGGAGGATCAAAACCTATCATGATAGTGTCAACTTTCAAAATATAAACAAATGCCATGGAATAAGCTGCTTAGATTGTTTTTGGCAGTACAGGCTCAGGTAATTAAAAAAAAAGTCATCATGATGACATGCATCTGAATGTGTCAATTAAATGAAACAGGTTTGAGGTGAGAGTGATAAACATGGCCTCTTCCAACCAACCAAAACTTGTTGATAAAGCAGATGCACTTAGGGAAATATGACATTATTGCCTGCAGAACTGACAGTGAAGGCAAAGCCCTTCTGTCAAGCTTCAGTGGACAGCAGATCACTGCATAACAAGTAAAAACTAAAACGGAGAGTGTGACCTACCGCAAATTATTCATTAATATATCAGTATAATTCTTAATACCGATACATCGCCTAGCCCTACCAGACAATGAGAAAAAATGTGGGATTTGATTCATCTGTATGTGCCTTTGTTACCTTCAGATGAATCAGAAAGAACAGAACTGGAGTCTTCATCTTCCTTGTCAGAAGCAATGCTCATTAATTGCTTGGCTTTCTTCCCATGCTTGCGTTTGACACCTGCAAATAACAAAACAAATTCTGTGGCTAGTGATCTAATTGTGAGAAAGGAATAAATATGAAAACACATTTTGTCTGTGTACTGGAGAAAACCTGAGAGTGAAAAAAATATACTTGTACTGTATGAATGTGAATGGATAATTACTCACCTGACTTGGAGGGCATGATTGTGGAATTATCCTTCTTGGAGAGTAGCTCATGGATGAGCTCATCCTTTTTCTTAATGGGGCGTTCAGACCAAAAGCGTCAAAAGGGTCAAAAGACGCTCTTGACGCTTTTCCGCGACGCTGGTGGTCTGAACACCCTGGCGTTTTGACGCGCGTCAAAGAAGTTGACGGCGGTTGTGGTTGGTCATCCATTTAAAGGGGCCGCGACATCTACACTCTGATTGGTTGCCGCTGCTCCGCATCATCGCTCATTAGCATAAAGTTCAGGAGATTTCAACTTTCTCCTGACGCTCTCGCCGCCAAAACGCGACGCCAACGCCTTTGACGCTCTTCAACGCTCCTCGACGCTGGTTCTCATTGAAAATGAATGACTTCCGGCCACCGCGACGCTCTCGACGCTTTCGGTCTGAACGCACAGTCAGTTCTCCTTGCAGGTAAGTCTTATCATCTTTGAGGAGGGAGATGGTTTCGTTGCGAAATTCCCCCTTCTCTTTCTCCGCCTCCAGGAGTTCTTTGAGTTTTTGCACCTCCATAACTTCATTTGGTGAGACTGTTGAAAAAATTACAAATGAAGTAACCCTTACATAAGAATTTCTCTTACAATAATAACAGGAATAAATAATAATAATAATAGGAGGTAGGCTATGCATAATTGCAACACATAAATTAAGAATCCCTGATTGTGTATCTATGTGTGCCAACACAAAGGTCTCAAAGATTCTAAGATGTAACTAATTGTGTGCTGCAATCGGGTCATTGTGTCACTGTACACTCTTTGTAATTGCTGTGCATGTAGAATCTGTGTATCACCTGCCTGCCCTCTCAGTTTTGCTTTTTTTTTGTTTTGTCTTAAATCAAGTGTAATACAATATGACTATTGCTTATGTGATGTTGATGCTGAAACAATGTATTGAACAGCCACGGCATCAGCCATAGACATGGACCATACTGAGAACCTACTTTATTGGTCCCAAACTGGGAAATTCTCTTGTCACAGCAGCAAGACACAGTGTACAATATAAAACACTATACAGTATTGTAAAAACCTTGAGCCACACATTATTAAAAACAATGCTGTTGTTAATATTTGGTAGTCAATGACCCACATCTCGACAATTAGTTACAATACCAGAAAAAAAGGATATTACCAGACCTTGTATGCTGTTCTGGGGAGATGACTCAGCCTTGGGAGTGGCTTTCACCTTGCGACGACTCATGGTTGAAGCGGGCTAGATTAATAAAAAGCAAGGCACATGTTATGAGTTTAAAGAAAATGCTATTATTGTTACAATAATTTCTGCATTATGATATCTATTACAGATGCATTAGCCTACCTGTTAATTATTAACTTGCATACTAATAATTTACATACTGTACATGCAGCAGTCAACAGTCAAAAACATGAGGGATGCACTTAATATAGAAACAATATAAAAGATGCCAATAAAAATAGTTGGCTATTTATGCCAGTTTTCTTTTGCTGGGACATGTCCACTTTTTACAACCGTGGGGCGGCGGGTGGGGGGAGGGGGTCAGCATAGTCCTATTTTTTTGGAAATCGAATTATGGTCATCCTAGTTAACATCTACCCAATAATACAATTTTGAGCTTTTCAGCTATTTTGAAAAATAACAACAGCTATAAAATGAAATATCCTACAACAAGCTCATCACAGGAGAAAATATGTGCAGTGTCAGTTAGCAGGTTCCTTGCTAGCAAGCAAACTCAACGTTAGCTCGGTCTGTTGTATGTTCGCAGTCTGTATGTGCAGGTGATTTTATTTTTCGTTTATCTTGAGTCACATATTTAATTTGTCTTGCTACTGTTTTTTTTTTTCATCTCTTACCAATACAACCAGTCAATGCACCTTTTTCAAGTTGAACACGTGCAGGAAATTAACTCAAATGTGACCGGAGGTCAGACTTCACCAAAGACTAACCATGAGAAAGGGGGAAAAAAAGGAAGTTACCTGTCTTGGCTCCTTCCTAAAAGCAAACTGATTTTTTGAACTAACAGTAGAAAGTAAAGTTTGTGGCAAACAAAAAAGTATGACACTTACACGTTTTTCAGCTCACAAACGCACACAGGTCAGGTCTGCGGTCTCGGGTCTGCAGCCACACGACGCCAGAAGTGAAGAAGAAGAGAGAGCTGTTCCTGATTGGGCGCAATGCGCATGCGCGAGGAGAACCTCCTCCCGCAACTTTCAAACTGAGCGCCATTTGGGGAAACGAAAAGCGAGGGTGGTCTCAACTAGAGCAATCAACATGGATAAATTAAAGCAAGGATTAACCGATTTATTGCGTGCAAGAGATACTGTTGCCAATCGAAGAAAGATTGTTCTTTGGATGCAGAGGAAGGGACTCTTGAAGCGCCAAATGATGTGTAAATCATGTGATACTCCGATGACTGCTGTGCAGGTTTCAAGACAGGACGGCTTCCACTGGTAAGAAAAGCTAGCTAGCCACTTTCAACAAGACTAACGTTAGTGGAAATGTTTTGCTCGTGTTTGTAAAATATATTGTCTTGTTTTTGAAAAAAAAAATGCTATATCATATTATTTACGCCTTGCAGTCTGACCCGTTTACGTCAGCCTCCACTGAGAGTGCTGACTTTTGCTTTTTCCAAGCCCTCACCTGACTGCCATCAATATTAAAATGCCTCACAGCGTGTTCCCTGATATCACTGCAGCTCAAAGCCTCAACTTTAAAATTTACTGTGAATTTGCTCATTTTGTCTGTCTGAGAGAGTGCGTATACACGTGGATGAAGGGACGTGTGTGTTTATCGCTCGTTTATTTATTTAGACCTGTTATTAAAAGAGGCCAGCTGCTAATTTGGGCCGTCTTTAAAGTAAATACAATATTTTTTTCTCTTTTGTATTTAAAAAAAAAAATTCTATTTAAAATTATACATTTTTAGGCTGCTGTCTGTGTTTGTAATGGATACATGATCAAGTACATGACCAAGTTGTT
Source organism: Trachurus trachurus (assembly GCF_905171665.1). Taxonomy (NCBI): domain Eukaryota; kingdom Metazoa; phylum Chordata; class Actinopteri; order Carangiformes; family Carangidae; genus Trachurus; species Trachurus trachurus. Next base: position 27,883,484 of record NC_139899.1, on the reverse strand, counting down.
TTTACAGGATTTGCAGGCGACACAGAGGAAGAAGTGTTTCAGTTCGCCAAGGATCCATGTTTTACAAGTCCCGCAGATCCCTCCAGAACCACCTGGAATTCATTTACAGGTGGGTTTGTTTTGTCTGTTGCTGATGGAACTCAGTTGAAATCAGACCAATGAGTAAATAAAGCTATCTTGTCTGCACAGTGTTAAGATATCACTTAAAGGTGAAGAGTACATGCAGGTGTTTTATTCTGAAAGTGACAGGGCATAAAAGTGGTAACTTGAAGACCGAGTAAACTGATATCCAACCAGGACACCACCACTACTATGCTTCAATATGCAGTTTGCTATGGACTGAATCAATGGGTAAAAAAAAACAGTATGTCAGCTCTGTAAGAGGGAGGAGACAAAGACAATGTGTTACCATGGTAACTGACCCAGAGTTTACAACAATGCATTTATGTTAATACTGTGCAGCACTTTAGTCAACCTTGTTGTTTCAAAATGTGCTCTATTGATAAAGTTGGTGGTATTGAAAACCCAGAGTTTCTCTCCTCTCATTTCTACTTTCTGGAATAGGCCTCTGGCTTTTAGAATTAAAAAAAAACAATCAGAGTTTTTATATTCAGTTTTTATCCATTGGGCTAGTGATCTGTTCTTGTTTTCATGTCTTTGTAGATTTTCCCAGGGACTGCGCATGAGACAAGTTGACCTTATCGAGGACGGTGTTGCAGCAAGTAGCAGAACCTTAACAAAGATGGCTTCGTCTCTGAGAAAAGTATGTCACACCACATTTTCCTTTAGTAAAATTAGAAATACCATTGGTAAACTGGCTTATAAGCCACATCAAGATAATTAGAGATCCTTCATTGCTAAAAAAATATGGTTGGCTATACATTATTCTTTATGGCTATACATTATTCTCCTATGTCAGAAACCAGACTTTCCAGTTAGTATTTAGCAGTTAGTAATGTTGTGCTTTGTGTTTTCCTATATGCAGGTCTGCAGACGTGCTATTCACAAGTTGCGCAGTCAAGGTAAAATGAAAGTTGGCGGCCGACATAGCTTTGTTATGCTGGATGAAAGTAAATTCTCACACAAAAGGAAGGTAAGATACATTTGCTCAATATGTGGAACTTTATTTGATAGAACCAGTTTTCAAATGACAAAGTAAATCATCCCATTTGAAATTGATAGTTGATTGTACTTGTGCTGTTTTTGTTGGTTATGGCTGTTAGACTGAAATGAGTAAACAAATAATAGACCTTATGATTTATTCCTTGACCAGCAAAATTAATAATCCATCTGTGTACTATGAAGTTAGACTCAAGCCTTTTGAACACCCATGTAAATTGAATTTCAAAGTGCTTGTATTAATTTGATGTACTATATCCCTAACAATGTTTGACAGTACAACCGTGGGAGGATGGGACCAGCATGGAGACGGAATAAAAAATGGGTCTTTGGCATCTTGGAAGTATCACATACCACCAGGAGACCCATTCTCAAGATCGTGAGGAGGCGTTCCACGGACCAGCTTCTGCCTATCATAAAGCACCATGTTAAGAGAGGATCAAGCATTGTGACTGATGAGTGGAGAGCTTACAAGAGAGCACTGTCAGAGGAAGGATACGATCATCATACTGTCTGCCACAAGAGACACTTTGTAGATCCTGTTTCCAGAGGTCACACACAGAATTTAGAGAGAGCCTGGCAAACCTTTAAATGTGATGTTTGGCGTCATAGAGGAAATAGGAGTACAGGGCTTTTAAAAGAACATTTACGAGTTATTGAGTGGGAGTATTGGCTTGGACGATGTCACAGATATGGCATCCTTGGCCGGCTCATTCATGATCTAAGGAAATTCAACATTCATGAATGTAAATAGAGACCTCTACAGTGGCATAGTTTCATGTGGGGGCCTGGAATGAGCAGAAAAAAAAGCTGTCAACATTCATTGATAGGTGCCGCAGTGCCATGACCCCAGAGGTCAAAGAAAAGATTTTGAAAATGAAGGAAGAGGGCACTCTGCTTGCAATCGCCACCCAGTTATAAACATGTGAATTGTTGTAATAGGTTGGCAGTTCACACCTACAGTATGTAGTATGTTACATTTGTATATTTGTAGCAGTGGCTTGAAGTAGTTTCCATGCCCATGTTTGCACTTTACAGTTTATTAAGAAAGAAGTTAAAACCTGTATTTTTCACCTCCTCACCGCCAGCTCATTCGCGATAGGAGGAAATTCAACACTCATGAATGCAAATAGAGATCAGTGGCTGCATAGTTTCACAAGTAGATGCATCTAAATCCTATGCATTTAACGTTTAAGATGGTAGAACAGTTAACAGTGAAATTAACAACTGTTTTCATTGGTAAAATAAAGCTTGAAAAATGTACTATGTCTTTTTCTCCCTTTTTGTGTTTTATACTTTAAACAGTAACTAAACCCCCAAAACAATGTTTTCAGCTGTAAACTATTATGTCTGTTAGTAGTGTTGGTGATTGATTCAGGTCCAAATCTGTATCTTAAAAATATACATTTTGTGGTCAAAATATGCACGTGGATTGCCCCCTACAGGTTGAAACCAAGCTTTACAGTTATATTCCTAATCTTAGTGTAATTCTCTATATTTGGTATCTGACAAAATGACTTATGATGCAGCATAGCTTCTTTTAAATGCATGCAAATGTGTTACACTTTACTTAACGCCAACAATGAAACATCATGATTAGGTATACTGCATTATAGATGCATCAATATGAACCTCACTTTACTTAAAGCATACATTGATAACTTATATATACTTATGGCATCCTATGAGTCCTTATAACAGTTGATTGTTGAGGTGTGTGTATAGAGGGGTATAAGTAGTTATAATGTATTATAAGCCCCAGCAGCCAGTCTGTAGTTTATAACCAGTCAAGAGCACTCATAAGGCCCTTGGATTTATAAGTCAGTATAAGCTAGATTTATAACTGTTGATATAGTGCATCATAAAGCTTTATGTGTGTCTATGAGTGTAGTTGTAATGCATTATGATTGATTATGATGAGCATTATAATGCACTATGAATGCGCTCATAATGCACTATAGATGTGGTCTTCATAGAAAGTGTTACCAACAGTTCAACTCTGCATTTGTCTATGATGGATATTTGCTGTTGTCACACTTAAACATTTAGAGAATGCAAGGGTCTGTCCCATTTCTCCACACTTGGCTGGTGCGCTTGGTTACGCACACACTTTGGTGACGTTTATCATGTCGAACGTACATTTGCCTATAGTGTGCAAGCACATAGTAAGTGGCCAAGCATGCAGAGATATTTAAAAGCAATCAGGACCGACACACTTAACATGTGCAGCCTTTCGTCGCAACACCTTTATAATAATGTTTTTAGTTTGCAAAATCTATTGAATGTTAGAGTGAGGATTTGTTAAATCATAGCATGATGTGTCTGAAGGTCGGCATTTTCTTGTCAATAGAGCTTAACTGCTCTGCATGTTCTAGCTGGCATGAGCCTAGTCAAAATCATTTTTCATGTTAGAAATGACATCATAACTGAAGTAACAGTGCACAGCAACTGTTTTGAATAAACAGCTGTATCTCATCTACTCCCAAAGTGTTTCTATGCACAAGATTCTAATTGTAAATGTGGAAGCCCAACTGCACAAGTGAAAACAAATCAAAACACAGGACTAAACAGAGCTTAATGAAAAATATTTACATGACAAGTCATAATCAATAGTGAAAAAGCCATGATTATGTGATAAAAGGTCAAAATTATGAGATAGAACAAATGTGGGAGATTATCTATGAGTCTTGAGGTTGGTAAAACAAGAATAAAACAGTTAAACTCTGCATTTGTCTATGATGGATATTTTCTGTTGTCACACGGCCTGTCCCATTTCTCCACACTTGGTTACGCACACACTGGTGACATTTATCATGTCGAACGTACATTTGCCTAAGTGTGCAAGCACATAGTAAGTGGCCAAGCAGGCAGGGATATTTAAAAGCAATCGGAACATAACATGTGCAGCCTTGCATCGAAGTGTCATTGCACACACTGGAGCACAAATCCTACTCCTTTTCTTCAAACGAGAAAATTTAATGTTTTTAGTTTGCAAAATCTATTGAATGTTAGAGTGAGGATTTGTTTAATCATATGATGTGTTTGAAGGTCGGCATCTTCTTGTCAATACAGCTTAACTGCTTTGCATGTACTAGCTGGCATGAAAATAAGCCACCCAGGTTTGTAATTCAGAATGTGACATGTCCAAGCTTTGAACATCCATCAGTCCATCGGGCATCTCTGCTCACATATTTTCAGAGTCAAAATCATTTTTTACGGAACAAACGACATCATAACTTAAGTAATAGCGCACAACAGTCTGTTGCTGTATCTCATCTACCCCCAAAGTGTTTCTATGCGCAAGATTCAAATTGTAAATGTGGAAGCCCAACTCTGCAAGTGAAAACAAAACAAAACAAAACAAAACAAAACAAAACAAAACAAAACAAAACAAAACAAAACAAAACAAAACAAAACAAAACAAAACAAAACAAATCACAGGACATAACAGAGCTAAATGAAAAATGTTTACATAACTCATAATCAGTAGTAAAAAAAAGCCATGATTATGTGATAAAAGGTCAAAATTATGAGACGTAAACGCCTAGAAACTTAGTCTCAATGAAGACAATAGAATTGAAATTCAAGATTATGAGGAAAAAATGATATAAAATATCAGATAGACAGTCAAATTTATTTTATTGAAATTTATTCAGTGGAATTTTACAAATGTGTCTTGTGGCTGTTCTTTTACCTAATGATGCCAAGGGTCCGGGGGACATTAGTCCATCAGGAGAGAATGAGCAGAGAGGGACAGGAAAGGGAGTGACAGTCAGAGTCCAGCATTATATGACCAGGTTTTGTTGAGAGAGTTGTCAGAGCTGCAGCTCTCTGAGGATGGAGGCTGAGGATGGAGCAGAGTTCTGCTTTCCACATCTCCTCAACACCTCCTGTAGGAAGCCTGCATCTCCTTCGCTTGAAGCTGTGATCCTTCACATTGCACTTTCCACCGTCTCTGTACTCACTGTAGCTCTCAACCTGCTCGTCATCATCTCAATCTCCCATTTCAGGCAGAAAAACCTCTCACCTATACCTATTAATGTTTGAACTTTGAATACAGCTTCTGTAATCTTACAAGGAGAATTATCTATGACCTTGTTGCGCGTCATAAGATTTATATTCTATGTTGCTGTTGGTTTTAAATTGTTTATAAATAGCTGCACTTTCTCTAACTGAAGTTATTCTTGTGGCAGATCAGACCACATATTTAAACAGCTTAAATTGTTTTGTCACATAGATATGAGGTCTTGTTTGATTACGGATATTTTTCTCTTCTTCATCCAGGCAGCTCCACACACCCACTAACATCCTCCTCCTCTCTCTGGCTGTCTCAGACTTTCTCGTCGGCCTCCTGCTGATACCGGTTCAAATCTTTTTAAACACAGCCTGCTGGTTTCTTGGTGATCTGATGTGTTCTCTGTATATCTATGTGTCTTTCATCATCACCTCCACATCAGTAGGAGACATGGTGCTGATATCAGTCGACCGTTATGTAGCTATTTGTGACCCTCTGCATTACACCAGCAGAGTCACTGAGAGGAGAGTTAAACTCTGTGTTTGTCTGTGTTGGTTCTGCTCTGTTTTCTACAACACTCTTATCTTAAAGGACGACCTGACTCAACCAAACAGACACTCTTCATGTTATGGAGAATGTGTGATTGTCGTTGATTTTACAGCAGGAACTGTTGACCTTGTTCTGACCTTTATTCTCCCTATCACCATCATTGTAGTTCTGTACATGAGAGTGTTTGTGGTGGCTGTGTCTCAGGCTCGTGTCATGCGCTCTTACATCACAGCTGTCACACTGCAGAGCTCAGTGACTCTAACCACAAAGAAATCTGAGCTGAAAGCAGCCAGGACTCTTGGTGTTCTTGTAGTTGTGTTTCTAATGTGTTTCTGCCCATATTATGGTGTCTTTCTTGTTGGAGACAATTTACTCAATAATTCATCTTCATCTTTTGTATTGTATCTCTTCTATTTTAACTCCTGTCTAAACCCTATAATCTATGCCTTGTTCTACCCCTGGTTTAGAAAAGTTGTCAGACTGGTTGTGACTCTGCAGATTCTGCAGCCTGGCTCCCGTGAGGCCAACGTACTGTAGAGAGTCTGTGGATAGATTGAGATGACACCTGCTCTGTGGAAAAAGTAATGAATATGTTCATGTAGTTCAGCGAGGGGATTATTAAACCCAGAAAGTGTAAATGTAAAATATATAAATAAAAACACCAAGTTCCCGACTTGTTTCTGTCATTGTTCATTCTTAGGGCCTGAATTACTAAGATCCCAAATAAAGAGAACTATATTGCATGCTTGTGGTAAAATGTGTGATTGGTGTACATTTTGTATGCGACCTACTGAGAGTAATTGCCTAAATTACAACAACCTTGTTGAGTTACAGCAAAGAACAAATGTGGAAGATTATCTGTGAGAAAGTAAATGTTGTTGGTAAAACAAGAATCAAACAGTTGTCACACTTAAGCCTTGAGAGAATGTAAGGGCCTGTCCCATTTCTCCACACTTGGCTGGTGCGCTTGGTCACGGACACACTTTGGCTTTCCCTGCCCAGGCCCCTCGGCTCTGGAATGCCCTGCCTGGGGATCTCATGCAGGCAGACTCAGTGTCCTCTTTTAAATAACTTCTTAAAACTCACTTTTATTATCTGGCCTTCTTAAACTGATTCTCTTTTACTCTTTTTACGATTACTAAAACTCTTTTAGTTTTTATTTTGTATTCCTGTATTTTACTGTTATGTATTTTAATCTGCACAAATGGTAAATGGACTTGCACTTATATAGCGTTTTTCTAGTCTCTTGGACCACTCAAAGCGCTTTACAATGTAATGGTCACATTCACCCTTTCACACACATTCATACAGCACTAGTGCAGGAAACTAAGCATTCACACACATTCAAGTGTGGGTTCAGTGTCTTGCCCAAGGACATTTCGACATGTTGACAGGAGGAGCCTGGAATCGAACCACCGACCTTCCGGTTAGTGAACGACCCGCTCTACCTCCTGAGCCACAGCCGCTGCACTCAATCCAATCTAATCATTTTATTGTTAAGCACTTTGAGAGTTGCTCTACAAATAAAATTATTATTATTATTTGATGACATTTATCACGTTGAATGTACAATTGCCTGTAGTGTGCAAGCACATAGTAAGTGGCCAAGCGTGCAGGGATATTTAATAGCAATTTGACATGTGCAGCCGTGCAGCTGAGTGCCATTGCACACACTGGAGCACAAATCTGACACCTTTTCTTCAAATGAGAAAATATAATGTTCAAAATGTAAAGTATAAACAAAAACACAAGGTCATATATGTGCTTCCGTCATTGTTCATTCTTAGGGCCTGGTTTACTAAGATCCCAAATAAAGAGTACTATATTGCATGCTTGTAGTAAAATTTTGCATATTTGGTTGGTGTACGTTTTGCATGTGACCTACTGAGAGTAATTGCCGAAATAACAACAACCATGTTGAGTCACAGCAGAGAACAATAGTGGGAGATTATCTATGAGTATAAGTTTTGAATAAACAGTCTGCTGCCCCCCCCCCAAAAGTTTCACCCAGGTGCGAGTCTGATGCAGCCGCGGCGCTCCTGCTTAAAAATAAATGTCCTTGCTCTGTGCTTTGGTTGGGTTTAGGCAATGTAGAAAGGAGTTGGTTAAGTTTAGTAAAAAGATCAGGTAGAGGCCAAGAAAGTCTCTGCTAATATGCAACTCCTCCAGGAGTTGAACCCTGATCTCCCGCGCCAGAGGCGGAGGCTATCCAGTAATGGTGGACTTTTTTCAAGTTCGGAATGGCACCCCTTTTCCATAAATAATTAAGGGCCGGCATTCCAACACATTAAAGTAAACGTTCAGAATGGCACCCTGGAACCGTCTGCTGCTGTATCTCATCTACTCCCAAAGTGTTTCTATGCACAAGATTCTAATTGTAAATGTGGAAGCCCAACTGTGCAAGTGAAAACAAATCACACAGGACTAAACAGAACTTAATGAAAAATATTTACATGACAAGTCATAATCAATAGTGAAAAAGCCATGATTATGTGATAAAAGGTCAAAATTATGAGAACTAAAAGTCTAGAAATGTATCCTGAATAAAGACAACAAAATTGAAATTCAAGATTATGAGAAAAAAATATATAATATGTCAGATAGACAGAAATCAGTCAGTCAAATTTATTTTACTTAAGTTTATTCAGTGGCATTTTACAAATGTGGCTTGTTAAACCAACACTAAGTAACTTTTCAACCTTCATATAATATTCATATATTCATATAATATTCCACTGAATGCGGAATGGCTGCGGAGCCGATACATTTCTATTCTAGTCAATGTGTGCTTCCACCGGCTGCGGCTCCGGCATCCGGTATCCCTCTGTAACACATGAGCTTCTATTGTTGCCGGACGCCGGAGCACGGCGCATAAATTTGTGCGGGACAGGAAATCGTGTACAAAATACAAAACAAAACACCCGGTTAATTTTCAAAATAAAATACACCGTGTTTACGGTGGATCATATTTCCTGCACTACACCTTGAAAACGTTGTAATGGCCAGAGGTCGGCCTGAAGTCAACAGGTCAGAGGTTTTCAGACACCGTTTCATCCCGTTGACACCATGAACGAGGAGATACTGATTGTAAAATCACAGAATAGGAAGATCAGCACCGAGTTGTTGGACACGGGGATGTTTACGACGCTATGCGCTGGTGCTCATGGGAAATGGGGTCTTCCTTCAGGCAAAACACTACCGCTTTGGTCCACTGGCGCCGCCAAACTCAACCAAAAATCAAAGTTCTTGAGTATTGCTTTAAATCTGGAAATACCATATCATGATCAAAGTAAGGAAATCATCTCTCTTTCATGATTTCAATCACAATCACTCTGATGATTGTCACTATATCAGTCACAACACAGGTGGATGAGGTTGAGGAAAGAGATAAATGGTCTGTATGAGTGAGAGGTTTGGTCAGAGAGCAGCAGCAGCTCAGCGGGATCTTTCTCTGACGATGGAGGAGACTGAGCTCTGCTTTCCACAACTGCTCAACTCCTCCTGTAGGAAGCAGAGGCGCTCCGACACTGAGACTGTGCTGGTTTACACTGTGCTGTCGTCCATCGCTCTGCTCACTGCAGCTCTCAACCTGCTGGTCATCATCTCCATCTCCCACTTCAAGTAGACACAAACAGTTATTTCATCAAGTGCAGTTGTTTAGAACCTTTGGGTGTGTGTGTTTTGATGTGGTTTTATCTGCTGGATGTACATTTCAGTGTTGATTTCTACTTTTTAAACTTTACCTGTGGATCATATCTGTTATATATGATAATGTAGAGACAGTAATACCCATGATGCTCCTCTTTCAATGCAGGCAGCTCCACACTCCCACCAACCTCCTCCTCCTCTCTCTGGCTGTGTCAGATTTCTTCGTGGGCCTCCTCATGTCCTTTCAGATCCTTCTCTCAGACGGCTGCTGGTTCCTCAGCCACCGCATGTGCAGCCTGTACGGTGTTTTAGATTACATCATCACCTCGGCCTCCGTAGGAACCATGGTGTTGATATCTGTCGACCGCTACGTGGCCATTTGTGACCCTCTGCATTATCCCAACATAGTGACAGTGAGAGGAGTCTCAGTCTGTACGTGTCTGTGTTGGCTCTGCTCTCTGCTGTACAACAGTTTGGTGATGAAGGAGAACTTCACACAGCCGGGCAGGTATAGCTCCTGCATCGGAGAGTGTGTGATTGTCATCAGCTACATTGCAGGACTGGTTGATGTTATTCTGACCTTTATCGGTCCTGTCACTGTCATCATAGTTCTGTACATGAGGATATTTGTGGTGGCTGTGACCCAGGCTCGCGCCATGCGCAGTCATATTGCACATCACTGTTCCCAGACTTTGTTTGCGAGGAAATCTGAGATGAAAGCAGCGAGGACTCTGGGAGTTGTTGTCGTGGTGTTTCTGACCTGCCTCTGCCCATATTACTGCTCCTCTCTCGTAGGTGAGGAACCGTGGTTTGGTGTCCTGTCAGTGCCCATAGAGATCTGGCTGTTTTATTTTAGCTCCTGTCTGAACCCGGTGATCTACGCTTTTTGTTACAAAAAACTGATATGATCTGGACATATTAAAATATCTGAGGTAGTTTCAGTTGCAAGTAACTCTACTTATTTGCATTTCACTTGCATATAGATAGATAGATAGATAGATAGATAGATAGATAGATAGATAGATAGATAGATAGATAGATAGATAGATAGATAGATAGATAGATAGATAGATAGATAGATAGATAGATAGATATACAGTTCATACTGTACATAGACACCTCGGCCTGATACATAATGTTACATAAGCATCAACCCCAACTGTAAACAAAGATAAGTAATTGGAGGACCACCATAACTGACTTATAAAAAGGCATTTTTAACCCCCCATAGGCATGTAGTTGGTGCGCCTATTTTACATTTTATTTTGTTATTTGTTGGGCTTATTCATGCCATATCTTATTATTCCTAAACACAATGGGTAACTGGATTTGACTCTTTCTTTGGTTTTGTTGTTGTTCTGTTTTTCAATATTTATTTGTCATAGCGCCTTGTAACTTTGCTACAAAATGAGCTATACAATATGAACGATTACATTTATAATGTTAATATTAGGGTTATATTTTCCTGCTGTTTTGTACACAACCCAAAATGACCTCTGGATGACATCATAAAAGTATAATGTAAAGCTGCCTGGTATCAACTTGTTGTTGCTGTGGGTTCATCAGGAAAATCTGGGCAAGGCCTCAACAAAGGAGACAACTGAGGGTCTGACAGGAAAGCCCAAACAATGCTGCTGTGCAAAAAACCCTGAATGACAATGGCCACATGTTTCTTTATGTGTTTGTCCCTCTTTTATTGTGAACTGAACAATTGGATGTTTTATATTTAAACATTAACTCTTTCGCGACCATTGACGAGTAAACTCGTCACAGCCTGCCGAACGTTCACGACCATTGACGAGTAAACTCGTCAAAACCGTTTTTTTTTACAGATTACGATAATAGACACTCTGAGGTACCCTGTGTGTGAATATGGTAGTCCTCTGATATGTAAAACTAATTTTAAAGTTAAAGTTAGTTTTAAACTAAAATCCAAACATAATGTTTTTTATAAACTGTGTGATCTTGGTTTTGTTTGAGTAATCGTTCTCCTTGAATGCTGCTGTGGGGACAGCGTGCAGCGCTGTGCGGCTGTCGGCTACAGTGTTGCAACTTTCTCGCTGAATCTGGCGACTTTCCAAACCCTCTTTTGACAAAAGCGACCGACGACAAATGTGGCGAGTTTTTCCGGTGCTGTTACAAACATTTCTGCTTTGGAGACTCGGTTTTGAAAGCCCGTTATCACGGCTGTTTTCACGGCGCTGTGCAGCAGAGCGGGCGCTCTGCAGCGGGGGCTGTGACCGGCCGCCCCCGCCCCAGAGCACTCATCGCCGGCCAGTCACACAGCAGTGTCCCGGAGCTGCTGCGCTGCTGCCAGAGACCCGCACCGCTGCACCGCTGCTCTCCATGCTGCCACACCCCCCAGATTTGCCTACAAATATATTTATTTATAAATATATATATATATATATATATATATTTATTTATTAACTGTTGAAAACCACGACCATTGTTCATCATCAACATTCACTAAAAATAAGAATGCCTTCAATTCAAATCACTTTCCTCTGTCCATAGGCATGTGTCTCCAACACCTTAAGTTATTGCATCATGTTTGAGAAATGAAACTCAAATTGCACCATACAAAGCAGTGTATTCCCTCCATTTAACCACTAGAGGGCAGATTGCAAAACTCTTCACTATGATTCTCTGGGCTAAAACTGATCTTAGCACTGTGCATGTGGTGAGTCCATAATCACTGTGTACTTGTCTCCTCCACATTGTGTCTGTGATGAAGCTGAACGATAAAGTGCTGATGCCGAACGCCACCGTGTGACCGCTAAGATATTGGCCTCCAACTACACAGTGTCCGTCGTCTTTGATGGCTCCACCACAATGATCCACATGACAGGTGTGCACAGCTGAATGTGACCACAGAGACAGGTGGTCATATCATGTTCCTCTGCTGCCCCCCACACAAAGACACTGATTGACATGTTCATTGAAGCACTTACTGCTAGATCTGCTAAACAATGGCAGCAAGTGAGGCGTTAGTGGCCTTCCACGCCCCACAGGTGTTTTTGGTTATTTTGGCTGGTTAGATCTCTTGTTCATCCAGGTGCAACAGGGTAGGGGAGGGGAGTCAGAGCAAAATCTTTACAGGCCTGTGAAGAAGTATGAGTTAAAAAAATGTATTCATTAATTTAAAAGGAGGTATTTTAAAAAAAATGCTATTGCTATTTAGCTGGTGCAGCTGTCTAATTAAAGCCCCAATATGTAGGATTTGTGGTACTTGTACTCTGGTTAACAGTCTGCTATCCTGTTCCCAGAGAAGCACAGGATTATTAATAGCATCCATACAAAATGCCATCTCATTGCAATGTTTAGTTTATAACAACTGTTTTTCATCAAAATGTTTAGGTCATCTCAGACATACCACTTCAGACATATGTAACTTCCCATTTTATTTGTTTTTTATTATGAACAATTGACACGCTTTTTCACGTTATCAACTAGGTTTTGCAGTTAGTACTAATTGTTTCAAGAAATGCACCAACTGTCTCTGTAACATACAGTGCCTACAGAAAATCATAAAATCATATACACCTTTGAAATAGTGTGGTATATTGACCACAATAGCAAGATTATTTGTCATACAGACTAAAGACCCAAAAATCAACTTTTTCCAGGTTGATTTTAAGAATATACCCTTACAACATCGAACTTCTAAAAAAGGTCAGCCCTGAAAATTATCACTAGAGTGCTGTTTGTAACATTTACATGTACCAACATCATATATGGGCACATATTTGTATGCATTTTTATGTCTCATACAGATTATTTAAATACATTTAAATTAAATTTAAATAAAGTCCAGCAGTAGTGAAGTAGTTGAACTTTTTATACTGCTTGTTTGATATCAGTGTATCATGATGCATAGATGGTGTGCCATGGTACAGTAGTGGTGTCTCATTTTGAAAAGGAAGGGGAAGGCGTATGACTAAGAAATAAGATTGGGCCTAATTACATAATACATATTATCATTCAGAGCTCAGAGAGTCAGAGACGCAACTTTATTTCTTTTCTAAATTCATTAGTTCAGAGGTTAAGGAAGGGCCTGATGACCTGACTCATTCCTCTGTTGTAAATGTTTTATTGTCTTCAAAGTTCAGACTTCTCAGAAAGTTTCATCATACCAGCAATATGCTTGACTGTCTTACATCATATCATTTATCAATACACAGCATTGTTGAGTCCCCACGAGTGTTAATTAAATCAGAACAATAAGCAGTGCTAACTTTTGTCATAGCACAAACAAATACATGTACTTTCTGTTACTAAGACTGTTGCCTCTGGACCAACACAGTTAATAACTATGCACCTGTGTTTTCACACATGCCTCTACAAAGACCCGATGGGGACATCAATGCAATCAAAGGTGAGAATAAATAAAAACAAAAACAAGTTGATGCAACCTCTGCACACCAACATGCAACAAATGATCAAACAAAGAAAACAGTTACACTTTTTCAGATGAACTCTTGACCTCTACAACTTTCTGATGCTCAGCCCAATGAAAGTGAATAATCATTCGTTCGTGACATTTCAAATATTATGTTTGGTTGTGTCTTTGTCAACAATCAAGACTTTGCTGTGAAGAGACTGTTTAAATGGCATAAATACTGTCTTGTATAATAATTAACATTCTGACTCTTACAGTAGTAACCAAGAAGGTTTGTGTTATGCTACGTGAGAGAAATGCTATGATGCATGTTTTAAAGTGCAAATTCCCATATTTAGAAGCACACAAGATTATTTTCATCTTTTTATTAATCTGTATTATAACTGTGTATGCACCTTGAACCTTCAGCAACACATGTGCATGGATTTTTTTTAATAATCCTGTATATCCATGCAAGTGCATCTCATCATGACCACGGGTTGGACTTGAATCCATGTCGCTGTTAAAACTTTACCGTCATTGTATGAGTTATAACAACTGACCCACCAGATCACCAACACAACACATCAATTTTTGTTTGTGAAAACACTTCCATTGTGTTGTTGGTATCTGCATCATACTGTATGTACTGTATTGATGCTGAATTTGTTCGGGTTTTCATGTGATATGGTGTTTTCTTTCTGTGTGACCTCCTGCTCACAGATTATGTCATAAACTTCTGCTGCCTCATTATGTAATACTGTTGAAAATAAACCTCAGAATATAATAAAATATTATTTTAATCAAGACAGACACACACACACACACACACACACACAAACATTAGCTGTGTCTCTAGCTTAGAGATGCTTCACACCTTCTTTCATTAGTGTCACATGACACCACAGCAATCAGAGGCGTGATACATGATGCAGTCGACACCAACTTCAAAGTTAACAGTTATCAGATATTACTTTTTTCCTGATATAATCATAACAATCTGGCAGAATTAATTTAAAACATTTATTATTCAATTGCCTCAAAGCAGCAAAGAGATGATGTAATCGGTGTTGAAAAGAGCTGATGACAGAAATCACTAAACATAACATGTGGCCACTTATCACCAGTGGCATCAGCCTTGTACAAGTTATAATTCTGATTCACTTTGTTTCTGTACATGATGTATTAAACAGCGAATATGTGACCCACACTGAATGTGTTCACATTTGTTTTAAATTGTACTTTATTTGTAATATAATCCTGTTTCAGAGCAGTTGTAACAGCACTAGATAATCTCATGCTGTGACACAAAACGGCCAATAGGTGGCACTAGTAGAATGTTGAGTGGCCGCCGGGAAGCGTCTCTTTTTCGATGGGGCGGAAGTTCCTCATTCATACGAGAGCTGCCATGGTGAAAGCAACTTCTGCTCTTCGTTTCTTTCTGATAAACAGGTTGGTCGAATGTTAAGCAAATCATAACAAACAGCAAACATGATTATTAATGTGGTAAACATGATTAGTATGTCGTAAAATAAGGGTCATAGCCTGAGCGTGTGTAAAGGGTGGACACAGTTTGAGTTTGTTTACATCGGTGGCGCTAGCAACGGTAGACTAATGGCCGCTGCGCAGTGTTGTGCTAAATTTGGACTCCCGCTGCATTTAAGTGAACATGTTATTCTTCTCTTTTTTTTGTGTTAAAATATTGAAGTATATTGAATTTTCTGTGTTTCAGAGTGTATGTGTTGAGTTCAACTTTTACGTAATGGCTCTCAATAAGTTACATGTGAGGCTCATTAATTGAGATGTTGTGAATAATGTGAAATGACTGAGAGTAATGTCAGTAATAGGAAGGGATTCATATTCCTCGTTAAACATGGTTTAATACTGTGTGTTATATGTGCCTTTGAAACACTCTTGTGACATATATCGAGTAATTGTAATCACTAAGAGAGAGATAAAGATATTGTGTTTATTGAACTTTGTTACTGAATAAATTCATACGAGAGCTGCCATGGTGAAAGCAACTTCTGCTCTTCGTTTCTTTCTGATAAACAGATACACAGTAATCTGCCTGCCTGTCCCTCCACTCGGGACCTGCAACAGATTCTTGGGGGCTCGTCCG
Organism: Trachurus trachurus; assembly: GCF_905171665.1. NCBI lineage: Eukaryota > Metazoa > Chordata > Actinopteri > Carangiformes > Carangidae > Trachurus > Trachurus trachurus. The sequence goes on along the minus strand of NC_139899.1, from coordinate 27,867,650 downwards.
TGGTCGGCGCCGATGCCATAGATGTACCGGTTGCTGATCCAGTGATACCTGAACGCTAAGGCCAGAGCGACTGCGTGCTGCTGGAGCGAGGTGCTGCCAAGAGTGTGATCACGGACGTGACGAGGGACGTGACTGCAGCTAAGGAGTCATCAGTTGGTGTCCAGGAAGGGAGACCAGAGAAGAGGGTTTCAACCTACAAGGGAGCCGAACTGCTAGCTCATTAGGCACAACACGTCAACGCACATCATGTCCACCACACGCAAGGAACTGATCTGGGGCATCAAAAAGAACTTATACAAACTGTCTGGTGCTGGAGCTTACGAGGTGGCAATGGCACTAGGACAAGACCAGCCGGGAGCAGACAAGTTGAGCTCAGCTGATGAAGAAAACTGCATCGACCATATCCTTACATATATGCAATCTGAAGATTTAGCTGAGTCTGAGGATGAGGGAATGGGTCCTTTGCTGTCATTGAATGATGTTGTTTTGAAGGTTATGCATCGCTGTGATTTGGTTGAAGTGCCTGTTGTTTCAGATGAGGCTGCACAGACATCTACCTCAATTATCCACGCTACACCACCACATTTCATTACACAACCACAGCACCCTAACCCATACACCCATACAACTACACCAGAGGTAGAACAGCTACAGCGGATGTATGAAGAACTGGGCAGGAAATTACAAGAATGTACAGTCACTACCGCCACATCTCCAAGCTTGACATCCACACATGTAGGAGCTGGCCCACTGAACAGCCACGCGACAGATAACCCACCCCACCCTCCAGAGAGATTGGTCTCCCTGAAAGATCTTGCCTATCTCCAGAGGAAAGAGTTCAGGCTACATGGGGGCCAAATAAGTGACACTACCTCTGACATGACTTACAACAGCATATGCAAACAAATTGATGAAGGACTCCAAGAAAAACATACAGAAGGTGAGATCATTAGAGGGGTGCTCCGTGCAATTAAACCTGGCAACTTCAGAGATATGTTGACAAATAAAGATGACCTCACTGTCACAGAACTCAAAAGCTTCCTTCAGTCACACTTAGGTGAAAAGAGTAGCACCGAGCTCTTCCAAGACCTCATGTGTGCCAAGCAACATGAAAATGAGACACCACAGCAATTCTTATATAGAATGATTGGACTCAAGCAAAGAATAATGTTCACAACTAAGCACACAGCATCTGTTGTCCAATATGATGCAGCTACAATACAGTGCATTTTCCTGAACACAATATGTCAGGGAATTGGGGAGAAATATGAGGACGTCAGACGAGAGCTTAAGCCACTTCTTGCTGACCCTGCTGTGTCTGATGAGGCTCTGCTACGACAAGTTATCAAGACCACAACAGAGGAGAGTGAGAGAAAGCGCAGGTTGGGCCGCAGCTCTGCACGCAAAGTAACTCAAGCCCACAGTGCCCATGCTGTTCCAGACCAAAAATTACAGGTTGAAGCCCAAGTCAGCACAACCGTGAGTAGTAGAGACGATACAATACAGAGACTGAGTACACAGGTTGAAGTGCTAACACAAGCAATGGAGGCCCTGAAACAAATAGTGACACAAGCTCAAACACCAGAACAGCGCTGCCCCCCGACTCATTATTGCAACTCAGACCAATCCAGACCACCAAAAAGGTCACAAAAACCTTATGGCTGCCCGAACTGTATCACACAGGCCAATCCAAATTGCAGCCATTGCTTTGTCTGTGGAGAGGAAGGCCATCGCGCTGTTGGCTGTTTGAAGAGAGCAAAGCAGTCGGGAAACGGGATGCGGTCAAGGCAGAGGGACAACCCCTGACCGGTCTTGAGCACACGTCCCGACCCCACAAAGACTCAATAGCAAAACCAGATAAACCTAGTGAAGCCTACATAGCTAAGATTGACAAAACAACCCAGCCATGTAAGTTAATAGCCCCACTTATTGGTCACAAATCTCTATTGAAATGCAGTATAGCTGGCTACGCTGTCACTGTCCTACTGGACACAGGAGCCAATGTAAGCCTTCTTGACCGTGCCTGGAAGAACAAGTACTTACCTGGCCAAGATGTTCGACCTCTCAGTGAACTGCTGGATGATCCTCTCAATGTGTCTGCCGTCACTGGAGATGACATACCATATGATGGATGGGTGGAGGTGGTGGTAAACCTGCAAGGCAATGATGACCCAGACTTATCCATCCGTGTACCCTTTTTGGTGAGTCGCTTGGAATTGGATAGACCATTAATTGGGTTTAATGTCATCCAGGTACTAATTAAGAACAATGAGAGCCGGCCTAAACTCATGTCCATTCTGTCTGCCCTCCTTGCTGGTGCTATGGAGATTGATGATGCCAGTGTGGAGACAATAGTAAATTTAATACAGACCCAGAAAGTTCCAAAAGAAGAACATGCTGCAGTGAAAGTAGGCTTTAAAGAAGTCACCATTTCAGCAGGTCATGTAGCTCACATTAAGTGCAGGGTCCCAGCAAACATTAACCCCCCAGAGACACTTGTGCTGTTTGAGCCCACACCTTACAGTGCACAGTTGGAGAGATTGAGTATTGGGACAGGATTAATGGAAATTCACGAAACAGACAGACCCTTTATTAAAGTGCCAGTGTCGAATCACTCCAACCATGATGTGACCTTGCCAGGCCGAACTCTCCTAGGCAGCATTGAACCTATTGTCAAGGTCATAGAGACAGACTGTCCCAAAAATGATGAAAAGCTAATCCATGTAAATACTGTCAACTCTTCACCAGGATCAAGCCATGATCAGACAACACCCACTGCATCACTGTGGCACCCACCTGTGGACGTCAGCCATCTTACAAGTGAACAACAGGAGGAGGTAAAACAAATGCTGTTGGAGGAAGCAGGGGCTTTTGCTCAAGATGATGGTGATATTGGTGACATCCCCAGTCTTCAAATGACCATCAATCTCAAAGATGACATTCCAGTCCAAAAATCCTATACCTCTATTCCCAAACCACTCTACCAAGAGGTCAAACAGTACATCCAAGACCTGCTTGTCAAAGGCTGGATTGTGAAGTCAAAGTCGCCCTTTGCAGCCCCGGTAGTCTGTGTCAGGAAGCGAGATGGTACTCTCAGATTGTGCATTGACTACAGACTATTGAATCAGAAGACAGTACCAGACCGCCACCCACTGCCTCGCATCCAGGACCTCTTAGACACTCTGGGAGGCCATAGTTGGTTCAGCATTCTCGACCAGGGCAAAGCCTACCACCAAGGCTACATGGCTGAGGGATCCCGCCACATGACAGCTTTCATATCGCCTTGGGGTTTACATGAGTGGGTAAGAATACCATTTGGTCTCTGCAATGCTCCTGCTGCATTTCAGCGCAGTATGGAGGAGATGCTCATGAGCTTGCGAGATGAATGTTGTATTCCTTACCTTGACGACATCCTCTGTTATTCCAAGTCCTTCAGTGATCATGTTGGTGCAGTACGTCGTGTACTGAGAGCCCTGCAACGCCATGGTGTCAAACTGCGACCCACAAAATGCGAGCTGTTCAAGTCAGAGGTCAGGTATGTGGGGAGGCTGGTCTCAGCTGATGGGGTGAGAGTGGACCCCAAGGACATACAGGCTGTAATGTCACTGAGGGAGAAAAGACCTACCACAGTGGGGGAAGTGCGTCAGTTACTTGGGTTCTTGAGTTACTATAGAACGTATATTCAAGATTTCTCTCGTATTGCCAAGCCATTGTATGAGTTGTTGCAGGTGAAAGGACACCCAGATGGGGCGCAGAGAAAAGGACAAAAGAGTAAAGGAGCACAGCTGCCCTCAAAGACTCCCATCCTGTGGAACGATGGCCACCAGACCGTCCTTGAGCATCTTATTGATATCCTGTCACACCCACCTGTACTGTCCTATCCTGATTTTGAACTGCCCTTTGTCCTTCACACAGATGCTAGTCAGCATGGACTCGGTGCAGTCTTATATCAGCGACAGAGTGGAAAGCTGAAAGTCATTGCATATGGATCCAGGACGTTGACGCCTGCTGAAAAGAACTACAACCTCCACTCTGGGAAATTGGAGTTTCTGGCATTAAAGTGGTCAGTATGTGAAAAGTTTAGGGATTATTTGTTTTATGCCCCACACTTCACAGTGTATACAGACAATAATCCGCTAACTTACGTGCTGAGCACGGCAAAACTGAACGCAGCAGGCCACAGATGGGTTGGAGAGCTTGCCGACTTCAGGTTCAGTATCAAGTACAGACCAGGAAAAGTCAATGTGGATGCTGACACACTCTCTCGTCTCCCACTTGACATTGACAGTTATGTTGAGGAGTGTATTGAGGAGCTCAATGGAGATGCCATCCGTGCTGCGTGGGAAGGAAGTAAGGCTGCTAAAAAGCATGATGTTGCCTATGTTGCTTCTCTTAACCTGACCCAAAATTCAGACTCACAAAGTACAATGACATTACCTGCCATCAGCCAGAGTGAACTGATTAGATCTCAGAGACAAGATGTGGCTATCAATGAGATCATAAAGCTTAAACAGTCAAAAACAGTGCTCACAAATGAAGACAGAAGGAAAGGAAGTGTCCCTGTGAAAAGGTTGATGCATGAATGGGGAAAGCTGTACATTGAGTCTGGCTTGCTGTACAGAAGGTCTGGAGAGCGGAAGCAGCTTGTCTTACCTGCTGAGTATCGGTCCCTTGTACTTACACAGCTGCACAATGACATGGGTCACTTGGGGGCGGAGAGAGTTATTGGATTAGCAAGAGATCGTTTCTATTGGCCATTCATGAAAAAGGACATTGAGGCCTATATCACAAAACAATGCCCCTGCATAAAACAAAAGAAACCAGTGGCCCATGACAGAGCACCGATGGGAAGCATCACGACCAGTGCACCTCTGGAGATGGTGTCGATAGACTACATGCATTTAGAACAGAGCAAAGGGGGATATGACTACATCTTAGTATGTATAGACCACTTCAGTAGGTTTGCCCAAGTGTATGCAACACGAAACAAATCAGGCAGAACAGCTGCAGAGAAAATATTTAATGACTTTATTCCTCGGTTTGGGTTCCCGGGCAGGCTGCACCACGACCAAGGCCGGGAATTCGAAAATGCCCTGTTCACGACTCTGCAGAAGCTGGCTGGTGTGAGTCACTCCAGAACAACCCCGTACCATCCACAGGGAAACCCTGCCGAGAGATTTAATAGAACATTACTCCAGATGTTGAGAACATTGCAAGAGGAAGAAAAGAGTAACTGGAAGGAACACTTACCACAGGTTGTGCATGCATACAATTGCACCAGACATGAGGCCACAGGTTTCTCACCCCACTACCTGATGTTTGGGCGCCATCCTCGCCTCCCAGTAGATTTGCTCTTTGGTCTGACCAGTGAAGAAGAGCCAGAAACAGCACAAGGATATGCAGACAAATGGGCTGTGAGGATGAAAGAGGCTTACCGAGTAGCAGCTCAGAACAGCCAGCAGTCCAGTGCACGAGGGAAGAGACAGTATGACCGTCATGTGAGGGGAGTGGTCCTGCAGCCTGGCGACCGAGTTCTGGTTCGTAATATGAGTGAGAGAGGAGGGCCGGGGAAGCTGAGGTCCTATTGGGAACAAACAGTGTATGTGGTTAAAGAACAAGTTAATGAGAACCCCATTTACAAAGTGTGTCCTGAGACCGGTGGCAATAAAACACGTACACTCCACAGAAATCTTCTCCACCTGGTAAATGACTTACCTGTGAGTATGCCTGAACAGTCCAAGAACAAAACACCAACCAAAGAAAGACAGAAGAAAGAGAGTCAAAGAGGCAAACATGGACAGAGAGAACCAGCTCAAAGCAGTGATTCGTCTGACTCTGATGATGACGTTCCCAGAGCACAATATTGGTTGAGAGTGTCCAGGCCAGGTCCATCACAAAGTCCACATACCACGCTTCCCTATGTGCCCCAGAGAAACACTGTGACTTCTCCATCCTCACATGAGTCAGCACGGTTGATCACACCAGCAGGAGGAGCAAAACTGCAGCCGAGGATCACACCAGAGGAACATGCATTGATGGAGCAAGAACAATCCAGTGAACATGAAATTGAACAGATAAGTGACAATGAATATGAACAAACAGTAGGAAATGACCATGAACAAGACACTGAAAATCTACATGAAAATGGTCCAGTCAGATATGACACAGAGGATGACAGACCTACCACCTCTCTGTGTGAATCACCCAGGCGGCCAGTACGAGACAGGAGACCCCCAAAGACATTGACATATGGATCTCTTGGCCAGCCATCCTACCAGCCTCAAGGGTCTGTGAACACTATTGGACTTTGTGAGACACAAACACTGCCACCATGGGGAATGCCCTCTGTCCCCATGGCACACTACACACCCTATCATGCACTATATCAACCACTGCCCTACCCTGTCATGATGCCATACACAGTCCCTTCCTTTGCATACTAACACGCACACATGCACACACTCATATTTACATAAATACTTACACAACAGGGGAAACCTCAGAACTGTATATAATATTTGTTGTGATTTAAGGAAAAGAGTGACATTCAGATTTTTATTTTAATGCCGGGAGTCATCTTCTTTGTTGGGGAGTGTGTGACCCACACTGAATGTGTTCACATTTGTTTTAAATTGTACTTTATTTGTAATATAATCCTGTTTCAGAGCAGTTGTAACAGCACTAGATAATCTCATGCTGTGACACAAAACGGCCAATAGGTGGCACTAGTAGAATGTTGAGTGGCCGCCGGGAAGCGTCTCTTTTTCGATGGGGCGGAAGTTCCTCATTCATACGAGAGCTGCCATGGTGAAAGCAACTTCTGCTCTTCGTTTCTTTCTGATAAACAGGTTGGTCGAATGTTAAGCAAATCATAACAAACAGCAAACATGATTATTAATGTGGTAAACATGATTAGTATGTCGTAAAATAAGGGTCATAGCCTGAGCGTGTGTAAAGGGTGGACACAGTTTGAGTTTGTTTACATCGGTGGCGCTAGCAACGGTAGACTAATGGCCGCTGCGCAGTGTTGTGCTAAATTTGGACTCCCGCTGCATTTAAGTGAACATGTTATTCTTCTCTTTTTTTTGTGTTAAAATATTGAAGTATATTGAATTTTCTGTGTTTCAGAGTGTATGTGTTGAGTTCAACTTTTACGTAATGGCTCTCAATAAGTTACATGTGAGGCTCATTAATTGAGATGTTGTGAATAATGTGAAATGACTGAGAGTAATGTCAGTAATAGGAAGGGATTCATATTCCTCGTTAAACATGGTTTAATACTGTGTGTTATATGTGCCTTTGAAACACTCTTGTGACATATATCGAGTAATTGTAATCACTAAGAGAGAGATAAAGATATTGTGTTTATTGAACTTTGTTACTGAATAAATTCATACGAGAGCTGCCATGGTGAAAGCAACTTCTGCTCTTCGTTTCTTTCTGATAAACAGATACACAGTAATCTGCCTGCCTGTCCCTCCACTCGGGACCTGCAACAAATACACTGTACTGGATATGTACTATATGACAGTGAAATACAGAATAATCTGTTTTTACAAGAGCATATGAAGAATCTATGAAACATGTATCTGAAGCATCATATCAACATCATAAAATAGTGAGTTTTTTCGCCACTAGAGATGCTACTGTAATCATATATGTCACTGAAGAATACATATGTATTTACTCAACTGAAGGATGTTGTGGTAGAGTAGAGTAGAGAATACTTTATTCAAATAAAGAAATTCAAATTAGTCCAGTAGCTCACACGACAATGACACAAAAAAGAAAGAAAGATGGAGCAGGGCCGCCGGATGGAGCAGGACCGCTGGATGGAGCAGGGCCGCCGGATGGAGCAAGGCCGCCGGATGGAGCAGGACCGCCGGATGCAGCAGGACCTCTGGATGGAGCAGGGCCACCAGGTGGAGCAGGGCCACCGGATGCAGCAGGACCGCTGGATGGAGCAGGACCGATAGTCTGTATTTAGTGTCATTTAACATCATATGATGTTACAACATGTGTATTTGTTTGTGTAGTGGTGCACAGACAAAAGCTGGGACACCGAGTCGGAGGCTCTGATCTTGGTTTTCAACCAAAAGATGCATGAGTAGAGTACCCTTCCTTCTCCCTCCTCATACAGTAACTCAAGCCATTTATTAAACCACCACAATTACGCCAAAGTAGAGTTCTCAACAGGCCTGAAAATTACGACCCGACCCGCAGGTTTTTAAGACTGGACCCAACAGAGCCCGACACCAGCATGAATTGTCTGCCTGAACCCGGCCCGGCCCGGAAAAAAAAAAAAATGTCGCGCTGCGGGACCGATTGGTGCTTTTGCCGGTGACGCAGCACCCGTCTCCTGGCTCTCATTATCTGGCCCCTCTGGTACCGGCTGCCATGCAGCAATCAGGGGGGACTTAACGTACTTCTGTACATTTGCCCTTTGGTCAGTGGGCAGCGGGGGCAACTCATAAAATTTCGGTTACAGGTTGCGGCTTTGTGGAGATCGGACATAGAATTGGCATTTTTTTCCCTCAAGCAGTGCACATGTCGCTGGTGCACAGCTGCCAGCTGTGGAGTATCGTCGGCATTTCCGTCGTTCTGTTCATATACGAGACTTACACGTGAACAGTAATGGCTCACAAGAAACAACATAAATGCATTTTATGTCGGGAAAAAAAAGGAAGTCTGAGGCCCGACCTGAACCGAGTCACTTGCATATTTTTTCGGCCTGAACCCAGCCCGAACCCGCGGGTCAGGTCGGCCCGACAATCCCGACCGGACCCGCGGGTTCGGGCTGGGTTCAGGCCGAAAAAATATGCAAGTGACTCGGTGCTAAACTCAAAGGTCCAAGGCTTGAAACCTTAAAGAAATCTTACCTGGTCAGTGACCAGGTCTATGTTATGTTGTGTATAGATACCTCCACCCTGAACCCACACAGACTTATGGTACCTTTAATTTATGTTGGAAGTTGCAAAGTTGCAAAGTTGCAATTGAGGGTTTTGTTTTAATGAGTTCGGAGAGGTGGGGGTAAGTTGTGTGAGGAAGAGGAGGAGGAAGGTCAAGAGGTGGGGTTGGCGAACACAACAAGAGACAAGTGGAGGTTTGTTTAGAAAGCTGCCAGAGCTCAGCAGCTCAGCCATGGACGGAGCTGAACTCTGCTTTCCACAACTCCTCAACTCCTCCTGCAGGAAGCCAGAGCCTCCTTACTCTGTGTTTCTTTACGTTCTGCTCTCAGTCATCTCGGTGCTCACTGCAGCTCTCAACCTGCTGGTCATCATCTCCATCTTCCACTTCAGGCACATACTACTCACACAATATTGGCGTTGTTCACAAGAAGATTTATATTTTGGATTATGCAAAGAACTGGTATTGATATGTTGATGTTTTGTGCATAGCTCAACTGGTGTGAGCATGACAGTGATGATATTTTCTCACCGCAGGCAGCTCCACACCCCGACCAACTTCCTCCTCCTCTCCCTGGCTGTCTCAGATTTCTTTGTAGGCGTCTTGGTGATGCCAGTCGAGATGCTCATGACAGCGACCTGCTGGATGCTGGGTGACCTAATGTGTGCGGTGTATTACCTGTTCCCTGTCATCATTATCTCTTCATCTGCAACAAGCATGGTGCTCATATCTGTTGACCGTTACATAGCCATTTGTGACCCTCTGCATTACCCCACCAAATTCACTCTAAGAACTGGAACAATATGTGTTCTCTTGTGTTGGGTTTATTCTGTCGTCTATAGCGTTTTCCTCCTGTATGATAACCTGAGGCAGCCGGGCAGGTATAATTCCTGCACTGGGGAATGTGTGTTCATCATCACAGGAGCTGTTGACCTGGTTGTCGGTTTCATTTTTCCCATTTCAGTCATCATAGTTCTGTATATGAGAGTATCTGTGGTGGCTGTCTATCAGGCTCGTGTCATGAAGTCCCATGTTGCATCTGTAAAGCACTTAACAGTTGTGAAAGTTAGCAAATCTGAGTTGAAAGCAGCAAAGACACTCGGTATCCTTATAGTTGTGTTTCTGATGTGTTACTGCCCATATTACTGTGTCACTCTCACAGGTCACAACATCTTGATTGGCTCTTCAACCGAGGTCTTCATGATATTTCTGATGTATCTAAATTCCTGTCTAAACCCCATCATCTATGCCCTTTTCTACCCCTGGTTTAAAAAGGCTACTAGAATTATTGTGACATTACAGATACTGAAGACCAACTCCTGTGAGGCTAACTTACAGTGAACAGGCAGCGTGTAGCATCTACATGACTATTTTTTACATGATTATATTATAAAAGGAGATTGTATATTAACCACAAGCCCAATTTGTTTAAAAATCAAAAGTACATTTGATATTACAGTTACAATATAGTGAAGATAAGAAGCTCTGGATAATCTGTGAAAGTTCAATGAGTGCATTGATCATATGGACTACAAGGTATGCTTGATTTTAAAGGATAGTAAATCAATTGAAATAAATCATTATTTTGGAGTAAAAAAAAAGTTTGTTTTTTGTTCCACAAACTGCAGATTAAATCTCCTTTTGATGGACAATATATTTCTGAACTGACAGGTGAACACAAAACAGAGGGGAGAGAATGACTATGAGACGTTATAGAAGATGTAAAACAAGTTCAACATAGTAATGTTAAATTGAGATATGCCTAAATGTATAAACATATACAATAACATCTCTCCACTGCCCCCAGTTGGCCAAAAATCAGTAACTGCAGGTTTTTTTCAATGTTGAAGGCTGGTTCAGTACCTTCATAGACATTGTTAAGATCTGGCTGTAACTTACAGTGCCTATCATACCCCCTTGAAAAGGCAAAATTAATTGTTATACAGACTGAAATGACTCAAACCCCATTCAAAATCTACTTTTCCAGATTAATTTTACGAATTTACCCTTACAACATCAAACTAATGAAAAAATGGTCAGTCCTGGAAATTAATTAAAATTATGCTTTATATTATGACCCCGTTCTTTATAGAACTAGAATGCTGTTTATAACATTGGCCATATATGGGCACATATTTTTATATATTTTTATGTCTGAACAGTTTTTGTATTGTCTTCAAAGTTCAGACTTCTCAGAAAGTTTCATCATACCAGCAATATGCTTGACTGTCTTACATCATATATCAATACACAGCATTGTTGGGTCCCCACAAGTGCTAATTAAATCAGAACATTAAGCAGCGTTAACTTTTGTCATAGCACAAACAAATACATGTAATTTCTGTTACTAAGACTGTTGCCTCTGGACTAACACATAACAATGCATCTCTGTGGTTTTCACACCTACCTCTACAAAGACCTGATGGGGACATCATTGCAATCAAAGGTGTGAAGGAAAAAAAAAAAAAAAAGTTCATGCAGTGTCTGAACATCAACATACAACAAATAACTAACTAACTAACAAAGATAACAATTTAACTTTTTCAGATAAACTCTTGACCTCTACAACTTTCTGATGCTCAGCCCAATGGAAGTGAATGATCCTTTATTTGTGACATTAATACGTTTTTTTTTGCCTTTGGTAAAGATTTACAATCATAAAACCTACATGATTTAAGTAACTGGCCACAAACTGGGTTGCAGAATTATGTCCAGCTCTCAGGCCAAATCAAGACACATTATTATTAGCCTATAATATAAATTCTTTAACATTTATTAAAGCAGAAGTAAGCAATCCGGTCGTTTTGGCAAACTTCCTGTCAGTGGATGGAGTTAGCAGTCCCCGCCCTCGTCCCTACGTCACCACATTCACGCGCATCCCTTGGCTGCACACACAGAGAGGACCGCCCCTTTATGCCGTTCTCTCTCCTCATTGGATAAAGGTTGTAGGATACAAGGAAAGTTTTCTCCTCGGCTTACAGCAGAGCAGAGTGACTGACAGACCCGTGTTTCGGACCAAACACTCTATATAAGTGATTGCCGTCGGAAGATATAACTATTTAAGACTTATATTAACACAAACATTTCCGCTTACTTCTGCTTTAAAGCCCCAGTATGTAACTTATTTGGCTTTTTATTACTAAAAATCAAATATTGCTTTCATAAATACGTATTTCACTGAAGTCGAATCCGCATACAAATGAAAGCTGCGCACCGAACCGAGGCTGCCATGTTGCATCGCCATTTTTTCCGTTCAGTGGCAGCGTGATCGTAGGTAACCACAGAATCTCACCGGAGCTGTCGGCTCGGGGAGAACGTTTTCGAGGTAGCGCCTGTTAAAACTGTCACCACTGTGTAGTGTGAGGAAAGACGGAGGCACCGATGTTGCATTCAGGTGCAATCAGGCACCTGAACGACGCCGTCGGCAAACCAACCGGATATAATTTTACTCGACGAGAGAAAGACGGTAAAACGTGGGTCAGGTAAACAATACGGCATCACCATGACAACATTGTCACGTATTGTTGTCACCTGTATTGTTTTGCCTTGTGCTGGAGGACCACTTGTTTACATAGACGCTTGTTTATCCTGTTACATGCGGCGTCTGTTGTCTGTCTGACTTCTGCCCGATTTCACGTGAATACAACATCAAGAATACGTTCCGATATGCAACCGCACCGCTGGATGGGGATAATTCCTACACATTATACCTTTAACAATAAGAAATCACAATAAAATAATCATGTGATAATGATATAACATGAGTTTAGTTTAGTAAGTTCAGAGGTTGTGGCTGTTGGGTCAGTTCATGATGGGCCCCTATGTGGAAATGGTCTCATCAGTTGGATCCAAGTTTGTTCTGCATTAGAGGTCAACAACATTACTCTATGCTACAACAACCTCTACCACATGCTGCGCCCTCCATATAGTTCAAGCCTTAATATTTTTTTTTTTTTTTGTGATCAATTAAAGGCCCCATGCTGTGCACTTTTATCTGGGTTTGTTTACCTGCTGATATCCCTAACAAGATGTATCATTGGTTTTTAGTACCTGTGATCTGCTTAATATTGTTTATACTGCCCCTTTCTGTTGCCTCTTTCTGGAGCTCTAGCAGGCACAGGTCATTTGGCCAATCAGAAGAGAGAATGAGAACCTCTCCTCTGATTGGCTGACTGTTTTTAAGCGGCATGTGGTCGGGCCAATCACAGGCAAGTAACTGAAACCTAAGCTGCATTCATAAGAATTGAAAAAAAACAACTGGTCACGGTGGGCGGAGTTACCTTGTGTGTGACATCACAGAAAGGAGGAAGTGCTATCTGCTCGTCTTAAAGAGAATGTTCCTACAAATGGGCGGTGTGTGTTTCTCCGTTTATGACCAGTTTGATGCATGGGGCAGTATATACGTGGCCCAGAGACCTCCCCAAGCACCAAAAAAATAACCAAAATCACATTTTTCATGCCATGGGGCCTTTAACTGAAATTCATTCTTTATTTTGACTGTTTTACAAAATATTTAGGAAATGTTTGGTAAAAGTTACAGTATAGAAAAAAAGCATGGTGGGGTTGCAGTCTTGTGGAGGAAGGGGGTTGGTTGTGATGTGTGTGTGTGGTGTGTGTGTTTGTGTGTGTGTGTGTGTGTGGGGGGGGGGGGGGGGGATAAAAGAGCTGAAGGACAAAGGGTTGTGGGCAGAAAGCTGCCAGAGCTGGGCAGCCTCTCCTCTCTGACGATGGGGGCACTGGACGGAGGTGAACTCTGCTTCCCACAGCTGAACTTCTCCTGCAAGAAGCCGACACAGCCGCAAAACGAGGCCATGCTGATTTATGTGCTGCTTTCCACCGTTTCTATTATCACCGTAGCTCTAAACCTGCTGGTCATCATCTCCATCTCCCACTTCAGGCAGAGATAATTGTCTAATATGTTCTTATTACGTTTAACATATGTTGTAGTTGTTTAAAGTGTGGATGAGTACATTCTGTTTTATGATGATATTCTCATCTGGTCCTGTGTTATCTGCTTGAATTATTTTAGATATTTCAAATAACTGATAAATATGTTGTTTATTTACTTCCTCCAGGCAGCTCCACACTCCAACCAACCTCCTCCTCCTCTCTCTGGCTGTCTCAGACCTTCTTGTGGGCCTCCTGCTGATGCCAGTTGAGATCTTCTACATAGAGGCATGCTGGTTTCTCGGTGACATTCTGTGCATTGTGTATTACATTATTGATTATGTTATCACTTCTGCATCAGTAGCCAACATGGTGCTTATCTCAGCCGACCGTTACATTGCTATTTGTGACCCTCTCTTGTACCCCACCAAAGTGACTAAGAGAAGAGCACAGATCATTGTTTGTTTGTGTTGGATTTGTTCTGTTTTGTATAGGATTATCCTCTTATATGATCACCTGCAACAGCCAGGCAGGTCTAATTCTTGTCTGGGAGAGTGTGTAGTTGTCATTAATAACATTGCAGGGGTTGTCGACCTTGTTTTCACCTTTATTCTACCCATTACTGTCATTACACTTCTTTATATGAGAGTGTTTGTGGTGGCTGTGTCTCAGGCCCGAGCTATGCGCTCTCACATTGCGGCTCTGACAGCGCGGCGTGCAGGGACTAGTAGAGTGAAGAAAACTGAGCTGAAAGCAGCCCAGACTTTAGGCATCGTTGTGGTTGTGTTTTTGATTTGTTTCTGTCCATACTACTACCCTGCTTGGACAGGTGAAGACACCTCAGTAGACGCTTCGTCTGTAGCCTTTGAGCTCTGGCTGGCACATTTTAACTCCTGTCTGAACCCTGTCATCTACGCTTTCTTCTACCCCTGGTTCAGAAAATGTATAAAACTCATTCTGACACTTCAGATACTTAAACCTGGCTCCCGTGATATTACAATACTAAAGTGACACACAGTGGTACAAGAAATGTATCTGGCCTAGGATGTTCTTGATTAAGTGAAAAATGAAAAAATGAAATGCATTAGTTTATGGTTTCTGGTCTTTTCGCTCTAGTCAAAACCTGTTATAGTTCTTTAACTGTACCATTAGAATACATTAAACTCCTGATCTTTTTCACATCACATTTGTTTAACCTTGCATGTATATACACATAGATTTATGTGAATATACTATGTGAATAATGATTCAAACATAAGTATAACCACTTTATCATCACATCACATCACATCACATCACATCACATCACATCACATCACATCACATCACATCACAGTGACTGCAGGCAGTTTACCCCTCACCTGTAGCTTTGTTTAATAAAATGATTAAACTCCCTGTTAGTTCGAGAGAAGACCATTCTTTAAATATTACATTCATTAAAATCACTTTGAGAACTAAACTTGAAAACTTTGCTCAAGTTTCAACTCCACATTAACTTTGTCTTAGTAAAAAAAAGCACAAGGGGCTTCAGTTTATTCTGAACAAAGTGCTGGTGGCAGACCACATGCTGGAGTGTGTTTTGAGAGATGCTGGGTACAATTATGTTCCATTCGTTTTGACTTTTGTTTAGGGCTTCACAATTATTTTGGCCGCATCTGTTTTGACTTTGGTTTTACCTCATATTCTCGGTGCAAATGAAAAACCCATGAAAAATAACATAACTGTTTTAACATAAATTGTTATTGTAATGAAACACAAATGAATGAAATAATACAATATTAAAGTCAGGGTTTCCCCCAGAAAACATGTTTTTTGTGACTCTAACCCTGACCACTAACTGATGGCAGGGCCCTATAGGTAACAGATTCATGAAAGGAGCATTAGAATTTAGAAGATGTTATTCCATTAGGCCTTGCATCAGATCAATGTTAAAGGTTGTCTGGAAATGTGAAAATATTATCATAACCATGTGTTCTACATGTTTAATGGGTAGTACGTTTGAGACACTTTTTGATTTTCCATTTTTGAATAGATATTGCAAAAAAAACTATACACTGAAAATAAGTGATTTTTCATATGCTGTTTAATTTGTTTGTATACTAAGTTATTATTGAAGAATATCATTTATTATTTGTTTATTTTTTCCACAATCAGGTCATAAACATGAGGTGCATTTTTACCATGGTCCTGTCTCAACCATACCCTACACGTGTACAGTTGAGACGGTACCATGGTACCGTTGAGACACCTATTGAAACCCATTGATGATGACTGAACATCAATTGTAAATGCAATAAACTTTTATAAAAATTACAATTTGTCAAGATATTTCAATATAAATGTATTCCTATTCATCAAAATATAATAAAATATCATCATAAATTTATCATTCATAAAAACAATGGAATATTATTGTATTATTAATATAAATATTATTATATAACATATGATTATATATTTAATAGTATATATTAATATAACACTGTTCAGGTACCACACCACCAAATATATATATATATTTTTTTCCATTTTCTTAGTTTTTTTGGTCTTATTATGACTTATAACATGTTATCGTTAGCCTACACTGCACAACTTAACAGTGATGGGATGTAATAGAACTCTATTAGGGTACAGTTGAGACGTTGTGTCTCAACTATACCCCGCTGACCACTTTGTGTATTTCTCTAGATTGTGCAGTGACCTAACATAGTAGGATAGCATGAAATATGTGAGTTTTTAGGGCGCAAAATAAAGTTTGCAATGATGTAAGTTATGTTTGATGGTCACAAAACGATAATAAGCTGTTCGTTGTGGAAGGGACATGGTAGAGTGAAATTCTTACCCTAGTAAAACGACTTTTGCTGATATCTCTGGACTGGAGATGCTAAAACTCTTCAAATTTCCCACAACCAAAGAGGATGCTAATATGCATGTGCTGAGTAAAAATGGTGGCTCAGCCTTTCAGCGCTGGCAAGATATTAAGGGTGTTACAACTGTACACATACTCACTCCACCCTACAAGAAGGCACAAGCTTGAAATACTGTTTTAACCGATCACAAAAAAATACAATTGAAATAAATAATATCAAGTTTTTGCACTAAAAACTAAAAAGAAATGCCTTGGTGTCTTGTGAAAGTTTAGTGTTACTTCTCAGAGATTTTTCATCTGGAGTCATGTAAACATGACATATCGCTCATCTGGTCAGTTGTCATGGAAACGTGACACTCATCTACTGTATGGGCCAGAGTGAAAACACACGTGTGAACACGAACCATCAGACTGTCCTCCTTCACCAAACGACCACAGTTGTCGTGTGGCATGCACACGAATTACGACTCATTGTTACGTTTATCCGACAGCCAGCGACCTCTAGTGGCAACGGCAGCCCACAATCCACGCCTTCGGTCTAGGTTGATTCCACGTTTCGTTTTACGGCCGTTAATATGTCACTTTATCAAGTTTTGAAAACATTTCATGCGCAAAAGTAACAACGTAGATCCCATATATGTGGTCAATTTGTCCAAATATAGCCTATTTAAAAATTTGTTTCCGACGTTGCTATACAATTTGCAAGCTAGCGATGGTCCGAAGTAAAGTAATTTCCGGTTTTTTACAAAATAAAAGCTCAGCGACAGTGACAATGTGACAATGCTTTTGTTTTGAAGACAGGATATGAAAACCTCTACTTCTAGCTAACTTTACCATCATTTAACCTTTGACCTTAATGACCAATGAAATTACGATGCACGGGCGTGTTCTTGGCATATCGCTGAACGTCGTGGCTCTGGTAGGTCACTCACTCTGTGTATGATTTTATTTGTTTATTATCTTCCTTTTTAACAAATAGCCACGTTTATCGGCAATTAATATGTACCCTACTTAATTCAGTTTACACTTAGGTACGCTTTAGTTAGTCACCCATGCTTCTGAAAGTATGCGATTTTACCTGAAAGGTGCGGCTGTTTACAAACAGTTCAGCTACAGTAAGTTAGCTTATTAGCTCTAGGACAACATGGCACTCTGCATCTGAAACCTAATTCTATTCTTATACTGCAGAGACTTTCATAATTGGTTATGCTAGTTTCAGAAGCAGGCTAACAAATAACGACACACAAATGATCAGGGACCATACTGTAAACACTAGCCTAGTGATATACATTCTTGGTAGTTTTGATTAGTGTAGCCTATTGTCAGAGATATAATAAGAAGACACAGCTAATTCCTTTTGAACTTTATCATAACTTACTTGTTATGTAAATAAATATTTATTTTAGTTGTAACAAGAAAATGATTTAATCCCAGGTCCTTTTGGTCTGTTTGTTTGCTTGCAGGTCTTTGAACGTCATTCCAACATCACCATCATTGCTTGCAGCATTTTTAAAACCAACTGTTCTTTTAAGAACTAATATCTCATTCCTTTACCTTTCTACCACTTATTTCTTCTTACTTTTTCCTTTGTCTCTCGTTGTTTCACTTTATCCCTCTCTGTCTTTACTTTGACTTCCTTCCTTCCTTCCGTACTCCCTCCCTCCCTCTCTCTCTCTCTCCCTCCCTCTCTCTCTCCCACCCTCCCTCTCTCTCCCCCACCTTCACTTGTCATGGAGGCATTGAAAGAGGCATTGGAGGAGGGGAAAGCCTTGGCGGACGAGTTAGAAGCAATTGCCCCAACAGTAAAGTTTTCCTACATTGTTTCTCTTTTATTATAAGAGTCACATGTGTGTTGCTGTGTTTCAATTCAAATACTTCCTTAATCAAAGTAAGTTTGTTTTTTTTCTTTTTTTGAGTCTGCAGTGCATCTCAATTTTCAAGTAGGTCAAAATGCTGTGTACTTTAAGAACCCAGATGATGTACTCAAAATGTATTTGATTTGAGACACAGCATGTGTGTGTGCGCATGTAGGTTAGGGCTGAACATGTGAGAGTGCATGGGGGTGTGTGCCACAATAAAGGCAAATTTATTAACACAGTTTTTTAAACTTTTAGCCCCCAAAGAAAAGGAGGCGTAAGAAGGGTGAAGGCTCCAATTTTACTTGGAGGAGGTGGGACCAAGATGGTAAAATAATACCACAACGTGTGAGGCAGAATCGATCTCGATCGGGTGAGTAAAGTAACATAGTAATGCTATTATGCACAGTTTTTAATGCTCTTACATTGCACATTACATTTTGTGTTTACAGTTCAACCTTCCAGCTCTCGGGAGGTCCCAAGAGTTGAGGAACTTGAAATTCCTCAAGAGGTCCCAAATCTTGGTATGCATATTGAATTATGACATCTTACAACATTACTCTTTTAGTTTTAAAAATGTAAAATGTAGTCATCGGAATATTGTATTACTACTGTACTGTAGTGCCCATACGTCTGATGCCTATGCAGTGACCAAGCAATGCAGAAAATCACTTTTTTATTTTATTGATCATGTATGTTTTGTTCATTTAGACCAACGTATTGAGATGTTGAGAGACTTACTCTCATCCGTCACTCTACCCACCTCAACTGAAGCAGAAGCAGAGGCACCCACCACGTCTGCATGGGCCCAGAGACAGGCCAATGCACAAAAAAGGTTCAGAGCTGCAATGCCAGAGCTCTTGAACTGCAGAATGGCAGCAGAGACTGTTGAAGTGCACTCCTGTCAACAATGTAAAAGTGCAGACGCTGTGGTCCGTTGCCTGGACTGTGTTCCCTCGGGAACTCAGTTTCTTTGTCCTGGTTGTGATGTCAATGTCCACCAAAGTCATGTTTTACATGACAGGGTGGTCATGATTCATGGTTTTTACAAACCCATTCCTCCCACATCCTCAGTGGTAATGGACCAGAGTGGCAACTTTGAACTTGCTGAACAAGGTATGTTAAAATATTTTAGTAGATAAGATAATAAGCCACATCTAATGTTTGCTTAAACTTTTTTTTTTTTGGCTTTTTCATTTGACTGTGTTGACTATATTTGACTAATACAAACACTATTATTTTTAATTCCGGTCATTTTCTTTACTGCAGTTTGCATGCTTCCAATGCCTCCACCACTGCAAGTCTGCTCCTGTGGCACAGACTTCACCATTGCCCCTGGCAAACAGACAGTCCTGGTGACTATCAATGGTGCGTCGTCACTTCCTCTACATATCTTACTATTATCCGTTTGTCCTGTGTTGTACAGATACTGTTCAAATAGTAAATATAATTTTGTTTTCAGGCCCATACAACTTGTGCCTGCCAGTTGTGTGTTGCCCTGTTTGCCACAAAAACTGGACCCCAGGTTTAAACGACCTGCTTCGATGTCGATACTGGCCGGCAACAACCAGCTGCCAACTCCTCTTTAAGTTCGATGTCTTCACGTCGTTTGAAGAGATTAAGTTGGCGAGCCCAGCACTGTCGCAACAGGCATTCCTTCGAATGCTTGAACATAGAGCCCAAAGCACAGGACGGGTAAGACCTCTGTTTTTTTTTAAGTATTTTTGGGGTGGCTTTTGCCTTAAATGTACAGGATAGTTGAGAGAGAGACATGAAATGGGAGGCAGAGCAGGGGGAATGACAGGATAGGGCCGCTCTGCGCTGGATTCAAAACGCACAGATCTGCAGTGTGCTGTTGATCCTTGAATCTTATTGTTCTACACTGACTATGTAATCGTCTGTGTTGTTGCTCAGGTGTCAGTGCATCTGTTTTTCTTTCCAATATTTCTTTACATTCCAAATATCAAAGTCTTGTATTGTATCCTTCTCTCCAGATGGGTAGTATTTCTTGCGATTCCTTCCACCGAGCCTTCAAGGAATTTTCATTCTGTGACTTCAAGAAAGACGACTTGTGCCAGGTGGAGCCATTCGTCTGCCCAGCGTGCACACCAGATATGCTGGCAATATCAGTGGATGGGAATAGGAAGCATTATCGGTACAAGAAGTCCAAAGGGTTAGTAGAATCACTTTCTCATTTCAGTAATTGATCTATACTGGACCTCACTGCCAATACATTTAACTCATGATAGGCATTTTCACAAATTCTAGAGACAATATTTAATGTTTGTGGATGTGTGACTATGTTGTCAAACACTTTGTTTTTCTAATGTACCAGAACAGATGAACCATCCAGGGTTCGTACGGTCATGAAAAACCTGGAAAAGTTATGGAAATTGAAAATGCAATTTCTAGGTCCTTGAAAAGTTATGGAAAAATAAAATCCTCTGTAAAGTTTTGGAAAAGTCATTGAAATATTGCGTGGTTAATATTTTGGATGTGTAATAGGCCTATTAAAAAAATAAATATAGTGTAACGCAATCGCGTCGCCTGGCTCTAGCCCCGAACATTTCTTATTCAGCGACATTGACTGAGAAGGTAGTTTTGTAATTTCCCGGTCACAGTGAATACAACACAGGCACGACGCCACGACCAATCAGAGAGAAGTGTTGTGGAAGCGGAGAATCCTCCTCCGTGTTTTATTGGCTAACAGCCAGGTAACCAAGGTGACAATCTGAACTCTAGCGTTCCGAGCGCTCCCAAATCATCAGAAAAATGGAAAAATGGACGACATCAGGCGGTTTTTTACACGGAAAAGGGGAGGCGTTTCTGCAGTTGTGGTGGCTGCGCGGCAGGGCGGACTGGCCACCGGCCCACCGGGAGTTTTCCCGGTGGGTCAGTGGACCGGCCCGGTACGACGTGGTGCTGCAAGTGACGCGCTGACGTTAGTGTATTTACATTTACATTTACATTTGTGTTTACAACGTCTATGAGCGCGAGGAGTGCCTACCGTAATTAATTTATTCTCGGTCTGAATCCGCCCCAGTCCCAGCCAGGCCAGGCCAGACCGAGTCATATTATCGACACGAACTAGCGCGTCCGGTCGGATTGGGCCGTCCATGTTCACTTTATGAGCCCAAAAGAACAGCCAGGCAGCCCAGTCCAGAGAGCAGAGGAACAGAGAGAGACAGCACAGCAACGTGTGTGTGTGTGTGTGCGCGTGCGCGTGTGCCTGCGTGTGTGTGTGCGTGCTACCTGCTGTAAAATGTAGGCTTATATATTGTATAAACATAGTTGGCTGAAAATCTTAGGACATGTTTAAAGCTCATCCATGTTGGAGCCTCCTTTCATATTTAATATATACCTAGAGATGAGAATAGGGCAGAAGTTGTGGAAGAAGAGGAAACAGCCTCTGAAAGGCTGGTTGAAGCCAAAAGATTTAACAAATGGGTTTTGTTTTTGCTCTCCAGCCACAACTCCACTAGACCAGTTCTGAATGCCAGAATGCCTCATTTATGTGTTAAAAATCACAGAATTTTTCTGGGGGAGTGCCCCCAGACCCCCCTGCTAAAGTGCTTTAGAACCGAGGACCGATAAATGGATGGAGCGATGGGGGGGGTCTTGAAAATTCATTTAAAGGTTATGGAAAAGTCATTGAAAAGTTATGGAAAACCATTGCTAAAAAAGTGTATGAACCCTGACCATCCCTATTTGATGGAGTCTTCATTGCAGAGGATTGTAAGGTGTCAGCATTTGTTGACACAATCCGGAGCATGATGACAGTTGTAAGGATGTTTTTAACCATCTAATTCTTCTTTACTTTTTGCTCCAGTATTACGTGTAACACATTGTATATAATTTCAGAGCACCGGTCGTGATGTTTGTGGGCCGGCAACTTTCACAGCAGCCAGAGCTGAGTCCCACAAATCACTAGCAAAGGTGGATGAGGAGGGGCTCCAAATTGCTGTCTGTCGCCATGGAACACTGCTTCAAGGCCTCAACCACTACCGGGGAGAAATATATGCCTATCCGCTATTCTTGCAGAAAGAATTGTGTGAAAAGGCAAACGCGACGTTCTTTTGTATGGACATCACATGCAGGTAGTCACAACCGTTTACTCATCATAAATCTGTATTTTCCGCAGGTGTGGCCGTTAGTACTGAGTTCTTGCATGAGTTATCAGAGCTTTGTTACACTGTTTCCACTGGGTCGTATTCGAGTGTATGGACAAACGGCATTATGGGGCGTATGAGTTGGAGGACTTGTTGCGAACCATATGAGTTGAAAAATTAAACAGTGGATCATTTTCAGATCTGGTGCGCACCGATGTGTGCCAGCACCTTTTCCAGGCCTCTGCTCCAAAATTGCATTTCAATAATAAAATGAGTATATCTCTGCAACCACAAGGTCTATTCGAATATTTTTTTATTATTAAATAAATTCAATGTTTGCCTAAAAAAAAAAATTATATTTTGATGAGTGTCCTTTAGAATAATGCTAACATAGCTCAAACTCTCTATACAATCATTGTACAACATATGAACATTGTCTCTGCAGTGGTTGATACTGATTAATTGAAGCAGGACAAAATTATTGAGATTTTATTACAAAATATTCAGGCGAGCTTTTCCAGCTTATTTTCTCTTTTCTTTCTGTCCCTCTGCGTCCTGCTGCACTGAGAGCAGTTCATACAATAGGTGCGTTCGAGATGAGCCAGGCGTGCGCAGAATCGATCGCCGGTGACCAGTGCACAATGCATGCCGGTTAGATTTGTGTCCGACTTGATCCCGACTTGCTCTGACGTCATGCACGCGCCTGCAACGATAACCTCACGAGATCAAGGCGGCCGCAGTTTTTAGAGCCAGGCGCTGCAGTTGCTCTCCACCGACTGCTACCGCCTGCAAGCCTCAGGGCATGATGGGAAACACGCCGGATCACGAGCCGATTGGCTCTGGTTAGGACTGCAAACACTAGGCTACGTGTAGTTGTATAATGCTAGATTATATGAATCTCATGTTGTAGGCCTATACTGCTTAAAAAAATATTCACACTGAATCAAACTTATGTCCTGACAAATATATTGGTTATTTATTGGACAATTGCAGTACAGCATAAGAAATATATACTTTGGTGACTTCCTATTTATATTGACGGCGGCTGGAAACTGTCCGACTTGACTGCAGCTTTCTGTCACCACCCGCTGCTGCTGCCGCCTGCTCTCGCTGACCGTCCAGACGAGGCGCAGTTCATCTCGAACGAGCCTAATGGCGCAGGGCTCTATCTCTGCAGCGGATTGGTCGATTTGAGTGATTGACAGCTCATTGTAACCGTTAGAGCCAATAGAAAGAAGCTATACCCACGTTGGTTTCATTGACAGCACTGGCAGCCAATGAGAACCAGCAGAAACCGGGCCATTGTAGAGCGTGAGGTATTATTGGATGAGCGCGTCAGAGCCTGCTAGCCTTTCACCCGGAGGTGAAAACCGCCACACAGGCGGTGAGATGCATGCTGGGAGTTGTAGTCCTTCAAATGCAGCGCTGTTTTTATCTGTGGATTAAATTTTTCGCCGTGATTCTTCAAAGGTAAGACAGCATTTCTGGTTTTGTTTTCCAAAGGTGCTTGTTGTTAATTGTCATATTTGGCTGCTGGATCAGTGAAACTTGGTCTGGAGGGATAAAAAATGTATTTTTGGAATCTGTGGATTCTCTGCTATCGTGTAGCAGCCATGACACCATGATCACAACAAAGCAGACGCTGCGTTGGCCGTGTTTGTCTGTGTCGCTCGTATTTCTGTGTTTGTTGGTGTTTTCGCATCAAATTGTTTGATCGCTCGGTGTTGTAACTGTGTTTGTTGGTCATACGAATGGTTTATATGAGCGTTTAGCGGAGTTTCAGAGCTTTCTGTGGATATGCAGCGTGTGTGTGTGTGCGTGCAAGCTGAATGTTGCTGCTGAGGGGGGGGCAACCGCCATTCCGACATGCTGCCACTCCGACATTAGGCCCTAATTGTCGGAATGGCAACACTTTACCCTTTAATAAACGTCCCATCATTCCGACAATTTTCGTCTCCTAAGGTCGGAATGGCGGTATTCTTTTCTTTTTTAAACGTGTTGCCATTCCGACAAATCTTTTAAAAGCCTACCCCCCGCCCCCCACACACACACACCAAAAAATAAAAAATAAATAGGCCTAACACAATTTTGCACTAATGATATGCCGGCGCAAAATAGCAGTTTGCCCACGTTTGTCCAGTGCATCTCATTAAAGCACACAGATTGGTCAGATAATTCAAACGGCAGACGATTTCAAAGCCTCAGATTATAAGCAGAGGGACTCCACAACCTCGTAAACCAACGAAGGAGGAGATAGGCCTTGAACGGGAAGCAGACCGTGCTTTCAATCACACACTCCGAACCCACTTGTTGCACTTTAGAAAATATAATTCAGGGGGAAAAAAGGCTTACAAACATGGACCAAAACGGCTCCAAAATACTCACAAAAATCCAAAAGAAACGAAAATTAACTAAAGGATTAACTAAACAGGTCGGTGTTTTACGCATGCCTCTGTGCGTCTGGCACACGCGTCTTGGACCTCTCCCACATTGGTTTGTGAATGACATGTGAAATGTATTATTTATTATTATTATTATTATTATTATTATTATTATTATTATATTATTGCTGTTCGAGTCAAATACGAAGCAGAGACGCTCGAAACGTTGTCTTTATATTTTTCACCTTCGGGAGAAGACGTGTTGAGTTCTCTTTCTGCCTCATAACTATATGGACAGTGCCATGGATTTATCGGTGAAGAGTGAACTGCTGATATTTTGTAGTGCTGAACTATGACCAAGCGCGCTGTCCGCTGTCTCAGTGCTGAAATGAATGACAGCGTGTCACCGCCAGAGAGAGAGAGAGAGAGAGAGAGAGAGATGCGCTGCGACCGGCTCTGACTCTTTGGGCCCTAGTTTGCTGGCGCAGCGCAGGTGGCGCAAGGTAGCGCAGCTGGTCTAATGCAAGTTTCGACCAGCGCAGCCTAGCGCAAAGTCAGATTGGAAGATTGGCAGATCGCGCTGCGCTGAGATAGGCGTGGCCGCGCAGCAGGGGGAGGCGTCACAGATTCAGCTTGGTGCAGCGGAAGTTTTGTGCGAAAATGTCTCGCCGAGGTTGCGCTGAAAGCTCGCCACCTCCAACCAGGTCTACTCTCAGCGCAGGGCGAAGCGCAGCAGGTGCAGTGGAAGTTTGACTGACTGACCTGCAGTGCACACACGTCACCAAGACCTCACAGGCAGATCTCCACAGTTCCAGACACATTTCAATGCAATAAATATCCACAATAACCACTATTTAATGCAACTAATGGAATCAACAGTGAATTTATATCTATATAGATTGTCCCGTCACATCTGACGTCAGATCAAAGCAGAGATCAAAGGCTGTCGGCGCGTAAAGGAAACTCCACCTGAATTAACACAGCAGGGACGAACTGGCACTGAAAAGCAGCTGTGGATGTCCCAAGCAGGACTGAGGGTGGATGACTGCATGTCGCTGCCGTGTTGAGATACCACTCTGCCCTTGTGATGATCGCTTTATTTATTTATTTACTTATTAATTCATTAGAGCGAGCGACCGCATCACGCAGCCGTAATGAAAAACAAAACACAAATCATCATCTCTCTTAGTCCACCACAACAGCCTCTGTATCAGATAGTCAGTATATAGCCTACTACAGTACTCTCTATCACAGAAAAAAAAGAGAAAAAAAGAGACGGACAGAGAGAGAGAGGAGGACAGAGAGAGAGAGAGAGCGCGTCCTTTACGCTGATTTCATTCCGCATGGTGTTTGTTTATGTTGTGATTAGTGTAGGCTACACCTTCATCTTGCTTACACAGGGTTTGAATAACTGTGAGTTTCTTTATTAGTTTATTAGTTGTTGTTTCTTACACTGAGCACCGGTTCTCAGTGTATCAGATCAATCCTGGTTAAGTATATTAGTAAACTCATTATTGGTCACTCTGAGCTCGGACCTCCGGACCGCACAGCTGTTTCCTCCGGGGAGAGGTTCGGCCTCTGGCGTCGCTGTTTCCTCCGTCCATGTCCAAGTATAAAATGACAAACTTGCAGCGCGCATCACCCGCCGCGCAGTTAAAGGTGAGGAGAGGAGCTCATTTGATTGGTGAAGATCTGACTCGGCTGTGTCAAACCCACTCCACGCCTTTCTCTCCTCCTCCTGTCTCCCTCCCGCCCTCTCTCCTCCCTCTTTGCCGTTTGCGCCGGTGGGAGGGACGAGGGGAGGGTTTACGCTGGTCTAAGTCTGACTGCGCGGCCCACCAATCTTGCGAAAAGGACCTGGTCCACGCCCCGTTGGCGTGGCGAAGCTGCGCTGCACTTAGACTTCGCTCGGTCTACGAGACTAGGGCCCTTTATTTTCTTTTTTCCATGGACCAGCTTTCCTGCTTGTGTACATATTTGTCTTTCAGTTTATGACACGCGCAGTCCCTGCAGATAGGCAGCTGATTTGAGAACCTAATGCATATGATTTACTATTGCGCATTTCTTTTTGCTGCTATAATAATGATACAAATACGATGGAAACTAATAAACATGCATCAAAATTACAGAAAGTATCAGGCAGGGAAGTGAAGTTTTGCTCGGTGCAGAGGGAGAGAGCAGAGCAGCAGATATAACTGCTCCACAAAATGACACAAACAGGAGGCAAAAAAGAAAAAAAATCCATCATTTTTTACTGCCATCTTCGATGAAAAAATATGTCAATTTGATAGGCTTTCAAATCACCAAATGATTTGCTGTAAATCATTTCGTTTGTTGTAATGATTGTGAGCATGGACAACGGACGTCTTGTCTGTTGATTACTGTACGCAACGAAATGTCATTTTACATGTAAGCGGAGCTGAACAGGCAGACGCACAGAGGCATGCGTAAAACACATATTTTGACTACTTCATGCTGTTGCCATTTTTTTTTAAAGTTACCTTTCGTTTCCTTTGGATTTTTGTGCGTATTATGAAGCCGTCCTGGTCCATGTTTGTAAGCCTTTTTACCAGGAGTAAATTCCCCAAAGTTGCAACAACTTGTAGTGATCCACTGGGTTTTGCCTGGCCAGCTGGGGTAGTTGATTTGCAGGTTTGCTCCCCAGGTATTTTTCATTGTGTATTAGGCCAGGAAAATGATCAATTATCCTTGTGGTTTGCGCACTGGGACGTGCGGACCTTTAATGAATGAATGAATGTTTCTTTTTTGCTGTAAATTGTGTGCGTAATGCGTAAAAGTGACCGAGGCTTTAAATAGGGAAGTGACATGGTGAGAGGGGAGGAGAGTGAGAGACACAGTCGGCGTTTGGACGGCTGGCGTGGCGGCAATTCCAAAGCGGCATAGTGGATTATTTTTCCTGGTGGATTACCCTGTGGATTATAATGGCCCGTTTGGACACCGCACGGCCGGGCCCGTTTTCAGCCAAGCGGGAGGAGGGAGAGGATTGGCGTGGTCACCTCGGCGGAGCCGCGGCGTCTCTCCAGTGTGGACAGTAGGACAAACAAACTCTCTCTCACTCACCACGCACCAACACACACGCGCACACACACACGCACACACACGCAGGCACGGACAGTGACTGTGCGCTCGCGCACCCACACACACACCACACATACACACTCATTCCCACAGCTGGGACTCGGACTTAAAGCAGATATCAGCTTCACGGCCGTTTCGGCTAATGCTGCGTTCAAGGCAGGCTTTTGAAACCGTAAGTTACAGCTTCAAGTCACAACTACGACTTGGTAGCGTTCCAGGTAACCCGTAGCTCGTGTTTTTACCATCCTGTTGTCTGTGAAAGTTCCCTATAACGGCCACTCGTAACTTCCGACCCGTGAACTCGTACCAGATCGAACTGGTATGACTTCACAGGAAGGAAAAACACAAAGTACGAGTTTCTTTGAACGCACCATGAGTTAGCAGCCCCCGCCCTTGTCAGGCATCAATTGGTCCTCGTGCTACGTCACCACATTCACGCGCATCCCTTGGCTGCACACACAGCCCTTCATGCCGTTCTCTCTCCTCATTGGATAACACTTGTATCCCACAAGGAAAATTTTCTCCTCGGGTTACAGCAGAGCAGAGTGACGGAGAGACTCGTGTTTAGGCTGAAATACTTCATGTAAGTGATTGCTGACGGAAAATAGGACTATTTAGGACTTATATTAACAAAAACATTCCACTGATATCTGCTTTAATGGACAGCGGGAGGGGGGAGGGCTTTCGGGTTCTGTTGATCTGTGTGTAATTGTTTATTGCCGCCTGTGATGGGCGCGTTTTGAGTTCAGTGAAATACAGAGACTAGCGAGTAGCAACTTTGATTATTGCTTCCCTGGACGCACCAGTAGCGCGAGCCTAGATCCGCCTGCAGCAGGACTGCGTTGTGCCAGTTCCCCTTATATCCTTATTGTAAGGGAAATTGTTCCTAACTGACATCGGAGTGTGTGATTGTAAATGGCGAGACTTTGTGTTTGTTTATTTATTAAGCTTCCACTGACTGTATCACATCTGTACACATGTCTTAAAACATGAAAGGAAAAAAAAAACTAACGAAAACACACACACACATACACACACACCCTACCACCGCTCGGAGTAACGCACATTTCCTTATGGAAATTAAAGCCTTGTCGGAATGGCGGGACGAAACTGTCGGAATGGCAGGACGTTTGCATGTCGGAATGGTGGTATGTCTGAATGGTGACATGTCTGAATAGTAGAATGTCGGAATGGCGGTATGTCGGAGTGGCAGCATGTCGGAATGGCAGCATGTAACCCTGCTGAGGTCGATGTCAATGCTATGCCTGATAGCCCCCTCCCCCGGGGGCTTCAGGGAAGAACAGCCTTGTAGCGCTGCTCCTCTGGTTCTGTGTTCAGCAGCTCTGACGCTGAAGGGGACGACGTGCTACCAGCTACCAGCTAACAGCTGCTACAGCTACCCAGCTAACAGCTAAAGCCTAATTTATGCTCAACTTGCGGACGAACAGGTTACATGCTGCCATTCCGACATACTGCCATTCGGACATTCCACTATTCAGACATGTCACCATTCTGACCACTATTCCGACATGCAAACGTCCCACCATTCAGACAGTTTCGTCCCGCCATTCCGACAAGGCTTTAGTTTCCATAAGGAAATGTGCATTATTTCGAGCGGTGGTTAGGGTGTGTGTGTGTGTGTGTGTTCCCGTTTTTTTTGTTTTGTTTTGTTTTAAGACATGTGTACAGATGCGAGCAATCGCGTCGATCTTGGCAGGAAGTCATACATAAAACAACGAGAGAATCCGGTCAATTTTCAAAATAAAACACTTTTCAAAATAAAATACAGCGATTGACAAATGCGACCGTATTTATATTTGTCAGACTCTCAACAGAGAGCAAGAGAGATGAAAACACACACACACAGGATAGGGAGACACGGTGGGCTGGCTGCAGGAGGGAGGAGGGGAGTGGGAAGGGGAGTGGGAAGGGGGGGGGGGGGGGGGGGGGCAAAACACACAAACAAACAGGGAAAGAGAGAGAGAGAGGCAGAGACGAGTTGTTGTAAAGTGAAGGAGGACGTGAAATTAATCTTGGAAGTGAAGTACAGGGAGTTGTGTGACCCACAGCACATGGTGTTATAATTATATGAGGTTATTTACTTATCCATGATGTAAAAAACACAGCTCTGAATGTGAGTGAACAACAGCTGAGGAGCAGAGGCGCTTGCGACCGCCGCGGAGAAATCAGCGTCTGGTGTGAACTGGAGGGACGCGGCTCGCGCGCGATTTCCGCGGCCGCTTCGCTTCACGGCGCTTCGGCATCCGGTGTGAACCCGGCGTTAGTCGACATGAGGGTGAGTATAGATAATGAGTGCAATTTGAATTTTGGGTGAACTATCCCTTTAAGACATGTGTGAATAAAAAAAATCAAAGTGCTAAAATACACATAATACATAAATACATGTGGAAATAACTCAATGTAATAATCAACAAAAGGAAACCAATCCAAATAGCATTTTATATTACCAAAACAAGGTCACAGAGTTAAATCTTTTCATTATACATTTTCTCTTTATTAATTTATACTTTATCGCCATGTTTAAAGGTATAATATGTAGGATTACCCCTCATCTAGCGGAACGTATTCTTGATGTTGCATTCACGTGAAATCGGGCAGACGTCAGACAGACAACAGACGCTGCATGTAACAGGATAAACAAGCCTCTATAAACAAGTGGTCCGCCAGCACGAGGCAAAACAATACAGGCTTGACAATATGTTGTCATGGTGATGTCGTATTGTTGGCCTGACCCACGTTTTACCGTCTTTCTCTCGTTGAGTAAAATGACATCCGGTTGGTTTGCCGACGGCCGTCTGCCTGACTGCACCTGAATGCAACATCAGTGCCTCCGTCCTTCCTCACACTACACAGTGGTGACAGTTTTAACAGGCCGAGTCGACAGCTCCGCTGAGTTTCCGTGGTTACCTACGGTCACGCTGCCACTGAACGTAAAAAATGGCGATGCAACATGGCCGCCTCGGTACGGTGCATCGCCCTTATTTATTTGTAACGACTTGTAACAACTCATTCTAAGGTACGAGAAAGCTTTCATTTGTATGCGGGTGTGATTTGAAAATAAATACGTATTTATAAGCAATATTTGATTTTTGCTAATAAAAAGCCAAATAAGTTACATACTGGGGCTTTAAAGGTGTACAGAAATGGCCGTTTGTCCTTTTTGTCGCGCCGAGTTGTCATGAGCTGCAACACGAGTTTACCCGAGTGAGGAAAACGAATTTGATTGGTCGTTATCGAGCGGGCGGGATATTCAAAGCTTGGGGCGAGCCCGAGCTCCGTGTGTGTGTGCGTGTCTCAGACGTTTGAATGACGGATGACGGATCCAATATCAGTGGCTGGTGAATCGTGTACAGGCTGACGTATAATCCGTGCGCCTGCATTATCCAATGCGGAAAAAAAAATACACACTTTCATCCCGGATTTACTCAAAAATAGAATTTTGCACAAAGTTTGGCCTACAACGTCTGAAAGATGAGTTATCACATTAATTTTATGACCCAAAGTGGGCTCAAATTCAATTTTCTTTTCTGTACACCTTTAAATATAGTTAACACAGGTAACAAAAAGAACCACAATTAATAATTTTAAAAAAGCATGGTAGGCGTAATAGATCGATAGATGACATAGTCTAGCTTCTGAATTATTTGAATGGGGAGGGGAGGAGGAAAAGATAAATCATATGACAAACAGTTTCACTTAGAAAGCTGCCAGAGCTGAGCAGTTTCTCCTCTCCTCTCTCTGTTCCACTGTTAAAGCGGTGCAACTTGGTGGACGTCACCGTGGTAATTTAAATGCGTGAGAAATACAATGTGTGGCGCGTGAGCGTGTGAACAGGTGGGAATGCGTGTGTCACACGCCAAATGCGTGAGACTTGAGAGCCCTGGTGTATGTTTTGTGTTGCTATGTGTTGTATTTATTCAGTTTGGGGGAATCACAGTGTCTAGAAAGCATCAGTGGCTGCAGCTACAGGGACAGCTAACGGCGGTAGCGGTAACCATGACTAATTACAAAAATGTGCACACAGAAATAGTAATGTTTGTCCAATCATTGGTTTTATAGACTTTACAAACATCAGATTAGTCTAAACAGCGATATAGTAACGTGAAAAATTAGATACATATAGCGAAACTCTCGTCCGTCACTATTGTTCTCATGCTGGTTTTCTACCCGGAAGTAGTTAGTAAACAACAAGGCGATTCATTTTATAAGTTTGTGCAACAACACAGAAGGTGGAATAGATAGACCAATGATATATTTTGCTTCCTGAATCAATTTGAATATGGGAGGGGAAGAGGAAAACATAAATAATCTGTATTACAAAGAGTTTACTCAGAGAGCTGTCAGAGCTCAGCAGCTCGTCCTCTCTCTGAATATGGAGTCTCTGGAGGAAGTTGAACTCTGCTTTCCCCAGTTCAACAACTCCTGCAGGAAGACGACGCTCTCTCGCGTCGATGCCGTATTTATCCACCTTCTGCTTTCCCCCATCAGTGTGCTTACTGTGGTTCTGAACCTACTGGTCATCATCTCTATCTCCCACTTCAGGCATGGATAATATTTCTCTACATTACCTATAAAATGATTAGCTTTTTTCTTCCAGCTATGCAACAGAAATTCATATAGGTTACTAATGAAAAATGTATTTAAATTATTAATTTGAAGTAGCCCTTCTTATCCAGGATATGAACAATATACCCATATGGAAAAGATACAGGGAAACCAGATATAAAATGATGAATACATAGGAAAATGTATGTAAATTAATGCAAAATTGTCATTTGAAAATGTCTCCATAGTTGTTATATATAATACATTTATGTTGTTACAGTACTGTTGCAGCTTTTATTAACACATATTTCTACATCTGATGCTTGTATCAGCATGTTCTCTCTTTTCAGGCAGCTCCACACCACCACCAACCTCCTCCTCCTCTCTCTGGCTGTTGCAGACTTCCTTGTGGGTATTGTGCAGATGCCAGCTGCAATCCTCGCCTTGGAAGGCTGCTGGATCCTGGGTGATGTTATGTGTGGTGTAGTTTACTTTTTCGGTTATGTCATTGTCAGTGTTTCAGTAGGAAACATGGTTCTCATATCAATTGACCGATACATGGCAATTTGTGACCCCATGTTTTACTCCACCAAAGTTACTCTGAGGAGAGTTCAGTACTGTGTTCTTCTCTGTTGGATGTTTTCTGCTGTTCACAGTAGTTGGATAATGAGGGATTTCTTCAAAGAACCAGACAGGTATAAAACCTGTCATGGAGAGTGTGCAGTCATGAGTACTTATGCTGAAGAAATTGTTGATCTTGTTGTGACCTTTTTAGGCCCCGTTTCAGTCATTACACTTTTGTATCTGAGAGTATTTGCGGTGGCTGTGTCTCAGGCTCGTGCCATGCGCTCTCACATTGCAACTGTCACAAGTCTGCATTCACACACTGTAAAAACAAAGAAATCTGAAATGAAAGCAGCAAGGACTCTGGGTGTTGTAGTAGTTGTGTTTCTTCTGTGCTCCTGTCCATATTACCGTGCTGCTCTTGTCAAGGTGAACAGTTTGATTGTAGCAACATCTTCAGGCCTTGAGCTGTTATTGTTGTATTTCAACTCCTGTCTAAACCCTGTGATCTATGTTTTTTTCTATCCCTGGTTCAGAAAAGCCATTAAATACATTGTTACTCTTCAGATACTGCAACCTGGCTGCAGTCAGACCAATTTCATGTAGACAGAGATGAGTAATTTATACTCATGTTGTCCTCAATACACTGAATATACACAACTCAAAGTCAGGAAAGTAAGGGAAGTAGATAAAAGTCACTCTGAAACACAGTAAAACCACATATAGGCCATATAACCAAGATGATCTATGCTAGATGACCTACATCATGACCTGTGCATATTGAATGTGTCACCAGCATGTAAGCAGCATTTAGATCTAATGGAAGCACAACTGAACATTTTCCAGGATTAGTAACCAGCGGGTAATTAATCACTTCACATATGGTTTTAATTGTCTGGAGGTGAGACAGTCTGGGAGTTGTGATTCCTAATTACGTGATATTGGAAACCTACTTTGATTTTGTCAAAGGAGCGGTATGTAAGAATGTGGCAAAAATTGTTGCTGCAGTGAAATTCAAAACACAGCAGTGCGCTGTTTCCCCTCCCCAACCCCTAGACTCGAGGTTGCCAGACAGCGACGCACTAACCTCTGCTCTGCTCACTCACAGTCAGTCTCAAAGTCTCAAAGCAGAGTAAAAAGCTAAATATTCATCAACCTCACTGTTTTATTGCTCTGACTCACAGTAACTACGAGTAGAGTTCACGTCACTCAGGTGATCTGCAAGTTATTGTTACATTTCACTGCTCCGATGCTGTGTGTCTGTGTGTGCAGCGCTGTATACACACACACACACACACACACACACTGTAACCCCGCATCTACAGGAGCCTGTTATTCACGCCATAGATGAGCCAACATATGAGACATTTTGAGTAATATTTCAAGACCCAAAGAATATTTTGTACTATGACTCTGAAAACACCAAATAGCTCAAAGGAAAGAGGAGACTCTCTATTTAATTAGGGAAAAAACTATTTGTTTGTACCTTGTTCCATTATTGATTCATCTTAAGTTGAATAGAGCCTGGTTGCACCAAAAAGACCACTTTTTTTCTAGAAAGCTGAGAAAAATGCATTCTTGTGAAAGAGAGTCTCTCAAGAAAAACAGTGATTTATCCGTTTTAATTTTGGCTTCAAAAACATGTAAGACATCTGAAAATTCCATTTCACATGTTTTTTCATTGTACAATAAAAAAACAACAACTAAAATACAACAAGTAGGAGTCCTACTCTGCAGAGTGATGCCTGCTCTTCTACTTTTCCTCCTGCAGTTGCTGCCCCCTCACCCTCTCTTACCCCCCACCTGCCCTCCCCTCCCCCTTCACCCTCTCCTACTTCTCCTGCTGCATCCCCTCCTCAGAGTCTGGGTCTGAAAAGTCTGTCTCTTAAGTATCGTCGGTGTATTCCACTACTTGAGGAGCGGATCCCTTTGATCTGCTACTCCGGCGGGAACACGGGTGGGAGACATTATGGACGTTCTTCAGCCTCTTTGCTGGACGCGGCAGGCGGCTCAACGTGCTGATCTCTTGGTTCGTCGTCACTATATTCAGGGTCGGTTTCAGACAGCAACCGGTTCACAGAAGTTTAACATTTCTTCCCGTGTGTGCCGGCGAAACTGACCCCTCGACTCCGCCATTCGCTTTTGCTTCGGCGTTTTGGTGCTGATCTCAGTTTACCTTTCCTGCCTCCTCTGATCACTTGTTCCAGGCTCTGCCCGTGGTTTTTCTCTAGACACAGAAACTTTTTCCAACTTTTTTTATCTGCGTACTGATTGCGCTCGTCTTCTTCTTCTTCTTCACTTCTTGCTCTGATCTACAGTCTTCTTCGTTCTACGCATCACAGAAGCCCCAACATTACTCTGTGTGCTCGACAGCGCCCCCCTTTACCAGCCGCAGAAAATTGTGTTTGACGTATATATATGTCAATGGCACTCACGCATTGTATTTTGATTGACGTATATATAAGTCAATGGCACTCAGTGAGTTAACTGGTAACCCGGAGGCGTAAATGCCACTGACGCTGTGATTGGGAGAGAGAGCTGAGTGGCGCCACATGCCAACATGTAAATTCAAAACATAAACATGATTGTCTGCAAAAAAAAAAAAAAAATTAATGTGAATATTCTGGCTGTACTATTGTTGTTGGTGAGTTCAGTATGTTATATGAACATTATTCTTGAGTCTCTGTGACATTAGGAAGATTTTACGGCCAGTTGCTTTAGATTTCTTACATATTATAGCTTTAAGGCTAAGTGAAATCTGTTTTTCTTTTCGAAGAAGAAGAAAAACAATGGTATGAGCACAAATACATACATACATTTTTTCATGTATTTGATGATTTATGTGAGCATTTATTGATCAATATACATTCACACATTTCCTGTGGAGTACCACAAGCCTCCGTATTGGGTCCGAAATTATTTATTTTATACATCAACGATATATTCATGGCATCTGACATACTTGAATATGTAATTTTTGCGAATGACACCAATATTTTTTGTTCAAGTAAGGACATCCAGCAGTTGCTGCAGGTTATTACAGTTGAACTAGATAATTTAAAACTGTGGTTTGATAGTAATATGCTTTAAACATACAGTAAGCAAATCAAAATGTATCTTCTTGGGTAATAAGACGGTAAACCCAAGCACTCAAGTAAGAGCTAAGCATTGAGAACGTAAAACTTCAAAGAGTACAGCAGTATTTCTGGGAGTCATAATCGACCAAAGCCCGAGTTGGAAACCCCACATTAACTATGTCAGATCGAAAACGAGCCCAGGCATCCTAAGGAAAACAAGTAGGGCTGTACGTTTAACGTGTTAATTAGATGAATTAATTACACTGCAAATTAACGCGTTAGAAAAATTAACGCAATTAATTCTGAGTGGCAATTCAATGCGCGAGCACTTTAAATTTGGCCCATTGAATGACCCGTAGGCTACTTGGCAGTAGCACGTCACGGTAGCATAGCACCGAGGAACTTGTCCAGATGTGTTGGTCACTTCCCACCTGCATCGCTAGTCAAAGCAGAGTGACAACAGACTGACCGACATGGACGCGACTCACAGCCCGGACACTTCTCTTCTTACAATTTTGTAATGTCCTAGAATTTGAATTCATTATTTGAGTATCTTTAGCAGATATAAGATTAAAATGTGATTAATTAGATTCATTAATTACAAATTCTATAATTAATTAGATTTTTTTTTTAATCGCCTGACAGCCCTAAAAACAAGATATAGTATATTAAATTTGAGATCCTTGTATTTGCTTTACTGCACTCTACTACTTCCATATCTAACGTACTGTGTTGAAACCTGGGGAAACACTTATAAAACCAATTTGAATCCCCTCAGCTTCATGCAAAAAAGGCTATAACAATAATAATACATAATGTGGGATATACTCATCACACCAACAAATTGTTTTTAAAATCGAACACACTGAAATTATTGGACATAGTTGAACTGAAAATGACTCAGATAGTTTACAAAGCAAGAAATAATCTGCTCCCTGGTAACCTACAGAAATTGTTTAAAGAAAGAGAAGGGAGATATGAATATACACACACACAATAATCTTCCAGCAACCTAAGGCACGGACTACGCTTAATGTGTATGTCAGTTAAAGCAGAAGTAAGCGATCCGGTCGTTTTGGCTAACTTCTTGTCAGCCGATGGAGTTAGCAGTCCCCTCGCCGGCAGTCCAATACTGATGGTATTGGACTGCCTTTTACTTTTTACCACTTATTTGCACCAGGACAGTCTCCTTGCTGTGCGTTTTTTATCCCTTTAACTTCTTGCTGCAAAATATGACTGAAGACAACGTGAAGTCTGCATGTATTAATCGGTCAAAGCTCTTGTTATTGGTTATTATAAAACGGAAAGGTGAAATCCCGCAATCTGATTGGTTGTTAACCGTGGTATATTGAGCATATACCACGGCTACTATTCTAAAACCTTATCACAGCGTAGGCTATCACTCCGCGTCAGGCACGTATGACTGGTATGAATGGAAGTTGTTGTCATGTATCCATGACAACGGACTGTTGCAGTCAGTAGCCAAAGACAGCTGATGTTTATACGATGTTGAAAAACGGACTAAAGTAGTTGACTTCACATGTTTAAGGTTAACTTTCACCTCCGGGGAGGGTTAACAACGGTAGAGTGGATTGAGCAGTGACATTAACCTGAAAAAAAGCGGAGGAAAAGACGAGATGCAGAGCTAATTTGGAGCTAACGTCTGGAGAGGTGGGACTATTTTTTTCACAGTGAGGCTATTTTATTGGATAATATGTATTTCTGGTTGAATAAAACTACATGAAATTGATTGCGTATCCCTCTTTTATATTGCCTTTATTCGTAACCGTTTTATAAAAGCAATATATCACTCCAGTCCGTGGTATATGCTCATTATACCACTCTAAGGGGGTTGTCGTCCCTCCGCTTCGCGTCGGGCCGAACAACGCCCCGGGGACAGCTCTCCATTCCGACACACCTCCACTTCGACACCCCGCTGTTCCAAAATACCTCCACTTCGAAACACCGCTGTTCCGACACCCTCCCCTCCCCCCCGCAGCTGTCCAAGGTGCTGAACCGCGTGACGTTGTTTACATTCTGCTTTGTGGCTTGTCTGTGAAACGTGCGCTGCTCAGAGACTGGGCAGATCTGTCCCACTTGCTTTCTCCCCGACTCCGTTGTTGGAGATCTCCCACACAGTAATAGAAATACACTTTTTTCTCCCCCCCCTGCTCCGCTCCAGCGCGGCTGAAGTCGGCTTGAGCTCACACGGGCGCGAGGCTGCTGCAGCCGCCGCTCGTGCTGACAGCTGACTGAGGGAGATGCTTTGGTTGGGCTTAGGCAATGAAGAAAGGGGTTGGTTAAGTTTAGTAAAAAGACCAGGTAGAGGCTAGACAGGCTAGAAGCATAATGAACGTTATATGTCATTAATATGAAGTATTTGCCAAAAAGGAAAAAAGGATCAATGCGCACTGCGCACTGGGGGTTTCCCCCAATAGCCTTTTCGGAATAGCGGGGTCTTTAGAAAAAATAGAAAACCCCGCTATTACGATGAATGGAAGTCTATTGTCGGAAAGGCGGGGCTTCGGAAAGGCGGGGTGTAACCAAACGCCCCTTAGCCGTGGTATAATGAGCATATACCACGGCCTGTCGTGATATATTGCTTAAACAGTTAATCATATGCATCCCTAATTAGAAATTACTATGGAAAACTACAGATAACGGCATAAGTAATTAATACAACCGATTTTTTTTAACTGTATTTAATGATTAAT
Organism: Trachurus trachurus; assembly: GCF_905171665.1. NCBI lineage: Eukaryota > Metazoa > Chordata > Actinopteri > Carangiformes > Carangidae > Trachurus > Trachurus trachurus. The sequence goes on along the minus strand of NC_139899.1, from coordinate 27,828,621 downwards.
GCTGTTTTATATGAAATACCTTACAGGCTTTGTTAGTTTTGGGTTCAATATGGTCATTTCAAGTTCTCAATAAACATTGAACCAGTCCAGCCCTCGACTTGTACCAATTTTTAAATTTTGTCCCACAGTGTATTTGAGTTTGACACCCCTGATTCAAACAATCAAATATGACTCATACACACGAGTCATGGTTCGGTACGTACCTCAGTTCGGGGGTCATGGTTCGGTATGGGTTCGGTACAAAAACTAAAAACCATCTTCTGTTATAAAAGTGAAAAAGAAAAAAAAAGTGCATTAGGAGTGTTATAATACCATGCATTCATTCTAGAGGAAAAAAACTTGCACTTGACAACTGGCAACTATTATATATACAGTGTATATATATATATATATATATATATATATATATATATATATATATATATATATATATATATATATATATATATATATATATATATATATATGTATATACATATAGTATATATATAAAACAACAAACTAACATCAGTGTAGGTTTACACAGTTAAATTAGGCCAGATGCCAGTTACTTTGGTGATGTTTTTGGTCCTGTCTGTGTTCATGTCAAGAGGCTTAACAGCAGCAGGATAATTGTTGCACACAACTTGTCTTTTTCCTTGAACCAGTGATTGACATATTGGGGTGATGCCGTCTCATTTGCGTTAACGTGTTTGATATGTTTCTAGCGACGCACCGCGCATCTGTGAAATATCGCTGACGGACTTTGTCCGGTCAACCAGTCATCAGCCGTCGCCATTGTGTTTCACTGAGAAGCCACATGGTGATATAAAAGAGGCAGACAGCTCCTGTAACTTCACGCTTCTTCATCTGTTATGACAGACACTCATTATGTACTTTATTAACCGGCCAGGGAAACACCGGACGCGGAAGTGCATTGAATAGTCGCAAAGCGCAGAGAAGCTGAGCTTGTTAGCGGGTTTAAACAGTTTTTTGGGCCAGTGGGAAACACGAGATAATCTGGTCAATTTTCAAAATAAAACACCATGATTGACACCTTCGGAATTGCGGCCCGGAATGATGGACCTTCGAAAATTTTCGAAATGGCGGACCGTTGGAATGGGTGTCGCCCCCCATCAGTTGAGTAATCCCAAGTTGTGTAGCGAACATGCATGTTGCAGAAGTAGTTTGCTTCATACATAGATTGATGATTTGAATATGGAAGGGGAGGAGGAAAACACATAAATTATCTTTATGACAATTAGTTTTACTCAGAAAGCTCTTGGAGCTCAGCAGCTCCTCTCTGGATATGGAGGCTCTGGAGGAAGCTGAACTCTGCTTTCCCCAGTTGAACAACTCCTGCAGGAAGACGATGCTCTCTCACACAGAGGCCATAATGAATTACAGTCTGATGTCCTTCATCACTGTGCTCACTGTGGTTCTGAACCTGATGGTCATCATCTCTATCTCCCACTTCAGGCAGAGATGATATTTGTGTGGATGGATATCCAAATGACTAGGTTTTTTTTATTTCAGTTACGCAATAGAAAAAAAAGACATTTTAAGTTTACTAATGAAAATCATGTTTTTTTTGTGTGTGTTTCAGTTAGATATGTGAGGACAGGGCTTTGAACCAGGCCTTCTCTATGATATAAATATTTAATAGACAGTGTTTTTCTACTTAGGCCTTTGATAAATCCAAAGTGGCAATATGAAAATGTTTTTACAATTTTCATTTTAAATTTTTGTTAATGTGTTGTTCATATGCTTATATTGAACACTGTTGGCATCTAACAATGTGCTTACTGTTGATATTTTCTCTTTTCAGGCAGCTCCACACCACCACCAACATCCTTCTCCTCTCTCTGGCTGTTGCGGACTTTCTTGTGGGTTTTCTGCTGATGCCAGCTGCAATCCTCATCTATCAAGGCTGCTGGATCCTGGGTGATATTATGTGTACTTTTATTTACTTTTTTGGTTATGTCATTGTCAGTGTTTCAGTAGGAAACATGGTTCTTATATCAATTGACAGATACATGGCAATTTGTGACCCCATGTTTTACTTCACCAAAGTTACTTTGAGGAGAGTTCAGTACTGTGTTTGTCTGTGTTGGACGGTTTCTGTTATTCACAGTAGTTGGATAATGAGGGATTTCTTCAAAGAACCAGACAGGTATAGAACCTGTTATGGCGAGTGTACAATCATTAGTTCTTTAGCTGATGAAATTGTTGATCTTGTTGTGACCTTTTTAGGCCCAGTTTTAGTCATTACACTTTTGTATCTCAGAGTATTTGTGGTGGCTGTGTCTCAGGCTCGTGCCATGCGCTCTCAAGTTCTAGCTGTCACACTTAAGCGTTCACACACTGTAAAAGCAAATAAATCAGAAATTAAAGCAGCAAGGACTTTGGGTGTTGTAATAGCTGTGTTTCTTCTGTGCTCCTGTCCATATTACCATGCTGATGTTGCTAAGGTGAACAATGTGTTTGAAGCGACATCTTCAGTCGTTGAAGTGTTGTTGTTGTATTTAAACTCTTGTCTGAACCCTGTGATCTATGTTTTTTTCTATCCCTGGTTCAGAAAAGCCATTAAACACATTGTTACTCTTCAGATACTGCAACCTGGCTCCAGTCAGGCCACCTTAATGTAGACAGACACTGTTCAGGTTTCACAGAAATCAGTTATTTTCCCCTGGAGTGGAATTTATCCCCATGCAGGAAATACAAAGCCAAGTAGATAAAAGGTAACTCTTTTTTTTTTTAAAGTGTACTTTTTTTGGCTTTTTCACCTTTATTGGAAAGCACAGTCAAGAGAGAGACAGGAAATGGGGAGGCAGGGAGGTTTCTAATGTTTGTTTGATTTACAGTACAGGTGATATAGTCTGACGGTTGTAATTCCTAATTATGGGAGTTGTGTTTCCTATCTATGTGATACTGAATACCTATTTTTGATCTTGTTAAGACTGAGTGAAACCAATTTTATGCTGAGAAAAACTATGGTTTGGGCATGAATGGCTCTGTAAACGAAAACGTGCAGAAGGAAATTATTAGAGACACTACAGGTGAATAGGGTAAAAAAAAAAATAACTAAGAGAAACATGAAACTTCCCAAGTTTATCACTTACATTAAGACAAATATTTTTTGTATTACAAGTTTTGTCAAATTTTATGTTTAAATATGTAAATGTGGCAATATCTAATGAAATATGCGCTAATTTGCATACATTTCCAAAATCGAAATATGAACAATAGATAAAGCCACTTTCAAAATTCTTGTTTTATTTTACTGACATATTAGAGTCAGAGGTTTTTACAGAGGGTATTTTGGATATCTCTTTTTATCACTCTGTCTATGAGAAAATACTGTCACCAGCTAACCTAATTTCGCCTTGTTTTTAGGAATAAAACGTTGTATTGTTGTAATCAGGCTTTGAATGATATATCAACAACACCCTCTGTAAAAACCTTCAGAATATAGACAGCAATGAAACTGGAAGGTTTGGTGTCTGTGCTGATGAAGTGGAGATTTCGGGCTCAGAGTATGAGGAAAAACTCTTGCGAAAAGGGCCTTCAAAGACTTGTACTGTACTATTCCATAGATTGTTAATGTAAATCATACTTTTACGATTGGTTTTGGATACGGATGAAATGACCATTTTTGGAGCCTACATAATTGTTCAGGAGAGAGAGAGCTCTACAATGATACCTGACAGGACATGGGTCAGACAACAGGCACAGCACAGTATGTCACAGTAGCTGTTAACTTTTGGTGAATTTAGGAGAAATCTACTGACGGAAGACACAAAATGAAGTGAAATAACCACATTCATGTGAATTTTCTACCATTTCTTTTGACTTTTCTGAATAAATACATGTTAAGGAAGAAAAAGAGCCCAAAATCTCAAAATTTATCAGTGCATGAAAAAAGTGTTTTTGCCTGTAGTGTCTCGCCTTAAATGCATTAAAATGAATATCATTTGATCATTAAAAGGGCTATTTATTTATTTTTATACATTGCTGTGTGGTGGAAATTTACTGTGATTGGTATTCTCCTCGTAATAAGTGGTAACATAGTCTTTGAAGTAGTTGTAGTAAAATCTTGTAGCAATCCTGTTAACTCAAATAGTGGAGACGTTTGTGTACTAACTACAATAAACCTGGGGGCAGAGGAAGGACACTAGGATGACCCACGTACAACCTTGTTTACTAACTGATCTGATGGCAGAAAACTTCCTACAGCTCAACCAGGACAAGACTGAGGTTTTAATTATCGATCCTAAGGCTCAGAGAGAGAAACTTTTATCAAAACTGCAAACGCTGTCTTTAAATCCATCCAGTCAGGTTAAGAATCTGGGCGTCATCTTTGACTCTGAGCTCAATTTTATTCCACACATTAAACAGGTAACAAAAACAGGATTCCGCCCCTTTCTCTCTCGTGCTAACACAGAGACGCTAATGCATGCTTTTATCTCCAGTCGTATTGATTACTGTAACGCCCTGCTTTCTGGTCCAAAAAGAAACATCTCAAGCTAGCACGTGTGCTGACGAAGACCAGAAGGCTGGCTCATATTACACCGGTTTTAAAATCGCTGCATTGGCTCCCTGTGTGTTTTAGGATTGATTTTAAGGTCCTTTTAATGTTTTTTAAATGTCTTGGGGGTCTTGGACCTTCTTATCTTTCAGAATTGCTTTTACCATATGAACCCTCGCGGACCCTGAGATCCTCCGGCACTGGCCTTTTGATAATCCCTAAAGCTAGAACACAAACTTATGGTGAGGCAGCTTTCCAGCACTATGGCCCCCGTCTGTGGAATAGCCTGCCGGAGGACCTGAGGGCCGCAGAGAATGTTAATATTTTTAAAAGCAGGCTCAAGACCGACCTATTTAATTTAGCTTTTAAAGCAGATATCAGTGGAATGTTTTTGTTAATATAAGTCCTAAATAGTCCTATTTTCCGTCAGCAATCACTTACATGAAGTATTTCAGCCTAAACACGAGTCTCTCCGTCACTCTGCTCTGCTGTAACCCGAGGAGAAAATTTTCCTTGTGGGATACAAGTGTTATCCAATGAGGAGAGAGAACGGCATGAAGGGCTGTGTGTGCAGCCAAGGGATGCGCGTGAATGTGGTGACGTAGCACGAGGACCAATTGATGCCTGACAAGGGCGGGGGCTGCTAACTCATGGTGCGTTCAAAGAAACTCGTACTTTGTGTTTTTCCTTCCTGTGAAGTCATACCAGTTCGATCTGGTACGAGTTCACGGGTCGGAAGTTACGAGTGGCCGTTTTAGGGAACTTTCACAGACAACAGGATGGTAAAAACACGAGCTACGGGTTACCTGGAACGCTACCAAGTCGTAGTTGTGACTTGAAGCTGTAACTTACGGTTTCAAAAGCCTGCCTTGAACGCAGCATTAGCCGAAACGGCCGTGAAGCTGATATCTGCTTTAACTAATGTCTTACTTTTATAGTCAAATTATATTTTAGCCATTTTTTATCCTCATTTTTATTTTCTTTTATGAGTTTATTCATTTTTAGCTATTTTTTATTAGTTGTATTTTATTTTATTATTTTTTACTTTTTACTTTCTCTTATTATCTTAATTTTTAAATTGTATGTTCTTAGTCTGTGTAGTGGTTTTATGTTTTATTTCATGTCTCCAGTGTTTCCTCAGTGGGGGCCGTCTGTGCTGGGGGCTGTGATCGGCTCTCGCTGGGATGTCTCTGACTTGTGGTGCACATCTGCTCGGCCTGGTGGGGGATCTATGGCAGTGCTTCACTGCTGTGGGCCCCTTCACTGGCCTGTAGCATGATGGTGCCCGGGTGGAGGCATCCTGGTCGTGTTCCGTGACCAGCGCCCAGTACAGACGGCCTGGTGTCTCCTGACCTAGCGCCTCTGTATTCAGCCACATGTTTCACGTTTCTTAGATCTTGCTTGTGTGTGTGTGTGTGTGTGTGTGTGTGTGTGTGTGTGTGTGTGTGTGTGTGTGTGTGTGTGTGTGTGTGTGTGTGTGTGTGTGTGTGTGTGTGTGTGTGTGTGCCTGCGTGCATTTGCATGTGCTTGTGTGTGTGTGTGCGTGCATATGGGTGGGGTTTTATGGGCTGGGGTCGGGTGGGGTGAAAACACTCTGAAAATATGCTAAACAATATGAAAAGCACAGCTGCAGTTGTGTTGGTACTGGTACTCTGGTTGAGAAGAGCAACTGTCTGCTCTGCTCTTTCCCAGAGAAGCACAGTAGCCTACGTGAATTTGTGATTACCGGTCCCGTTGCTGTCGGACCGCAGCCGTCATCGTTGCCGCCGGTAGCGGTGCGTAGCAAAGCTCCAGAACTCAAGGGGGTCTGGTCGCCATGCAGCCCAACACAGGGCGCTGGTTTGTGGGTGAGAGGAGCAGAGAGCCTCGGCTGGAGCTCTGACTGTGGAGCTCAGCGGAGCTGCAGTACCAGGACAGTGTTCCTGCACAGGAAAGTTACAGGTACATTTCTACCACTTCAATGGGTTTAGAAACATTATTTTAAGATCAAAAAACTACAAAATGGGGCTTTTAATCAGAAACCAGTTGGGCCATAACACCGAAAATATTGGTTGCAAGCGCTGGAGGATGATGGATTCTCCACCAGGTAAACATCTCCCAACTCGAGCTTCGGCAGGGAACTGGTCATTTTAAACGGCTCGTATACAGCAGCTGGTGTTGTATATGGGTCACAAGTGCCCAAAACTTCAAAGTTGTTTTTATATATTTCCTTCTCGGCTGCTAACAGATTATCTAAGTCATTACTCGGTTGTTTGTTAATAGAGAGTCCGTTGCGCTGCCATTTTGGAATGTTGTTTTTGCCCGCCAGGTCACTGGCAAATCACGTGACTGAAAACGATCAATTCCCTTCTCAGGTCGGTGCCAGGCAGTTGAGGTCCCAGTGCGCCATTCCGAAGGGCCGCCATTCCAAACATTTACTTTCATGTTTTGGAAAGCCGGCCCTTAATCATTTTTGAAAAAGGGGCACCATTCCGAACCTGAAAAAAGGTCTGCCATTTTGAAAGGTTTGTAAGTGTGCTGGGTAAAGCAGTTGGCTTTGGGATGGGTTACTGGGGCTTGAATCCCGAGAGGGGTGCATGCTGGTACCCTTTTTGTCTTTAGCCCACTCATCATGTACATTATTAACCGGCCGGGGACACACCGGACGCGGAAGCGCTGCCAATAGTCATGAAGCGCAGAGAAGCTGAGCCAGTTTCTTTTTTTTTTTGGTACGTGATATGAGACGCGACTGCCGCGATGACGTGGTGTCACGTAACGCTCGACGTCATCACGTAAATTAGCGGGTTGACCCGGGTCTGGCATTCCCACTGCAAGCCGATCAGAGCCGAGCTGATTGAAGGTGATTTAACCCGCGTCGCTTGCAGAGTCGTTTGACACGGGTCGATGCGGGTCGGTGTGCCTTTTCCACTGCCACCAAAAGCCAATTGTTAGTGGGTTTAAACAGGTTTTTTGGCCAGTGGGAAAGGGGTAAAAGAAACACGAGATAATCTGGCCAATTTTCAAAATAAAACACCACGATTGACACCATCGGAATTGCGGCCCCTCGGAAATTTGGAATGATGGACCTTCGGAAACTTTTGGAATGGTGGTCCTTCAGAATGGGGGTCGCCCCCCGTCAGTTGAGTAATCCCAAATTGTGTAGGGAACATACATGTTGCAGAAGGAGTTTGCTTCATACATAGATTGATGGTTTGAATATGGAAGGGGAGGAGGAAAACATATAAATTATATTTATGACAATTAGTTTTACTCAGAAAGCTGTTGGAGCTCAGCAGCTCTTCTCTGAATATGGAGGCCCTGGAGGAAGCTGAACTCTGCTTTCCCCAGTTGAACAACTCCTGCAGGAAGACGATGCTCTTTCATACAGACGCCATATTGATCTGTCTGATGTCCTTCATCACTGTGCTCACTGTGGTTCTGAACCTGATGGTCATGATCTCTATCTCCCACTTCAGGCAGTGATAATATTTGTGTGGATGGATAACCAAATGACTAGGTTTTTTTTTATTTCAGTTATGCAATAGAAAGAAGAAGAAAAAAACTTTTTAAGTTTACTAATGAAAATCATGTTTTACTTGTGTTTCAGTTAGATATGTGAGGACAGGGCTTTGATATGATATATCTATGATATAAATATTAAATAGACAGTGTTTTTCTGCTTAGGCCTTTGATAAATCCAAAGTGGCTATATGAAAACGTTTTTACGATTTTAATTTTTAATTTTGTTAATGTGTTGTTCATACGTTTATGTTGGAACACTTTTGGCATCTAACAATGTGCTTACTGTTGATATTTTCTCTTTTCAGGCAGCTCCACACCACCACCAACATCCTTCTCCTCTCTCTGGCTGTTTCAGACTTTCTTATGGGTTTTTTGGAGATGCCAGCTGCAATCCTCATCTATCAAGGCTGCTGGATCCTGGGTGATGTTATGTGTGCCTTGATTTATTTTTTTGGTTATGTCATTGTCAGTGTTTCAATAGGAAACATGGTTCTCATAACAATTGACAGATACATGGCAATTTGTGACCCCATGTTTTACTTCACCAAAGTTACTTTGAGGAGAGTTCAGTATTGTGTTTGTCTGTGTTGGACGGTTTCTGTTGTGCACAGTAGTTGGATAATGAGGGATTTCTTCAAAGAACCAGACAGGTTTAGAAGCTGTTATGGTGAGTGTTCAGTCATTAATACATATGCTGAAGTAATTGTTGACCTTGTTGTGACCTTTTTAGGCCCAGTTTTAGTCATTACACTTTTGTATCTCAGAGTATTTGTGGTGGCTGTGTCTCAGGCTCGTGCCATGCGCTCTCAAGTTCTAGCTGTCACACTTCAGCGTTCACACACTGTAAAAGCAAATAAATCAGAAATTAAAGCAGCAAGGACTTTGGGTGTTGTAATAGTAGTGTTTTTTCTGTGCTCCTGTCCATATTACCATGCTGCTGTTGTTAAGGTGAACAATGTGTTTGTAGGGGCATCTGAAATGTTGTTGTTGTATTTTAACTCTTGTCTAAACCCAGTGATCTATGTTTTTTTCTATCCCTGGTTCAGAAAAGCCATTAAACACATTGTTACTCTTCAGATACTGCAGCCTGACTCCAGTCAGGCCAACTTAATGTAGACAGACATTATTTTCCCCTGAAGTGGAATTTATAAATATAAATTCAAGTAGATAAAGGTAACTCTTTTTTTTTTTAAGTATACTTTTTGGGCTTTTTCGCTTTTAATAGAAAGCACAGTCGAGAGAGAGACAGGAAATGGGGAGGGAATGACATGCAGGAAAGGGCCGCTCAATGCGGGATTTGAACCAGGGCTGTCTGCAGTGAGGACTGTATCCTCAACTCATGAGGCAGCTGCTCTACCAACTGAGCTAAACAACCAGTTTTATGCTGAGAAAAACTATGGTATGAGCATGAATAGCTCTGTAAATGAAAAAATGCAGAAGGAAATTATTAAATGCATTAAAATGAAAATCATTTGATCATTAAAAGGGCTATTTCTTATTTATATATTGCTGCATTCATTTAAAGCAGAAGTGAGTTGTCCGGTCGTTTTCGCTAATGCTGCGTTCCAGGCAGGCTTTTGAAATCGTAAATTACAGCTTCAAGTCACAACTTACGACTTTGTAGCGTTTCAGGCAACCCACTCGTGTTTTTCCGACCTGTTTTACCGGTGAAAGTGCACTATAACGGCCACTCGTAACTTCCGACCGGTGAACTCGTACCAGATTGAACTGGTACCACTTCACGGTCGGAAAAATACGAGTTTCCTTGAACGCACCATAACGGTCACTCGTCCCTACGTCGCCACATTCACGGCGTTCCTTGGCTGCACACACAGCCCTGCATGCCGTTCTCTCTCCTCATTGGATAAAAACTGTAGGATACGATAAATGTTTTCTCTTCGGCTCAGAGCAGAGCAGAGGGACTGAGAGACCCGTGTTTCAGTCCAAACACTCTATGTAAGTGATTGCTGTCGGAAGATATAACTATTTAAGACTTATATTAACACAAATATATCACTCACTTCTGCTTTAATTGTTAATTTATGAAAAGTAAGCAAGGTTTGTCTAAAAATCACTTGATTTGTTACTGGATGATATAATAATAATGATAATAATGCATTTTATTTAAAACACACTTTTACAAATGCTCAAAGACGCTTACATGTACAAAATGATGATACAGAACAATGTCAAAAATAAATGAAATGAAATATATAATTACACATTAAAAGCCAGTTTAAAAAGCAGGTTTTTTAGAGGGTATTTGAAGGTTTGGAGGTCTTTTTGGGTTTCAGTTACTCAATAGGAAAAAAAAAAACATTTTAAGGTTGCTAATGACAGCTATCACCATGAAACTTCCCAAGTTTATCACTTACTGTACATTAAGATAAATGTTTTTTGTATTACAAGTTTCGTCAAATTTTATGTTTAAATATGTAAATGAGGCAATATCTAATGAAATATGCGCTAATTTGCATGCATTTCCACAACCGAAATCTGAAAAAAGGATAAAGCCACTTTCAAAATTCTTGTTTTATTTTGTTGACATATTAGAGTCAGAAGTTTTTACAGAGGGGATTTTGGATATCTCTTTTTTATCTCATTGTAAATGAGAAAATACTGTCACCAGCCCTAAAAAAAATCAAATTTTGCCATGTTTTTAGGAATAAAATGTTGTATAAATCAGGCTCTGAAGGATATATCAACAATTCCCTTTGTAAAAACCTTCAGAATATAGACAGGAATAAAACTGGAAGTTTTAGTGTCTGTAAGTGCTACTGAAGTGGAGATTTCGCACCCAGAGTCTGAGGAAAAACAAATTTTGAGAAAACGGCCTTTAAAGACTTGTACTGTAAAATTCCATAGATTGTTAATGTAAATCATACTTTTACGATTGGTTGTGGATACAGAGGAGATGACAACTTTTGAAGCCTACATCATTGTTCAGGAGAGAGAGAGCTTTACAATGATACCTGTCAGATAACAAGCACAGCACAGTATGTCACAGTAGCATGCTAACTTTTCGCGAATTTAGGAGAAATCTACCAACAAAAGTTCAAGTTCAAGATATCTTTATTGTCCCCAGAGGGCAATTTACGTTGCAGCCAGCAGCAAAAACAACAATACACAATATAATAATTTAAAAGAGTGACAATAGATACCAACAACATGGGTGACACAATGACACAGGACAACAATAAACATCAATCCAACAATCAACAAACAAAGTGCAACAGTGCCACACTGGATGAAACTGGGTAAAAACAGGATAAAAACAAGGAGTTAAGTGACCGCAGTGCTATCAATTGTTAAGAAGGCCAATAGCCACTGGAACCCAGGATTTTTTTAATCTGTCGGTCCTGCATCTGGGCACGTTGAATCTGCGTCTGGAAAGAGACAAAATTATGTAAAATAACCACCTTAATGTGGATTTTCTACCATTTCGTTTGACTTTTATGAAAGAATACATGTTAAGGAAGAAAAATAGCCAAAAATCTCAAAATTGATCAGTGAATGAAAAAACAGTGTTTTTGCCTGGTGTCTCGCCTTGATAGACATAGTGTTTTTAGTTATTTTTCCATTAAGAGGAATTTATACCCATGCACGTAATTTAAAGGGAAGTAAATAGGTAACTCGGAAACAATTCGAATCGAGCTTAAAGCAGAAGTAAGCAGAATTTTTGTGTTAATATAAGTCTTAAATAGTTATATCTTCCGACGGCAATCACTTACATAGTAAACTAGACGGGATGTACCCAAAAAGTGAATGTAAGGAGCATTTATAGGTACAAGTCGGGAACCGGCCTACTTTACATATTTCAAGGGTGCTGAATCCAAAAAAAACGGTACCCAAGCGAAATTGTGAGTTTTTGACCTTCTAATTTGCATATCAAAATGGCTGCCAAATTGCCTATCTTGCTCAGTCGTTGGACCATTTTCCCCAAGTTTTTTTGTAAGTAGGCAATCAAAGATGAGGAAATTAAGTTTCTAGATCTATAGTCTAGGGTCAGAGCAAGGATATAGTGGAGGCTCACTGCCTTTTTTATGTATATATACAGTATATATAACTGTCTTAGAATTTAGAGAACAAAAAAAACATGAAATCTCAGACAACTTGCAATGGATTTTTTTTCTTTGTTATCATATAATATGGTGTACATCATATGTCATATCAACAGAGAAAATTTCAGAGTAACATTTATTGAATATTTATGTCCACCTTAAAAATGACACATATAATTAGTCAAGGGGCGAATTTAGAAAAGAGCCTCCATTAGGACTTTTGCTCACATGTCTGGGTAAAGTTTGAAAACCTTTTTTTTTTTGTTAGAAGAAACCTATAGAAGGAATTTTAGGGGTGTTGTCATCTTGATTTTTTTTTTGCTGGTGACCACTAGAGGTGCTACAATATTGAAATTCTCAATTCTGGCATATGGTCAGTTTTGGTCACAAGTATGGCCAACCGGTACAATTTCTATGCATAATTGTCAAGATTAAAGATTGTACATCTAAGGAAATATATTTTTTTTGTAGACAAATGGTATATGGATCTGGCGTAGTCCATCTTCAGTTCCATTTCGTAGATCTTTATCTTTACTTTTTCCATAGTCATTTTGACAAATTAAGCATTTTTCCCAATTAATCTGTCTTTTATTTGAAAAAACACCAACTGGTTCCACATTGAGTCAGCTGAAAATGTGACACTCTTTGTGTTTTTTGGAAACACAAAGAGTTGCTCCTACTTGTTTCATGTTGTATTGGCTGTAAAGTAGATACAATTTCATCTTGTGTTCATTTAAGACAAACTGTTTCATCCAACTTTCTCATCTTTTACCAAAGTGAAATACGATGCTAGTCTATAACTCAAAAAATATGACTAGCTATAGGTATATCTAGGCTAAACAACTGGAGTGTTGACAATAACTATGCATAGAGGTATATGTCATATATACAAATAACGTTAAAGTCCTTAACAAATAGTAATTCATGTCCACTTGTTTCAAACAGAGGAGATGATGCTCTACTTACCACAGCAGCAAATACAGTATCTCACAAAAGTGAGTACACCCCTAACATTTTTTTAAATATTCTATTATATCTTTTCATGGGACAACAGTGAAGATATGACACTTTGATACAATGTAAAGTAGTCAGTGTACAGCTTGTATAACAGTGTAAATTTGCTGTCTCCACAAAATAACTCAACACACAGCCATTAATGTCTGAACCGCTGGCAACAAAAGTGAGTACACCCCTAAGTGAAAATGTCCAAATTGTGCCCAAAGTGTCATTATTTTGTGTGGCTACCATTTTTTTCCAGCACTGCCTGTCTAGGAAATGGAATTCACTAGAGCTTCAAAGGTTGCCACTGGAAACCTCTTCCACTCCTCCATGATGACATCACAGAGCTGGTGGATGTTAGACACCTTGTGCTCCTCCACCTTCCATTTGAGGATGTCCCACAGATGATCAATAGGGTTTAGGTCTGGAGACATGTTGGACAGTCCATCACCTTTACCCTCAGTGTCTTTAGCAAGGCAGTGGTCACCTTGGAGGTGTGTTTGGGGTCGTTATCATGTTGGACTACTGCCCTGGGCCCAGTTTCTGAAGGGAGGGGGTCTGCTCTGCTTCAGTGTGTCACAGTAGGGTTAGAGGGCAGGCAGAACCCCCCACCCTGTCATCCTCTGTAGCATTGCTGCAGAGGTTGAAGGGGTGGGTGGTCTGCTTGTCAGTGCTCAGACCATACGCTGCACACTGCATCCAATTGGTCTGCATGGTTGTCGTCCCAGAAGGAAGCCTCTTCTAAAGATGATGCACAAGAAAGGCAGCAAAGTTTGCTGAAGACAAGCAGACTGGGGACATGGATTACTGGAACCATGTCCTGTGGTTTGATGAGACCAAGACAAACCATTTTGGTTCAGATGGTGTCAAGTGTGTATGGCAGCAACCAGGTGAGGAGGACAGGGACAAGTGTGTCTTGCCTACGGTCAAGCATGGTGGTGGGAGTGTTATGGTTTGGGGCTGCTTGGGTGCTGCCAGCACTGGGGAGCTACAGTTCATTGAGGGAACCATGAACGCCAACATGTGACACACTGAAGCAGAGCATGATCCCCTCCCTTCATAAACTGGGCCCAGGGCAGTAGTCCAACAAGACAACGACCCCAAACACACCTCCAAGACCACCACTGCCTTGCTAAAGACACTGAGGGTAAAGGTGATGGACTGTCCAACATGTCTCCAGACCTAAACCCTGTTGATCATCTGTGGGACATCCTCACATGGAAGGTGGAGGAGCACCAGGTGTCTAACATCCACCAGCTCTGTGATGTCATCATGGAGGAGTGGAAGAGGTTTCCAGTGGCAACCTGTGAAGCTCTAATGAACTCCATGCCCAAGACAGTTGAGGCAGTACTGGGGAAAAAATGGTAGCCACACCAAAAATTGACACTTTGGGCACAATTTGGACATTTTCACTTAGGGGTGTACTCACTTTTGTTGCCAGCGGTTCAGACATTAATGGCTGTGTGTTGAGTTATTTTGTGGAGACAGCAAATTTACACTGTTATACAAGCTGTACACTGACTACTTTACATTGTATCAAAGTGTCATATCTTCACTGTTGTCCCATGAAAAGATATAATAGAATATTTTAAAAAAAATGTTAGGGGTGTACTCACTTTTGTGAGATACTGTATGTTCGATTAAGCACAGAAAGTGAAACTGATGGTAAAAGCATGATGCAGAGCTCTAGCTCCAGAAGGGGGGCTTATAGAAGGCCCTTTTTCTGAAATCCGTCTAGACTATAGAGTGTTTGGTCTGAAACACGGGTCTGTCAGTCACTCTGCTCTGAGCCGAGGAGAAAACTTTTCTTGTATCCTACAAGTTTTATCCAATGAGGAGAGAGAACGGCATGAAGGGCTGTGTGTGCAGCCAAGGGATGCGTGTGAATGTGGTGACGTAGGGACGAGGACCAATAGATCCATGACGAGGGCGGGGACTGCTAACTCCATCGGCTGACAAGAAGTTATGGTGCGTTCAAGGCAACCCGT
Organism: Trachurus trachurus; assembly: GCF_905171665.1. Classification (NCBI taxonomy): domain Eukaryota; kingdom Metazoa; phylum Chordata; class Actinopteri; order Carangiformes; family Carangidae; genus Trachurus; species Trachurus trachurus. The sequence continues at coordinate 27,813,565 of NC_139899.1, read as the reverse complement.
AACTCATTTTTCCAACCTGTGAAGTCAGACCAGTTTGATCTGGTACGAGTTCATGGGTCGGAAGTTACGAGTGGCCGTTGTAGTGCACTTTCACAGGCAACAGGTCGGAAAAACACGAGTTACGGGTTGCCTGGAACGCTACAAAGTCATAAGTCGTGACTTGAAGCTGTAACTTACGGTTTCAAAAGCCTGCCTGGAACGCAGCATTAGCCAAAACGACCAGATCGCTTACTTCTGCTTTAACTACATATTCATCACTTCATCTAGTTTTGAATGTTTGTTTTGATTTACAGTACAGGTGACATAGTCTGGGAGTTGTAATTCATAAGTATTGGAGTTTTGTTTCCTATCTGTGTAATACTGAATAGGCTACCTATTTTTGATCTTGTAAAGACTGCGTGAAACCACTTTTATATTGAAAAAAAACAATGGTATAGCATGAATAGATTTGTAAATTAATAAGTGCAGAAGGAAATTATTAAATGTATTAAAATGAATACCATTTGATCATTAAAAAATTGTGTTCACATGCTCAAACACAAAAATGGGATACTTAAAAAGCGTGAAAACAAAGCAGTTAAATAAACAAAAATTAAAGGAGCCACAATAATGTAAACCAACATCAAAATATATGAATATGCATGAATACGTAATCCATGCTTTTACATAAATCACTGTACAAATAAATCAAGCTGTGACTTCACATAACAGACATATTTTTATTACAGATCTTAAATCACGCTTGTTTTGGTTTGCTTTGGAACAACACATACAAGACCCTTCTTATCTGGTACTTTTCCAAGTACCCAGTGCTGTGGAGTCCATCACCATGACAACATCGCCAGGCATGAAACTTCCTTTGTCCACTTTTGACACTCTTGCAGTAATGGTATCCACAAGTTTCCGAACGTCATCTATGGTCAAAACTGGCTTCCGGTTTTGCCGGTTTGGTGGAATTGTACGTTTACGTTTCCATGGTTTTCAGTCATTGTCATAGTTGCGGTAAACGCATGGATCTATTAACACTGGCTTTTAACACGGATGTCAATTTGTGTGATATCCACTGTTAAAAGCTGGTGTGATGATCCATGCGTTTTACAGATTTTCATAAAAAAAAGAAATCCATGCATTTACCGCGACTACCGAAACCATGGAAACGTAAACATAAAATTCCACCGGAAGAGCAAAACCGGCAAAACAGGCTTACGTTTTTGACGTACGGAAAAAGGTGGATACTCCTACTACTGTGAATTTGTTACCGGTACTGGTGCCGTCGCTGTTACACCCCGCCGTTCGAAAACCCCGCCGCTCTAAAAATAGACTTCCATTCAAAGACAGATTGGATCGATGACATAATCTGCTTTCTGGAACAATGCATGTCCTCCAAGGGGCTCCGTAACATATAAATTATCTGTGTGACAAACAGTTTCACTCAGAGAGCTGTCAGAGCTGAGCAGCTTCTCCTCTCTCTGAATATGGAGGCTCTGGAGGAGGCTGAATTCTGCTTTCCTCAGTTCAACAACTCCTGCAGGAAGACAATACTTTCTCTCACTGACGCCATATTTATTTACATTCTGATATCTTTCATCACTTCGCTCACTGTGGTTCTGAACCTGCTGGTCATCATCTCTATCTCCCACTTCAGGCAGAGATAATAATTGTGTGGATGGCTTACAAAATTATTCGTTTTTTGGCTCCAGCTATGCAACAGAAATTCAGAATTAGGTTACTGATGAAAACATGTTTTACTTTTATGTTTTGGTTCAATTTATAAGGAAAGAGCTCTGACCAAGGCTTCTCTGTTTTGATAAATAGGAAGAAAGTTGTTGTTTTGTTTTTTTTAAGAATGAATACAAAATAGTTATTTGAAAATGCACTTTACAGTTGAGATTTATACATTTATGTTGTTACAGTGCTGTTGTAGTAGCCTGATGCATCAGCCGCTTATTTCATTACATTTCATATAGCGTCTGAACACGAGCCATAGGGATTTGTTTGCTTCCGGGAGGCGGTTGCTTACATTTGCTTCAACTAATCGCTGCTGCTTGGTGGTCACGTGTGCTATACACCGGTTAAGCTCATAGGTTAATCTTGAGCGCTTGAGTTCAACGTCATCGCCTTCACTTACCCGTCTGTTCGCTGAAACCGAAACGCATTGCTAGTTCCCTGACTACATGGTTGAGGCAAATTAAATTTGCCGGAACCAGTAGGCGGCGCTAGCCTGGCTACTGTTGTAGCTGTTAATAACAAGTATTTCTACAACTGCTGCATGTGTGTTCATTGTTGATATTCTCTCTTTTTTTCAGGCAGCTCCACACTGCCACCAACCTCCTCCTCCTCTCTCTGGCTGTTGCAGACTTCCTTGTGGGTTTTGTGCAGATGCCAGCTGTAACCCTTGTCCTCCGAGGCTGCTGGATGCTGGGTGACTTCCTATGTGCTATGATTTACTTTTTTGGTTATGTCGTTGTTGGTGTTTCAGTGGGAAGCATGGTGCTCATATCAGTTGACCGATACATGGCAATTTGTGACCCCATGTTTTACTCCACCAAGGTTACTCTGAGGAGGGTTCAGTACTGTATTTTACTCTGTTGGATGTTTTCTGCTGTTCATAGCAGTTGGATGATGAGGGAGTTCTTTAACGAACCAGACAGATATAAAACCTGTCATGGTGAGTGTAAATTCAAGTTTAAATATGCTGAAGAAATTATTGATGTAGTTTTGACCTTTTTAGGCCCAGTTTTAGTCATTATAATTTTGTATATGAGAGTATTTGTGGTGGCTGTGTCTCAGGCTCGTGCAATGCGCTCTCACATTGTAGCTGTCACTATTCAGCGTTCACACACTGTAAAAAGTGACAAATCTGAACTGAAAGCAGCGAGGACTCTGGGCATTGTAATAGTGGTGTTTATTGTTTGCTCCTGTCCATATTACTGTTTTAGTCTTATAACTGTGAACAACCCGGTAGGGGCATCATCTGCAGCTACTGAAATTTGGCTGGTATATTTCAACTCCTGTCTAAACCCTCTGATCTATGTTTTTTTCTATCCCTGGTTCAGAAAAGCCATTAAACAAATTGTTAGACTTCAGATACTGCAGCCTGGCTCCAGTCAGGCAAATATGATGTAGCAAGTGACAGACTGACTGAGATGATTTACTTGTCATTGAAAGTGAAATTATTCTTGTTTAGAATAGAACAGAATAGAATAGAATAGATTACATTGAACACTGACACATTACTGACTTGGCTTTCTGCTGCAGCAGATTGGGCTGTAAATAAATTTGTATTTAACAGACATACAAAGAATGAGTATGTTTTGTTTTTTTTTGTCATGTCTGACAAAACTTATTTCATTATACGATTACATTTGTATGGATTATAAGTATATTTGTCAAATAAACCTGCTAATTTGACTGATTTTCTTTATTGTTCCCCTCCACCCTCCCTCTGCAGCCACAGTTCTCTGTGATGACTGTGATGGTTTCATTGAAATCAGTCATTTTTCCACAGATCAGAATGCATACCTACGTTGTCCTCATTAGGCTTACATGGGTCAAAGTTAGAAAAAATAATTGTCTTTATAAAAAATTACAAAATTACATGAATGAGTTACACTGTAACTGTAAACCTGGATTTAATTATTTTGTCAATGACCACACAATACAGTACATTTTATTTATTTTATTTAGACACACAACAGAGCAACAAATTATGTAAAATAATGATGCTGTGTGAAATTCCTGATACAAATTCAAAATAAGACCTTGTTTTCATAAAATTATCAAAATCGGTCTTTGCCAACAATTACAACAGTATAGGCTATTCTTACTTTTTGCTGCAGATATTACCTGATTCTATGATGCAGCAAACAGAACATGTGTATAGAATTATGAAACAATTTCCTTCCAAATACAATCACAGCACAGTTTTTTAATTGTTTGTTCTGCAAACAATTTTCAAGTATGAAAAAAAAGAACACTGACCAGCATACTGCGAGGACAAAACACAACACAACAAAGCAGGCATTAAGAACAACTATGCAGTGAGGACCAGAGTTGTTAAAACTGCAACTTTCTAACATGTATGCTGAAGTAGACACATGCAGTACAAGAAGTATCACATAAGCAACTGCAAGAATATTTGCTTCATCAAGTGCAATGTATTTGTGCAACAATCCAGACATGGAGAATTGTGTCATGAGTATAAATGTCTTTTAGCCTACTTGTACGTTTGGAGGAAAAACAAAACAAAACAAAAAACAACAACACTGATTGTGTAGCAGCAGGTACTTCAAGTGCAAAAGGAAAAACTGTATGCTTTGTTTGCCACACAACAATAGACATTAAGAACTGTGGCATTAAGAACAACTATGCAGTGAAGATCAGAGTTATTAAAACTGCAACTTTCTAACATGTGTCCTCTATAGAATTATTTCAGTAAAAACAAACAACACTAGACACATGCATTACAAGAAGTATCACATAAGCAACTGCAAGAATATTTGCTCCATTGAGTGCAATGTATTTGTGCAACAATCCAGACATGGACATGGAGAATTGTGCCATGAGCATAAATGTGTCTTACGCTGCAAGTTTGGAAAAAAGACCAAACAAAACAAAAAAACAACACTGATCATATAGCAGCAGGTATTTCAAGTGCAAAATGAAAAAAAAAACTGTATACTTTGTCACACAACAATATACAGTACATTAACTCATTGAGTGCCAACCACGTAATTTCTCGTTTTTCGTTCCCATGCGTTGAGTGCCAAAAACGAGATTTTACGTTTTTTGCTTTTTTTTTTTAATTATGAAAATAGACACTTTAATACACATAAAGGGCCCTAGTTTCTTAGACCGAGCGAAGTCTAACCTCAGAGCAGCTTCGCCACGCCAACGGGGGGGGGGGGCGACCGCCATTCCGAAGGACTGCCATTCCGACGGTCTGCCAGTCCGAAAATTCCCGAAGGTCCGTCATTTCGAACTTCCCGAGGGGCCGCCGTTCCGAATGTGTTTTATTTTGAAAATTGACCGGATTCTCTCGTGGTTTGACTTCCTGCCCGGCTTGACACGACGCGCCGCGGGGACAGCGCCCGACCGGCCCCTCCCCCTCCCCCTCCCCCTCCGCCTCCAAAGTTTCACCCAGGTGCGAGTCTGATGCATTACATCCATGGTCTGATGCAGCCGCGGCACTCCTGCTGAAAATAAATGTCCTTGCTCTGTGCTTTGGTTAGGTTTAGGCAATGTAGAAAGGAGTTGGTTAAGTTTAGTAAAAAGGTTAGGTAGAGGCCAATAAAATCGCAGTTAATATGTATCTCCCCCGGGAGTCGAACCCTGATCCACCGCGTCAAAAGCAGATGCTCTGACCACTACGCTACCACCGCAAAAGGTGCTGTAAACCATTCAAGATTATTTCAGGTTCGGAATGGCACCCTTTCTTTCAGGTTCGTAATGGCACCCTTTTCCCATAAATAATTAAGGGTCGGCATTCCGACAAATTAAAGTAAACGTTCGGAGTGGCGGCCCTTCGGAATGGCACCCTGGAACCCCAACGGGGCGTGGACCAGGTCCATTTCGCAAGATTGGTGGGCCGCGCAGTCAGACTTAGACCAGCGCAAGCCCTCCCCTCGTCCCTCCCACCGGCGCAAACGGCGAAGAGGGAGGAGACAGGGCGGGAGGGAGACAGGAGGAGGAGAGAAAGGCGTGGAGTGGGTTTGACACAGCCGAGTTAGATCTTCACCAATCAAATGAGCTCCTCTCCTCACCTTTAACTGCGCGGAGGGCGATGCGCGCTGCAAGTTTGTCATTTTATACTTGGACATGGACGGAGGAGACAGCGACGCCAGAGGCCGAACCTCTCCCCGGAGGAAACAGCTGTTTTGGTCCAGAGGTCCGAGCACAGAGTGACCAATAATGAGTTTACTAATAATAATACAAATATCCTTAATCAGGTTTGATCTGATACACTGAGAACCCCTGCCCAATGTAAGAAACAACAACTAATAAACTAATAAAGAAACTCACATTTATTCAAACCCTGTGTAAGCAAGATGAGAGGTGTAATCACAACATAAACAAACACCATGCGTAACGGATGAAATCAGCGTAAAGGACTCTCTCTCTCTCTCTCTCTCTCTCTCTCTCTCTGTCCGTCTCTTTTTTTCTCTTTTTTTTCTGTGATAGAGATGCTGAGTATACTGTAGTAGGCTATATACTGACATCTGATACCGAGGCTGTGGTGGACTAAGAGAGATGAAGATTTGTGTTTTGTTTTTCATTACGGCTGCCTGATGCGGTCGCTCACGCTAATGAATTAATAAGTAAATAAATAAATAAAGCGATCATCACAAGGGCAGAGTGGTATCTCAACACGGCAGAGACATGCAGTCATCCACCCTCAGTCCTGCTTTTGGGACATCCACAGCTGCTTTTCAGTGCCAGTTCGTCCCTGCTGTGTTAATTCAGGTGGAGTTTCCATTACGCGTGCTACAGCCTTTGATCTCTGCTTTGATCTGACGTCAGATGTGACGGGACAATCTATATAGATATAAATTCACGTGTTGATTCCATTAGTTGCATTAAATAGTGGTTATTGTGGATATTTATTGCATTGAAATGTGCCTGGAACTGTGGAAATCTGCCTGTGAGGTCTTGGTGATGTGTGTGCACTGCAGGTCAGTCAGTCAAACTTCCACTGCACCTGCTGCGCTTCGCCCTGCGCTGAGAGTAGACCTGGTTGGAGGTGGCGAGCTTTCAGCGCAACCTCGGCGAGACATTTTCGCACAAAACTTCCACTGCACCAAGCTGAATCTGTGACGCCTCCCCCTGCTGCGCGGCCACGCCTATCTCAGCGCAGCGCGATCTACAAATCTCCCAATCTGACTTTGCGCTAGGCTGCGCTGGTCGAAACTTGCATTAGACCGGCTGCACTACCTTGCGCCACCTGCGCTGCGCCAGCAAACTAGGGCCCTATATGTAAATTTGGGGACTCTACGCCGAGCAGAACTGAAATAGATGACGATCAGTCTCATGACAGCTCATGATCTGGAAGTTTTAATCATAACTCAGCTTTTTCAAACGGAGTTCTGCGTGTGGATGCAGCGCAGCTGCTCCGCTCTCACCCGCGAGGCTGCAGCAGCTGGGAGCTGAAACAGGAAGCTCTCAGCCGACAGTCCCGCCCGGTTTTCATCTCGAGCAACACCGTGTCCTCCCCAAGGTCCTCCCGCGGTAAAATATGATGGTCTCTGGGCCAAAGCAGACCGCCGGCACCGACCCGTACCACAGAAGGACCGCGACCACCGGCGGGACTGGTGTTCCCGAGCCGCTGTGGCCGACAGACCCTCAAATTCCGCGGCGAGAGGCTGTGACACGGCACGGTGCGTCTGTGTTATTGTTGTTTAGTGGCGCCCCCCCCCCCCCCCCGCCCCCGATGGTGGTTTTGTGAATAGAACAACAATTGTTGTATATATTTATCTTACACGAGCCCTTTGATCCAGAAATGCGAGTGTCAGAAGAGCGACAGGCACAAACAGAGCACCTTTCATAAAAGACGCTCTATCTCCTTTTCTAGAAAAAAAGGAGGGATTTTGGTGAAACCTAGCCATGTTTAGCTTGACTTTTCTCAGGAACAGAGGCACGTAGAAACAAACGGTTTGTGGCCATTTGAAGCATACAGTTACACCTTTCAAATGAGCTACAGTATGTGTTGGTGGCAATAATATAGAATACACTATGGCTCTACATAAAAAGTCAAAAATGGTCGAAATTGCCGGTACACTTGACTAAAACTTTGGAAAGGAGCGCGGCACTCAATGAGTTAAGAACAGTAGCATTAAGAACAACTATGCAGTGAGAACAGAGTTGGTCAAAATTTCAGATACGGACATCAAGAATTGTGCCATGAGCATACATGTGTCTTACACTGCAAGATCATTTTTCAGCTTTTGAACCTTGGGAGGTAGCTCACTTCAACCCAAATTTAGCATTCTACCTGCTGAGTGAAGGTGAATGTGTTTTTTAAGCACCTTGGGTACTGCAGGTGGAGTGCGTAGGCATGGCTGTAGCCAGCTATGAGGTCACCGAGGACCGGACCTCTGTAAAAATTTCCGTGAGTAAAAAAACCTGGGGAACATAGGTACGCTCCCGGTTCAAACCCCACCTGGGGCAGTCCGCCCCGAACACAACAAGGGCCAGATAACATCGGCTACACTTTGTAGCCATAGATTATCTCCCAGCCAGCTTGTCAAGAATATCATGCTTCAGGGAGCGTGCCTATGTTCCCACAGCCCTATGTTCCCTCAGCCCTATGTTCCCTCTGGACTCTCTCTATCTATCTAGCCTGTCTAGCCTCTACCGGGTCTTTTTACTAAACTTAACCAACTCCTTTCTTCATTGCCTAAACCCAACCAATGGTGGGACCAAAGGGCTGAGGGAACATAGGGCCTAATTTCCAGTGACAACAAAAGTTAGAAATGAGGGAACATAGGGCTGAGGGAACATAGGGCTGTGGGAACATAGGAATGACCCCATGCTGGCTTCATATCCTTTGTCACTTTCAGGTAAGTGCTATCACAAAGATACATCAGATTTCCATGCCGTAATCTGTGTTCCACGTCCCTCCTGAGATGAGGTAGATAAGATCTCTGTGTCAGGCTGGCTGCTCATGTCATTGTTTATTTCACTTTGTGGCACTGGGATGAGATCAAGGACAGGAATAATTCTGATGGTAGGGGAGGTCAGAAATGTCTGTAAGGTTACAACGTGCATTGTTGAATTCAGGGTTCTCGTACTGTAAAGCGAAGTTGTAATCAGGTTCAACTGATTTCTTGAACCACTTTATTAAATCATCAACTGTATTGGGACCAGGAGTCATTGTCATTTTTCGTATGTCCCCCTCAAAATAAATAACTCTCATCGTCAGCTTCTGTTGTGTAGCCATCTGAGGAAAAAAAAGAAACATCAACAGTTTTAGCAAATAACTAATCTTGAGGGTCACCATAAGCTTCCCTTGTGGCCTACTTTGTATGCTGACAGTAGAAAGACATTATTTATATCAGGCATCTTAACCACACACATAGAAGGGCCATCAGGTCCTACTAGCATAGCTGGTAGGACTGAAAGTGCTCATGGTACCATGCGGTCAGTTTTCAAACAAAATGTCTGGGTTAGCTGGTAGCAACTTCAAACAAGTTGGTTGGCCCTGATGGTGTTTCGCTGACACTCCTTGAGGACTGTGCTGTCCAGCTGGCTGTGCCTCTCCGTACCATCTTGAACCTGAGCCTTCAGACAAGTAGGATCCCTGTTCTCCTTGAGGATGTAAATAATGCATACTGTACATATATTTACACAGCTTTGCAGAAGAAATTGTCGACCTTGTTGTGACACTTTTAGGCCCAATTCTTGTCATTACACTGTATCTGAGAGTTTTTGTGGCTGTCTCTCAAGCTCGTGCCATGTTCCTTGACATTGCAGCTGTCAAACTTCAGCATTTAGTAAATGTTAAACCTAAGAAATCTGAATTTACAGCAGCAAAGAATCTGGGTATTGTAGCAGTTGTGTTTGTGCTGTGTTTTTGTCCATATCATTGTGTTGCTCTGCAGTCAACAACTCACTTTGGCCATCAACTGGAGCCCTCAAACTTTGGTTGTTGAAATTTAACTCCTGTCTGAGCCCTGTGATCTACATTTTTTTCTACCCCTGGGTCAGAAATTCTGTCAAACTCATTGGTTCACTTCAAATAATGCAGCCTGGCTTCAGTCACGCCAAATTGATATAGGAAGCAACTTAAGTGATATAATCGCTACATCGTGGTGGGGTTTATTGATGAACATATTCATTATGAAAATTAAAAAGGAAAATATTGGAAAATGTTTTAGTAGTCATCAGTAGACCACCTCTATCTTTGTTTTATGTTTCTTTTAGTTGACCTTTGTGCTGATTGTGTAGTTGCACTGATTAAAGATTGCCCACAAGTAGGTAGATACAGCCAAAGTATGACATAGTCAGCCTTCTGAATAATTCAAATTTTAATGTGGGAAGGGAGGATGGAAAGAGATAAATCATCTCTATGACCAATATAGCATTAATCGGAAAGTCGTCAGAGCTCAGCAGTTTCTCCTCTGTCTGAATATGGAGGCCCCAGAAGAAACAGACCTCTGTTTTTCCCAGTTGAACATTTCCTGCAGGACAACAATGAATCATCATGCATTGGCTATGCTCCTTTTCACTGGGTTGATCTGCATCACTCTGCTCATTGTGGTCCTGAACCTCCTGGTCATCATCTCTATCTCCCATTTCAGGCAGAGATAGAATTTCTCTGCATGGTCTAAAGTTTATATTGTGGCTCCTTCTATGCAACATAATGTGTGATTTAGGTTATGAACAAAAACGTGTTAGATTTACAGGTTCCTATTTGATCCAATATGAAGATACTGCTTTGACCTATAGGCAACACAACTGATTTTAGTACTTTTCAGATAATTGCAAATATATGATTAAAAAAAGGATGAGTGATGAGTTCTCATATGCCCGACGACAGAAAATATTCTTCTCCTTGAGAATATAGATAATGCAAGGAAATAATGTCTTCCTATTTAGGCCTTTAATGGATGCTTATTCATGATTTGAAAATGCTTTTGCAGCTCTAATGCTGTGATGAATTTAAATCACAATGCTGGATACATTTTAGATTATAACTTTTATTTCTACAAACTCTACATGTAACAGTGTGCTCACTGTTGATAAAATATATATATATTCTCTCTTTTTTTTCAGGCAGCTCCACACAACCACCAACCTCCTTCTCCTCTCTCTGGCTGTCTCAGACTTCCTTGTTGGTTTCCTACAGATGCCATCTGAATTCCTCCTCTTCCAAGGCTGCTGGATGCTCGGTGACTTCCTATGTGCGGTCAATTACTTTTTCGGTTACCTTGTTGTCAGTGTTTCAGTAGGAAACATGGTGCTCATATCAATTGACCGCTATGTTGCAATTTGTGATCCCATGTTTTACTCCACCAAAGTCACTGTGAAAAGAGTTAACCTCTGCATTTGTCTGTGTTGGATATTTTCTGTTGTCCATAGTAGTTGGATTCTGAGGGATTTTCTCAGGAAACCACACAGGTATGACTCCTGTTATGGAGAGTGTATATATTTAAACAATTATGCTGAAGAAATCTTTGACCTTGCTGTGACCTTTTTAGGTCCCATTTTAATCATTACACTTTTGTATCTGAGAGTATTTGTGGTGGCTGTGTCTCAGGCTCGTGCCATGCGCTCTCACATTACAACTGTGACACTTGAGCGTTCAGAGAGTGTAAAACCTAAGAAATCTGAAATGAAAGCAGCGAGGACTCTTGGTGTTGTAGTAGTTGTGTTTCTTCTGTGCTCCTGTCCATATTATTGTGTTGCAGTTGCAGCTGTGACCAACACAATAGGGGAGTCTTCTGCAGCCATTGAAATTTGGCTGTTGTATTTCAATTCTTGTTTAAATCCAGTGATCTATGTTTTTTTCTATCCCTGGTTCAGAAAGTCCATTAAACACATTGTTACACTTAAGATACTGCAGCCTGGCTCCAATCAGGCCAGTTTCATGTAGGAAGGGACAGTGATTAAATCCACTGAAACCAGTTATATTTCTGAGGGGAAAATCATCCTAATGGCAGGAATACACTGCCTGTGTTGTGTGAGCTACTTTGCTGCTGCTGCCATCTTTAGAAAGTTTGCAGGTTGCTGGGATTAGTGGTTTTTATCTTAATTATTCATTAATTCCAGATTAATGTTTTCTTGAAAAAGCCACCTGTCTGCAGCTGTTCAGACAGTTAGATGAATTCCTCGGGGGGCTGGTAAGGTATTACAATTGATTATTACTGATATGATGTCATTGACATCAACTGGCCTTCATGCTGTCTATTTTTGATGGCAGACACATGTGAAAAAAAATGTGTGTTAAAGATTTGTAGCCTATGTACAAAATTGATAGTTTCAATTATTGTTTTCACCAGAGTCACTCTGATGATTGTAATTCACGTTCTTTGACAAGATAATCTAGGCTAATACAAAAGCAACATATTATGTTGAGCCTTTTTTTTTTTATTCCAGTTCAAGCATCAGTGATTTACTTGACTCAGACATGATGCTTTGCTTTTTTAAATAGTTAAATAAACATTTGTCGTCATCCTTTTTGTGCATTATTAAAATGGAAACCAGGTTGAAAATTACACAGCAGCCCCAAAAGTTGGAATAATTTTGTTTCAGACACTTTCCTCTTTCTAAAAGGTAGTTGCAGAATAAAAACTTTAAAGGGATAGTTCAGTATTTTGGCAAATTCGTCCATTGCCATAATCCCTATAGTCATAGGAGTACGTTGATTACCTTTATTTATCGGTGCATGTTGTTTTGGTTTTCCCTAAATTCAAACTCCAACAACTCTAAAACGCTCTCGCCGAGAAGTTGTGACCTACACATTCACCACACTATGAAATAATATTGGAACGTTACGAGACAGAGTTGTTTTCGAGGCAAATGCGTAACCAAAACTAAACTCCACAGCTGCTGGGTGGAGTGATTTCAAAAATGCAAGTAGTTCCGAGTATTTGCTTCATTTTGTAATATACATAATTATGTTATTATGCTGGCCTACCTCTTGTGCCGAAGTGGTTATCCAGCTTGCCTAAACAATCGAGAATAGACCAGACTGTGGCGTTGTCACTTATCTTTACTGAAGATGTCATGACTGTGAAACTGTAATACAAAATATCCACAGATACAAGTTTTTTTTTAAATGAACTTACACAAACAGAATAATAATCACAATGAGTGAGGTAAGTACAGACAACATAATATGAACAAAAAGAGAAAAAGTGTAGTAGAACGCCTCAAATCAATCAGAACAGCATCTGAGCTAAATGGCTAAGTCTGTGTCTCATACGTGGCTGAATTATTACAATGCACAAAATGAAAATGATTATGAAAATGATTGTAACACACAATCTTCATTTGAAAACTTACGAAACAAAAAAACTTGCAGATATGGTCTTCTGTTAGCCTGACAAGCCAGACTACAGTGGGAGCCACATAGAAATTCCCCTGCCATGCTGCTGCCATGCTGTTCCCATGCTGTCCCCATGAGAGTTCCAGCAGAGCTCCAGCAAAGTCCCAGCAGCTGGAGTGACCCCCTCCTTTTCCTGGGTGTGACTAGTTTTTACTGGAACTCCACCCATTCAATGAAATACATGACATGACCAGGAGATGGCGCTTCTCTCACAGAACAGTACATATCGCCAGAGGCGGCATTTAAAGTGCCGCCCGCTGGTGGTGAGTGGAAATTCACATAATTCATAGAACCACGAGTACATGTTTGATTTAAGAAGTGAAATTATAACAGACCTAGCTTCTGGAGATGCGCTGGCCACTGTTTTATCTGGAAATAAATTGTTGTAGCTAATAATAGCTACTGTCAATTTTTTTTATCACAATTTATTTACTGTGAATCTACATTTAAATAGGAAAAAACTAAGGGAGTGATGAAAGCCTTTTTAAGATGTTTGCAGTTGCAGGTATTCAGTGCATGCCTTCGACCAGGGAATTAGCATTATCATTGCTCAATCTTTTGTTTGCCCTAATGGGCCACCTATTGGTCACCCATTGTCACACAAATCGCACAGAGCCTGCAATGGAGCTCGCTGTTCAACTTTGAAGGAGGACCGGGGGAGGGGAGGTTATGTTGGAAGGCTAGCTGGACCAGACTCTCTCCTGAGCAACAACACACCCCAAACCCCTGAACATTCACACCTGCTCCAGAGCATTACCATCTCCAAGCATCCCCCACCACTTTGACTATGAATTGATTAGAAAATGAGCAGGTATTTCCTTAGAAGGTCCTGCTTTAAACATATATATTTTCATGATTATCTTACATTATTATCTATCTTACAAAATATGTTGTAATTTTGCAACAGTGCTTCATGGCAGAGGTTAGGAAAGGCACATGTGGCAAGGTGAAGAGGGTCCAGGGCGGGCTTCGAACCCCAGACTCTTGGGTAACAGTCATGTGCGCTAACCATTCGGCCAAAGGGACATCACCTTGGCCAAGTAGCCAGGGCGCATGATCAATAGGAGGCATAGTGACAGGACCCTCAACTGTCACACACACACACACACACACACACACACACACACACACACACACACACACACACACACACACACACACACACACACAGGATTGCAGATGGTCTGAACATATGGAGTCAGTGCTGGAATTTCATTTAACTCTGTACTTCCTCTGGATTAAATTTATTAATTAAATGTATTGATTTTTCACTATAATTTACTAGTTATAGCACAAGCCTATACTGTCAATCCCCCTATAAACCCCATTCCGATTTGATATCACAACTTCACAAAGTTGAAGACACCTGCTGCACCTAGTCTAATCTTTGTGTGACTGAATTATTCTGCATAAGACCCTGACTAATACTCATAGTAATGCTGCATTAGCATCAAAACAAAGTAGGCTAAATAAAAAATGATCATACATATGTAGTCTAAGAAAAAAAGTGGAAAAGTCAGGGGCCCACTTTAGTATTCTTTCAGGGGCCCCAGAATTCCTAGCAACAGCCCTGATTATCTGACTAACTTGCTTATTTCAAGTGGACCGGCGGATCAGCTGGTGTACAGTGCGCGCTGTATAGCCTACTGTATGATCTCTCGCTCTCTCTCTCTCTCTCTCTCTCCATCGGGCTGTACGTCTTCACAAGACACAGGTCGACGTGTGTGGGGTGAGATGGAAATAAGAGCAGAGCGCACCTTCGCTCTCATGTTGAGTTCCATATTAAGACAGGTGCGTCGGTGCCAGTAGATCATCGCGGAATCGCGCGTCAGGCATTTGGCTCTCCTAATGGGAATGGCTGGTTTGACGTGACTTTATCATTAAAAGTAAAAAAAAAAAGAGAGAGAGAGGGGGAGAGAGAGAGCTGTCAACCACTAGACGCGTCAGGTCAGCATAGCGCAGGGGGAGGGATATTAGTATTCTGTGGTGAAAAATAGACTCATTCGTGAAATTTTATTGAGAATTTTACAGAGGTGCACAGCGCATGTTTACGGTGTCCGGCGACTCTGACCCCTACACCGCAGCAGCCAGCAACAGACTTTTACAAAATAAAAGCATGTGAGCAACATGCATTAATGCGCAGTAAAATAAATGTTGGCGTTAATAGTTTAATGAGTTGCCATAACGCAACTTGCACAGCCCTAATAAATACACAAATGTAGCCCGTGGTTCTGAGACGTGACTCGCTGTGGTCACTAGAAATGTATTTATTTATTTGCGGATCGGGAGTGAATGAGCAAGCCAGAGATGCACAGCAGATTTCATGGTTGCCGACTGGCAAAAACTGAAAGAGGGGCTTGTACATAACTGTTTATATTACAGGTTTCACACAAACAAACAAAAAACATCCAGTAGCCTATGTTAAGTCTCAGCTGTGCCATGGCGAGGGCGCACGACGCACATGTGGTTTTAATTTATGAACCTCATAATTATTTCTCTTTCCTCTTGTTTGAATATAAGGGTGGTCACTTAGGACCACACTTTCATTTTACACATACAGTCTCATGCGTGTATAATCACGGACACGTTGACATGTTGTTTATTTATTTATTCATTTACTAGAATGCAAATTCTGTAGACAGGTAAACTGCGAGTGATATACATTTTTATTTGTGCTCTGTCGGTGTTTATTTATCTTTGAAGCTACATATAGATCGCCTGTTTTGGAGGCAATTATAGCAATTCATCTGAGGGAAAAAAGAAAGGAGGAGGAAAAGTGATTGACAGATTAACTCGGGTCAAAATCACTGCTCCTCCCCGTGGACAAAGGCGACACTGCAGCTGATTTTCACACGGGCTGCAGAGGGGCGTTAACAGTCGTGGCTGCGTTCACTACGTCATCGCGGGGGATTAAATTATCGCCACGGGCCAAGCGGGAGCCCGTCACGGACCCGCCACGTACCCATCACGGTCCCGCAGAGGTCCCGACAGGGACCAGGGGGAACTTCTAGGTGGCTACATCTGTATATCATTAACATGTATAGTCTGGAAACGAGCGGTAGACCTCGGCTCAATCCAGGGGGCGGGATGAAGGCTGTCTTTCAAATTGCCTCTGCACGCAATAGTGTAGCGCTACGACTAATCAGAGCAAAGAGCAGGATAGCCTGACAAGCCAATTAAAATGCATGTCGTCATCGCATTAAGCCCGCCCAACGACTCGCTACACAGAGTGCTGTGATTGGTGAACACAATCGGTGTTCGAGACTCAAAAAGTTCCTATGGCTCGTTTCTAGACCCACCTACAGAGCAAATATTTTTGCTGCCGCTAGGGTGCGTCTAGATTTCTAGGCTAGTCTTCTGTGGCTTCAATACCAAAATGAAATCTTCATACAGTGCAAAGACCAATGAAAATGGACTGCAGCACCAACCACCTCTCAAAACGGAAAGTGAAACTTAACTAAATGGGAGTTGAGACTGCATTCACCCTTGCTTCCATAGGGGTCAGTATAGCATCAGACAGCTTGGCATTCAGAGGACAGTTATTATTTCATAGTGTGGTGAATGCGCAGGTCACAACTTCTCCACAAGAGCGTTTTGGAGTTGTTGGATTGTTTATAGGGAAAACCGAAAGTATCGTGTGCCGCGTCACTGTGCCTCTCTCTCAAAACAACATTCACTGACAAATAATGATTATAGGGATTATGGGAATGGGCAAATTTAGCAAAATGTTGAACTATCCCTTAAATTTTAGCATGGCCTTCGATTAAAAACTTGCCGACAAGTCACCACAACTTTTTAATCTAAGGCCATGCTGGAATGAAAGCATTTTGGAATTTCCTCGAGGCCAACTGGAAGTCCTCCTCCATGGCCTCTCCGAACTTTTCCCAGACCCGAGTTTTTGCTTCCGTGACCGCCCGGACTGCCGTCCGCTTGGCCTGCCGGTACCCGTCGGCTACCTCAGGAGTCCCCCGAGCTAGCCAGGCTCAGTAGGACTCCTTCTTCAGCTTGACGGAATCCCTTACTTCCGGTGTCCCCCACCGGGTTCGGGGATTGCCGCCGCGACAGGCACCGGAGACCTTACGGCCACAGCTCTGGACAGCTGCGTCAACAATGGAAGCGGAGAACATGGTCCATTCGGACTTAATGTCTCCAGCCTCCCTCGGGATCCGGTCAAAGCTCTCCCAGAGGTGGGAGTTGTCCTCCTACTGCTGTTCGGCCCGTAGGCCGAGACAACGGTGAGAGACCTATCCCCAACCCGAAGGCGCAGGGAAGCGACCCTCTCGTTCAGCGGGGAGAACTCCAACACATCAGTTCAGTTCAGTTCAGAAAACTTTATTATCCCCCTAGGGGGCAATTTGTTGTACGGCAGGCAGAGCAACACCAAAACACAAACAAGTCAAATACAAAACAAAAACAAAACACGTGCATTTCAGTCACAACAGTAAGACTCCGGGCACCAGTGCCTCGGGGGGGAAGGGGAGGGGCAGGCTCACAGTGACTGATTTATAAAACCAATAGTGGTAGGCACAAAAGTATTCTTAAATCTATTCGTCCTTAGCCTAGGTACCATGTACCGGCGGCCAGACGGCAGGAGCCTATAATGGGAGGCCAGCGGGTGAACAGGGTCGGACAGGATCATCCTAGCTTTCCTAGTCGCCCTGGCTCTGTACAAAACAGAGAGCTCCTCCAAGCTTGTCCCTGCAATCCTGCCACACATCCTCACTATGCTACTGAGCCTATTTTTATCTTTAGCAGTGAGGGACCCAAACCAACAGATAAAAGAGAAGGTTAAAATAGACTCGATAAAACAAGAATAAAATATCTTCATAAAAGTGGTGTCTACCTTAAAACTTCTCAGCTTTCGATAAAAATACATACGTTGGTGAGCCTTTGTGCAAATGGCATCAGTGTTCGCCTCAAATGAGAGGTTGCTGTCAATGATAGTGCCCAGGTACTTATACTGTTGAACAGTGTCAACTGCCTGACCATGAATAAAAACAGGGGGATATGGCGGAGGTTTTTTCCTAAAATCAACAATGAGTTCCTTAGTTTTTAGAACATTAATTTTTAAAAATGAACTCTCACACCATGCGCTAAAATCATTAACCACTGGGCCGTGGGTACAATCTTGGTTATTTAAAAGAGACACAATCACAGAATCATCGGCAAATTTAAGAATGTGCCTATCAGGATGTTGACTACGACAGTCATTTGTGTATAAAATAAATAAAAGTGGTGAAAGGACACAGCCTTGAGGGGAGCCAGTGGAAGATAAAAGTACATCAGATAAAAAGCCATTTACTTTCACCCTCTGAGGTCTGTCGGTTAAAAAGTCAACAATCCAAGATACTAGGCCCCGGTCCAGGTTATATGAGTTGGTCAGGTGGTCAGCTAAAATGTGTGGCTGTATGCAATTAAAAGCAGAGGAAAAGTCAATAAAAAGGAGACGTGCAAAATTTTGTGCTCCTTCAAGATGACCCAAGACCAGGCTGAGAAGAGTGTTAACGGCATCCTCCACACTCCTGCCTGCTCTATACGCAAACTGCAGAGGATCAAGCCTGCTTTGCGTTGCGCTTAAAATCTCAGCTTTTATAATGCGCTCAAAGGATTTCATGACGAGGGACGTTAGAGCAACAGGCCGGAAGTCATTTGGGGTTTTTGGTGCTCTTATCTTGGGGACCGGGACAATGATTGAGTCCTTCCAGAGACGAGGGACACTGCAGAGCTGGAGGGAATTCCTGAAGATGAGGGTAAAGATGCCAGCCAACTCCTCTGCACAGCTCTTCAAAAGCCTACCACCAATGTTGTCTGGCCCAGGACTTTTTCTTGCTTTTACACCTCTGAAAAGTTTGCATACAGTGTCCTCTCTTATTTCAATGGGATCATCTGGCTGGGCAGTGGGAACATGTCTATATGCTGATAGCTCATTACTAAAATCAGCAATATTAAAACGATTATAAAAACTATTTAGATCACTGGCAAGCACATTATCTGACAAGCCAGCGAGGGAGATGGGGTTCCTAGTTGACTGCATGCCCATCATAGATTTAACAGCCTCCCATGCAGGTCTGGAATTACTAGAAGTGAGCTGGGTTTGCACCTTATTTTTGTACCTGATTTTGGCAAGTTTAAGTTCCCGCTTAACTTCCTTTTGTAATTCCCTACTGCGGGTAATGTCCCCCTTATTAAAACTAATGTTTCTCAAATTAATTATATTCTTAACTGACTTCGACACCCAGGGTTTATTATTGGGAAAAATAGAAATCAATTTCCTGGGAATTATCAAATCCTCACAAAAATTAATGTATGAGGTGACAGTTTCAGTCAGATCGTCCAAATCTGAACAAGTGTCCACAAATAAGTCCCAGTCTGTACAGAAAAGGCAGTCCTGGAGGCGCTGAGTGGATTCCTCCGACCAGACAGGAACCAATCTCCGCTCCGGTTTTGTTGCCTTCAGGACACTTTTGTACGTCGGACATAAATAAACAACACTGTGGTCAGAAGTCCCCAGGGGAGCCCTCGGGAAGGATTTATAGGCATCTTTAATTGATCCGTAGCAAAGATCCAGACAACGCGTATTCCTAGTGGGGCAGGTAACGTATTGGCGAAAG
Organism: Trachurus trachurus; assembly: GCF_905171665.1. Lineage (NCBI taxonomy): Eukaryota > Metazoa > Chordata > Actinopteri > Carangiformes > Carangidae > Trachurus > Trachurus trachurus. The sequence continues at coordinate 27,793,909 of NC_139899.1, read as the reverse complement.
TTAGGGAGTGACTTTCTAAGTGTACAATGATTGAAGTCTCCCATAATGAAGTTAGGGGCGTCCGGTGCAATGCTCTGAAGCCGGTGGACAGTGTCTGCAATAACCCGTGTGGCATTAGCGGCATTTGCCTTTGGGTGGATATAAACGAGGGTAATGAATAATTGTGGAAATTCCCTCGGAAGATAAAAGGGGCGGAGGGAAACAGAGAGAAGTTCAATATCTGGAGAGCATGTTGCCTCTCTGACAACTGAAGTGCTGCACCAGTGTTTATTGATGTATAAACAGAGACCCCCTCCCAGTGATTTCCCTGTCACTGTGGGGTCTCTGTCAAGACGCAGCGGTTCCCCGAAGCCATCGATAGCCAGGTCGGGGCTCAGGTCCTGCTGCTTAAGCCACGTCTCCGTCACCGCAATGAGGCAAGCACTTTTATACTCGGAGAGGAACTTTACGTTGGCTTGCAGGTCATCCACCTTGTTGCGGAGGGACTGTGCGTTGACAAGGAGGATCGAGGGCAGAGGGATCCTCCGGTGGCCCAGTCTTTTTAGCCGCTGCCGAACTCCACCACGTCTGCCCCTTCTCCTCACTCCGTGAGCCGACTGAAAAGCCGCACTCGCACCCCCCGGGGATGAGTCATGACGGACGATCTCCACAGGGAAAGACTCCCGGTCCACAGATCCTCCGCCAGCGTTCTGGAACAGCAGGAGGAACTCCCGTCCATACTGGCATGACTCAGTGGATACATAATGTCCTCTCAAAAGGCCCAAACAAAGCGTAAAAGCCAGGAGGTAATTGATCCACCATTTAATGTCCATAGTTGTGAGATCAATCAAGCCAAAGCAGCCGTCAGGGATAGGAAGGTAAGGATAAAACAAACAAAAGTTTGACACACACACACACGCTCACTCTGCTCTGCTGCCGCGTGTCGCCTCACCAGCGCCACTGAGCTGGAGAGCTATGAGCAAGCCCACACCAGCTCGCCGCCTCTCACCGCGGGCAACTCCAGAGTGGAAGAGAGTCCAGCCTCTCTCAAGGAGTTGGGTACCGGAGCCCAGGCTGTGCGTGGAGGTGAGCCCGACTATCTCTAGCCGGTACAGCTCAACCTCCTGCACCAACTCAGGCTCTTTCCCCCCAGCGAGGTGACATTCCATGTCCCTAAAGCCAGACTCGTTGTCCGGGGATTGGGTCGCGGGAGCCCCCACCCACGACTGCCACCCAAATCACATGGCACCGGCCCCTTATGGTCCTTCCCGCGGGTGGTGAGCCTACGGAAAGGCGGGCCCACGTCGCTTGTTCGGGCTGTGCCCGGCCGGGTCCCGTGGGCCAAGACCCGGCCACCAGACGTTCGCCTGCGAGCCCCGACCCCAGGCCTGGCTCCAGGGTGGGGCCCCGGTGACGCTGATCCGGGCGACGTGAACGTCCTCGATATTGTTCCACTCATAAGGGGTTTTGGAACCGCTCTTAGTCTGACCCGTCACCTTGGACCTGTTTGCCTTGGGAGATCCTACCAGGGGCATTCAGCCCCCGACAACATAGCTCCTAGGATCATTCGGGTGCTCAAACTCCTCCACCACGGTAAGGTGGCGGTTCAACCCCTGGTTCAGAAAATCTGTTAAACACATCTAAATCAACTCTTCTAAATCAATTCTGGAGGCTAAGAGATGTAAAAATAGGATTAATGTTCTCTCCTCTTGTTTTGATATGGTGCATTTTGGATGTTTTCTAGAAGGGTCAGCAGCTTCCTATTAATACACGTCACATACTTACAGAGTTCTGATTAGATCATGATGAGGTATGAACACTAGTGTAGAAAAAAAGTGAGAAGAGTGAAGTCTGCACACTGTATAAAGCTCCTCAAGTGTTTATTGTAGATCGTTTCGATACTTCGGTAAATTCACAGCTAAGAAACACTAGTGTTCACAATAGTGGAGTAGAGCATGCACATCCAAACGTGTTACAGGTGCAGGACTAACAAACAAAATCGACATCGAAAGAAAGAAGAGTGAAGTCTGCACACTGTATAAAGCTCCTCAAGTGTCTATTGTAGATCAACGTTTCGATCACAGTGGATCTTCCACTGTGGAACAGCAGTGTTTTGGGGGGATGTTTGGAATAGTGGTGTTTTGGAGTGGAGAGCTGTCCCTGTCATAATCATAGTAGGGGGGGGGGAGTTGTGTGTGTGTGTGTGTAGATGCTGAACCTAAATCTTAATTTACAGCTTACTAATGCACTTCCTTTAATCAAAAGCATCAAAACAACTCCCATTCCATTTCAGTGGCTTGCCTTGATGACAGCGGGTTTATTGCGGGAGTGAACCGCTGTCATCAAGGCAAGCAGTCGCTTCTGCAATAAACCCCCAATATGACCCTTTTTTGTAAAAAGGTCCGATGTTCCCCTTCTTTCCCAAAATGGGTCCTGTGTTCTCCGGGCGCAATAGGCTGTTGCGGGTCGATGGACTCTCTCTACTTATCTGGACTCTCTATCTATCTAGCCTGTCTAGCCTCTACCTCTACCTGATTAATCCAGGTGTGTCTGACCCTTGTGAGTACTCAGACACACCTGGATTAATCAGTTTGTCCAATAATGTGAGACAGGAAATAAAGGAGCTGGCTTAAGTTCAGGAAGTAGTGGAGCTGTGCATAAAGCCTATTGTTGGTGCAAGCTACATTTAGAACGGTGGAGCAGAGCGGCGAGCTGCTCAGAGCTACAGTACGGAGGCTGATGGAATTTCTTGGTTTCCCTCATCAAACTCATCAAATACACAATCCAACAACTCCAAAACGCTGTCGTGGACAAGTTGTGACCTGTAATAGAACATTACCAGACAGAGTTGTTTTCAAGGCAAATGCAGAGACTGCTTGCTGAAAAACTGCCCCTGATGGAACGCGCATCAGCGGTTTTGCATGAATTTATCTTGAAAACAACTCTGTAATAAGAAATATATATTATCTAATAAAATAACCCCACTGTAAAAAAAAAAAAATAGTCCCACCTCCCCAGACGTTAGCACTGCATGTCGTCTACCTCTGCTTTTTTTCAGATGAAAGTCACTGCTCAATCCACTCATCCCCAGAGGTACGGTGTGATGTAATCAGGCTTCTGATGAATAGTTAAAATTTAAATATGGGAGGGGAGGAAGAAAGAAATAAATTATCTGCATGACAAAGAAAGCTTTGAGAAAGCTGTCAGAGCTCAGCAGCTTCTCCTCTCTCTGAACATGGACATTCTGGAGGAAGATGAACTCTGCTTCCCAGAGCTCAACAACTCCTGCAGGAGGACGGCACCCTCTCCAACTGAGGCTACACTCATTTACACGCTGCTGTCCCTCATCATTGTGCTCACTGTGGTTCTGAACCTGCTGGTCATCATCTCTATCTCCCACTTCAGGCATAATATTTCTCTACATGGCCTACAAAATGTCTGTTTTTTAGTTCATGCTGTGCATCATACTGTGACATTTGAACTAATGATGAAAATGTTTATGATTTACAGGTTTCAGTTAGAGTTGCTTATTTGAAAATGTTCTTACAACTGTAATGATGCAGTTTTGATATTCTCTCTTTTCAGGCAGCTCATCACCTCTTTGTCCCATTTCAGGCAGAGATACATATTTCTCAGAATGATGTACAAAATGTTTATATTTTTGTTTCTTCCATGCAACATAATGTGACATTTAGGTTACTGGGTTGAAGAATTCACAGAAATAATGTTATCTTGTTGAATTCATTCTAGTCATTTGAAAATGCTTTTACAGTTTTAACACTGATGTGTTTCAACATATAAACATTTCTTTCACAACTGCTGCATTTAACAGTGTGTTCATTGTTGATATTTTCTCTTTTTAGGCAGCTTCACACCACCACCAATCTCCTCCTCCTCTCTCTGGCTGTTGCAGACTTCCTTGTTGGTTTGATGCAGATGCCATCTGAAATCCTCCTCATGCAGAGCTGCTGGATCCTGGGTGATGTTATGTGTGTTGTGATTTACTTTGTAAGTTACCTTGTTGTCAGTGTTTCAGTAGGAAACATGGTGCTCATATCAGTTGACCGCTATGTGGCAATTTGTGACCCCATGTTTTATTCTACCAAAGTTACTCTGAGGAGAGTTCAGTACTGTGTTGTTCTCTGTTGGATGTTTTCTGCTGTGCACAGTAGTTGGATGATGAGGAATTACCTCAAACACCCAGACAGGTATAGAATCTGTCATGGAGAGTGTATAGTGATAAGTGATCATGCTGAAGGAATTGTTGATCTTGTTGTGACCTTTTTAGGCCCCATTCTCGTCATTACAATTTTGTATCTGAGAGTATTTGTGGTGGCTGTGTCTCAGGCTCGTGCCATGCGCTCTCACATTGTAGCTGTCACACTTCAGCATTCAGAGACTATAAAAAGTAAGAAATCTGAACTAAAAGCAGCGAGGACTCTGGGTGTTGTAATATTAGTGTTTATTCTGTGCTGCTGTCCATATTATATTGTTGCTATTGTAATTGTGAACAGCTCAGTAGGGACATCATCTACAGCCACCGAGACTTGGTTGTTGTATTTCAACTCCTGTCTGAACCCTGTGATCTATGTTTTTTTCTACCCCTGGTTCCGAAAAGCTATTAAAAACATTATTACACTTCAGATACTGCAGCCTGGTTCTAGTCAGGCAACAATAATGTAGTGACAGACAAGCTGAGATCTGAAATTTCTGTGTCATTGAAAGTGACATTGTTCTTATCTATCTTGTAATTGTGCAAAGTATGGGAATTATTTTTACATTAATAACATTAACATGGAGGAAAAAAAACAAAAAAAACACTGTATGGTGGTTAAATACAAATTTATTTGAAGCCCAGCTGTCTCCTGCAGCAGAAAGCCTAGCCTGTAATGTGTCAAAGGATCAGTATGTTTTTGTCACAATTAATACTGTCATTACTTTCTTTTTTAATTATGCCATTACATTTGTATGGATTATAATTTGTCAAACATACCTGATGATTTGATTGATTTCGTCAGTATAAACTGTTGTTCCCCTCCACCCTCCCTCTGCAGCTAAAGCCTCACTGTCCTGTGTATTGATGAAACCATGACACTGTCCCTGGTGCTGAAATAACAGCGCTACACCAACACCTCCCCTGGTGTGAAATTGTCAAGTTGCAAATATCAAGTTCTCTCAGGATATTATAAGACATATTGTAGTAATGTTCACAGCAACCATATTTTCCTTAAGAAGTAGTTGCTGTTAAGAGTGAAATGCTGTGTAGTAATGCTTGAGTTTCATCACTACCACAAATAGAATTTAAGAAAATACAGGCAAATAGACAACACACCAACAACTTCAGAAAACATCTTTATCAGTTTGAATGTGAAAAATATGTTAAAACCACTAGGACTCTTTGTAGATCTAGTCAAATTACCCAACAGTCTCTCTCTTTCTTTCTTTTTTTTCTCTCTGACAGAAATCCTCTGCTGTCATGACTGGGCCTCCCAGAGGGACGGCTTCTCTCAGCAGTACAAGGGGTTTGCCCACTGCCTTTACAGAGCATGAGAAAACAATTCCCCACTGAGATGAGGTTTTCAAGTTTTCAAAGACTTTCTCAAAAAGCTGTAATTGCTTGAAACTTTACAATATAGAGTGATTGGCAAAGCACAAGAAATGGCCATAGTGCTCCCTCTACAGGCAGCATATTATATATTCAACCCAGTAGTCCTGTCCTAAGGTCTGCACTGTACATGTTTATAGAACATAACAAGCCGCAAATCAGTGTTTAGTTTGAAGGAGCCTTGTAATATTGAGGCTATGTACTGGTTTCAGCCAGTCGTGTATGTTTTTAATCTTTTTATTAAACTTTGCTTTGATCGTTAAGTCATACTTAACATTGTCAACAGGTAAGATCATTTGTGTGAGAAATGTGAAATTTGCAGACTCAGTTTGATATTGTTAAGCTTGAGAAACGCTAGTCAATGAAACACAAGGGTACTAGAAACACATTGATAGACAGACTGATGTAGCTAAAGAGTGACATAATCAGGCTTCTGAATGAATGAGTAAATTAATTGATAATTCACCCATCTTAACAACTCCTGCAGAAAGACAACACCCTGCTGACTCAGGCCACACTGATTTGGCTGACAACACATTGTTACACTTAAGATACTGTAGCCTGGCTTCAGTCAGGCCAGGTTAATGTAGTAAGTGATGCGATGAGTGAAACCAGTCATTTTCCTGTGATGAGGGACATGGACCACAGCCTCCTGAATGTTCATTGCTCAGCACCTGGACTATTAAATAAAATGTCTACAAAGTCCTGTGTGATCAAAAATGAATTTACAAACACACTTGTCTCCACCGAACAGCCTGAATATTTCACTCTTTCTGTTTGTGACTGTATATCTCTGTAATCTGACAACCAAAATCCTGTTTGGATGTCTATAGTAAGGCCTTAAAACTCATTCCTGAATGAGAACCACCCTAACCCCCTTACCACTGTTATCCACTAATAATAACAGGATATGATAAATAGTGGTAACTAAACATTACTCTAGTTCTACATAGCGCTAATATGGGCTTTGTCAATGTTTCAAGCCAATCAAGGCTTTACCACAATATTCTTGGACTGATCATTGCCCTCACAAAACCAGGGGATAAGAACTGCCAGATGTCCAGCCAATACAACTGTAACACATACCCCACTCATCTCCTTTGGAACACTTCAATTAATACCAAAAAGAAAACCAGCTAGTGCTGCATTTAGATTGCAATCCACATACCCCTGACCTATCATCAATAAAAGACTAACTCCATTTTGTACCTGTTGTGACCTCTCATGGCCTCCACAGCAGAAATGGAGGCCCTTAAAGATTGATGTTAAGAGAAACCAATATTAAAGCAGAAGTGAGTGATATATTTGTGTTAATATAAGTCTTAAATAGTTATATCTTCCGACAGCAATCACTTACATAGAGTGTTTGGACTGAAACACGAGTCTGTCAGTCACTCTGCTCTGCTCTGAGCCGAAGAGAAAACATTTATCGTATCCTACAGTTTTTATCCAATGAGGAGAGAGAACGGCATGCAGGGCTGTGTGTGCAGCCAAGGAACGCCGTGAATGTGGTGACGTAGCGACGAGGACTGTTATGGTGCGTTCAAGGAAACTCGTATTTTTCCGACCGTGAAGTGGTACCAGTTCGATCTGGTACGAGTTCACCGGTCGGAAGTTACGAGTGGCCGTTATAGTGACTTTCACCGGTAAAACAGGTCGGAAAAACACGAGTGGGTTGCCTGGAACGCTACAAAGTCGTAAGTTGTGACTTGAAGCTGTAATTTACGATTTCAAAAGCCTGCCTGGAACGCAGCATTAGCGAAAACGACCGGATCACTCACTTCTGCTTTAACCGCTAAAGGCCAGAACAAGGCTAGTCCAACAGCTTGGGCACCACCCACCTAATGACCCTGACACACCTACTACATACCAGCCAAACGGAAACTCCCCACACAGAATGAGACACCAAACCAGCAGCCATATCTTTGAAGAAGGAGAACAGGATGCAGCCATACAGAGATAATCAGCTGATGATAACATAACCCAGTCAAATATGTAATTAGGCCCAAAGAATTGGTACAAACTGTGGTCTCATATCCACAATGAATTACATCGCAAGTCTAATAAGCAAAATGTTGAGCTCCAGCTCACAGCAAACTGGACTTCCCATAAACCTATGTCCTCCTTAGCCTACATGACTGTCAGTTTAAAGGAGGAGGTCTATTTGTCCTGACCATCTCATGCAATCCACAGAAGCAAGTTCTGCATTGGTGCCCCAACACCGTTCTATGTACAACTGTTTGTACAACCTTTTTCAATAAAGTTAATTGAAAAGAAAAATAGTGCCCGAAAACCATATGGTCATGGTTACAATAATAAATTCAGCTTATGTCATTGTTTGGTTTGGTTTGGTTAAAAGCCAGCTGCCTGCTAGCATTGGGCCTGCTAGCCACCACTCCAAGCTTGTGCCTGCTGTGCATTTCCTGCTCTGGCTGGGCCGCAGCCTTCATGTCCCCCTTCAGCTAGGCCGCAGCCTTCAAGTACCCCTCTGGCTGGGCATCAGCATCCATGTCCCCTACCTGCGGTGAGGCAGTAGGTGGTCCAGCCGACTCCTGCTCCCCGTGCCTCGTCAGTGGTCCGGCCGACGCCTGCTCCCCGTGCCTTGTTGGCAGTTCGGCCAACTCCAGTGCTGCAGCTCCCCCTGGCGCCCTCTTTAGAGCTGCAGCATCCTCCGGCGTCGGGGGTCCCGGCAGACGCCACTCCCATTCCGGCGTCGGGGGTCCGGCAGACGGCACTCATGTTCCAGCGTCGGCGATCCCGGCTGGCGCCACCCCTGTTCCCTGTGTCCAGCAGGAGGCCTGTCCTGCTCCTGATTCCAGTGTCCAGCAGGAAGCCCATCCGGCTCCTGAGGACAAAACAACTCTGTCTCGTAATAAGTAATATATATTATCTAATAGCCCCACTTTAAAAAAAAAAAAAAATAGTTCCACCTCTCTGGACGTTAGCGCTGCATGTCGTCTACCTCTGCTTTTTTTCAGATGAAAGTCACTGCTCAATCCACTCATCCCCAGAGGTGAAGGTTAATCATGTGAACTGATGACCTTATATCTTTTAAGAAGCACATTCAGAATGTTGCAAAAAGTTGTTAAAGGGACAACAAGGAGTTTTGGAAAAGCGAAGCGTTTTCACACTACATTTATGAGCCTCCGCGCGCACCGTGAAATTCTTTGACCGGCGCAAGGCGAACTCATGTTTTCATTCAACAATAATTAAAGTCAGAGGTTCGAAGACAATCAGATACCGTCGTAGTTCCGACCATAAACGGCGATTTTGTGGCGTTATTTTCATGACTCGCCACGAAACCGAAAGTAAAAAAAGCTGGTCGGCTCGACCAGCATCTCCGCCACCACTAATAATAACAAAATAACGATAGAGACAAAATTATATATTTATCGAAAATGGGCCCATTAACAAGTGTGGGTAGCGCAGATTTATCCACATTAACGTGAGACTTTTTTATAACCAAATAGAAACTCCTCGTTGTCCCTTTAAAAATAATTTTAAAAATATATTTTTTAAGACTATGTTCCAATTTATAAAATCGAAAGTACGGAAGAGGATTAGGGCCACTGAGAAAAAGAAAAGTGAGTTATGAATTTTTTTTCTCTGAGAATTCTGAGATTAAAGTCAGAATACTAAACTTTGTTCTGATGGTATTTTATGAAGGTCTTTGCTGGTGTTAGCAGGTCACCATGTTTTGGGTTTTACTGATGAGAGTTTGGCATCTTTTTATTTTACCTTTGCATTCATCGTGACGTTGTACTTATCAACAGGTAAGACCAGTTGGGGTTGTGACTGTGACCAGTTTGAAATTGGAAATTTAGTTTGATCTTGTATTGAGCAACACCTGCAAATTAGTCACTCGCCTTTGATTGTAGCATATACAGACTAATACGGTGTGATGTAATCAGGCTTCTGAATAGTTAAAATTTAAATATGGGAGGGGAGGAAGAAAGAAATAAATGATCTGCATGACAAAGAAAGCTTTGAGAAAGCTGTCAGAGCTCAGCAGCTTCTCCTCTCTCTGAACATGGACGTTCTGGAGGAAGATGAACTCTGCTTCCCAGAGCTCAACAACTCCTGCAGGAGGACGGCACCCTCTCCAACTGAGGCTACACTCATTTACACGCTGCTGTCCCTCATCATTGTGCTCACTGTGGTTCTGAACCTGCTGGTCATCATCTCTATCTCCCACTTCAGGCAGAGATAATATTTCTCTACATGGCCTACAAAATGTCTGTTTTTTCGTTCATGCTGTGCATCATACTGTGACATTTTAACTAATGATGAAAATGTTTATGATTTACAGGTTTCAGTTAGAGTTGCTTATTTGAAAATGTTCTTACAACTGTAATGACGCAGTTTTTTGATATTCTCTCTTTTCAGGCAGCTCATCACCTCTTTCTCCCATTTCAGGCAGAGATACATATTTCTCAGAATGATGTACAAAATGTTTATATTTTTGTTTCTTCCATGCAACATACAGTAATGTGACATTTAGGTTACTGGGTTGAAGAATTCACAGAAATAATGTTATCTTGTTGAATTCAATCTAGTCATTTGAACATGCTTTTACAGTTTTAACACTGATGTGTTTCAACATATTAACATTTATTTCACAACTGATGCATATAACAGTTTGCTCATTGTTGATATTTTCTCTTTTTAGGCAGCTTCACACCACCACCAACCTCCTCCTCCTCTCTCTGGCTGTTGCAGACTTCCTTGTTGGTTTGATGCAGATGCCGTCTGAAATCCTCCTCATGCAGAGCTGCTGGATCCTGGGTGATGCTATGTGTGCTGCGATTTATTTTTTAAGTTTCCTTGTTGTCAGTGTTTCAGTTGGAAGCATGGTTCTCATATCAGTTGATCGCTATGCAGCAATTTGTGACCCCATGTTTTACTCCACCAAGGTTACTCTGAGGAGAGTTCAACTCTGTGTTTGTCTGTGTTGGATGTTTTCTGCTGTGCACAGTAGTTGGATGATGAGGGATTTCCTCAAACACCCAGAGAGGTATAGAGTCTGTCATGGAGAGTGTGTAGTGATAAGTGATCATGCTGAAGGAATTGTTGATCTTGTTGTGACCTTTTTAGGCCCCATTCTCGTCATTACAATTTTGTATCTGAGAGTATTTGTGGTGGCTGTGTCTCAGGCTCGTGCCATGCGCTCTCACATTGTAGCTGTCACACTTCAGCATTCAGAGACTATAAAAAGTAAGAAATCTGAACTAAAAGCAGCGAGGACTCTGGGTATTGTAATAGTAGTGTTTCTTCTGTGCTGCTGTCCATATTATATTGTTGCTATTGCAATTGTGAACAGCTCAGTAGGGACATCATCTACAGCCACTGAGACTTGGTTGTTGTATTTCAACTCCTGTCTGAACCCTGTGATATATGTTTTTTTCTACCCCTGGTTCCGAAAAGCCATTAAAAACATTATTACACTTCAGATACTGCAGCCTGGCTCCAGTCAGGCAAAAATGATGTAAAAGTATGAAAGTGACAGACAAGCTGAGATCATTTCTGTGTCATTGAAAGTGACATTGTTCTTATTTATCCTGCACTTCTGCAAAGTATGGAGAATTAACATTAATAACATTAACATGGGGAAAAAAACACTGTATGGTGGTTAAATACAAATTTATTTGAAGCCCAGCTGTCTCCTGCAGCAGAAAGCCTAGCCTGTAATGTGTCAAAGGATCAGTATGTTTTTGTCACATCTGATACTATCGTCACTTTTTTTTATTATACCATTACATTTGTGATGGATTATAATTTGTCAAACAGGCTACTTGATAATTTGACTGATTTTTTCAGTGTATTCATAGACACGTCAGTATAAACTGTTGTTCCCCTCCACCCTCCCTCTGCAGCTAAAGCCTCACTGTGCTGTGTATTGATGAAACCATGACACTGTCCCTGGTGCTGAAATAACAGCGCTACACCAACACCTCCCCTGGTATGAAATTGTCTCTAAAGCAAATATCAAGTTCTCTCAGGATATTTTGAGAAACAAATTGTAGTAATGTTCACAGCAACCATATTTTCCTTAAGAAGTAGTTGCTGTTAAGAGTTAAATGCTGCGTAGTAATGCTTGAGTTTCATCACTACCACAAATAGAATTTAAGAAAATACAGGCAAATAGACAACACACCGACAACTTCAGAAAACAGCTTCATCAGTTTGAATGTGAAAATATGAAAAATATGTTAAAACCACTAGGACTCTTTGTAGATCTACTCAAATTATCCAACAGTCTCTCTGACAGAAATCCTCTGCTGTCATGACTGGGCCTCCCAGAGGGACAGCCTCTCTCAGCAGTACAAGGGGTTTGCCCACTGCCTTTACAGAGCATGAGAAAACAATTCTCCACTGAGATGATACAAAATAATTAACCTTATCTGCTGTTCTTGAAAACCCCTTCTATTGACAAACTGGCCAAATCAAGGTGTACAAAGCTTCCAAAGACTTTCTCAAAAAGCTGTTAATTGCTGTCAAAGGTGCTCGGACAGACTTATGAATACTTTACAATATAGAGTGATTGGCAAAGCACAAGAAATGGCCATGGCGCTCCCTCTCCAGGCAGCATATGATATTTTCAACCCAGTAGTCCTGTCCTAAGGTTTGCACTGTACATGTTTATAGAACATAACAAGCCACAAATCAGTGTTTAGTTTGAAGGAGCCTTGTAATATTGAGGCTATGTACTGGTTTCAGCCAGTCATGTATGTTTTTAATCTATTTATTAAACTTTGCTTTGATCATTAAGTCATACTTAACATTGTCAATGGGTAAGATCATTTGTGTGAGAAATTTGAAAATTGCAGACTCAGTTTGATCTTGTTAAGATTGAGAAACACTAGTCAATAGATAATTATATATGAGGTGCAACATATTGATAGACAGACTGATGTAGCCAAAGAGTTACATAATCAGGCTTCTGAATGAATAAATAAATAATTCACCCAGCCTAACAAGTCCTGCAGAAAGACAATACCCTTGCTGACTGAGACCTCACTCATTTTCAGTTTGCTGTCCTTCATCGTTTTGCCCACTACAGCCATTAAGATTTGGCTGTTGTATTTCAGCTCCTGTCTGAACCCTGTGATTTATGTCTCTTTCTACCCCGGTTAAAAAAAAAAAAATTAAACGCATTGTTACACTACAATGCAGCCTGGCTTCAGTCAGGCCAGGTTAATGTAGTAAACGATGGGATGAGTGAAACCAGTCATTTTCCTGTGATGGGGGACTTATTCATAATCAGGCAACATGGACCACAAGTACTGTATGAGCTGTATGTATGATCAAAAATGAATATGCAAGCACATTTGTCTCCACCCAACAGCCTGAATCTTTCAATCTTTCTTATTAGTATGAATTCATTGTCATAGTGTCACCCATCACCTATTATGATGCTATCTAAAACTCAGTCCTGAATGAGAACCAGATTTTAGAGTGCAGTAAAAGTATAGATTGTATTTATTTACTTCCAAAACAAACATTGTTACCACTGTTATCCACTAATAATAACAGGATATGATAAATAGTGGTAACTAAACATTACTCTAGTTCTACATAGCACTAATATGGGCTTTGTCAATGGTTCAAGCCAATCAAGGCTCCACCACAGTATTCCTGGACTGATCATTGCCCTTACAAGATAATGTCCACCAATACAACTATAACGCATACCCCACTCATCTCCTTTGGAACACTTCAATTAATACCAAAAAGAAAACCAACTAGTCCTGATTTAGAGTGTAATCCACATACCCCTGACCTATCATTCAGAAAAGACAAACTCCATTTCGTACCTGCTGTGACCTCTCATGGCCTCCACACCAGAAATTGAGGCCCTTTAGGATTGATGTTAAAGGGATAGTTCAACATTTTTGAAAATTGGCCCATCGCCATGATCCCCCTAGTAATAGCAGTAGGTTCGTTACCTTTAATTGTTGGTCCAAGCTGCTTTTAGATCGGGGGAGAAGAATACCGAGCGGCGCAGCTACACTACGGAGGCTAATGGAATTTCTTGGTTTTGCTCATCAAACTCAGCAAATACACAACCAAAAAACTCAAAAACGCTGTGGTGGACAAGTTGTGGCCTGCACATTTACCACGCTATGAGATAATAGCGGAAAGTTGCGAGATGGAGTTGTTTTAGAGGCAAAGTCGGACTTGGTTGCTCGGCGGAGTGATTTCAAAAGCGCCTGTTTACTGCAGATACGTCCGTATACTACGGCACTGGCTGAGGTGCGCACACTGTGTCCCTCCGACCAGTGGTTCACTGAAGAAAGTAGTTCCGAGTATTTGCTTCACTTCTCTTAACTTTCCGCTATTATCTCATAGCGTGGTAAATGTGCAGGTCACAACTTGTCCACCACAGCGTTTTTGAGTTTTTTGGTTGTGTATTTGCTGAGTTTGATGAGCAAAACCAAGAAATTCCATTAGCCTCCGTAGTGTAGCTGCGCCGCTCGGTATTCTTCTCCCCCGATCTAAAAGCAGCTTGGACCAACAATTAAAGGTAACGAACCTACTGCTATTACTAGGGGGATCATGGCGATGGGCCAATTTTCAAAAATGTTGAACTATCCCTTTAAGGGAAACCAGCATTAACTGCTAAAGGCCAGAACAAGGCTAGTCCAACAGCTTGGGCACCACCCACCTAATGACCCTGACACACCCCCTTCATACCAGCCAAATGGAAACTCCCCACACAGAATGAGACACCAAACCAGCAGCCAAATCTTTGACATACAAGTCAACATAGATAAAAGAGGAAGAACAGGGTGTAGTCAAACAGAAATAATCCTCTGATGATAACCCTGTCAAATTGCAATTAGAGCCAAAGAATTGGTACATTGTCGTCTTAGAAGGCAAGGCAAGGCAATTTTATTTGTATAGCACAAACAGTTTGTCTCAAAGGGCTTTACATGGCATCATAATAACATCCTCTGCCCTTAGACCCTCATATCGACTGAGGAAAAACTCCATAGAAAACAACGATGAATTACATCACAAATCCAATAAGCAATAGCTGAGCCACAGCAAACAGCTAACTGGACTTCGTCTGTCCTAACCTATAAACCTGTGTCCTCCTTCACCCAAATGCTTGACAGTTTAAAGGAGGAGGTCTATAGAGATCATTTGTCCTGACCCTCTGATAACAATCCACAGATGCATGTTCTGAATTACTGCCCCAACACCTCTTTATGGTAATGGTAATATTTTTTTTTTTTTTTTTTTTTTTAGTTTAGTTTAGTTTATTTCAGTCAATACATGTCATTAAAAGAAAAGTAACAAACCAGAAAGAAAAAAGTAAATAAAGAAAAACATCAATCAGAATAAACAATAAGTAAACAGAAAAAGAAAATTTGGACCGAAAAGGCATAGGCTGAAGCATAGCTTATTACGCCTACCCTGTTACAACTCTGATTAATTAAAAAATAAAAAATAAAAATTTAACAATTGTACAATTTGTTATTTATTAATAAAAGAAATAAGCAATCACAAAACAGTAAAAAGAGAGAAGCTGCTTGATTCGATTTCCCTTTCTTCTTCCTTTTCTTTCCCTTCCTTTCTCCTCTCCTTTCCCTTCTTCCTCCCCTACTTCCTTCCTCCTCAAAAGAAAAGAGGAAAAAAAAAAAAAAAAAAGACAATCAAACATACAGAAAACAGAACAGAAATAGCAGCAGCATAGCACGTGTCAACACTCATTACTCTAACTTATATAAATTAATCATCCTGTTTTTAAGTATTTTTTAAAATAAGATTATGGTATTACATGTTTTTAAGTCATTCTCCAATTTGTTCCACAAATTAACAGCTGTTACCGTAATGCATTGTAATTTGGTGTTGGTTCTTGTTTTTAACTTTCTAAATATACATACTCCTCTGAGATTGTAATGGCTTTGTCTTAAATTAAACATTTTCTGAATACATTCGGG
The DNA here is from genome assembly GCF_905171665.1 of Trachurus trachurus. NCBI lineage: Eukaryota > Metazoa > Chordata > Actinopteri > Carangiformes > Carangidae > Trachurus > Trachurus trachurus. The sequence goes on along the minus strand of NC_139899.1, from coordinate 27,778,378 downwards.
CAGCAAGTTGTTGCAAATTTTCAACATAAGCTGTGCAGTTTTGAAATCCACCAGTTGTTTGAATTTGAGTTCGTTAGAATTAATAAATAATTGATTGGTTGGATGCCTATAGTCGACTTTGTTTATAAGTCGCATTGCTTTTTTTTGAAGTAAAAAAATAGGTTTGGTGATTGATTTAAATGTGTGTCCCCACACTTCTATACAATAAGTTATGTATGGTTTTATTAGTTATTTATTAATAATACGTTAAGCTCATCTCATGGTTTGGTTTAGGCAACACAACAACTTCTATATTAGAGTTATGGACAGATTAGAGGTTGTCCATCCTCAAGGTTAGAAGTAGGGCTGCACAATTAATCTTATGTTCATCGCCATCAGGATGTCAACATGCACGATAAACACATCACAAAAGGCTGCCTGAAATGTGATGAGTACGTTTTATTTACAGGCGCCATGTCTTCACACTCACACACACCTGTAACCTGAGCTACACTGCTAAACGCACTGTAACAACAACGGCAGACTTCCGTCAGGTCCCTCAGATACCGCATGAGATTTGGCATCGATCGACATATTTCTACGGAAACAACTTCTCAAGGTTAGTCAACTTATAATGGTTGGAATTTGTTTAGAACACACAAGCTTTCCATGCTTCTTCTCTGTTTTTGCTGTATTTGTGTGGTAGTGTTACAGCGCCACTACAGGCCAGGTATGTACTACAGCATATTGAGTGATTTTCAGAAAGACGCAGAAACTATATGGTTAATATGCACACCTGAATATTTGCTTAATTATCGCTAGTCATATCATCATTGCAATATTGAACAGTGTCATCGCACATTTTGCTGATATGGTGCAGGCCTAGTTAGAAGACTGTTGTTGTCTTGGATACAATGATAAATATGCATCTAAGTTTGTGGACTGGTCATGACTCAATGAAACAATAACAACTACTTTCTTATGAGAAATTCTGTCAAAGCCTGGTGTTTGGTATTGTGTCACCATTTCTAACCTTTAGCTAATGCTAGCATCATTGAGTTATGCTCCACACCAATGTTTACGGAGAGCAAACGTGATAGCCAGTAACCAATGGAAACAGACATGTAACACAATTTACCCATTAAGTTACTTACTACCATCAAGTAAATTGCATTTAGAAGTTATGCTAGTTATGGGTCAATCTGGAGATGGGCATAGTTCTCCCCATAAACCATAGCAGTGTTGGCCCCTGGGTTGGACAGGGAGAGAAACTTGGCCTTGGACTAAACCAAGAGGGATGGCAGCATGAAGCACAGTAACAGAGCTGGTAGAAGCTTAATAGATTGATAGATATGACCACAGTATGACATACTCAGCATCCTGAGAGGATGGCAACTGAATATGGGAGGAGAGGGAAAGATATAAATGATCTGTACAACAGAGCTTCCCTTAGAAAGCTGTCAGAGCTCAGCAGCTTCTCCTCTCTCTGAATATGGAGGCACTGGAGGAAACTGAATTCTGTTTTTCCCAACTCAATAATTCCTGCAGGAGGATTATGTCTTTTCTGACTGAGGCCACACTCATTTACTGTCTGCTGAGCTTCATCACTGTGCTCACTGTGGTTCTGAACCTGCTGGTCATCATCTCTATCTCCCACTTCAGGCAGAAATAATATTTCTCTGCATGGTCGACAAAATGTCTGTTTTTTTAGTTCATGCTATGCAACATAATGTGGCATTTGAATTAATGATGAAAAAATTTTGATTTTCAGGTTCCAGTTAGATTAGCAAACTGCTTATTTGAAAATGTTCTTCTGCTGTAATGTATTTACATATATTGTTGCAGTACAGATAGCTAATAGGTGTAAATGTATGACCCCTGCTAACACTTATTTCTAACACTGCTACATGTAACAGTGTGTTCATTGTTGATGTTCACTCTTTTCAGGCAGCTCCACACCACCACCAACCTCCTCCTCCTCTCTCTGGCTGTTTCAGACTTCCTTGTTGGTTCCATGCAGATGCCAGCTGCAATCCTTCTCTTGGAAGGCTGCTGGATCCTGGGTGATGTTATGTGTGCTGTAAATTACTTTTTTGGTTACCTAGTTGTCAGTGTTTCAGTAGGAAACATGGTTCTTATATCAGTTGACCGCTATGTGGCAATTTGTGACCCCATGTTTTACTCCACCAAAGTTACCCTGAGAAGAGTTCAATATTGCGTTTGTCTGTGTTGGATGTTTTCAGCTGTGCACAGTAGTTGGATAATAAGGGATTTATTAAAAGAACCAGACAGGTATAAAACCTGTCATGGTGAGTGCGCAATCATCAGTACTTATGCTGAAGAAATTGTTGACCTCGTTGTGACCTTTTTAGGCCCCATTTTAGTCATTACACTTTTGTATCTGAGAGTATTTGTGGTGGCTGTGTCTCAGGCTCGTGCCATGCGTGCTCACATTGCAGTGGTCACTCTTCAGCATTCAGAGACGATAAAAAGTAAGAAATCTGAAATGAAAGCAGCAAGAACTCTGGGTGTTGTAGTTGTTGTGTTTATTCTTTGCTCCTGTCCATTTTATTGTGTTGCTCTAACAGCTGTGAACAGCTCGATAAGAGTAACATCTGTAGCTGTTGAGTTGTGGTTTTTGTATTTTAACTCCTCTCTGAACCCTGTCATCTATGTCTCTTTCTACCCCTGGTTCAGAAAATCTATTAAACACATTGTTACACTTCAGATACTACAGCCTGGCTCCAGTCAGACCAGGTTCATGTAGAAAGCGATGCACTGAGCGAAACCGCTTATATTTCTGTGAAGGGAGAGTTATGTTGAGTCCAATAACCTGAATGTACATTGTTTAAAGGCTGCTGATTTAAAGAAATGCAGAAAAAGTACAACCTGAAGCTTTCACTCTTACTGTTTGTGACTGCATGTCTATGTAATCTGACAACCATAATCCTGTTTGAATGAGTGAAGTAAAAAAAAAAAAAGGTAATTATATAATAAAAACCATATTGGTAGGAGTTCATTCTCATAGTGGCACCCATAACATATCATATATATATATATACATACATGTCCTGAATGAAAACCAGGTTTTAGGGTACAGTAAGAGAATAGATCATATTTAATTATTTCAAAAGTCTAGTCTATTTCTATGAGCATATGCGTTAAAACAAGGCTCCACCACAGTACCCTGAGCCAGGCCATTGCCCTCACACAATCAGGGGGTAGGAGCTGCCCACTATATCAACCTTTACCACTCTAACACATACCCCACCCATCTCCCTTTTGAACACATAAAATAATACAAAAAGTCCTGGAGTTAGGGTTATGCACATACTCCTGAAATATCATCCAGAAAAGACCAACTCCATATCATAAGTGTTCCACACTCTAACAGGACTCACCACTAATCAATTCTAAAAATGAAGGCCCTTAAGGATTGATGTTCAGGTTTCCTGTTGGGATCCCAGCACTGGTAAGGGCCAGAACAAGGGCAGTCCAACCACTTGAACACCACCCACTTAATGATCGTGACACGCCCTCTACATACCTACCACACCAGCTGAATTGAAACTCCCCACACAGAATGAAGACCAAGAGAGCAGCCAGATATTTGACGTACAACTCAACATAGATCAAAGAGGAAGAACAGAATGTAGTCAAACAGAAATAATCCTCTGATGATAACCCTGTGAAATTGCAATTAGATCCCAAAAAAATGGTACAAACTGTTGTCTCAGAACCACAATGAATTACATCACAAATCTAATAAGCAATAGCTGCGCCACAGTAAACAGCTAACTGGACGTCCTCTGTCCTATCCTATAAACCTGTGTCCTCCTTCACCCAAATGCTTGTCTGTTTAAAGGAGGAGGTCCATAGAGATAATTTGTCCTGACCCTCTGATAACAATCTACAGATGCATGTTCTTAATTATTAACCCTCTTTATGGTAATGGTAATACATTTAGCTTATGTCATGGTTTGGTTTGGTTTGGGCAACACAACAACCACTATAAAGTTTATGGACAGATTAGGAGTTGTTCGTCCTTAAAGGTGTACAGAAATAGCCGTTTGTCCCGTTTGTCGCGCCAGGTTGTCACGAGTTGCCGCACGAGTTTACCCGAGTAAGGAAAACGAATTTGATTGGTCGTTATCGAGCAGGCGGGATATTCAAAGCTTGGGGCGAGACCAAGCTCGGTGTGTGTGTGTGTCTCAAACGTTTGATTGACGGATGATGGATCCAATATCAGTGGCTGATGAATCGTGAGCAGGCTGACGTATGAGCCGTGCGCCTGCATTATCCAATGCGGAAAAAAAATACCACACTTTCATCCCGGATTTAATCAAAAATAGAATTTTGTTCGCAATATTGAACAGTGTCATCGTACATCAGATATTTTGCTGATATCGTGCAGGCCTAGTTAGAAGACTGTTGTTGTCTTGGATACAATGATAAATGCAGTTAAGGTTGTGAGCTGGTCATGAATCAATGAAACAATGACAACTGCTTTCTTATGAGAAATTCTGTCAAAGCCTGGTGTTTGGTATTTTGTTACCATTTCTAACCTTTAGCTTATGCTAGCATCATTGAGTTATGCTCCACACCAATGTTTGTGGAGAGCAAGCTCGTGATAGAAACATTTGTTCATTTGTTCATAATATAGGTACAGTGGGTAAGCTAATACTGTCATGTCTGCTACAGCCAGTCACCAATGGAACACACTTTACAATTTACCCATCAAGTTACTTGTGCATTTTTTCTGTCTTTATTCAAGGCCACTAGTCATACCCCCCCCCCCCCCACACACACACACACACACACACACATACACACACACACACACACACACACACACACACAAAACCACAAACTGTAGTTGTTGTTTTTGTTGTTTACACCTTGTTTTGTCTGTTGTCTGTCCTGTATTGTCTTCTATTGTAAAATAAAAAACTTGTGCATTTAGAAGTTATGCTAGTTCTGGGTCAATCTGGATCCTTTTAGATGATCATAGGTTTCCCCATTTTGATAAAACCATTGCTGAGTGTCGGCACTCAGGGTTGGACTGGGAGAGAAACTCAGCCTTGAAATAAACCAGTAGGGATGGCAGCATGAGGCACAGGAAAAGAGCTGGAAAAAGCTTGTTAGATATAGACAGGGCCACAGTATGACGTACTCAGCATCCTGAGAGGATGAGAGTTGAATATGGGAGGAGAGGGAAAGATATAAATTATCTGTATGACAGAGCTTCCCTTAGAAAGCTGTCAGAGCCCAGCAGCTTCTCCTCTCTCTGAATATGGAGGTCCTGGAGGAAACTGAATTCTGTTTTTCCCAGCTCAACAACTCCTGCAGGAAGATAACCCTGCCAAATGAGGCTACACTCATTTACACTCTGCTGTCCCTCATCATTGTGCTCACTGTGGTTCTGAACCTGATGGTCATCATCTCTATCTCCCACTTCAGGCAGAGATAATATTTATCTACATGGCCTTCAAAATGTCTGTTTCTTAGTTCATGCTATGCAACATAATGTGACATTTGAATTAATGATGAAAACATTTCTGATTTACAGGTTCCAGTTAGATTAGTAAACTGCTTAATCATAACTGTAATGTTAATAATAATAATAATAATAATAATAATAATAATAATAATAATAATAATAATAATAATAATAATAGATTTTATTTGTATGGCGGCTTTCATGGCACTCAAGGTCGCCTCACAGAAAATAATTACATACAGAACATCTCATAATAATAGTGCAAAAAACACAGCATAAAAAAAAAATGTTGTGATGTATTTATGTATATTATTGCAGTACAGATAATTTGTGTAAAATTATGACCCCCGATAACACTTATTCTAAGAACTGTTATATACAGTATAATGGTGTGTTATTGTTGATATTCTCTCTTTTCAGGCAGCTCCAAACCACCACCAACCTCCTCCTCCTCTCTCTGGCTGTTGCAGACTTCCTTGTTGGTTCAATTCTGATGCCAGTTGGAATCCTCGCCTTGGAAGGCTGCTGGTTTCTGGGTGATGTTATGTGTGCTGTGACTTACTTTTTGGGTTACTTCATTGTCGGTGTTTCAGTAGGAAACATGGTTCTCATATCAATTGACAGATACATGGCAATTTGTGACCCCATGTTTTACTCCACCAGAGTTACTCTGAGGAGAGTTCAACTCTGTGTTTGTCTGTGTTGGATATTTTCTGCTGTTCACAGTAGTTGGATACTGAGGGATTTATTAAAACAACCAGACAGGTATAAAACCTGTCATGGTGAGTGCTCAAACATAAATACTTATGCTGAAGAAGTTCCTGACTTTGTTGTGAACGTTGTAGGCCCCATTTCAGTCATCACAATTCTGTATCTGAGAGTATTTGTGGTGGCTGTGTCACAGGCTCGTGCCATGCGCTCTCACATTGCAGCTGTCACACATCAGCATTTAGAGACTATAAAAAGTAAGAAATCTGAAATCAAAGCAGCAAGGACTCTGGGTGTTGTAGTAGTTGTGTTTATTCTTTGCTACTGTCCATATCATTGCCTTGCTCTTGCAGCTGTGAACAGTTCATTTAGACCATCTGCAAACATTGAGTATACTATAATATATTTCAACTCTTCTCTGAACCCTGTGATCTATGTCTCTTTCTACCCTTGGTTCAGAAAATGTATTAAACACATTGTTACACTTCAGATACTGCAGCCTGGCTCCAGTCAGGCCAGGTTCATGTAGAAAGCATGGACTGAGCGAAACCACTTAAGGGAGAGTTATGTTGTGTTCAATAACCTGAATGTACATTGTTCAACAGCTGCTGAATTGAAGAAATGCAGAAAAAGCACTAAAAATGAATTTACAAATACACTTGTCTCCACCCAACAACCTGAAGCTTTCAGTCTTTCTGCTTGTGACTGCATGTCTATGTAATCTGACAACCATAATCCTGTTTGAATGAGTGAAGTAAAAATAATAATAATAATAATAAAAAAAAGGTAATTTTATAATAAAAAACCTTATTGGTAGGAGTTTATTCTCATACTGGCACCCATAACATATCATAATGCTATCTAAAACCCTGTCCTGAATGAGAACCAGGTTTTAGGGTACAGGAAGAGAATAGATTTCAAAAGTCTAGTCTAGTCTATTTCTATGAGCATATGCGTTAAAACAAGGCTCCACCACAGTTCCCTGAGGCAGGCCATTGCCCTCAAACAATCAGGGTAGGAGCTGCCCACTATATCCACCTTTACAACATACCCAAATCATCTCCTTTTTGAACACATAAAATAATACAAAAAAACAACAACTAGTTCTGCAGTTAGAGGGTTATGCACATCCTCCTAAAATATCATTCAGAAAAGACCAACTCCATAGGCCTTACATGATTCACACTCTAACAGGACTCAACACTGGTGAACTCTAAAAACCAAGGCCCTTAAGGATTGATGTTCAGATTTCAGCACTGAATGCTAAGGGTCAGAACAAGGACAGTCCAACAGCTTGGGCACCACCAACCTAATGATCCTGACACGCCCTCTACATGCCTACCACACCAGCTGAATTGAAACTCCCCACACAGAATGAGACACCAAACCAGCAGCCAAATCTTTGACGTACAAGTCAACATTGATAAAAGAGGAAGAACAGGGTGTAGTCAAACAGAAATAATCCTCTGATAATAACCCTGTCAAATTGCAATTAGAGCCAAAGAATTGGTATATTATCGTCTAAGAAGGCAAGGCAATTTTATTTGTATAGCCCGTATTTACAAACAGTTTGTCTCAAAGGGCTTTACATGGCATCATAACAACATCCTCTGCCCTTAGACCCTCATCGAGGAAAAACTCCATAGAAAACAACAATGAATTACATCACAAATCCAATAAGCAATAGCTGAGCCACAGCAAACACCTAACTGGACTTCCTCTGTCCTATAAACCCATGTCCTCAGTAGTCGAGTTGTAAAAAAAGGTTACATGCTGCTATTCCGACATGCCGCTATTTCGACATTGACTTCTAATTGTCGGAATAGCGGCATTAACATTATTTTTCCAACTTTCCGCTTTTCCGACATTGATAGATTACCTTATAGTCAGACGTGTCCTTCTGTTTTTTTTTTTTTTTTTTTCATCTGAGACACTGTTTCTCATACACAAATACATAGGCCTATTAGAGAAGAAAAAACAAACCCTCCAAGTTTAAAAACACACAGGCAGCTGAGATTTGGGAGGTTTTTGTTTTTATTGTAGCTTATTAAAATGCAAGATCATTTTTCTGACTGATTTATTGACCGATGCCGTGTATCTCGCTTTCTTTCCCCCGCCCTCCACCCGTTGTCTTCGTTGTCACTTTGTTGTCACTCCACAGAGCGCACATGGCTAATTATTATGCACGTGCTGACCATATGGTTGTGTCTAGGCATTCCGGGGGCGGAGGTGCATTCTTGGATCCAGTTTGATTTATCAAAGAGAAATTGTGGAGAGTTGTGCACGCATAGTTTGATAGATCTGAAAAAGGTGTAAATATTTTGGGTGTCTTTTCGCCGTAGGCCTAAGCAAAACATTTAGTAGCAGCAGTTTTACACTGCTTACTTACAGTTTTGATAAATGAGGCCCCTGGCCCTAAGCCCAGAGACGCTCACAGCTGCAGCTCCGCGGCTCATCCGCGGCGCTGTCCGTGGTGCTGAAGGTGACAGGTTAACTTGACAAACAAACTGCAGCATAGTTCTGTTTGTTTATCATGTGTGTCAGTTTTGTTTGTGACTTGATAGTTTAGTTGTTGAGATTAAGAACATCACTCCCTCATCAAACCAGTGATAGGCATGCTGAAAAGAAAAGAGAGAGAGAGACGCGCCTGGGTATCGCAGCTGTAAAAAAAAAAAAAATGACGACGTGTCGGAATAGCGGTATCAAAAAGTGTCGGACTACCGGCATGTCTAGATAGAGGGATGTCGTAATAGCGGGATGTCTAAATAGAGACATGTCGGAATAGCGGGCGGACCCCGTAAAAAAAAACTCAGGGGGGATTGTCAATTTTTATACTCTTATCAACATTGAAAAGTGGATAGGCTTGATTTGTGCAAATGTTTTTTAATGAAAACAACAATGTGTAGTGTTATATATCACACTAACATTCTCACTTTGAGCAGTCATCACAAAATCTATCAATAGTGCGTGTGTGTGTTTTCATCTCTCTCGCTCTCTGTTTAGATAAATAAACATAAATAAGCTACAAACGCACACATGGCCTCTCGTATTCGCCAATCGCAGGGTTTTATTTTTAAAATTGAGTATCGCTTTTACCGTGCCCTGCTGTCATGCTGTCATGCATGCGCGCTTCTCTCTCTCTGTGTGTGTGTGAGGGCTAACGGAGAAAGAGCGCTATGATCAATGAACGGAACGCTATTGCGTTGCCGAAAGCCGAAATATGACTGTTGTTGTCCTGGATACAATGATAAATATGCAGTTATTGTTCCCGGTCATGAATCAATGAAACAGTAGCAACTACTTTCTCATGAGAAATTCTGTCAAAGCCTGGTGTTTGGTATTTTGTTACCATTTCTAACCTTTAGCTTATGCTAGCATCATTGAGTTATGCTCCACACCAATGTTTGTGGAGATCAAGCTCGTGATAGAAACATTTGTTGTATGTTCATAATATAGGCAACACTGGGTAAGCTAATACTGTCATGTCTGCTATAGGAAGTCACCAATGGAAACAGACAGGTAACACAATTTACCCATCAAGTTACTTGTGCATTTAGAAGTTATGCTAGTTCTGGGTCAATCTGGATCCTTTTAGATGATCATAGTTTTCCCCATTTTGATAAAACCATAGCTGAGTGTTGGCCTCAGGGTTGGACTGGGAGAGAAACTCAGCCTTGAAATAGACCAGTAGGGATGGCAGCATGAGGCACAGGAAAAGAGCTGGAAAAAGCTTGATAGATTGATAGATAGGGCCACAGTATGACGTACTCAGCATCCTGAGAGGATGAGAGTTGAATATGGGAGGAGAGGGAAAGATATAAATTATCTGTATGACAGAGCTTCCCTTAGAAAGCTGTCAGAGCCCAGCAGCTTCTCCTCTCTCTGAATATGGAGGTCCTGGAGGAAACTGAATTCTGTTTTTCCCAGCTCAACAACTCCTGCAGGAAGATAACCCTGCCAAATGAGGCTACACTCATTTACACTCTGCTGTCCCTCATCGTTGTGCTCACTGTGGTTCTGAACCTGATGGTCATCATCTCTATCTCCCACTTCAGGCAGAGATAATATTTATCTGCATGGCCTTCAAAATGTCTGTTTCTTAGTTCATGCTATGCAACATAATGTGACATTTGAATTAATGATGAAAACATTTCTGATTTACAGGTTCCAGTTAGATTAGTAAACTGCTTAATCGTAACTGTAATGATGTGATGTATTTATGTATATTATTGCAGTACAGATCATTTGTGTAAAATTATGACCCCTGATAACACGTATTCTAAGAACTGTTATATATAACGGTGTGTTATTGTTGATATTCTCTCTTTTCAGGCAGCTCCAGACTACCACCAACCTCCTCCTCCTCTCTCTGGCTGTTGCAGACTTCCTTGTTGGTTCAATTCTGTTGCCAATTGGAATCCTCTCCTTGGAAGGCTGCTGGTTTCTGGGTGATGTTATGTGTGCTGTGACTTACTTTTTGGGTTACTCCGTTGTCGGTGTTTCAGTGGGAAACATGGTTCTCATATCAATTGACAGATACATGGCAATTTGTGACCCCATGTTTTACTCCACCAAAGTTACTCTGAGAAAAGTTCAACTCTGTGTTTGTCTGTGTTGGATATTTTCTGCTGTTCACAGTAGTTGGATACTGAGGGATTTATTAAAACAACCAGACAGGTATAAAACCTGTCATGGTGAGTGCTCAAACATAAATACTTATGCTGAAGAAGTTCCTGACTTTGTTGTGAACGTTGTAGGCCCCATTTCAGTCATCACAATTCTGTATCTGAGAGTATTTGTGGTGGCTGTGTCACAGGCTCGTGCCATGCGCTCTCACATTGCAGCTGTCATACATCAGCATTCAGAGACTGTAAAAAGTAAGAAATCTGAAATCAAAGCAGCAAGGACTCTGGGTGTTGTAGTAGTTGTGTTTATTCTTTGCTACTTTCCATATCATTGCCTTGCTCTTGCAGCTGTGAACAGCTCATTTAGAACATCTGCAGTCATTGAGTATACTATAATATATTTCAACTCTGCTCTGAACCCTGTGATCTATGTCTCTTTCTACCCTTGGTTCAGAAAATGTATTAAACACATTGTTACACTTCAGATACTGCAGCCTGGCTCCAGTCAGGCCAGTTTAATGTAGGCAGCGATAGACTGAGTGAACAAACCAGTTATATTTATATGAAGGTGGGAGTTATTCTTATGTTTTGTTCAATGAGCTAAGTATACATTGTTCAGTATCTGCAGAATTAAAGAAAATGCAGACAAAAGTACTGTATGATCAGAGTCAGAGTCCATTTCATTGTCATTCATAGTACATTTGCATGTACTGGAATGAAATTATGAAAACACAAGGCAGAAAGACAGAAACATCACTAAAAACTCAGAAAAAGACTGACCAATATTTACAATAAATACAGTATATAAAAGGTTACAATGATAAATAAATATCTAAAAGAGATTTATTATGAAAGAAAAAGAAAAAACTGATACCTAAACGTCATTTCTATTGCACGTGTATGCCTTCTTTTAAAAGCACTTTTAAAATGCACTTGAAGTGATAGTTCAGTTTTTTTGAAGTGGGGTTGTATGAGGTACAAATGGCCATTAAGTTTAATATCTGCAGTAGAAAGGTATGCAATTAGGCCCAAAGGATTGTTAAAAAACGGTGGCTTTATCCACTGTGAATTACATCACACATCCAATACACAATATGTTGAGCCATAGAAAACAGCTAATTGGACTTCCTCTGTATTTTCCCATAAACCCCTGTCCTCCTCCACCTATATTAGACTGTCAGTTTAAAGGAGGAGGTCTATAGAGGTCATTTGTCCTGACCCTCTGATACAATCCATAGTCTCATGTCCTGAAGTAGCGCCCCTGCACCCCTTTATGATCGCGGTTTAAATAATACACAAGGCTCGTGTCATAGTTTGATTTGGCCAACTCAAAAACTACTTCATCAGGTTTTATGAAAAGTTAGGTTTAAGGTTAGAGGACCATTGTTGTCTTGGATACAATAAGTATGCAGTTAAGGTTGTGGACTGGTCATGAATCAAGGAAACAATATACAATTACTTTCTTATGAGAAACTCTGCTAAAGACTGTTGCTTTGGTGTTTTTACCATTTCTAACCTTTAGCTTATGCTAGTGTGGCGGCACGAGGAGGTGATTCTTGGTTAATGTAATGTTTTAGAAAGGTATTAATTAAAGGTTGCCAGACAACGCCACCCTGGGAGTTTCACCCAGGGAAATTTAAGTGAACTAACTCAGGAGGAGAAAGCACACAGGTCCGCACAAAGTGAGGCAGAGACAGCAGTTCAAAGGTACAAAAATGTTATTGTTTTTATTATTTACAATTATTTTAAAACTCTGGATTAAAAAGAAATCATTCACTGGGGAAATCAAAGGGAACCAATCAGGGCTGAGGCCCACTAGTGTGGGTGGGTCAACACAAAGGGGATACCGGGAACACCACATGTGCAGCAAAATAAGAATAAAGTGAAAACTCAAACCAGTGTAGACACAACACAAAAAGGGAAGGGCACCACCACCGGACACCAATCCACCACCGTAGGCTCAGCACCTGAAAGGGGGGAGACCAGAGAAAACAGTTTAGGGAAAAACAAAATAATTAACAAAAGAAAAGAAATGAATAATAATAAACATACAACAATAAAGCAAATTCCCACACTGTTCTCTCTCACACACACACACGCACACACACACACACTTACACACTTTAAAGACGTGGCTGAATAACAAAGCGACAGCGTTGCCGAGCTGCAGTTACGCCCAGGCAGCAACGGGCAGCACCAGAGACACCCAGCCAGCCAACAGTCAAAGCCAGGCAGAGCAAGCACGGGCCGAGTCGGCCGTGGCGGCAGTGGGGGCTCAAGCGGTGCCTGAACGGTTTCTTCCCGAATACGAATTATGAATCAGGAAGTTTTTTTCAAAAACCCGAATCCGAACCCAAATACAAGTAGTGCACTGGCTGTACACCCCTAATATAAATTTCATTTGTGTAGATGAAACAACTATCAATGTCCTGCAAAGCCACTGTATCCAGGTCATGACATGCACTGTGACTACTGTTGTTGTAAGGCCTGGTTCAGGTTAAAACCTTTGTAAAACATGAATGAATACAGCAAAAGAAAGTAATTTAACTTACAAAGTGCAGCTAGCAGCGGCGTTGTTACAGGTGATGCACATCTATGTCCGTGTACGTTTGTCTGTATCTTCCTTCACGGGGACTGCGCTGCATAACTAGCACACTGAGTAACTCTTTGCTGTGAAATATGACTGGAGGCGCGAGAGTAAGTCTGCAGAAGGTATGTTGCAGCAGCAGCCGTTTACTGTAAACAGGAACAGGATACACAACCCGCACACAACTAGAGGTAACACGCACGGTTACTATGACAACTCACAAAACAAAGAGCATCCCCCCCCCCCCCCCCAAAGTCAAACAGCACAGCAACATTAGCAAAGAACAGCAGGTACCACAATAACCATGGCCAGACAACAGACCTGCAAGGCACGATAAAACATCAGTCCACTGATAAACTTCAAAGTCCTCCAGATACTGCGGCGCGCGGCACTGACGTCCAGAGCATCGAGGCGCAGCAGCAGAGGCACACGTAGGCACGCCCACGCCAGAGGGGCTGTCCCCAGACCCAATGACATCATCATGATGTGAGCAAAGGGCAGGCAGGGGCACGGCAATGTCATCACTGTGAGGAAGGAACGGAGCAGGTGGGGGCTCAGCAATAGCCGGGGGGGTGCCCAGTGTTGGGCAGGGTCGTCCACATCCTCATCAGATGCAAGGTCCTCCGGGAGAGCACCTCCACCTTGTAACAGTCACTCAACCTAACCCTGTATGAGGTACAACGAAGTTGAGTCCCTGTGAATTTCTGGATATTGCACCACAAACCGTCCACGCTTGAGACAAGGTACCTGTCAAGCGCCCTCGACTTGTTCCTATCGCCGTACAGGTACACCAGGTCACCGGGCCGGATGGCGAGAGGCACAGCCACACGACACGAGGGCACCTTAGACTTCATGCTGTACTGATGGTTGGCGACACGCCCTGAGTGTTGACTCAAGATGAGGTCCTGATCAACCACAGGTAACTGCCTATGGGAGAACTGGTCACGCTGAAGCAGCATTTCCCGCTAAGACAGCACGTGACCTAACACGACTGTTCAGGTGGGCCGTGGCGACAGAGAGTGGCAGGGGAGTAACAGCCCTACAGTTAGGCTCGAGACGCAGAATCTCCCCCTGGATCTCTTGAATGGCTTTCTCCGCCACCGGGTTCTTGTGGACATTCTTGGCATTCCCCACTCCAATAACCAACCTGTGAGCGGCAAGGCCCGCGTCCCCCGCCAGAGCAGCAAAGCCAGGGGCAGGGTCCGTCCTGACAACAGCAAAGGGGCCGTCGAGAGGGCACAGGCCCACACATAAGCGGGTCAGGGCATCCCTGAGAGTCTCTTTACGTTCGTCGTCAATGAGACAAGACAGAGTGAACGATGTGACACACTCCCGGACAATCAGAATGAGCTGGCGGTTCCGCCTGAACACATCAGCTGCAAACGAGGAGCCGACCACTTCTGGCGGGTCACACGTAGACTAGTCGGCCACAAACACAGGAGCTTTCCGGAGTGCCGCACACTGGTGGCAACCGCTGGAGACACGTTGTACGGTGGCGTCCATATCCAATGCGTAGAAGTAGCACTGCACAACCATATTCAATTGTGAGGCGGACATATGGAGGGATGTCAGCAGGTCATCGAGGATGGACCGAGGCACAACGATACAGTCTGTTGAGGCGGCAAGGGAGGTGTGCCGGCGAACAACCAGGAGGCCATCCTTAGCCACCGTGGCGACATTCAAGTACCGTTTCACATCACGAATGTCAGTCAGCTTCCTTGAAGGGCGTGTGCCCTGACGAGATGAGCCCTTGTCCGTCTGAGGTCAGAGCACTGCGCTTGTAGACCCAGCCACGCCGACCTGTTCGTGAAGGGCAACTTAGCAGTCCCACGCACTACATCCTCAGCTGTGACCTGGCGCACAACGGAGTTGGAGCTCGAACAGACAAAGGCACACACGTGACCTGACAATGTGATGGTAATGTGACAGTTGAGGTTCCTGTCACTATGCCTCCAATTGATCATGTGCCCTGGCTACTTGGCCAAGGGGATGTCCCTTTGGGTGACTGGCAAGCGCGCATGACTCTTACCCGGGAGGTGTGGGTTCAATCCCCGCCCGGGCCCTCCTCACCTTGCCACATTCTGGCGTTGTTGGCAGGATCCATGTAGCACTAGGGGTGGGTCCATTGATTCCTAATGTGTGGCAGCCTGCGCGGAAGCACGAGGATGTGCTTGTGAAAAGAGGGGGAGAGATGTGACAGTTGAGGTTCCTGTCACTATGCCTCCAATTGATCATGTGCCCTGGCTACTTGGCCAAGGGGATGCCCCTTTGGGTGACTGGCAAGCGCGCATGACTCTTACCCGGGAGGTGTGGGTTCAATCCCAAAGCCCTCTTTACCTTGCCACAGTAAGATAGCTGCATATGCCGGACGAGCACCTGGAACCGACTAGCAGTGGACAGGAAGGAAGTGATGCGCGGGCTCGCAGAGAATTCTCACCTGCACATCTTCTCAAAAGCCTGTACACATGGCTTGCTGTCTGTCAAAACACAAGCCTTCTTGGATGACTGGGTTATGTAAGGGGCAAAGTGTTTCACCGCCGCGCCTATGGTCAGGGCCTCGACCTCACAAGGTAGCCAGGAGCTCTGGTTCTGGTGCAACTTCGTGCTGAAGTAGCCCGCGACCCTCACAATGTCCTTGCAGGTGATATACAGCGTAGCACCTAGGCCCGGTTCTCTGACAGCGCCGTCGGTTACAATCCAAAGTTGGTCGGCAGGCCGTGGAAGTGTGATTGCACGTGCTGAGGATAGCGCTTTCTGAGCAGACTTGAAGACACTATGCAGCTCGTCTGACCACAGGATCGCGTCCTTCGACTCACGCCCAGCAACCGCGTCGTCCAATGGGGCCAACACCACGGCGCTGTTCCTCAGTATGCGAGCCAACACCTTGTATGCGCCAATTAATTAACGCAAGCCCATCACAGTCTTAGGTGGGGGTACGCAGCCAGAGCAGAGATGCGGTGAGGGCTGGCCCGGATTGTCCCCTGGCGCCAGGCCCAGCCCAGGATGGAGGTCTGTACAGGGGCAACTGTGGTCTTGGTCGCGGACAAGTTCAGGTCACAGCGTTGTCGAGCAGAAAGAAACCGCCTCAAGACAGTTAACAAGTCCTTGAGAGTGTCCGCGCCGCAATACAGGTCATCTGCCACCTTGGCCACGTGTCCCTGTTCAAGGAGGTCTCCAAAGACTCTGCATGTCAACTCCTCCAGTGCATGTCAACTCCTCCAGCTGACCCTGGTATGCCCATAGCGCACCGCACGTACACACAAACACCCTTGAAGGGCGTAACGACCCCACAGTATTTCCATGAGTCTCTGGACAAAGGATCTGGTAAAACGCCTTGGTTAGGTCTTTAGCAATGATGTACTTCCATTTGGCTATGAGGCGTAAGGTGGAGTCAACATCAGGGATCGGTACCGACCAACATCTGCAAATGCTGTGACAAGGCGAAACCCACCACCAGGCTTCTTGATGAGGAATGAAGGATTGACATATTCCACCGTGATGTCGATATCCTCGGGCTTCCTGAAGACGCCCATGCCCTCCAACACGTCAAACTGAGCCTGGAGCTCTTGCAGCTGACTCCTGGAGTACTGTGGGACCTCCCCTTGCGTTGTGGACAATTTGCTGTACATTCATAGTAGAGGCTTCCCGGTACCACGAAGCTGGATTCATTCTTACCGAGGTGAGTTACCATGGTAACTTACTCTGAACGGCAAACCTGCTCCAGGGCAGGGTAGCTTTCAGGATTGATCTGAATCCAGTAAAAGTCTCCACCCACCGGCCAATCATCTGTACGGGAATAATGACACGTGTCCTCTCACAGGTAACACGGAGCCCAGATAGTGAGGAGAGCATTACGGCTGTAATGTTTTATGATGTTCAGTGTGCCCTTATTTTGAAATCCTCCTTGTACCGGTGCTTACTGTTACCACGGAGACGGAAATAAAAGTAGCGAAGCTCCGGACAGAGTTGCGGTGATTGTATCCACTTTATGATACATTATGAAAACACAAGAGTCTATCACAACAACGGATTTTCCGGACAGATCAAATCCATTGGATTATCACGCTGATTATCCATGGGAGAGGTAGGCTGCCGGTTCTCACAGCCCGGACTTCTGCCAATAGTTTTTTTTGTTTGTTTGTTTTTGAGGGGGTGCGTGTGTGTGTGTGCCGACCAGACCCGTCTATAGAGACACACGTATATGGGACAGGCTTTTATTTAATTTAGAACAAACCTTATACTCAGCAAAGATGGAAAATATATAGTCTAATATAATAAAATGGGTAACACTTTACAATAAGGTACACAAAATTAGAGTAGTTAATGAGTAACTAATGAGGAACTAATGAGTAGTTAGTGAGGAACTAAGCTACACAAAATTACAGTAGTTACTGAGGAACTACTGATTAATTAACTATTAGTTAATGGTCAGTTCTTCAGGAACCCTTGATCAAATTTCAGAGGAGTAGTTACTGAGGAACTAATGAGTAGTTAGTTAGGGAAATGAGATACACAAAATTATGGTGGTTACTGAGGAACTAATGATTAACTAACTATTAGTTAATGGTCAGTTCTTCAGGAACCCCTGATCAAATTTCAGAGGAGTAGTTAATGAGGAACTATTAATGATCAGTTCTTCATTAACTCATGATATAATTTCATAGAAAGTTAATCACAACTTGATGATTAGTGAACTAGTTACTTCATCAGTACAGAATCATTACTCAATAAAATGTCCAGTAGTTAACCTTTATGACCTAAAGTGACACATAATGAGTGGTTTTTCATTTCTTCATCTTCATCTTTACATTAGTAGTTCCTTAAAAAATCACAGACAGCAGGATTCTTGAGAAGATTTTATTCATTAATTTCAGACCACATACACATCAATATGACCATCCATGTTGCCTTCGAAATAAATATGATAGTTTGTCACATGTTTGGTAGGCTAAATGAATGTATCATGGGGCTGTGTAGTACTGTATACTGATCACACCGTGGTTCACAGTAAAGTTGTTTGAGGTGCACAAAATTTAGAGTAGTTATTTACTATGAAACAAATTTGGAATGAATGAGGAACTCAATATTAGTTAATGGTGAGTTATTCAGTAACTCCTAATCAAATTACTGAGGAACTAACTATTACTTAATCATTAGTTACCCTTTTTGTGTACCTTAAGGTAAAGTGAGACATCAAAATGAGTAGGTAATGAGTACTGAATCATTACTTAGTCATTAGTTACCCTTTTTGTGTACGTTATAGTAAAGTGAGAAATCAAATTGAGTAGGTAATGAGTACTGAATCATTACTGAATCATTAGTTACCCTTTTTGTGTACCTTATAGTAAAGTGAGACATCAAAATGACTAGGTAATGAGTACTGAATCATTAGTTACCCTTTTTGTGTACCTTATAATAAAGTGAGACATCAAAATGAGTAGGTAATGAGTACTGAATCATTACTGAATCATTAGTTACCCTTTTTGTGTACCTTATAGTAAAGTGAGACATCAAAATGACTAGGTAATGAGTACTGAATCATTACTGAATCATTAGTTACTCTTTTTGTGTACCTTATAGTAAAGTGAGACATCAAAATGAGTAGGTAATAAGTACTGAATCATTACTGAATCATTAGTTACTATTTTTGTGTAAGGTACACAAACATTACAGTAGTTACTGATGAACTAATGAGGAACCAAAATAATAATTTGCCTCCATGTGCACCAAAATGACATAGAATGTAAAACAACAACAAAAACCTTTGTAACTTACTTGCTTAAAAAAAAAGTCATTTGTCTTTTATTTTGGAAACAAGATCTTCAATTCCGGTGGCTCACCTGTGCAGCTTTACTGTGAGGAGCAGTGAATTCATTTGACGACGATGAGAGAAGTAGCCTAATGGACAGAGCAAGGAAGAGCAGAAGCTCCCATCTAAACTATATCAGAGACGTTCTATATCTCGAGGATGAGGATGTGACCGTACAGTATAAGTACATTTTAATGGTATCTCTCTCTTTTTTTTTAATATATACAAATTCGGTAAGATTGCTCCTCAAATTTACTGTAAGATAACTTTGTCCAAAGTGAATTTAGCCCTCTAAAACCGACCGTAGTTTGGTTAACCGAATGTTACATTGATGCTACGCTTGCACATGTTTTACAAAACATGAAATAACTTATGAACCGTTTATGATAAAGACGAGCTGTGAACAGCATCTGAATCGGGGGGTTATCCGCTTTCCGAGGGTCCTTGAATGGTGCCTCTACGACAACACGTGACACTGGAAGAGAAGCTAAACCAAGCATAGCATTGATGCTGAGGTTGCACATTTTTGTCAAAATATTTAATAACTTATGAACCGTATATGATAGAGACGAGTTGTGAACAGCATCTGAATCACTGGATTTTTTGAATGGTGCCTCTATGACAACAAGGGACGATATGCGTCATGTAACCACATGGTAAGGGAACAGAGCTAAACCGAGCTAGCATCAATGCAACACTTGAGCATACTTTCATAGAGGCACCATTCAAGGACCCTCGTAAAGCAAAGAATCCCGCAATTCAGATGCAGTTAACAGGTTATTTAATGTTTTGTACAACGTGTGCAAGTGTAGCATCAATGCTACATTCTGTTAACCGACCATAGCATCGATGCTATGCTAGGTCACTTTGGAGAAAGTTAGCATAGTAAAATTTGAGGAGTCATCTTACACATCTTCCAAAAAAAAAAAAATAATAATACCATTAAAATATCACTGTACGGTCACACCCTCATCCTCGAGATATCGTCGAAATGGGATTTCCTTCTTTTGCTTTTCCCTGCATGGTCCATTGCTTCTCTTGTGGCATGGTCAATTGCTTCTCTTGTGCCAAGTGAATTCACTGCTCCTAACAGTAAAGGTGCACAGGAAATGATGATCTCGTTTCCAAAATAAAAGACAAATGACACTTTGTAAATTACCTTTAATATGATAAGAACATTACTTCATTTGTTGTTTTTATGTTTATTTATTTAGTTTCTGAACATTAGTCAAGGTCAGGGCTTTATTTCTTATATATTAAGCCGACGTTATATTCAGTGCTTTTATTTTGAAAGCGTCTCGCCGAGACCTCATAAACTTCCGGTGCTACGGATTTTACCGGCAGTGTGTCTGCAAGGCCAGAGTGTCTTCAATGCTAAAAGTGTGCCTAACTTACATGAAACGCCCTAGCACCTGGCTAATAAGGGGCACAAGGTTTGTTTTTGTTACCTTTTCATGTTATATTTATGTCCGGCTCGAGTTTGGTCGCCGTTGATAGTCTCATGTATGGAACATGTTGTGGTTAGCGGTAGCTATTAGCATTGGCCAGCTCGGCTTAGTTAGCTTAGCTTAGCTCCATCTCACTTCAATACATTGAAGTGAGATGAAGCTAAGCTAACTCGTTGATTGTTTTATTAATGCAACAGGACTGTTTTGTCTGTTTGATGTGAGGTCTGGTAAGGTTAAAAACAGTTTATTGGATTAAAAACAAACGGTTAAAAATATTTATTTCATGGTAATACAGCACTCCATTTGGATATTGTCTTTTGATTAAATAGATAAAAAGGGAGTCAACTTACATGATTGTTTATGTGATAAAAGCAGTTAAAAATAATTTCATTTATGTAAAAGGAAAGGTAACTGTATTTTATTTTCTTCTTCTCATAGCTCTTACGGTGTGTCTGCAACTGAATACGGTCCATGGAATGAAGGAATGTGAACCATCAGTTTCATCATTTGTGACCATCATTTAGCTGGGGACGCTACACACTTGTTATTTTTTATTAGGCTATTATTAAAACAAGAAAGCTACAAAGGTTTTTCTTTTCTTTTCTTTCTCTTTTTATTATTATTTTTTTTTTACATTCTATCATATTTTCTTGTGTGTGGGCATAAAAAAAATGTTATTTTGGTGTACCTGTGCAGGTAAAATCTTATTTTGGTGCCCGTGAAGACAAAAGTTATTTTGGTGCACATAGAGGCAAATGATTATTTTGGTTCTTCATTAGTTCATCAGTAACTACTGTAATGTTTGTGTACCTTACACAAAAATAGTAACTAATGACTAGGTAATGATTCAGTACTTATTACCTACTCATATTGATGTCTCACTTTACTATAAGGTACACAAAAAGAGTAACTAATGATTCAGTAATGATTCAGTACTCATTACCTAGTCATTTTGATGTCTCACTTTACTATAAGGTACACAAAAAGGGTAACTAATGATTCAGTAATGATTCAGTACTCATTACCTACTCATTTTGATGTCTCACTTTACTATAAGGTACACAAAAAGAGTAACTAATGATTCAGTAATGATTCAGTACTCATTACCTAGTCATTTTGATGTCTCACTTTACTATAAGGTACACAAAAAGGGTAACTAATGATTCAGTAATGATTCAGTACTCATTACCTACTCATTTTGATGTCTCACTTTACTATAAGGTACACAAAAAGAGTAACTAATGATTCAGTAATGATTCAGTACTCATTACCTAGTCATTTTGATGTCTCACTTTACTATAAGGTACACAAAAAGGGTAACTAATGATTCAGTAATGATTCAGTACTCATTACCTAGTCATTTTGATGTCTCACTTTACTATAAGGTACACAAAAAGGGTAACTAATGATTCAGTAATGATTCAGTACTCATTACCTAGTCATTTTGATTTCTCACTTTACTATAACGTACACAAAAAGGGTAACTAATGACTAAGTAATGATTCAGTACTCATTACCTACTCATTTTGATGTCTCACTTTACCTTAAGGTACACAAAAAGGGTAACTAATGATTAAGTAATAGTTAGTTCCTCAGTAATTTGATTAGGAGTTACTGAAGAACTCACCATTAACTAATAGTGAGTTCCTCATTCATTCCAAATTTGTTTCATAGTAAATAACTACTCTAAAGTTTGTGCACCTCAAACAACTTTACTGTGAACCACGGTGTGATCAGTATACAGTACTACACAGCCCCATGATACATTCATTTAGACTACCAAACATGTGACAAACTATCATATTTATTTCGAAGGCAACATGGATGGTCATATTGATGTGTATGTGGTCTGAAATTAATGAATAAAATCTTCTAAAGAATCCTGCTGTCTGTGATTTTTTAAGGAACTACTAATGTAAAGATGAAGATGAAGAAATGAAAAACCACTCATTATGTGTCACTTTAGGTCATAAAGGTTAACTACTGGACATGTTACTGAGTAATGATTCTGTACTGATGAAGTAACTAGTTCACTAATCATCAAGTTGTGATTAACTTTCTATGAAATTATATCATGAGTTAATGAAGAACTGATCATTAATAGTTCCTCATTAGTTCCTCATTAACTACTCCTCTGAAATTTGATCAGGGGTTCCTGAAGAACTGACCATTAACTAATAGTTAGTTAATCATTAGTTCCTCAGTAACTACTCTAATTTTGTGTATCTCAGTTCCCTAACTAACTACTCATTAGTTCCTCAGTAACTACTCCTCTGAAATTTGATCAGGGGTTCCTGAAGAACTGACCATTAACTAATAGTTAATTAATCAGTAGTTCCTCAGTAACTACTGTAATTTTGTGTACCTTAGTTCCTCAGTAACTACTGTAATTTTGTGTAGCTCAATTCCTCACTAACTACTCATTAGTTCCTCATTAGTTCTTCATTAGTTACTCATTAACTACTCTAATTTTGTGTACCTTATTGTAAAGTGTTACCATAAAATGGTTCTGTTGTTTGGCCACTGTTTAAAAGAATCAGAAATAATCGGATCCAGAGCAGCATTAATTTAAGTTTAATCAGCACTGATTAAACATTTAATAATTCGGGTTGGGCCACGACCGTGGGCTTCTTTTTCTTTTTTTCTTCCTCAAAGGAGTGTGCGCTCCGGTGCGCTCACCTCGCTTCTCTCTGACGCGTCGGTGCTCTGGTTGTGATTGGTCTGCTGCCTTGAATCCGCCCTTCATATGTGCGCGTTCACAGATTCACAGCAAGACAAGCCGGGGTTGAGTTACCGAGTTGATAACCAGTGTCGTGGTACTGCTGATCCGGAGTGACAGTGTTGTGGATAGGTTCAGCTGGATAGGCTGACAGTAACCCCGGGTAGGCTGAGCTCGCTTCGTGGTACAGGCCTCTGGTGCATGCTGGGTAACCTGCGCTATGTTGTTGTTGTCAGTGTAGCCATGGGCTAACAAGTTGCACCGCTATCAATAAATCTTTGAAGAGACGTCGTGGTCCGATAAATCCTTGTTATATTAATGAAACGGAAGATATAACTAATCACGTTACATGTGCATTTAGGAGGGAAATAAATGCTAGTTCTGACTCAATCTGGATCCATTTTGATGATCAATGTGTTCTCCATTTTGAAAAACTCAAACCAATTTTGCCTTGAGAGTTGGACTGGGAAAGAAACTCAGCCTTGGACTAAAACAGTAGTAACAGAATTCCTATGCGAAGCATGCTAACATAGTTGGTAGAAGCTTGAGAGATTGATACAGTATGACGTACTCAGCCTTCTGAGAGGATGAGAGTTGAATATTGGAGGGGAAACAAAGATATAAATTATCTGTATGACAGAGCTTGCCTTAGAAAGCTGTCAGAACCCAACAGCTTCTCCTCTCTCTGAATATGGAGGTCCTGGAGGAAACTGAATTCTGTTTTTCCCAGCTCAACAACTCCTGCAGGAAGATAACCCTCTTGCCGACTGAGGCTACACTCATTTACAGTCTGCTGTCCCTCATCACTGTGCTCACTGTGGTTCTGAACCTGATGGTCATCATCTCTGTCTCCCACTTCAGGCAGAGATAATATTTCTCTACCTACAAAATGTCTGTTTTTTAGTTCATGCTGTGCAACATAATGTGCAACATTTGAAATAATGATGAAAACTGTTTTGAATGTACAGGTTAGATTAGTGAACTGCTTATTTGAAAATGTTCTTACCACTGTAATGCTGTGATGAAGTTTTGATATTCTCTCTTTTCAGGCAACTCATTGTCTCTATCTCCCACTTCAGGCAGAGATAATATTTCTCTACATGGCATTCAAAATGCCTGGTTCTTAGTTCATGCTATGCAACATAATGTAACATTTGAATTAATGATGAAAACATTCTGATTTACAGGTTCCAGTTAGATTAGTAAACTGCTTAATCGAGAAAGCTGTTAGAACTGTGATGTTGTGATGTATTTATGTATATTACTGCAGTACAGATCATTTGTGTAAAATTATGACCCCTGATAACACTTATTCTAAGAACTGTTATATACAGTATAATGGTGTGTTATTGTTGATATTCTCTCTTTTCAGGGAGCTCCAGACCGCCACCAACCTCCTCCTCCTCTCTCTGGCTGTTGCAGACTTCCTTGTTGGTTCAGTGCAGTTGCCAATTGGAATCCTCACCTTGGAAGGCTGCTGGATCCTGGGTGATGTTATGTGTGCTGTGACTTACTTTTTGGGTTACTTCATTGTCGGTGTTTCAGTAGGAAACATGGTTCTCATATCAATTGACAGATACATGGCAATTTGTGACCCCATGTTTTACTTCACCAAAGTTACTTTGAGAAAAGTTCAACTCTGTGTTTTTCTGTGTTGGATATTTTCTGCTGTTCACAGTAGTTGGATACTGAGGGATTTATTAAAACAACCAGACAGGTATAAAACCTGTCATGGTGAGTGCTCAAACATAAATACTTATGCTGAAGAAGTTCCTGACTTTGTTGTGAACGTTGTAGGCCCCATTTCAGTCATCACAATTCTGTATCTGAGAGTATTTGTGGTGGCTGTGTCACAGGCCCGTGCCATGCGCTCTCACATTGCAGCTGTCACACATCAGCATTTAGAGACTATAAAAAGTAAGAAATCTGAAATCAAAGCAGCAAGGACTCTGGGTGTTGTAGTAGTTGTGTTTATTCTTTGCTACTGTCCATATCATTGCCTTGCTCTTTCAGCTGTGAACAGCTCATTTAGACCATCTGCAGTCATTGAGTATACTTTAATATATTTCAACTCTTCTCTGAACCCTGTGATCTATGTCTCTTTCTATCCTTGGTTCAGAAAATGTATTAAACACATTGTTACACTTAAGATACTGCAGCCTGGCTCCAGTCAGGCCAGGTTCATGTAGAAAGCATGGACTGAGCGAAACCACTTAAGGGAGAGTTATGTTGTGTTCAATAACCTGAATGTACATTGTTCAACAGCTGCGGAATTGAAGAAATGCAGAAAAAGCACTAAAAATGAATTTACAAATACACTTGTCTTCACCCAACAACCTGAAGCTTTCAGTCTTTCTGCTTGTGACTGCATGTCTATGTAATCTGACAACCATAATCCTGTTTGAATGAGTGAAGTAAAAATAATAATAATAATAATAAAAAAAAAGGTAATTTTATAATAAAAAAAACCTTATTGGTAGGAGTTTATTCTCATACTGGCACCCATAACATATCATAATGCTATCTAAAACCCTGTCCTGAATGAGAACCATGTTTTAGGGTACAAGAAGAGAATAGATCATATTTCAAAAGTCTAGTCTAGTCTATTTCTATGAGCATATGCGTTAAAACAAGGCTCCACCACAGTTCCCTGAGGCAGGCCATTGCCCTCAAACAATCAGGGTAGGAGCTGCCCACTATATCCACCTTTACAACATACCCCAATCATCTCCCTTTTGAACACATAAAATAATACAAAAAAACAACAACTAGTTCTGCAGTTAGAGGGTTATGCACATCCTCCTAAAATATCATTCAGAAAAGACCAACTCCATATGCCTTACATGATTCACACTCTAACAGGACTCAACACTGGTGAACTCTAAAAACCAAGGCCCTTAAGGATTGATGTTCAGATTTCAGCACTGAATGCTAAGGGTCAGAACAAGGACAGTCCAACAGCTTGGGCACCACCAACCTAATGATCCTGACACGCCCTCTACATGCCTACCACACCAGCTGAATTGAAACTCCCCACACAGAATGAGACACCAAACCAGCAGCCAAATCTTTGATGTACAAGTCAACATTGATAAAAGAGGAAGAACAGGGTGTAGTCAAACAGAAATAATCCTCTGATAATAACCCTGTCAAATTGCAATTAGAGCCAAAGAATTGGTATATTATCGTCTAAGAAGGCAAGGCAGGCAAGTCAATTTTATTTGTATAGCCCGTATTTACAAACAGTTTGTCTCAAAGGGCTTTACATGGCATCATAACAACATCCTCTGCCCTTAGACCCTCATCGAGGAAAAACTCCATAGAAAACAACAATGAATTACATCACAAATCCAATAAGCAATAGCTGAGCCACAGCAAACACCTAACTGGACTTCCTCTGTCCTATAAACCCGTGTCCTCAGTAGTCGAGTTGTAAAAAAAAGGTTACATGCTGCTATTCCGACATGCCGCTATTTCGACATTGACTTCTAATTGTCGGAATAGCGGCATTAACATTATTTTTCCAACATTCCGCTTTTCCGACATTGATAGATTACCTTATAGTCAGACGTGTCCTTCTGTTTTTTTTGTTTTTTTTTCATCTGAGACACTGTTTCTCATACACAAATACATAGGCCTATTAGAGAAGAAAAAACAAACCCTCCAAGTTTAAAAACACACAGGCAGCTGAGATTTGGGAGGTTTTTGTTTTTATTGTAGCTTATTAAAATGCAAGATCATTTTTCTGACTGATTTATTGCCCGATGCCGTGTATCTCGCTTTCTTTCCCCCGCCCTCCGCCCGTTGTCTTCGTTGTCACTTTGTTGTCACTTTGTTGCCGCTCCACAGAGCGCACATGGCTAATTATTATGCACGTGCTGACCATATATGGTTGTGTCTAGGCATTCCGGGGGCGGAGGTGTGTTCACGTGCGCAACTGCGCACCATTCTTGGATCCAGTTTGATTTATCAAAGAGAAATTGTGGAGAGTTGTGCACGCATAGTTTGATAGATCTGAAAAAGATTAGATCTAGTTTTACAAACATGTCGGCTTGCTTGAAGTAGATAAACTTCTCAGTGCATGTTTGAGTCGCCATCTGACGCTGTCTGTGGAAAAAATATTGCGGCTTTGAGGGATGTAAACAGCCTACGCAGCGGAACTTACATCCACTCCCATTCATTGCTGCCGTGGCGATGCGGGGACAGACGCAACTACCGCAAAACAGGAGCGATTAAACTGAAAATCTTCAGATTCCTTCTTTTAGACCTAAAATGTTAGGAAAATACAGCCCGAGTTGAATTCGCCTGGAATTGTCCTTTAAGGTTAAAAGACTGTTGTTGTCCTGGATACAATGATAAATATGCAGTTATTGTTCCCGGTCATGAATCAATGAAACAATAGCAACTACTTTCTCATGAGAAATTCTGTCAAAGCCTGGTGTTTGGTATTTTGTAACCATTTCTAACCTTTAGCTTATGCTAGCATCATTGAGTGGGGTCATTCCTATGTTCCCACAGCCTTATGTTCTCACAGCCCTATGTTCCCACAGCCCTATGTTCCCACAATTCTAAGATTTTTCTCAAAATTAGGCCCTATGTTCCCACTGGACTCTCTACCTATCTGGGCTCTACCTATCTGGCCTGTCTAGCCTCTACCGGGTCTTTTTTACTAAACTTAACCAACTCTTTTATTCATTGCCTAAACACAACCAATGGTGGGACCAAAGGGGTGTGGGAACATAGGGCCTAATTTTCAGTGACAACAAAAGTTAGAAATGTGGGAACATAAGGCTGTGGGAACATAGGGCTGTGGGAACATAGGAATGGACCCCATTGAGTTATGCTCCACACCAATGTTTGTGGAGATCAAGCTCGTGATAGAAACATTTGTTTTATGTTCATAATATAGGCAACACTGGGTAAGCTAATACTGTCATGTCTGCTATAGCCAGTCACCAATGGAAACAGACAGGTAACACAATTTACCCATCAAGTTACTTGTGCATTTAGAAGTTATGCTAGTTCTGGGTCAATCTGGATCCTTTTAGATGATCATAGTTTTCCCCATTTTGATAAAACCATAGCTGAGTGTTGGCCTCAGGGTTGGACTGGGAGAGAAACTCAGCCTTGAAATAAACCAGTAGGGATGGCAGCATGAGGCACAGGAAAAGAGCTGGAAAAAGCTTGATAGATTGATAGATAGGGCCACAGTATGACGTACTCAGCATCCTGAGAGGATGAGAGTTGAATATGGGAGGAAAGGGAAATATATACATTATCTGTATGACAGAGCTTCCCTTAGAAAGCTGTCAGAGCCCAGTAGCTTCTCCTCTCTCTGAATATGGAGGTCCTGGAGGAAACTGAATTCTGTTTTTCCCAGCTCAACAACTCCTGCAGGAAGATAACCCTGCCAAATGAGGCTACACTCATTTACACTCTGCTGTCCCTCATCGTTGTGCTCAATGTGGTTCTGAACCTGATGGTCATCATCTCTATCTCCCACTTCAGGCAGAGATAATATTTATCTGCATGGCCTTCAAAATGTCTGTTTCTTAGTTCATGCTATGCAACATAATGTGACATTTGAATTATTGATGAAAACATTTCTGATTTACAGGTTCCAGTTAGATTAGCAAACTGCTTAATCGTAACTGTAATGATGTGATGTATTTATGTATATTATTGCAGTACAGATCATTTGTGTAAAATGATGACCCCTGATAACACGTATTCTAAGAACTGTTATATATAACGGTGTGTTATTGTTGATATTCTCTCTTTTCAGGCAGCTCCAGACTACCACCAACCTCCTCCTCCTCTCTCTGGCTGTTGCAGACTTCCTTGTTGGTTCAATTCTGATGCCAATTGGAATCCTCTCCTTGGAAGGCTGCTGGTTTCTGGGTGATGTTATGTGTGCTGTGACTTACTTTTTGGGTTACTTCGTTGTCGGTGTTTCAGTGGGAAACATGGTTCTCATATCAATTGACAGATACATGGCAATTTGTGACCCCATGTTTTACTCCACCAAAGTTACTCTGAGAAAAGTTCAACTCTGTGTTTGTCTGTGTTGGATGTTTTCTGCTGTTCACAGTAGTTGGATACTGAGGGATTTATTAAAACAACCAGACAGGTATAAAACCTGTCATGGTGAGTGCTCAAACATAAATACTTATGCTGAAGAAGTTCCTGACTTTGTTGTGAACGTTGTAGGCCCCATTTCAGTCATCACAATTCTGTATCTGAGAGTATTTGTGGTGGCTGTGTCACAGGCTCGTGCCATGCGCTCTCACATTGCAGCTGTCACACTTCAGCATTCAGAGACTGTAAAAAGTAAGAAATCTGAAATCAAAGCAGCAAGGACTCTGGGTGTTGTAGTAGTTGTGTTTATTCTTTGCTACTTTCCATATCATTGCCTTGCCCTTGCAGCTGTGAACAGCTCATTTAGAACATCTGCAGTCATTGAGTATACTATAATATATTTCAACTCTGCTCTGAACCCTGTGATCTATGTCTCTTTCTACCCTTGGTTCAGAAAATGTATTAAACACATTGTTACACTTCAGATACTGCAGCCTGGCTCCAGTCAGGCCAGTTTAATGTAGGCAGCGATAGACTGAGTGAACAAACCAGTTATATTTATATGAAGGTGGGAGTTATTCTTATGTTTTGTTCAATGAGCTAAGTATACATTGTTCAGTATCTGCAGAATTAAAGAAAATGCAAACAAAAGTACTGTATGATCAGAGTCAGAGTCCATTTCATTGTCATTCATAGTACATTTGCATGTACTGGAATGAAATTATGAAAACACAAGGCAGAAAGACAGAAACATGACTAAAAACTAAACGAAAAAGACTGACCAATATTTACAATAAATACAGTATATAAAAGGTTACAATGATACACATTGCTTTTCTGCTTGCCAAAAGATATTCTATGCAAATATAGCCTCCCTAAACACAAACAAATAACCTTAAACGGATTGAAAGGGGTGTCTCGAGACATTGAAGACGGCCCGAGGACTGACGAGACGCCTCTGGGCTGGTTGCTCCTGCCCGGTCCACTCCTCTCATCCGCACTTCAGCACCTCTCCTGGGCTGCACCGTGTCGGCTCGGCTCGGCTCGCTCCTCGTTTTAAATGACTTTACTCCTTTTAAAAGTAGCATAAACAATTTACTGTTCTGATCACTCATATGCATGTATAGTTAGGCTATACGTTGCATTATTATTAGTTATATTTCAAAAATAAAGGACGGTGGAGCGAGCCAAGCTGTAGCCCAGGACAGGCGCTGAAGTGTGGGAGAGGAGGGAGACTGGGCGTCCGCGGGGCTAACACCAGTGGCTTGCAGTGTCAGTGCTTCCACTGGCTGCGCATATCAGACTAAACAAAAATAAGGCTATAGCAACCTATAGCGGTCCTGAAGCGTGTACACGTGTACATATTTAAGTACACGTTCACATCCCTACACAAGCAGGGAAGTTGGTGCCTCGGCCCGGCGGAGAATTAATGCTCATTTGCTCAAACGTGGAGCCATATGTGATCATAATGATGACGAGAAAAGAAAACACATTAACTAAAGGTACAACCTAAACTGAGACTCGAACCAATACTAGCAGATGACTCTGCTTATTGAGGGAGCTGTTCTACCAGAGGAACTATCGGTCATAATGCTCTCATGTGTCTTATTGATCACCGAACCGCTGCCCCAGCTGCTGTCGTGCTGCTGTCGTGTCTTCAACCTAAAAACTGATCTTTATACATTTTTTCGTTGAGTAAAAATCTTCTCTGAATTATGGAACTGATAAGAAACATTTCTTAAATGCTTGTATGGAAGTTGAAACTTCTGTAGGCTGTGCGTAATTGTTTCTGCCTCCGCTTAGCCGTGGCTGCAGCGAGCGAGGAAAATCACAACCTCAGATGTCTTTAGGGTATCAGATATTATTATAGGCTATTGTTAAATTTAGGCAACATCCAGTCAGGCCGTGATATAGGTTCACGGGGGTGGACTGGGACAATAATTCAGGTCGGCAATTTTACCAGTAAACAAATGTTCCTTAAAAAACAACTAATGTCCATATTTAAGCTCTACTGTAAAACAAAGAAAGCACAAGTGATTATCCAAGGTCACCCAGATAATTGAGATGTCCCACCGCTGTGAAACAATCAGTCTGAATCAATCTGATAGGGTTTAGCAGTCCCCCTCTCCATTCACTCTACCTGTAGCCTAAAACAGCGCCACTCTCCATTGCAGCTACATTGTGGTCAATCATAATAATTAATAATTAATCATAATTTTAAAAAGAATAATAATTAGTTTAAACGTTTTTTTTCTTATCAATTACTAGACATTTCAGGCGACCCCATTTGAATTCCAGGCGACCCCACATGGGGTCCCAACCCCAAGGTTGAAAAACACTGAGCTATACTTTCAGATTGCCTTCTTCTCTGTCACTGCTAGCCTATCTATCAACCAGATTTGAGTCAAATTAAATAAATATAATTATTAATACATGCTATATCAGCCTCCTGAAATACCTGGTATCCTCTGAAGCCTCTCCTTCCTCTGTGGTTGTCCTGACCCAGGCAGTTTAACCTCAGTGATTCCTCCGTGACTAATGCAGACATTTCATTGGGAGATGTGCGGTTGGCTCTGTATAATTGATCTCTCACGTTTTCCTGCCATTTGTATTTCTTTTCCCGTTCTTTTCTACACGTCCGCGATCGTTTTTTGTTTTTTTTCACCACCGCACTTGCATCAGTCACATCAATGAAAGCGGCTTCGCAGGCGTATCCGAGCCAGTGTTGCCAACTCCTCAGTAAGCAAAGTCGCTATTGGCTGTCGTAAAAGTCGCTAAAAGTCGCCAAATGACGTCATTATCTCATTAGCTCTTTATGTCTGTGTCGTGGAGCAGTGCGTCCCTGAATGCAGCGGAGGCAGCTCCGTGACACTAGTGTGTGTAGGCTGAATACCTGTGAGTGCCCGCGGCAGCGCCGCTGCTCGTTGAAAACAGCTGTGATAACGTGATTTCAGGTCCAGAAACGTTTGTAATATCACGGGAAAAAGTCGCCAGATTTGTCGCTAGTCGCTTTGACAAAAAAAGTCACCAAGAGGGGTTGGAAAGTCGCCAGATTTAGCGACAAAGTCGCCAAGTTGGCAACACTGATCCGAGCAACACTTCAGTGACCCAGCAACATACCGGTGTCCCATTGGTCAATGAGAGGCTCATTCCAGACAGGCAGAGTCAGCAGCGGCAGTCACAACTGCACTGGGTCATTAATAAAAATCGCCCGACATGGATTTTCAAAAATACGGGACAAAGTGCGTCCCGTATCAGTTCAATAAGGGACACGTCTTTTAGTTTCCAAATACGGGACGATTCCGTATTTCAAGGGACAGTTTGCAACCCTAGTCATGACTCAATGAAACAATAACTACTTTCTTATGAGAAATTCTGTCAAAGCCTGGTGTGTGGTATTTTGTCACCATTTCTAACCTTTATGCTAGCATCATTGAGTAATGCTCCACACCAATGTTGAGCAATGAGACCAAGCTCGTGATAGAAACATTTCCTGTACATTTATAATATAAGTAACACTTGGTAAGCCAATGCTGTCATGTCTGCTGTAGCCAGTAACCAATGGAAACAGACATGTAACACAATTTACCCATCAAGTTACTTAAGTGCATTTAGAAGTTATGCTAGTTATGGGTCAATCTGGATCCTTAGATGAACAGTTCTCCCCATAAACCATAGCAGTGTTGGCCTCAGGGTTGGACTGGGACAGAAACTCAGCCATGGAGTAAACCAGGAGGGATGGCAGCATTAAGCACAGTAACAGAGCTGGTAAGCTTGATAGATTGGTAGATACGGCCACAGTATGACATATTCAGCATCCTGAGAGGATGACAGTTGAATATGGGAGGAGAAGGAAAGATATAAATGATCTGTACGACAGAGCTTCCCATAGAAAGCTGTCAGAGCTCAGCAGCTTCTCCTCTCTCTGAATATGGAGGCACTGGAGGAAACTGAATTCTGTTTTTCCCAGCTCAATAATTCCTGCAGGAGGACAATGTATTTTCTGACAGAGGCCACACTCATTTACTGTCTGCTGAGCTTCATCACTGTGCTCACTGTGGTTCTGAACCTGCTGGTCATCATCTCTATCTCCCACTTCAGGCAGAAATAATATTTCACTGCATGGTCGACAAAATGTCTGTTTTTTAGTTCATGCTATGTGTTAGAGCCATTTTGGGGTTATTTGTGTTTTGTTTATTTTTTGTTTATTGCCTGCAGTCCACAGTAGGTGGCGCTCTGTACTGTGTGTGCAGGAAGTGTGAAATACAGGCCACAGGTAATCACTCAGCAGGTGTGCTGTTGACGGGAAGAGCACACAGTTTTTCGACCGTCACCGTCGTCGTCTTTTGGGGGTCATCCCTATGTTCCCACAGCCCTATGTTCCCTCAGCCCTATGTTCCCTCATTTCTAACTTTTGTCGTCACTGAAAATTAGGCCCTATTCCCACAGCCCTTTGGTCCCACCATTGGTTGGGTTTAGGCAATGAAGAAAGGAGTTGGTTAAGTTTAGTAAAAAGACCAGGTAGAGGCTAGACAGGCCAGATAGACAGAGTCCAGATAGGTAGAGAGAGTCCAGAGGGAACATAGGGCTGAGGGAACATAGGCACGCTCCCGTCTTTTGTCGCCTTTTGTTTGTGTTGTGGCAAATATGTGAGCCTTTGTGTTATTCGTATGAACAGTGCGGTAAGGGCGCGTATCATGTCAAGAGCGCAAGTCTGAATAAATGTCGATGATTGCAAGCCAAAAACGTGTTGGATTCATTGGACCCGGAAGACGACGGACGCGTCAATTACTAAGTTCCAGTCAGCAGCCCCTCAGTGGCTTAGGTTCGTTTTGTTGTTTTATTTTAAGAACAAGTCACTACACTATGCAACATAATGTGGCATTTGAATTAATGATGAAAATATTTTGATTTCCAGGCTCCAGTTAGATTAGCAAACTGCTTATTTGAAAATGTTCTTATGCTGTAATGTATTTTGTTGCAGTACAGATCATAGTTGTAAATGTATGACCCCTGCTAACACTTATTTCTAACACTGCTACATGTAACAGTGTGTTCATTATGTTCACTCTTTTCAGGCAGCTCCACACCACCACCAACCTCCTCCTCCTCTCTCTGGCTGTTGCAGACTTCCTTGTTGGTTCCATGCAGATGCCAGCTGCAATCCTTCTCTTGGAAGGCTGCTGGATCCTGGGTGATGTTATGTGTGCTGTAAATTGCTTTTTTGGTCACCTAGTTGTCAGTGTTTCAGTAGGAAACATGGTTCTTATATCAGTTGACCGCTATGTGGCAATTTGTGACCCCATGTTTTACTCCACCAAAGTTACCCTGAGAGGAGTTCAATATTGTGTTTGTCTGTGTTGGATGTTTTCTGCTGTGCACAGTAGTTGGATAATAAGGGATTTATTAAAAGAACCAGACAGGTATAAAACCTGTCACGGTGAGTGCGCAATCATCAGTACTTATGCTGAAGAAATTGTTGACCTTTTTGTGACGTTTTTAGGCCCCATTTTAGTCATCACAATTTTGTATCTGAGAGTATTTGTGGTGGCTGTGTCTCAGGCTCGTGCCATGCGTGCTCACATTGCAGTGGTCACTCTTCAGCATTCAGAGACTATAAAAAGTAAGAAATCTGAAATGAAAGCAGCGAGAACTCTGGGTGTTGTAGTTGTTGTGTTTATTCTTTGCTCCTGTCCATTTTATTGTGTTGCTCTAACAGCTGTGAACAGCTCGATAAGAGTAACATCTGTAGCTGTTGAGTTGTGGCTTTTGTATTTTAACTCCTCTCTGAACCCTGTCATCTATGTCTCTTTCTACCCCTGGTTCAGAAAATCTATTAAACACATTGTTACACTTCAGATACTGCAGCCTGGCTCTAGTCAGGCCAGGTTCATGTAGAAAGCCTTGCACTGAGCGAAACCGCTTATATTTCTGTGAAGGGAGAGTTTTTTTGTGTTCAATAACCTGAATGTACATTGTTCAACAGCTGCTGAATTGAAGAAATGCAAAATGCAAAATGAATTTACAAACACACTTGTCTGTTTGAATGAGTGAAGTAAAATAATAATAATAAAAAAGGTGATTACCGGTAGAGTTCTCAACGGGCCTGAAAATTACAACCCGAACCGACCCAACCCGTGGGTTATTAAGCCCGGACCCGACGTAGCCCGACAGACCAGCATTAATCATCTACCCGAACCCGGCCCGGCCCGAAAAAAAAAAAAAAAAAAAAAAGCGGCGTGGTTTCTTTGCAGCGGGAGGTGCCGCTGCCGGTGACGCAGCACTTGTCTTCTGCCTCACCTCATGTCATCTGGCCCCTCCGGTACCGGCCTGCTAACGGGCGGGACTTAACGTACTGCTGTAGACTACAGTTGCCGTTTGATCCGCGGGCAGCGGGCGCAATTGATTCCATTTGCGCCGCGGGAACGGTGCGCCTTTGTGGAGATTTATCCACCAACCAGTGCGCGTGCTGTTGACGCACAGCTGAAGCTGTGGATCGTCTGCATTTACCGGCAGTAATGTTTCAGTGGTTCTGCCCACAGCAGCACAAGATGCAGAGTGGGATGTTTGTCTGAGACTCACACGTGAACAAACAACAATTTACACCATAAATGTGTTTTATGAGAGAGGAACAAAGGAAGCCCGAGGTCTGACCCCACCCGAGTCACTTTCATATTTTTTCAACCCGAACCCAGCCCGAACCCGCGGGTCCAGTCGGGTCTGTCGGGCTGGCCTGGCCCGTTGAGAACTCTAATTACCGGTATATACCGTATTGATCCGAATATAAGACGACCCTGAATATAAGACGACCCCTCTT
Source organism: Trachurus trachurus (assembly GCF_905171665.1). Lineage (NCBI taxonomy): Eukaryota > Metazoa > Chordata > Actinopteri > Carangiformes > Carangidae > Trachurus > Trachurus trachurus. The sequence goes on along the minus strand of NC_139899.1, from coordinate 27,742,108 downwards.
TTTCAAGACCAATATTTGGAAAAAAAATCATAAAATCTTCTATAACTCCGCAAATAGGCAAAGCGAACGCACTTCACGGTTCTCTATGCCATTAGGTTATAACAGTGCAATTAAACCAGCATAAGCCTACTGGCTTAACTTGTGCAATAAACGGCGCACATTTTCTTGACAAACAGTGTCAGAACAGTCTGCAAAATGTGAGAACAATAACATCTAAAAACACCACGAACAGTTTTTTTTTTTTTCCATTCATTCAGCTGCATCCTCCGCATCACTGGGTTCCTCCTCCTCACTCGCACTTTCGTTGTTGCTCTCTGCCGCTGCCGCCGGCTCCTCCCACATCAAATCATCCTCGCTTCCATCCATCAGATTTGAGATGCAACATTTCTTGAACCCGTTGATGATGCTCTCAGAGGACACATCTGCCCAAGCTTGCGGGATCCATTCACAGAGAAGACGGGCAGAAGGTTTCTGAATTTTTCCAGTAGGTGTCAGGACATGGTTACCAGCCAGGAGCCATGCTGTGTAGTTCTTCCGCAGATTGTTTTTGAATGGCTTATTAACGACCACATCCAGTAGCTACCTGTAACAATTTTTTTTAAACCATTATAGGCCTACAGTAGCTTGTTGTTATGTACACATCTATCATAAATTCTACTGTATCTTTTCTGTATCCCAATAAAATGACTCAAACTACACTGACCTGCATTCCACCCGGGATGATCACCATTCAGCTCCTTAACTTGTTTCTTGACCTCATCTGTCAGATGTCCACGGAAAGCATCTAGCACCAGCATGTTTCGCCTCCATCTAAGTCCCCCGGGACGTCTGGCCCACACAACCTTCAGCCAGTCCACCACAAGCCTGGACTCCATCCACCCCTTCTCTTGTGCACGCACAATTATGCCAGCCGGCATAGGATCTTTGGGTTGAGTCTTCCGTTTTAAAATCACATAGGGGGGGAGTTTCGTCCCATCGGCGAGGCAGGTTAACATAACGGCAACGCGGCTCTTCTCATTCCCTGTGGACTTTACAATCACAGACTTGTCTCCACTTTTGTGAACCGTGACAGATGTGGGCATGTCAAAAAAAACTGGGGTCTGGTCAGCGTTGCCCATCTGATCCAGGGGATATTCATGCTTCTTTCTCAATTTTATTACAAAACGCTGGTAGTTTACCAGGGGCGCATGACGTCTGTCCGACTACCCATTTCTCCGACCATACATTTCTTTATTTTTGCGTCCATTAGTCAGACCTCCCACTTCTCCGACTTAAGTAGCCCTAACCCTTAACCTTACCCTAAACCTAACCTTAACACTGTAGAATGGGTAGTCAGAGAAATGAGCCGTCGGACTTTTGGGCAGTCGGACTGACGTATGCTCCCCGTTTACCAGCTTCTCTCTGAAGTCTGCGGCCAGATGCTGAGCTAGGCTTGTCCTGCGTCTGAGGGACAGGCCATTACGTCGCATCATGCTGCGGCACCAGCTCATGCTGGCTTTGAATTCGGCGCGGGGAATGTTAAGCTCTGTGGCTACTTCAAGTGCTTTTTGCTGTATCACTGCCCTCATGATGGGCATCCCTTCATTACGTTTTTCATTCACATATTCACACACCCTTCTGTCAATTTCTGTGAAGCGACCAGTTTGTGGACCACGATAGCTCCTTCTCTGGCTGTGAGCGTTTTTTAGCTCATCTTTCTGGGACCGCCAGCGTCGTACGTTGCACTCAGTCACATCATATTTTTTTCCTGCCCTCACGTTATTCGTTCTCTCAGCTTCATTTACAACCATAAGTTTAAAATTCACATCATAACTTCTCCTCTGATTTTTATTCACCTGACCGACTTTGGAAGCACTTTTTTCAAGTGGATCTCTGTGTCCTGGCTGCATCTTTCTGTCATTCAGTAGCTTATGCAAATGAAGGCTAACACACCCACTCCAGCCGACTTGTTTACATGCTTGTTTACAGGATCACGTTAGGGTCACACTGCACTAAACGCTGACGGAGACAAAAGCGCTCATATGGCGCTACCTATTGTTTTACATGAGTTATTCCTTAGACCCCGAATATAAGACGAGGCGTAATTTTCAGGCATTTTTCAAGGGAAAAAATATCGTCTTATATTCGGATCAATACGGTAATAAAAACCCTTATTGGTAGGGCACCCATAACATATCATAATGCTATCTAAAACCCTGTCCTGAATGAGAACCAGGTTTTAGGGTACAGGAAGAAAATAGATCATATTTCAAAAGTCTAGTCTAGTCTATTTGAGCATATGCGTTAAAACAAGGCTCCACCACAGTTCCCTGAGGCAGGCCATTGCCCTCACACAATCAGGGGGTAGGGCCTGCCCACTATATCCACCTTTACCATTCTAACACATACCCCACTCATCTCCCTTTTGAACACATGAAATAATACAAAGAACAACAACTAGTCCTGCAGTTAGAGGGTTATGCACATACTCCTGAAATATCATCCAGAAAAGACCAACTCCATGTCATATGCCTACATGCTTCACACTCTAACAGGACTCAACACTGGTGAACTCTAAAAACCAAGGCCCATAAGGATTGATGTTCAGATTTCCCAGCACTGAATGCTAAGGGTCAGAACAAGGACAGTCCAACAGCTTGGGCACCACCCACCTAATGATCCTGACACGCCCTCTACATACCTACCACACCAGCTGAATTGAAACTCCCCACAAAGAATGAGACACCAAACCAGCAGCCAAATCTTTGACGTACAAGTCAACATAGGCTAAAAGAGGAAGAACAGGGTGTAGTCAAAAATAAATAATCCTCCGATTATAACCCTGTCAAATTGCAATTAGAGCCAAATAATTGGTACATTGTCGTCTTAGAAGGCAAGGCAAGGCAATTTTATATCTGTATAGCCCGTTTTTACAAACAGTTTGTCTCAATGGGCTTTACATGGCATCATCACAACATCCTCTACCCTTAGACCCTCACATGGACTGAGGAAAAACTCCATAGAAAACCACGATGAATTAGGCTACATCACAAATCTAATAAGCAATAGCTGAGCCACAGCAAACACCTAACTGGACTTCCTCTGTCCTATCCTATAAACCTGTGTCCTCCTTCACCAAAATGCTTGTCAGTTTAAAGGAGGAGGTCTATAGAGATAATTTGTCCTGACCCTCTGATAACAATCCACAGATGCATGTTCTTAATTATTTTCTTCTTCTTTTCTCTTTATGGTAATGGTAATAAGTTTAGCTTATGGTTTGGTTTAGGCAACACAACAACCACTATAAAGTTTATCGACAGATTAGGAATTGTTCGTCCTTATAAGGTTAAAAGACTGTTATTGTCCTGGATACAATGATAAATATGCAGTTATTGTTGTGGACCGGTCATGAATCAATGAAACAATAGCAGCTACTTTCTTATGAGAAGTTATGTCAGAGTCTGGTGTTTGGTGTTTTGTTAACATTGCTAACATTTGGCTCATGCTAGTGTGACAGTTGAGGGTCCTGTCACTATGCCTCCAATTGATCATGCGCCCTGGCTACTTGGCCAAGGGGATGTCCCGTTGGCCAAGTGGTTAGCGCGCATGATCAATGCGGATCAAAGCCCGCCCGGGCCCTCTTCACCTTGCCACATTCTGGCATTGTCAGCAGGATCCATGTAGCACTGGGGGTGGGTCCATGGATTCCTAATGTGTGGCAGCCTGCGCAGAGCACAAGGACGTGCTTGTGAAAAGAGGGGGAGAGATGTGACAGTTGAGGGTCCTGTCACTATGCCTCCAATTGATCATGCGCCCTGGCTACTTGGCCGAAGGTGGTTAGCGCGCATGACTGTTACCCTTGAGTCTGGAGTTCGAAGCCCGCCCGGGCCCTCTTCAACTTGCCACATCATTGTGTTATGCTCCACACCAATGTTTGCGGAGAGCCAGCCAGTGATACAAACATTTGCTGTACATTCATAAAATAGCTAATGCTAGTGTAGCTGATGTCACATCTGGCCCTCTGCGTTGTGTTTCTCACGGCCTGCCCTAGGTGGGGTTCGCCAAGAGGTTGACAACCGCTTGGCAAGTCGGTTAGCATGTCTTTTATGGGTGGAATGAGTGCACATCCGTTACACTAGCATTCCTGTTTTAGCCAGTGACCAATGGAAAAGACATGTAACACAATGTTCTTGTGAAGTTACTTGTGCATTTAGGAAAAGTTATGCTTGTTCTTGGTCAATCTGGATCCCTTTGATCCTGGTGTTCTCCAGTGTTGGCCTCAGAATTGGACTGGAAAAGAAACTTAGCCTTGGACCTGGCAGCATGAACCACAATAACAGAGCTAGATAGATTTGGCCACAGTATGGCATACTGAGCATTCTGAGAGGATAGCTGTTGAATATAGGAGGGGACAGAAACATATAAATTACCTGTATGACAAAGAGTTTGACTCAGAAAGCTGTCAGAGCTCAGCAGCTTCTCCTCTCTCTGAATATGGAGGCCCTGGAGGAAGAAGAACGCTGCTTTTCCCAGCTCAACAACTCCTGCAGGAGCACAATGCCCTCACTGACTGCGGCCACACTCATTTTCAGTCTGCTGTCCCTCATCACTGTGCTCACTGTGGTTCTGAACCTGCTGGTCATCATCTCTATCTCCCACTTCAGGCAGAGATAATATTTCTCTGCATGTTTTTTTTGTTTGTTTTTTGGTTCAATCCATGCAACAGAATGTAATGTTCATCTTATTGATGGAAACATTTTTGATTCACAGGTTCCAGTTTGATTCATTATAATAGCTTTGAGTTGGCCATCAATTCTTATTTGTGTCCATGATGGGATGGCAGATATTGTTATTTTGAAAATGAGTCATTACCATGATTATGGTGATTTCGAGAAAACTTGCAAAACTGAGACTCATTCCTTAAGCTGTAAATGACAGTAACTTTTTCTTGTCTGGGCCTGTGATGAATACTGGTTATGAAAATTTGCTCTTACAACTGCAATGCTGTGTTTTCTTTTATGTTGCAGGACAGAGGATGAATGTAAACTAATATTACCCAACATAACACTTATTTGTACAAATTCTACATGTAACAGTGTGCTCACTGTTGATATTCTCTCTTTTCAGGCAGCTCCACACCACCACCAACCTCCTCCTCCTCTCCCTGGCTGTTGCAGACTTCCTTGTTGGTTTGATGCAGATGCCGTTTGAAATCCTTCTCATGCGAGGCTGCTGGATCCTGGGTGATGCTATGTGTGCTGTGGTTTACTTTTTAGCTTTCCTCATTATCAGCGTTTCAGTTGGAAACATGGTGCTCATATCAGTTGACCGCTATGTGGCAATTTGTGACCCCATGTTATACTCCACCAAAGTTACTCTTAGAAGAGTTCAACTCTGTGTTTGTCTGTGTTGGATTTTTTCTGCTTTTCACAGTACTTGGATGATGTGGGATTTCTTTAAAGAGCCAGACAGGTATAGAGTCTGTCATGGAGAGTGTATAGTTATAAATAATGATGCTGAGGGCATGTTTGACCTCATTGTGACCTTTTTAGGCCCCATTTCAGTCATCACACTTCTGTATCTGAGAGTATTTGTGGTGGCTGTGTCTCAGGCTCGTGCCATGCGCTCTCACATTGCAGCTGTCACACTTCAGCATTCAGAAATTGTAAAAAGTAAGAAATCTGAAATCAAAGCAGCGAGGACTCTGGGTATTGTAGTAGTTGTATTTATTCTGTGCTCCTGTCCATATTATTGCCTTACTGTTGCAGCTGTGAACAACTTCTTCGGGGCGTCATCTGCAGCCTTTGAGAGTTGGCTGTTGTATTTCAACTCCTCTCTGAACCCTGTGATCTATGTCTCTTTCTACCCCTGGTTCAGAAAATCTATTAAACACATTGTTACACTTCAGATACTGCAGCCTGGCTCCAGTCAGGCCAGTTTCATGTAAGCATTAAGGAATGACTGAATCACATCTTTTTTCTGTGAATCTACATAGCTCATCATCTGGAGAATTAAGGAAAATATGTATTAAAATACCATATGTTGAAAATGAATGTTAAGCCCTCCGTTTTTCAGGGGTGAAAGCAGTTTTAAATTCTTGCCGGTACTATTACCAAAAGTAATTTTTTTCTGCATTATTATTATTACTGATTTTAATTGGGACATTTTGCAATGAACATTAACGTGTGGTACACATTTCGAAGGCTGGGCCAGGGGTAGACAATAAGGGAAATTTTGAAGATCACTGGCCCCACCATTCTAACCACTGGCCCAGGACCATGTCGATCCCCATAATAACAAAAAAAAAAAAAACATATCCCAGCCAATTCCTGCGGTCTCGCCATCGAGGCTGGAGCTTTCTCATATACCGATACCAATACTAGTAAATTTTCACGATTCCCGATACTTATTTGGGTAGCACTACATAATACGGCCCGCGACTTACAGCGTACCTACCGCTCTCTTGCCGTGTAGGTTGCCGCTTATTTCACACAAGTACTGAGTAACTGCAGCTCACTTTCCCCCCTGTTTCCCCCGTGCATTTACAGTGTAACTAGGCTGCGTCTTAGCGCGTAATTTACATCCTGCTTCACACCAACTTCCACAGAAGTACAGAGTAACTCTCGCTGTTTTACAGTTTAACTAGGCTGCGTCTTGGCACGTAACTCCTGTCCTACTTTACACCAAATTACACAGTAACTCTCGCTCACTCCGCCACTAATTACCCCGCATTTTACAGTATAACTAGGCTGTGTCTTAGAGCGTAACTCCCGTACAATTACGTCCTACTTTCCCCGGACTTACAGTGTAACTCCTGCCAGGTACATTAGAAATTAAATAGTCTACTGTACAATATGAGCACAGTTGCAATCCATGTTTTCCAAAAGTGTCAGCAGCGACATTTCACCTCTATTTCAGAGATTTATTATTCATTATTTAATTGTATGGTTTGGAATAGGTGAGAAATGGGTATAGAGTGTGGACATTTTCCAATACAGTAACAGGCTGGCTGGTAGTAAACTTACCTCTCTAAAATGCACATCTATGAAAGTCTAGTTCTGTCATCCAAGGGCAAAACACAAACTATACAGTAATACATCCACAATAATGAGTCATTCGGAGAGTTAGAAAATGTTTTTATTATTTATTAACCAGAAAACACATGACACATCCACATCCATGATCATTCATAAACTTTAAGTACAGTAAGTAGCCTACTGTAAGTGAGCACTGTTACCCCTCCTTACGCTGCACCTATACAGTAGCTGTTATGCACCTATACACTACTTGTCTTAGAGTTACCCAGTAAGTAGAGGGTAACGGGCTGTATTATAAAGTAATGGCTGTTACCCCTCCTTACGCTGCACCTATACAGTAGCTGTCATGCACCTATACACTACTTGTCTTAGAGTTACCCACTAAGTAGAGGGTAACGGGCTGTATTATTCACCACTTTATTTTCCCATGATCCATTGCGTCACACCACCCCGGAAGTTGGTTGTTTACGTAGCAACAGCTAGCGGCTAACGTAGCAACCGGCAAAACTGAAAATAACTTAAGCCAGCTCAGTCGTAAAAACAAAATTCCTTCTTCGTGACACAAACGTAAAATGGCCAGACCATGAAGATGGGTCCATGGATCTGATTATTTAACAAAAGAGGACGGTAACGTTATAGAGAAAGTGCCCCATCCGTCTACTCTGACAGAATGGGTGGATGACTTGAGGCAGTGGCCGGACGTCAGTTATATTGACATAGTAAATTATTTTATTTTTAGTGAAGGTGTTGATGGCGAAGAACTTAGGAATTATAAAAGCACCGAGGCATACAACTATCTTCATAGCAAGAAAATCGGAAAAATTGTGTGCAGAAAGGAGGGGGTGTTTACCTTTCTGAAGGCTGAAGTTGAGCCAAGTCAGAGCACGACAAAACCAAAACATCTGGCGTGGGTGATGACAAGAGCCAACGTTATTGAGACTGTAGGCTGTTCCTGCATAGCAGGATTGGGGAAATCCTGTAGTCATGCGGCAGCAATCATCTGGAAGGTATGCTATGGTAGTGAAGTGTAGCCTAACTATTTTCATTAATGTGTAAATTCTGAAATAAATAAAGGCAAGGCAATTTTATTTGTATAGCTCGTTTTTTACAAACAGTTTGCCTTAAAGGGCTTTACATGGCATCATAACAACATCCTCTATAATAATAATAATAATCAATAATAATGACAGGTTTCTATATATTTTTAAGCTTTAAATAACGCAGGGAGAACATTGAGGTTAAAAACAATATATTGATTGTTATTGTCAGGTCCAGAATGCAGTGGCTAGTGGAAAGACAGGGATTGCATGCACAGACGAGCAGCGCAGGTGGAATGAAGGGACCTCTAAGAATCTGCAGCCCAAGCGTCTGAGCCAGATTACTTTTAGGCACCACAAGGCAGAAGATGAACTCAAGGGACAGATTACTGTTAGTTGTCAACTCCCAAACACCCCACATTACCAGCACCACAAAGACTTCAAAGAGAGTGTTGACAAATCACACACAAAACCTCTGTTTCTGCTGAAGAACACACTACTTGCAAAATGTTATAGTGCCACCCCATCAGAACAACAGGGCAGTAGAGTGGACCAGGGTGCAGGTGCAGCTCAGCAGCCACATCAAAGTCATGATGGGGACCTGAGCTGTGAAAAATGCAAATTATTTTACAAGGCTTACATTAACATAGATAGTGAACAAGCTCGTGACCTAGAATTGAAGACGAGGGAGCAGAGTCAATCTGGTTTGTGGCACAGTTCAAGAAAAATCAGAATCACTGCCAGCTCAGCAAAAAGGGTACCTGTACGTACAGGTACAAATAGTGACAAGTTTTTGTGTGAGCACATGTATCCCACCTTTCGTGGTAACCAGGCCACTAACTACGGGAAGGAAAAAGAAGAGACAGCCTGTAACTCACTTAAAGAGCAGGGAATAAACATTACACACACTGGCACCGTTGTTAGTGTTGCAGAACCATGGCTATCAGCGAGTCCAGATGGGATTATCGACTCTTGTGAGCTCCTCGAAATCAAGTGCCCTGTCCCAAACAAGAACTATCACTCACTTACTGACCAGTTATCACAGAAGTTCAGTGATGTTAAAGTGGTGGATGGGCACCTTGAACTGCAGAAGAGTGGTAGCCGAGGGTATTACATGCAAGTTCAACTTGGAATGTTTTGCACAGGTCTGAAGACCGCTAGATTGTTGATCTGGACACCAGATGAGAGTGTGGTATTTAATGTGCAGTTTGATGAGGTGTTTGTCAGGGAGCAGGTGAAGAGGTTAAGAGCTTTCTACTTTTCAAGCATGCTGCCTCGGGTTGTGGATGATGTTTTGGGGGGACGCCTTCAGCTTGATAAGGGATACAGAGAAATTGTGAAAAAAGTCTAGAGTGTCAAGTATAGGGAACCCAAATGGTAACAAATTAATGGGCTTTTAAATATGTGGTAATGTAAAGCATGAAATTACAGCCACAAATACAGTTCACTTATGACAAATGAAATGAATACAATTTATGACAATGTTTAAGTTTATTGCACAAACAAATCACAAAGCACTGTATTGTTTTGAGTGAATTAATGAAATGCATTCACATTAGTTATTTAGTTAGTGTAACAGTTTCCACTGAAGTTGTGTTTGTGTACTTGTGTTAAGGCCATTGTATGTTAGTTGCCATTTAAACATATTTAGCTTTATGTCAACATAAATAAATAAATGTAAGATGGACAAAAATTACACAATCAGGGTCCGACGTTAAGGTTTTTTCGTACTTGCCCTGTCGGGCAAGTACTTTTCAAATCTACTTGCCCCATCTAAATTCTTACTTGCCCTGCCTAGGTTTTTTTTTTCTGGTTGTGTGGTGCATACTTTCGCTCATGACTTATATCTTACTAAAATCCTTCCTGTTGACTATACACAACACTACACAACACTTCTTTCTTCAGAAAGCAGTATTTATTATTATCTATAATTGCATTTAAATGGCAATCATTGCAGACATGTAAAATTAACTGCTATTTCACATTATTTGACCAGTAGCAGTTACACCCTCCATGCCCTATCTGAACAGGTGAGCCACCTGTTTAATGCCCGATCACAGTTGAAATCTTGAACTGAAGGGCCTTTTAATGGCTAAAACATTAACCTGGACAACATTTTGGCTCCTCCAATCAGATTTTATTCTTTTCATTGCATTCACATGCTGCAGTGGACAATTTAGCTTCAGTATTAACTCATTGAGTGCCAACCACGTAATTTCTCGTTTTTCGTTCCCATGCGTTGAGTGCCAAAAAGGAGATTTTTCGTTTTTTGCTTTTTTTTTATATTATGAAAATAGACACTTTAATACACATTATATGTAAATTTGGGGACTCTACGACGAGGAGAACTGAAATAGATGACGATCAAAGTCACATGACAGCTCATGATCTGGAAGTTTTTATCATAACTCGGCTTCTGCAAACGAGTTCTGCATGCAGATGCAGCGCAGCTGCTCCGCAGCTGCTCTGCTCTCACCCGCGCTGCTGCTCCAGCTGCTCGAGCAGCTCGGAGCTGAACCAGGAAGCTCTCAGCCGACAGTCCCGCCCGGTCTTCACCTCGAGCAACACCGTGTCCTCCCCAAAGTCCTCCCGCGGTAAAATCTGATGGTCTCTGGGCCAAAGCAGACCGGTACCACCGACCCGTACCACAGCAGGACCGCGACCACCGGCGGGACCGTTGTTCGCGAGCCGCGGTGGCCGACAGACCCTCACGCTCCGCGGCGAGTGGCTGTGACATGGCACGGTGCGTCTGTGTTATTGTTGTTTAGTGGCGCCCCCCCCGCCCCCGCTGGTGGATTTGTGAATAGAACAACCAGTGTTGTATATATTTATCTTATACGAGCCCTTTGATCCAGAAATGCGAGTGTCAGAAGAGCGACAGACACAAACAGCGCACCTTTCATAAAAGACGCTCTATCTCCTTTTCTAGAAAAAAAGGAGGGATTTTGGTGAAACCCAGCCATGTTTAGCTTGAGTTTTCTCAGGAACGGAGGCACGTAGAAACAAACGGTTTGTGGTCATTTGAAGCATTAAGTTAAACCTTTCAATTGAGCTACAGTATGTGTTGGTGGCAATAATATAGAATACACTATGGCTCTACATAAAAAGTCAAAAATGGTCTAAATTGCCGGTACACTTGACTAAAACTTTGGAAAGGAGCGCGGCACTCAATGAGTTAATGCAGTATCTAAAAATATATATATATATATATATATATTAGAAAAGACCAATTTAAAAAATAATTTTGAATATGAAAATGTTCATGTCCATCTATATGCTCTCAATACTTGGTTGGGGCCATTTGACTTGAACTACTGGAAATAGCCTAGACTTTTCCATGTTACTCTAGTTTATTGAGTTGCCCCTGTAAAACTCAAGGATGTGGGACATTGAAACAACAGTGACAGGCAAACAGCCAATCATATGTGTCAAACTCAATTTAGTTCAGGGGTAACAAACAGCACAATTTGATCTCAAGTAGGCCTAACCAGTAAAACAATATCATGATAGCCTATACATAGGCTATATTTCAAAATTTCTATTTTTCCTCTGTTTTAGTACATTATTAAGATGTTTACAGTTAATGAACTATCCTTTTACAAAACATATTATGAACCACCTGAAATTTCTTGATAAAAATATGTGCAATTTAAAATTTTCACACTTGCTGAGGGCCGGATTGGACCCACTGTTGTGCCGGTTTTGGCCCGCGGGCCGCATGTTTCACACCCCTGGTTGTAGCGCCGTCTCCACGTGTGTTTATTGACAACAGGATTATAACCTAAAAAGGGCACGTTAGCTCGTCGGTATGGTAACTAAACGGTGCGTCTGCCCCGAGTCTGAAACAGCGGCGGCGTTAATGAAGCAGCGTCAGGCCGCTCACCGTCAGTGAAATGCTCGGTGAAATCGCCGATTACGGCGAGCCGCGAGCGACGTACCTATCTCACCTGGTAGAGCACCCGCTGCAGCGACCCAGTTCGATCCCACCTGACAGTGCCTTTGCTCCGCGTCAACCCCCCCTCTCCCCCCGTCTCTCTCCAGCTGTCCTTTCAAAATAAATGCATAAAAAGTCCGAAAATAAAAAATAATAAAATCTGAGTCGGTGCTTGCCCGACCGGGCAAGTCCGCGCAGGTTCTACCTGCCCGCCGGTAATTTTTACTTGCCCCGGGCAATCGGGCAACCGTTATTGTCGAACCCTGACAATTAATTCATATCTTATCACCACCTAAGCAATCATGTCAGAAAGTGTACAGCTTTTGTTAGTCTATTACTCTTATCACTCTTATTCACTACTGTTCTTCTGTGATACCTCTGCTTGATTTTAAGCACGTGTTACCGGCCTCAAGCCTAGGGGTACTCGGGCCGGTAGCTATTGTTGCTACACAGCGATAATGACTGTGGAACAATGAGAAACAACACAGTTTCAGCAGTGTGCGACTTCCTCAAGCACCATTTTATTCTGCCTCCTATGTAAAATGTCACACATCTCATTTCACATTTAATGGCGAATTATCAGCCTTAATATCAGACAAATGCTTGAGATTATAACTCAAATACATGTAAATAATAACAAAAGAAATGACAGTATACTGTGGCTGCATAGTGCATACACCAAACTCATCAAAAGATTCCAACCACATTCAAAAATCACATAACTTAAACAACATGTTTACATGTAGGCTATTTCATTCACCCCTGACACAATATCTCCCTTTGCATGAACCGATATTATGTGGTGGCGACTATTACAACAACTACAGCGCCATAAACCACAATAAACTTATTAGAATCATGTCTCAAGTCCAATGCACTCAAACCTATTACTTGCCCTTCACACTGTCGGCAGTGAAAGCAATAGCTAAAATGCTAGCTTGCTACATAACATAAACATACACATGAATTAAGTTCAAACTCGGTTTTCGAGCACTTTTAAACCTCATGAACGTAACCGAATGTTTATGACTTCCTCAAGCACCATTTCATTCTGCCTCCTATGGGAGGAGGATGGGCTTGAGTTAGAGGTTTTCTCACTGAACCTGGTATCACAGTGCCACCTATTGTCACAAAGTGGAATTACAACGAAATGACTTGTATGGGAGTCTAACTTAAAATGTAACTGAAATAAATGAAAATAAAGAGAAAGAAGAAAAATAAAAAAAAAATAAGGGGTGCGTGTGTAATACCTGCATATACTAATGACAGGCTCTTTATTTCCCGACCTCTACACATGCCTTCTGGTCACCATCACGAATGAGATCACCCCGCAAATTCACAAGAGCAGCACATATGCGCAGAATCTTATCGGCTTTTGGAACCAGGGTAATTGGCACAACTTGTGACAAGATTTTAAAAACTTTTAGTCTTCGGATAGCCCTCTCCACATGTATTCTTACATTAGCAATTCTTCTTGTGGATGTGACCTGTTGCTCGCTAAGCTGAGCACCTTTATTAGTAAATGAGGGTATAACTAAATTAATTTTTCTTTCAAACAATATGTCTCTAATAGTAAAACCACGGTCAGCCATGACCTCGTCACCAGGGCGCAAGTATTCCAGGATCCCTGAGTCCATAGTAATGAACTTGTCGCTACAGCGTCCACCATATGCTGCAGAGATGAACATTATTAATCCACATGGGGCTATACTCACAAGGTACTTCATGGTATTATTTGAGTAGTAATGACTATAAGACTCTCCTCTTGAATCGAGGTTCTTGGGCTTTTGTAATAAGCTTTCGCTACAGTCCAAAATGCATGTTGTTTTGGGATACATTTTTTTAAACGTGTCTGGCATAGTCGCCTGAATGGTTTCCCTCGGGAGCCATGGGATAAGGTCTCTTGTGACTTCCTCCATTTTGTCAACCCAATAAGATATAATCTTACTTGCGGTGCTCTCAGATATAAAAAACCGTCTGCTCAGATCACCTATCAGAAGGTTTAATCTCAACTTCATCAGTGTGAGAAGTATTTGGTCTTTTACTGCCATTTTAAAATGACCTGCAAACATTTCCAGTGTGGAAATAAGAGTGTTCAGTGTTTCTAACGGTAGACCAGTGTACAGTAAAGAATCAGAATCATTTTGAATAATACTGCGAGCCACATTGCACTGAGTCTCTTTGTCATGGACCTCTTTGAAGTTGCTTGGTTGCTTTGCATAGTCATGATGTAGTAATGTAGGGTCTTCCCACTGAGTCTGTATGGAGTGCCCTGGAGTCGCTCTCTTGGTGTTGGTACCAGAGGGGAAAGAGTCCAGACTGCAATCTAGGTAAACAGTGGAAAACAAACAAGGTTTGGGTCTATGCTCGACTATTTTGGTAACAGATGTTATCTGGCACTACATGGACAATATCCTCCCCAAGTCATCTTGTTCATTTTTAACGAGGCAAGGTAGAAACTATAGACTAAAAAGCATGCCAGTGTCAGTGTATAAACTTACGGGGCTCCTGTACTGTGGAGGGTTGCATCCCATCCAGGTGAGTCTCAAGGGCCATGTCAGAGGAGGAGAGGGGGTCCACACTGCAGTCTATGTATGTAAACAATGGAAAAACTGGGTGAAGACGTCTCCTGACACAGTAGCAGTAGGTAGCTAGCGCAACATAAATATAAATACACCTAAATATACAAGTTAAATCCCAGCAGAAACTGGGCCAGGCAGAAAAATGACACAATTCAGTCTCAGATGATAAGATTTAGTAGTCTGCACTCATCGGGCTAACGCTAACGTTAGCTGGCTACAATGTAACGTTTTCTCGGCTAATGCAACGTCAGTTGGCTACATTTCGTCAGTTGGCTACATTTTAACGTTTTCTAGGCTAATGCAATGTTAGCTGGCTACATAGCTGGCTGACTGTAGCCCATAGACTACGAGTGTTACTACAATGACATTATTAAAACAGTGTAGGATAAGGAGGCCACATTAACCAGCAGGCACGAATTATTAGACTAAGTTACTTACGAGGCTCATCGTGTTGCACTTCAGCGGTGCTGGACGAAGCAGCCGCATCCTGGCACCTGGTTAGTTTTCGCCTCTTCTTGACTGGTGGTCGTTCATAGCCCAGGTTTAATTCTGGATATGGGTGCAGCTCTGTCGGTTTACGATCAACGAAATGGTGAGAGCAAACGAAAATCCTCTTGGGTGGATATTTCAATTTAAGCGCTGCCAGCCATTCCCTCTTGACATCTTTCCGCATTGAATGCAGCGCGTAGGGTGCCGGACATCCACAACTCTTGCGATTGGTTTGATGGTCGTTACAGGCTCCATTCATAAAATCTTTAACTTTCCTTGAGTTGTTTGTGCATCCAACAACAGCACATGTCGTACCGGAGGACATTCTATGAACTTGTAATAATAATTAAAACACTTCTAAGACAGACTGCTAGGCTATAGCTCCATTCCGCTTGAAGTGAGACAGAAGTGCGAAACCGACTTGTCGGTGAATCGAGTGTCATGGCGACGCCCAGCGGCGTTCTACGGAAAGTGGTGAATAAAGTAATGGCTGTTACTCCCTCCTTACGCTGCACCTATACAGTAGCTGTCATGCACCTACACACTACTTGTCTTAGAGTTACCCACTAAGTAGAGGGTAACGGGCTGTATTATAAAGTAATGGCTGTTACTCCCTCCTTAGTCTGCACCTATACAGTAGCTGTCATGCACCTACACACTACTTGTCTTAGAGTTACCCACTAAGTAGAGGGTAACGGGCTGTATTATAAAGTAATGGCTGTTACTCCCTCCTTAGTCTGCACCTATACAGTAGCTGTCATGCACCTATACACTACTTGTCTTAGAGTTACCCACTAAGTAGAGGGTAACGGGCTGTATTATAAAGTAATGGCTGTTACTCCCTCCTTACGCTGCACCTATACAGTAGCTGTCATGCACCTATACACTACTTGTCTTAGAGTTACCCAGTATGTAGAGGGTAACGGGCTGTATTATAAAGTAATGGCTGTTACTCCCTCCTTACGCTGCACCTATACAGTAGCTGTCATGCACCTATACACTACTTGTCTTAGAGTTACCCAGTAAGTAGAGGGTAACGGGCTGTATTATAAAGTAATGGCTGTTACTCCCTCCTTACGCTGCACCTATACAGTAGCTGTCATGCACCTATACACTACTTGTCTTAGAGTTACCCAGTAAGTAGAGGGTAACGGGCTGTATTATAAAGTAATGGCTGTTACTCCCTCCTTACGCTGCACCTATACAGTAGCTGTCATGCACCTATACACTACTTGTCTTAGAGTTACCCAGTAAGTAGAGGGTAACGGGCTGTATTATAAAGTAATGGCTGTTACTCCCTCCTTACGCTGCACCTACAGTCTAATACCACTGTAATTACTGTCCAAGTAGAGCCAGTGAGTTAAAACACAGTCAGCCTACTTAAATGTGTCAAGAGATAACATCATCTGAAAGTACAGTAATATAAAGACAAAACTAACTTCAGTGTCCCTGAAAACATTAAATAACAGATTTCTAATGGCTGTTGTTGTTAACATTTATGTTCAGTGTTGAACCTTTATTGAGATCCGTTTGGTCCTTCTAAGTCTAAAATAATCAGTGAAGTCAGTTTCATTTGACAAATGTGCTTTCTAAGTTAGAAGTCAAGTGGAAAAGATCATTGTGATACTACTATCACACTAGATTGTAGGGCTGTCAGTTTTTAGAAAAATGACATTCGAACGATTATTGAATGACCCGTAATTCGTTCGGATATATTCGATTATTACCCCCCCCCCCCCCCCCCCCCCGTTGTTTTATTTTGAAAATTGACCGGATACTCTCGTTGTTTCATGTTTGACTTCCTGCCCAGCTTGACGCGATTGCTCGCGGCTCTCACACAAAATAGACCAGACGCTGCACGGCGCGAGCCGGCCGCGGAGGTGCACGCCGCGACACCACACCAGCGGTTAATATCAAGTAAACTGGCTCAGCTTCTCGGCTGTTCGCGGCCCTTCCGCGTCCGGTGGACGTTCCGCGGCGCTATGCAGGCACCGGGCACTGCAGCCAAAGACGGTAAATAGAGAATCTTTGCTGCAGCCTGCATATCGAGCAGGTCATTAATGCTCGAATACGAACTTTTCCCCCCACATTCGAACGAATATTCGAATGTCGAATAAAAAGTGACAGCCCTACTAGATTGTGACACCCAGTGATGGAGATGGAAGAATGTATGGGCTCCTCCGGTTAAAAGGTTATCTCGATCCAAGTCCTTGGGTCAAGGCTGAGATGAGGGTCATGGGTGGCTCGCCATCTCCCTCGTCAGGTAGAAACTCAAGTCGTAATTTTCCACAGGATCTCCAAAAGAAAATCATCACCTGTGCAGAAAGAGAGGTATTATTATGTAGCATCATCAACTGCATTTTCTTTGTGTGGTCATTATCATTATCATTATCACGTGAATACATCGCAGTAACAAAAAGTGAGATTCAAGCCCTAACAAGTGAATTGTATTGATACTACCGGTAGGCTATTTAATTTTAAACTACAAAGTTATTGTTTTTAAACATTCTTAACTTTTTGACTATGGATAACAAAACATATTTCGAAAATGTAGGCTAACCAATGTGAAATGTGCACCCACTGTTTGACCAATGACTGCTGGTCTAAGCAGAGCGGCAGTGACTGACACCTTGTTTGATCAATGACACTATCCAGATCGATCTAGTGCTTGACAGTTAAAAACGTAAAGACAAACACTGCAGTGAAGTTAGTTTGAAGTTGGATATTTGACAGACATTCGCTCACTCACTCGCTTCTCAATACATTAAAAATCCATATAAAATATAAGATGTGTTCAAATGCAATAAAAACAGGTGTGTCTCATAGAGGAGGCTTAGCCCTACCATCCTGTGTTGATTTTGAGCCAACAGGTCACATGACCTAGGAGTTATTGAGCTATAATGCTCATATTTACTGTATAAAATATATTAAAAATTCATAAAAAATATTATTTGTGTTTAAATGCTATTAAAACAGGTGTGTGTCATAGAGGAGACTTAGATCTTCTGTCCTGTGTTGATTTTGAGCCAACAGGTCACATGACCTGGGAGTTATTGAGCTCTAACGCCCATATTTAGCCTACTGTATAAAATATATAAAAAAATCATGTGACCTGTTGGCTCAAAATCAACACAGAATGGCAGAGGTGAGCCTCCTCTATGACACACACCTGTTTTTATTGCATTTGAACACATCTTATATTTTATATGGATTTTTAATGTATTGAGAAGCGAGTGAGTGAGCGAATGTCTGTCAAATATCCAACTTCAAACTAACTTCACTGCAGTGTTTGTCTTTACGTTTTTAACTGTCAAGCACTAGATCGATCTGGATAGTGTCATTGATCAAACAAGGTGTCAGTCACTGCCGCTCTGCTTAGACCAGCAGTCATTGGTCAAACAGTGGGTGCACATTTCACATTGGTTAAGCCAGGAAGTACCACCCCTTGGCGAGGCCGTGGCCCGTGGATCATAGAGCAGCTGAGGCGCAGCCGCCGCTTAGACTACGGAGGGAAACAAGTGAAATTAACGTTACACAATGTCTACGTTGAGGACTAAAGCTGTAAACACAAAGATAACACTCCCATTTAAACTCGCAGGGGACGCGAGGGAGGGACCGAGGACCTGAGTTTGTTTATCAACGTCGTGGTGAGTTGATGCTAACGCTGCTAGCGATGTTAGCTTGTGCTCCAGAAGACGCCAGTCGTGTGTGTGTGTTTCCCATAGGCTACACTTGGCATTGGTTACTGTTCGGTTCACCACCTACCCGTAACCTACGTGCTGCATTTGTTTCGTCTCGAGGCCCCTTGTATTTTGTATTTGTGTGAGTGTACTGTATTACATAGCATCATTATAGTTGGGTCATGACTGTTATTTGACAATGAATAGCCAAGTGTAACACTGTGTAGCCTACATTTTCGAAATATGTTTTGTTATCCATAGTCAAAAAGTTAAGAATGTTTAAAAACAATAACTTTGTAGTTTAAAATTAAATAGCCTACCGGTAGTATCAATACAATTCACTTGTTAGGGCTTGAATCTCACTTTTTGTTACTGCGATGTATTCACGTGATAATGATAATGACCACACAAAGAAAATGCAGTTGATGATGCTACATAATAATACCTCTCTTTCTGCACAGGTGATGATTTTCTTTTGGAGATCCTGTGGAAAATTACGACTTGAGTTTCTACCTGACGAGGGAGATGGCGAGCCACCCATGACCCTCATCTCAGCCTTGACCCAAGGACTTGGATCGAGATAACCTTTTAACCGGAGGAGCCCATACATTCTTCCATCTCCATCACTGGGTGTCACAATCTAGTGTGATAGTAGTATCACAATGATCTTTTCCACTTGACTTCTAACTTAGAAAGCACATTTGTCAAATGAAACTGACTTCACTGATTATTTTAGACTTAGAAGGACCAAACGGATCTCAATACAGGTTCAACACTGAACATAAATGTCAATAACAACAGCCATTAGAAATCTGTTATTTAATGTTTTCAGGGACACTGAAGTTAGTTTTGTCTTTATATTACTGTACTTTCAGATGATGTTATCTCGTGACACATTTAAGTAGGCTGACTGTGTTTTAACTCACTGGCTCTACTTGGACAGTAATTACAGTGGTATTAGACTGTAGGTGCAGCGTAAGGAGGGAGTAACAGCCATTACTTTATAATACAGCCCGTTACCCTCTACTTACTGGGTAACTCTAAGACAAGTAGTGTATAGGTGCATGACAGCTACTGTATAGGTGCAGCGTAAGGAGGGAGTAACAGCCATTACTTTATAATACAGCCCGTTACCCTCTACTTACTGGGTAACTCTAAGACAAGTAGTGTATAGGTGCATGACAGCTACTGTATAGGTGCAGACTAAGGAGGGAGTAACAGCCATTACTTTATAATACAGCCCGTTACCCTCTACTTAGTGGGTAACTCTAAGACAAGTAGTGTATAGGTGCATGACAGCTACTGTATAGGTGCAGACTAAGGAGGGAGTAACAGCCATTACTTTATAATACAGCCCGTTACCCTCTACTTAGTGGGTAACTCTAAGACAAGTAGTGTATAGGTGCATGACAGCTACTGTATAGGTGCAGCGTAAGGAGGGAGTAACAGCCATTACTTTATAATACAGCCCGTTACCCTCTACTTAGTGGGTAACTCTAAGACAAGTAGTGTGTAGGTGCATGACAGCTACTGTATAGGTGCAGCGTAAGGAGGGGTAACTAGTGCTCACTTACAGTAGGCTACTTACTGTACTTAAAGTTTATGAATGATCATGGATGTGGATGTGTCATGTGTTTTCTGGTTAATAAATAATAAAAACATTTTCTAACTCTCCGAATGACTCATTATTGTGGATGTATTACTGTATAGTTTGTGTTTTGCCCTTGGATGACAGAACTAGACTTTCATAGATGTGCATTTTAGAGAGGTAAGTTTACTACCAGCCAGCCTGTTACTGTATTGGAAAATGTCCACACTCTATACCCATTTCTCACCTATTCCAAACCATACAATTAAATAATGAATAATAAATCTCTGAAATAGAGGTGAAATGTCGCTGCTGACACTTTTGGAAAACATGGATTGCAACTGTGCTCATATTGTACAGTAGACTATTTAATTTCTAATGTACCTGGCAGGAGTTACACTGTAAGTCCGGGGAAAGTAGGACGTAATTGTACGGGAGTTACGCTCTAAGACACAGCCTAGTTATACTGTAAAATGCGGGGTAATTAGTGGCGGAGTGAGCGAGAGTTACTGTGTAATTTGGTGTAAAGTAGGACAGGAGTTACGTGCCAAGACGCAGCCTAGTTAAACTGTAAAACAGCGAGAGTTACTCTGTACTTCTGTGGAAGTTGGTGTGAAGCAGGATGTAAATTACGCGCTAAGACGCAGCCTAGTTACACTGTAAATGCACGGGGGAAACAGGGGGGAAAGTGAGCTGCAGTTACTCAGTACTTGTGTGAAATAAGCGGCAACCTACGCGGCAAGAGAGCGGTAGGTACGCTGTAAGTCGCGGGCCGTATTATGTAGTGCTACCCTTATTTGATACCACGATTTAAGAAGAAGAAAAAAACATTAGGCTATTTTATTTAATACATAAATAAATAAATAACTGTTTCACATCAAACTTTTATTTAAGCTCCACTGTGGTTTAACAATGAAGTAAAAACAGAGTTAAAATGGTAAATATGACTCACTCAACCCAAACGGAAAGTCATGTAGTCATTACTTTTATCTTCCAGTGGTTCAATGATGGAACTGTTGTTCTCATTCATTCACTTTCAGGCTGTTTCCACAGACTGGTGCAAAACTGACTCATTGTTTCATTTTTTAGCTCTATTTTGTTTTTACACACGTTGTTTTTTCCCTGCTCCAAACCATGGATGTATTACTGTCTAAACGCGCACCACCACTGTGGTGCACACCGAGCAGCTGGAGCCACGTTCACATAAACGGACTGCGAGCTCGAGCCGCACCGAGACCCAGCGCGTGCTCTGGCTCTGTTTCACGGTACCGAAAAAAAAGGTTCAGTCTTCAATCAGCAACAGTGAGCGTGTGGCGCCCAACTGCAGTTGCTTGCAGGTGGTGTCTGACGTTTTTTTTTTTTTTTAATCTCTCTCATGATCTTCCTGGTACCGCCTCTGAATCTTTTAGTGGTACGCAGTACCGGACCGTACCGGACCGTACCGGCTTACTTTCACCCCTATATCATCCAGAGAGGACTAACTCCATTCATGCTTCATACTCTTCACCATTGATTAACACCAAAAGCACGGCCCTTAGGGATTGATGTTTGTTTCCTGTTAGGAGCTCACATACTCTGTACACCTCTTTATGGTCATGGTTATTACAAGTTAATACAGAACATCAGATCGCTGCTGCTGTGGGTGTATAACGTTGTGAATGATCCTCGGTGTGTGACCGGAGGTTTTAGCCTCTCCCCGCGGTGACTGATGTTTATCACAGCTCAAACCGCATACTATAAAAAATATAGCCTGCGTTATATAGGCCTTCATTATAATGACCGCAGTCTCACCAGCCGTTCATATGCATGGCGTGTTAAAGTCTGCTGAAATAAGCAGAAAATGCTCCATAATTTAATTGTGAGGACGTTATTGTCTATGCTTAAACTGTATGATAAATACCTAAAGGACATTTGTGGCCACGTGACTTTTGTTTACAGTTTTTGGACCGTTTGAGTTTGGCCTTTGTGACAGCAAACCGGACCAATTGCGAAATTGCAACAATGTATCATCCTTGTCTTGATTTGAATCAGATAACAGACCTTTTAGGTCTGAGACTCTGTAATACAACAGTTTGACAGTTGAAGGAGGGAGGGAGAAGGTGCATTTTGAATAATTTCCTCTTTTGATGGCACATCCCCGCCTCTTCAATCGTTGATTGCAGATGCAGATGATCAATTTGGCCCTTTTTCAAAGTCACAACATCTCATCTTTTCTCCATTGTGTCTGGTCTGGTTTGCTTCCTCTGTGCTTCAGACGTATGGTAATTCAAAGGTTCTGAAGAATGTAGCTTTACATTATCAAACATTTACAGTGTAACAGAGCAAGTCCGACATAGGCCTCTAATTGTCTATGGCAAGACTTAAATGTCCCATCATTCCAACAATTCTTGCCTCCTATGGTCGGAAATTATGGCATTTTTTTGTTTTTTTAAACATCCTGCCTTTCCGACAATTCCTTTAATAGCGTATAGTGCCCTGGTCAAAATGTTAAAGGTGTTCAGAAATGGCCATTTGTCCTGTTTGTCGCGCCTCCTTCTACGAGTTTCCACGAGTTGCCGCACGAGTTTACCCGAAAAAGGAAAACAAATGTGATTGTTCGTTATCGAGCGGGCGGGATATTCAATGTTTGGGATGAGACCAAGCTCGGTGTGTGTGTGTGTGTGTGTGTCTCAGACGTTGATTGACGGATGACGGATCCAATATCACTGGCTGATGAATCGTGAGCAACGTGACGCATAATTCGTGTGCCTGTATTATCCAATGCGAAGAACAACTACCCCACTTTCATCCTTGATTTACTCAAAAATAGAATTTTTCACAAAGTTTGGGCTACATCGTCTGACAGATGAGTTATTACACTATGGTACGCAGTATGATGCCAGTGGGGGAAAAAATGTTTGGAGTGTTTTTATGTCTCAAAACAGACTAAATAAACATAATCTAAAGAAATTTTTAAAAAAATATTTATTTTTGGAAGTTTTTGGGATTTGTTGCCTGTCGGCAACATTGTAGGCTACTATTACGGTTCATCATATACTGTATTAGAAACACCACTTTCACCTTCACTGGCCTCATCCTCATCCTAATTCTCATTCTCATCTTCCTCATCATCATCATAATAGCCTGATGTTTACTTTACTGCATCCAAAATCAAATTTATTAAGGATAAAAAACAAAATTATTATGAATTATATGTTTTTGAACATTATATTTACACCTAAACACACACTACCATAGTCTCATAATGCAATTTTGATTCCATAATGGTCCACTGTTGCCTCAAGGCAACATTGTATTTTTCTATAATGGTTGCTTTCGGGCAACAGGTGCATTTTAAGTTTCCATTATTTAATAAGTAAATAAATTGCATGGAACTATTAAAAATTAAACTTTACTAATCTATTAGTGTAAATATATTTTTTTCCAGATGAAAAAGGGCTAGGAAGTTATGTTTTCAGACCGTTTTAGTGGAGCAAAATGACAAACTTGTTTCCTTTGAAAAAGTCTGCAAAAAAGGGTTTCAGTATGGCTTCTTGAAAGTCATGTGATAAATTAAAGCATTGTTAATTGGTTCTCTAAGGTCTCCTCTCTTTTTTAAAGTATTACAGCATTAAATGGGATAAATTGTGGAGATGTGACAGGCCAAAAAGTGGTATGTTGCCTGAGGGCAACATGGTACCATAGAGGGTTAAGACGCACAGTGGGCTCAAATTCAATTTTCTTCTCTGAACACCTTTAAACATGTATTCAATTAACAAATATGCAGTGATATTTTGAAATATTACCGTTAAATTACTGCTGTTGTGAAAGAAGTTATCATTAATGTTGAGAAATGTATGTGGTGCTTATTTTGGGAGGATCCTTCAATTTCCTATGCTCTTAATGGTTTTTGAACGTCTCTTGTCGTTTCCTCTGTTTATTTGGGTAACCAGCGGGAAGGGGGCGGGACTAAAATAAAGCACGAAAGGAGGCTCAAGCTAATGTCTGGAGAAAAACGAGGAAAAGAAAAACGACAAAGTAAGAGCTAGTTGTAAGCGTTTGAAAGTGTTTAAAGTTATTATTTCTACTGAAACTAAAAGCCGGAGGTTGTATCTGTGTGGAATCAGGTACAAAAAGTAAGAGTGAGCCATGTTTGGAGCTGTTTCAGCCCGGAAATCATACTAAAGGTCGGCGACGCCATTTTCTGTTGTGTATCAGTGGTAGTTAGTTAGCCTCGTCGTTAGCAGGAGAAGAAGGAGACTGTGTGTGTGGGAGAATATTTTGCGCCGGGATTTCTGAGTGAGTATGGACATTATGTGAACTGGTGACAATACAAACGTTTATGGGAATGAATAGTAGAGTTTATTAGTGTTGTGAATTTCTGCATAGTGTGCCTACACGCCTGCCTGCCAGCCTGCTGCCACCATGCTGCTGCTGCTGAGGGAGCTCAGGACTTCACGCTGCCGCCAGGAAACCTGCTGTTGCACACGGACGTGTCTCCAGGACTGGTTTCTCCATCTCATCTCACACTTCTCATCTGAACAGAGGGTTTGAGGAACCTGCTGCTAACCGTTTATGAATTTCCAAGGATCCGTGAGTACTGAGAAAACACTTTTCATGAGGATTCAAATGAGCTCCAACATGCGCGCCAACAACATGGTAGCTACCATAACTGAGTTTGACAAAACATGGGTATTATTTTACTTTCTTGACTCAAATGGTCACCAGGAAAATTAAAGGGTGAATATCCATTTTTTTCACTGTGTTAATAAACATTTCATGTTGTTGCAATGTAGCCTATAGGAGTTGAAATGACTGACAAAAGTGTTAAATGCATGGGAGTTTGTAAGCTCACCTAAACAATATAGCTATAAAATCAGCTAACCAGGCCTCTCTGCACCCTAGGCAGAGTCACGGATAAATGAATGTATGGGAAACACTGTTGTCAATCGCAGTGTTTTATTTTGAAAGTTGTTTTCATTTTTAAAATTGACCGGATTCTCTCGTAGTTTATTAATTGACTTCCTGCCCGGCTTGACACGATCACTCGCGGCTCGCACACAAAATAGACCAGACGCAGAAACGATGCTTACACGGTGTACAGTTATTCACTGTGAAATAAGGGTGTGTTAACTTCAAAATAAAAATTGTGATAGTTTATCAGTTGTAATTAATGCAATGTATTATTTGTTCCATATCTTTTTTTTTCTTCTTTTTTTTGCTGCTGTGCACACTCACAATATCTCAATTTAAGCCTTGTTGGAGCTTCATAAATTCCCTGATTGACAGAAGATATTTCCTGTGAAAGTGCATGTGAGGTCAACTTTTTCCGTTAAGAAGACAAGCATTTTGTAAGCCTGTCATCCGCTCAGGATTAAGAGTTATCGTAAGGTAAGACAGTAGCTATTTGCTTCTCCACTAATAAATGTACTGTAACTTCACTCTTTTATATTCATCATAATATTATACTTTTTACGTTTTGGTTTAAACATATAGTATGATGATTTGCTTAGAGTACTTCAAGTCTGATCATCTGATGACTTTGGACTGCATTGTCATTGTTGACAAAAACGGATTTAGGTGAACTTGTGTCCCGTTTGTAGATGAGGAATTGAAGAGTTGTGGTCTGAAAGGTTGTATTAGTATTTTAGTTTTTGCAGGCATTGCGTGTTGCAGTGTAATGTTTGGCCTCTGAAGGATGCTGTTCCATAGATAGATAGATAGATAGATAGATAGATAGATAGATAGATAGATAGAAAGAAACATGGGCGGGGAGGAAGGAAAGAGATAAATTGGCTGTATGATGAAGTTTTATTCAGAAAACAGCCTCTCCTTTCTCTGAATATGGAGGCCCTGGAGGAATCTGATCTCTGTTTTCCCCAGCTCAACAACTCCTGCAGGAAGATGATGCATCCTCACTCGGAGGCCATGCTCACTTACAGTCTGCTGTCCCTCATCACTCTGCTTACTGTGGTTCTGAACCTGCTGGTCATCATCTCTATCTCCCACTTCAGGCAGAGATAATATTTGGTCGACAAGATGTATATTTTTTTAGCTAGGCAACAAAATGTAACATTTTAGGTTAACAATTGATAACAATGCCTGCTCATCTAGGACATACAATGTGTAGAGCTAATTTGTCATACTTAAGCCATGTTAGAGAACAAACTATACTGCTGGTTTTAGAACTACCATTAACACTTATTTCTATAACTGCTGCATGTAACAGTGTGTTCGGTGTCGATGTTCTCTCTTTTCAGGCAGCTCCACACCACCACCAACCTCCTCCTCCTCTCTCTGGCTGTTGCAGACTTTGTTGTGGGTCTCCTCCAGATGCCAGTTCTACTTCTCCAGAGTGAAGGCTGTTGGATGCTGGGTGATTTTATGTGTGGTCTGCATTACTTTTTAGGATTCCTCGTTGTCAGTGTTTCAGTAGGAAGCATGGTGCTCATATCAGTTGACCGTTACATTGCTATTTGTGACCCCATGTTTTACTCCACCAAAGTTACTCTGAGAAGCGTTCAGTACTGTGTTTGTCTGTGTTGGATATGTTCTGCTGTGCACAGCAGTTGGATACTAAGGGATTTTTTAAAACATCCAGGCAAGTATAACGCCTGTTATGGAGCATGTATAGTTGTAGTTAGCTACATTGAAGGAGCTGTTGACCTTGTTGTTACCTTTTTAGGCCCAATTTTAATCATTACAGTTCTATATCTGCGAGTGTTTGTGGTGGCTGTGACTCAGGCTCGTGCCATGCGCTCTCAGATTGCTGCTGTCACACTTCAGTCTGTGAAAGCTAAGAAATCTGAGATCAAAGCAGCGAGGACACTTGGTATTGTAGTAGCTGTGTTTCTTCTGTGCTCCTGTCCATATTATTGTTTTGCTGTTGCAGCTGAGAGCAATTTGGTAGGGGCTGCATCTGCACCTATTGAAATTTGGCTGGTGTATTTCAATTCCTGTCTGAACCCTGTGATCTATGTTTTTTTCTACCCCTGGTTCAGAAAAGCTATTAAACACATTCTAACTCTCCAGATACTGCAGCCTGGCTCCAGTCTGGCCAGTTTAATGTAGAAAGTGAAGTTGTTAGTGTTAATATACAGTACAGGCCAAAAGTTTGGACACACTCAATGCATTTCCTTTATTTTCATCACTATTTACATTGTAGATTCTCACTGAAATTCCACTAATGAACCCTGACAAGGCACACATGTGAAGTGAAAACCATGTTCAGGTCAGGTTCACCTCTTGAAGCTCACCAAGAGAATGCCAAGAGCAAAAAGCAGTAATCAGAGCGAAGGGTGGCTACTTTGAAGAAACTAGAATTGGAGGGGTCAGAGATAGAGGAGGGGGAGCAAGAAGGAGAGGAAGAAGAAAAGAAGAAAGATAAGACAAAGAAGACAAGACATGTTTTTAGTTATTTCACACTTTTTTTGTTAATTCCACATGTGTTCATTCATAGTTTTGGTGCCTTCAGTGAGAATAAAGGAAACACATTGAATGAGAAGGTGTGTCCAAACTTTTGGCCTGTACTGTATCAAATTGAAATAATCCCATCGGTCGTAGAAATGTTTTAGATGATTGGATACAAATTGACATGTAAATCTGTCTGTTTTATGAATTTTATTTTGATGTTAAGACATAAAGCCTATCTGTCAGGGTTGCCTGCAATGCCCGACTTAGCTTCAGGACTTTGTGATATGATCATTATTAAAAAAAGAAGAAAAAACACTTATCTGCTTCTTATACAAGGGCGTCTTACCTAAAATAAAGCCCACTGGTGTTAGAGCTGTTAGTTCTTAGTTCAACTTGAGAGTACTGGCACATTAATCAAATTCCTGCACAATAATTTAGTGATTTGCTTCTGCGGGTTTTGTTTCTTTTAAGTAATAATAATATTTGTTTGTATAATAATCATATGGAATAAAGGGTAAAAACATTGATACAATACTGGGCAGTATCAATATGAGTCAGTAACACATTCAACAGTGATTGGGCTCTAATTTTGTGGAGCAGACTTCAACCTGGTCTACTCTCGGCCCAAGGCGGAGTGCAGCCGGTGTAGTGGTAATTTGGCTGAGCGGCGCACAGTGCGCTCACCTCACCAAAACCTCACAGGCAGCTTTCCAGAATGTCAGGCACATTTCAACAGCAACCACTATTGTAACTATCTGAATCATCATATAAATGTATATCTATATCGATTGTCTTGTCACATCTCCCATCTAATGTCAGTTGGTGGTTGGCATGTGTAATGGAAACTCAACCTGACTGAATTAACACAGATAAAAACGTGATGCAAACTATGAAAAACTAAAAACAAACTATGTTCTCTCTCAGCCAACCACAAATGATAGTGAGCATATATTCTGCATCTCTCATCTCAGAAAATTCAAAAGAAAAGAGAAAAAGAGAAACGCTCAACAATGTGTCCTTTACGCAGAGATGCTTCTGATTTCATCCCTGTTATGCATGTTATTTGTTCATGTTGTGATCTGTGCACACTACTTATCTTTGTTACAGGGGGTTTAAATAGGTTTGTGAGTGTGTTTATTTGTGGGAAATGGGTCTGTTTTTGTTGTTTTTTTTACACTGGGCAACGGTTCTCAGTGTATCAGGGCATTAGTAACCTCCTCCCAGACTACTTTTGCTTCATCAGCCCTTGGAAGTCTGTTCGTGTTACCATATATTCGGCCACAATGAACTTGGACCTCCCGGACCAAAACATCAGTTTCCTCCTGACTGAGTGCATTAAATATTAATTATGCACAAAATGCATACAATAATAATAATAATAATAATAATAATAATAATAATAATAATAATAATAATAATAATAATAATATTTCCTCTTAATTTCAATCTTGTCTTTTAAGGCTTGTGTTTTCATCAAGCTAATGAAACGGTGTTGGTTCTACTGGTCACATGTGCTGTATATTACAGGACATTGCGTTCTACTCTTTTATCTATTCCAAATTAGGCCCTGGTTGCTGTATAGATGATGTGATTTATGATGTGGTCATAAAACTTCATATACCAATGATATTAGATAGTATGAAAACCTGACAAGAGAGTCAGATAATTCTCAAATCAAGCACAAACAGCTTGTGCAATTATGTGGGAATAGGCTGTAAAAAATTATTTTCGTTTCCACATGTGCTGAAACAGCAGCCTACCGTATTTATTTTTTTTATCTGTGCATGAATAACATCAATTCTTCAAATTAAATCTAAAAAGATATGACCAGTATCAATTGTCAAGTATTAGACCATAATCAATAAATAAAATAGAATATAGACTAGAAGAGAATAGAACATAATGAATCATTCACATACCATGTAAAAGTAAATGTATGACACTTTTTTTCCCACATGTTTGTGCACTGGTTACTGGTCAGGTTTTAAATCAAATGAATCACTCAAATGATGAGTTAAACTTAACATGTTTTAAAACGAAATGGGCAACTTCAACAACATTAAGTAGTTTGCCAGTTTTGACATGGATTAGTTTTATTAACTAGGTATAAATAATTTCACAACATTGACATTTTAGAAAATCAGTTTTCATCCAGATAAGGTTATTGAATTCAGGGACTGAAAAGACATGATCAATATTTCCACTTTGATTTAAAAAACAAAAAAAACTGTTTTACCCTTTGTTCTGGGGCTCATTTAGCTTTAGGTTGTCTACAATATGTTGGCATCACAGGAGCCAGGGTGGAATATCTGAAGTGTTACAATGAGTTTAATTGACTTTCTAAACCAGGGATAGAAAAAAGCATAAATCATTGGATTTAGACAGGAGTTACAATAAAGCAGCCAGACCCCAAAAACTGAAAATGCCACATCCGTTGACACGTCCTGGCCGGCGAACGAGGGATAGAAGTAAGGGCAGAAACACATTAGAAACACAACCACAACAACACCAAGAGTCCTGGCTGCTTTTCTCTCAGACTTATTAGCCGTCATATGAACTGAACCTTGGAGTGTGACAGTTGTAATGTGAGACCTCATTGTTCGAGCCTGTGACACTGCCACCACAAAGACTTTCATATACAGGACTATGATTACTGTAATGGGGCCAATAAAGGTCAACAAGACATCAACAGCTCCTGTTATGAAGTCAATAACAGCCACACATTCTCCATAGCAAGAATTATATGAATCTGGATATTTCAGGAAGGCATTTACAATCACACCATTATACAACACGGAACAGGCCCAACATAGACAAACACTAATTTTAACTCTATTCAGAGTGACCTTAGTAGGGTAAAGCAAAGGCTCACAAATGGCCACATATCGGTCAACTGATATGAGAACCATGTTTCCTACTGAGACAGATGTTAAGATAAAAGAGGCATAGTAAAATAGTCCACATATTATGTTCCCTAAAACCCAGCAGCCCTTTATGAGGAGGATTTGAATCGGCATCAGCAGAAAGCCCACAAGAAAGTCTGCCACAGCTAGAGAGAGGAGGAGGAGGTTGGTGGAGGTGTGGAGCTGTCTGTAGAGAAAGAATATCTTTGTTCAGCATACAATTAATGTAGCAGTTGTAGAAGTCCTGAAAACAAGTTATTAACTGCAGCTGTATGAATAGTCAAATAAACAGTGCATAGACACGACAGTATCTGTCAAAAAGCTTAGAGCACAACAGGTGCAGCACATGTAAGAATTCTGTCTATACTATTTCCATGATGAATGGATTCACTGATGTAAAAATAAGATAGTTGGTCGTTGTACTCATAATCCAACATTAAATACATTCAATATAATTATTTCTAAAAATGTGCTATGAATCAATAGCTATATTCAAAAGCCAACTCTGTAACCAATAATTGTGAATGAAAAATAATAAGTATTTTAGGCTATATTTTTCAGTTCATGCCTGTAGTGGGAGATAGAGATGACGACCAGCAGGTTGAGAGCCACAGTGAGCAAAGAGATGCAGGACAGCAGGATATAGAGGAAAGTGGTCTCAGCATGTTGCTGCAAAGGCTTCTTGCATGAGGTGTTCACAAGCTCTGGAAAGCAAAGTTCAGATTCTTCTAGGGTCTCCATAACCAGGGAGAGGAGAGGAGAGGCTTAGGAACTCTGGCAGCTCTGGCCAAAGTTCTGGATCATAAAGCTGCTTCACCTTGCTCCTCCCTCTCCCCAAAACAATTGCATCTCTAATGTGATGTAATGATTTAAGCAGTTACCACGACTTTAAGCATAACGAATTATAGATATACATGGTTCCTGTGAATTCTTGAGTTACTTGAAAGGTTTTGAATTGCAGAAAAAATCAGCACAAAAAGTTGGCACCATTTTAAAGCA
Organism: Trachurus trachurus; assembly: GCF_905171665.1. Lineage (NCBI taxonomy): Eukaryota > Metazoa > Chordata > Actinopteri > Carangiformes > Carangidae > Trachurus > Trachurus trachurus. Next base: position 27,710,488 of record NC_139899.1, on the reverse strand, counting down.
TAAATACATATGGGTCATTGAAAGTACTTAAAGTTTGGATTTACTGAATCCAGATTTTTGGGGTTCAGCAGAATACTGAATCCACTGTTGTAAGATTTGTCCGAAACCAAATACCGAATCCTAATCCCATCATCGATCCATACAGTAAATACATTAGAGCTTCATTTGGTAACAATTTGGCTATTTAGTCATATTTGTTGGAACTGTCACTACATTCTGATAGCAGTACATGAAATCGGTAATTTAGGACAAACTCCAAATCTCTACAGCTCGTACACCCACTGCAGACACGTTTGAACAGAATACTCACACTCGGAGAACATCAACAAACGTTTAAACATCAAGTCATTCAGGATACAGGCTTTTTGCAGTTTTTCTCTTTGAAAACAAGAGCAGGGAAAATATATGCCTGTAAGTATTACTGTATGTTTTATTTGTTTATTTCGGGCATGTCAATTAGAACATCATCATCACACATCATCTTAGTTCGAATAATACAATACACATGGCCGAAAGGGAAAGCGGGAGAAGCAAAAGCTTATCTAGTCCCGCCCCCGTTACCACAGAATACATTATCTTCATCATTTTTTTTTTTCTCTTCTCTTATAACATTTTGACATAGCATGTCACAACAGTAGGTAGTAATACAGAGCTGCAGTCTAGCTCTAGACAGTCGAAAACAGATTACGTGTGTGTCTGCACATGTGTCCATAGCTGTGTCCCAATTCAGGGTCTGCATCCTTCGGAGGGTGCATTTGAAGGCCGATTACGTCACAGCGCTGCGCGAAGGCTGTCCCAATTCGCCCAAATTCGAAGGGTCCTCCAAATGCAGCCTCCAAATGCGTCCTCCTTTCCCCTGCATTCGGAGGATGCACCGCTACCATCCTTCGCGGCCTCCCGTATCCCAAGATGCTTTGCGGCCCGCTGTTCACAACAAAAATGGCGGCGTATAACGGCAACAGCTCAGGCACCGGCGGCAGCGGCAGCAGTGCCGAATATACATTTAAATGTAAGTAACGAGTTTTTTGCTTAACGACAGAAGTTCAAGGGGCCTTATAACATATTTGACTGTTAAAATACGTGAAGTTAATAATGCTAATACGTAGCCACCGGACTGTAGGGGCAGCTACGTGTTGTAGCTAACCTGTTGATATGAGGAGCTCAGTTAACGTTATTAAAAGTAGACTAACGTTAAAGCCTAAAGCTCGGATGGTAACCCATTGTAACTGTGGAGGTGTTGTAGGTATACCTCACATCAGGTTAATTAGTTGTGTAGGCTGCAGTTCACTCCTCTCCTGTGCCCAAAGCTGAATGCAGCTGATATATAACGTTAACGATGGGTTGTGAGTCCCGCTGTATTTCTAGGCTGTAAAACTGTAAACGTTTGCATTGAATACAGAGCTAACCTTAGGATCATTATTAATGTTAATATCATACAATCATTTCACCTGTTGACATAACAGGAAATGTGCTTTGCATGTCGTTTTGTTGTAGGGAACAAGGAGCAGACAGAGGAATTCATTAAACTCCGCGGTATGAACGACAACCTCTTCACCGGGGCCAAAAACACGGCCACACTAGGATGGAGGTAACTGTTAAAGCATAAATAAATAGCCAGTTTGTGTCGGTCCTGATGTCACTGTTCTTTAAACACGGATGGTTGCCTTAAGACACAATCTTTCTGCCACATACAATGCTGTCTTGGGAGCTCTCCCCAGGAAGTTTAAACCCCATACAGACCCCTAGTCACATGACCACCCCCCCAGTTTCGGGGGTGTGGTCATGTGACTTTGGTTTCACTAGAAACCAATCACAGGACCACCCACTCTGGGTTTAAATACCTGGGTTTCTGGCATTAGTCTCAGAACTGAAGAAGCCTCTTGGATGAGGGGTGAAACATCTTCAAGCAAGAGAAGAAGTCCAGTTGCTTTTTTACTAAAACTCCACAAGAAGTCACTGATGAATCTTTACATATTTTTTATATGATCTTGTGTGTTTACCTTTTGTCAATACTTCTCTCTTGTTTAGAACAATCCTGGAAAAAATGGGCCTGGAGGGGAAGGTGGAGCCCCAGCAGGCAAAGAAGAAGTGGGACAACTTAAAAAAAAAATATAAAGTATGTGCAGGTTTGGATAATGATATGAAAACTACATTTGTTTTACCCAAGTTAATAAATACTTTGATAAAGGAATGTAGGCACCTCATGTCATGGTCATATAAACTTAAAAACACAGTCCTTCAATGCGTTTTGGTATCAAGCCTTCATCAGGAAGTTAAACATTCGTTTTCCTTGTTTCTTTATCACTACATAAATCCCATTCCAAAGAGCACCGCAAACAGGTTTTTTTTCAAGACTTTTTAAATAAACACTTTACAGATAATTGCTGTTATTCATATGATTGATTTCCTCTGTCTTAGGATTGCAAAGATCCAGGGACAGGGCAGGGAGTCGGCGGGAAGCCCACTGCTGCCACCTGGCCCTGGTTTGTCCTCATGGACGAGGTATTAGGACAGCGGCCGTCCATTGCGCCGCCTGTCCTAATCGCCTCCATCCCTGAGGACACACCAGGGCCAGGTGCTGCAGTGGGTGAGCAGCAGGAGGAGGATGATGAGGATGATGAGGATGAGGAGGAGAGGCAGCCAGGGCAGAAAGAAGGAAGAAGAAAGAGGAAAAGGGAGAGAGATGAGCTGATGGATTTGATCAAGGAGGATATGCAGTTTCAGAGGGAGAGAGAGGAAAGGAGAGAAAGAGAGAGCGCAGAGAGGATGGACAAACTTTTTAATTTATTTGAACGAATGATTGAGAGGCGTTGATTTTTTTTGGAGTGAATGTTTTTTTTTTGTTCTATCAAGTTGTGTTCATTGAAATTTTAATTGTTGTTGTTATTGTTAAAAATATTGTATTGTTTTTCTGTTGTGTGTATATAGTAAACCTGATAAATTAGTTAAATAAAAACCTTAGAACCTTATAACATTATCTGTTCCATTTCTTATTTACAACTAGAGTAAACTTTTGAACTGCTTTTCATTGTGACAATAACATTTATTTATTTTTTTACGTAATTTACAGTATTATAATATAACAATATTTACTTAATTAACTATTTACAAAAAATTTACAACTATTTACAAAAAATCAGCATAAACTATATACAGAGAACATTGATTGGCTGAGCAGGAGTCCCTGGTGGTGCTGCTGGACCGGATGGGATGCCACAATAAAGACCCTGGACTCTTCTGGCTGGGAGTGGGACATCATCTGGGAGGTGAGGGGTGTGGGATGCCTGTCTCCACTGTCCACCGCATCGTCCATCATCGGGGTTTGCAGGGCTGGTGCAATCGACAGCTGCCATGTCACTAAAAATGTTTAAAACAGAGGCAAGAACAATACTAATACTAAATACTACTGCACAACCTTTGAAACATCCCACCACAAACTACTTACAGTTTTTCTCAATCGCTTTGGTGCTTTTCTCACATCACTCTTAACATTTGCACAACAGTTAGTGCATTTCTCAAAATAGTCCATCCCTCAAAAGCAAGTACCGGTATTCATGTCAATGAAACTGTCAGTGGAAGAAAAAAAAAGTCTGCACTCTGTATTACGCTCCTCTATTGTTTATTGTGGAAAGATCAACGTTTCGATCCCCGTGGATCTTCGTCAGGAGCGTAATACAGAGTGCGGACTCCACTTCCTTTTTTTTTCTCTGAGTTTACTTTGTTGGTCCTGCACCTGTAGTATTTTGGATGTGCGTGCTCCACTCCACTTTTAATGAAACTGTCAGTGTCATCAAAATGAGAAATCCTGACACCATCGTTTATGAACAAGATAGTCAAATGGCTTTGTCATGTTTTCATTATAACACTTTATTCTCTAGGTGTTTTCCAATGCAAAGAAGTCATGACACTACCTGAAAATGCTCCAGACAGCACTATAAACTACTTGTACGGCCATGTGATAAATACACTAAAGTTACACATTACTGTATTTAGTGAAGTAACTGATACTGAATATGTATGTTTCACATTTTTTACTGCATACAGTAATGCTCTTTGTAATTCTGATTTGTTCACAGTGTTGTGCAAAAGAAAAATACACTACAGTCATCTACAACAAACTTAAGAAACACACTTTGGGTAGAGCTGTGCACAACTTTACAGTACGTAAACAATGTTGCAGAATGCTGTAGTACAGTACCACACTGTAAAGATGGGGAATCTTTACTGTGGTTGTTGTACTACAACACAATACAGTGAATCTGTTCTCTAGTGAAGCTGTAAATGTAAAAAGTTCTTGTCCCACTGTATCTTACAGTAATGCCTGACACAATGACAGCAGTGCAGATTGTTTAGTGCTGAATTACTGTCCAATACTGTACTTACCGGTTCAATTTTGTATGTAATGACTCAAGCAATGAAATGAGGACTATTAGTTTTATAGGGAATTACTATTCAGCATTGGTATAGTTTATTTTGACTGACATGACATAAGCAAATGATAATGTTATAAAACTGCAGAGAAAGTAATTGATACATGTCCAAAAGCATTTGCAACTTGTTCAGAGGAAGGAGAAACTGCTACTATGATGTGGACAAATGACTACATGTTGTGGAGGTTGAACTAATAGTTATGAGAACTTTCATTCTGATCTGAGAATAGCACCAAAGCGATTGAGAAAAACTGTAAACAAACAAAACTGTTTACGAAACACTTTAAATAGGAATAGCTTTAAAATGATTTTACTTGCCCTCTAAAGGTAGTCGTGGTCCTGGACACCCCCCTCCAGAGCAGACACCTCGGCAGACAGCTGGTCCCGCCATGGTGCACCACTGGCTGCCTCCAACCCATTCTCCCCTTCATCCTCCGGCATGTCGTCCTGCACTTCATCCTCTGGGGCCATGATGTCACCGGCACCCAGGCAGATGTTGTGCAGAACCGCACATGCTGTTATGACCTGTAGAAAACAAGAGAAAACAAAGATTAATTTAATGTAACTGTAATTTTATTTTAATTAACTTAATTAATTTACTGGTATTCAACATTTAACATTTTCTGTTATGTACTGACATACCTGAGGCACAAAGGTGTGGTGCACCTCCAGCGCTTGGAGGAAGATGGCACGGAACCTCGTCTTCATCATCCCAAAGGCACGCTCTATGATGGAGCGTGCCCTGGAATGATGAGCGTTGAAGCGCTGGGGGCCCACACCTTGCACTGGTCGTTTGTACGGGGTGATGAGGGGTAGTGGACGTTGGAGGCATGGGTACCCGCCATCCGCCAAGATGAAGTACCCTGGAGGAGGGTAGATGCCACGCCTGTACAGTGGGCTGTGCCGGAGGACCCTGGAGTCGTGCACCGACCCCGGCCAGCCCACGTACGTGTCGAGGAAGCGGCCCTGATGGTCACAAACTGCCTGTAGGATGACGGATGGAAACAGTTTTCTGTTCCTGTAGCACTGACCATCAGGACCGCTCGGTGGCACCATCCTGACATGGCAGCCGTCGATTGCTCCCGCAGCTTTCCGAAAAGCTCGGTGTCTTGCCAGCCCTGCAAACCCCTGAGTTACTGCCGCCAGGTCGTCGGCGGTCTGGGGGAGGTAGATGACCCTGTGGCGGAGGGCCACCACCTCCTCAGTAACTCTGTGGACGATGCGGTGGACAGTGGAGCGAGGCATCCCAAACACCCTCGAGACCACCCGGTACGATGTCCCACTCGCCAGCCAGAAGAGGAAAACCAAGGTCTCTATTGTGGCACCCCATCCGTGTCGTCTTTCCTGGTGGAGGAGATCCAGCAGCACCGCCAGGGACTCTCTGCCCAGCCTGAAGTCGGGAATGGTGTCATGATCGTTGAAGAACAGTTGGAAAATTGGTAAATTGATACGGCAGTACAGTGGCCTTGCCTGGATGGACAAAGGAGGGTAAGAACAGGAGGACATGAATGATTAAACAATAGCTATTGTTTCATTGAAATTGAATATCAGTCGATACGACAATTCTAATTAATGTTAAAGCTTAGACCAATAATGCTTTATCTGTCTATCTATCCACTTTGGCTTCTCAATATGGTTTTGATGTTTACACAACATTTTAATATTGAATTAAGTTTTTCTACAGGGTTCGTACACATTTTACTATTCAATTCAATCACTTTATGAGCCAAGCATACTAACTTCAAGCACTTTTCAGACCTTGAAAAACACAGCATTAAAATTACAGCATTTTCAAAGATTTTAGATTTTAAGCACCAAGTCTTATGGTTAAATGAGACATTAACCATGTCAATCTATACTTATTATGGCTTGTCACTTAACGGTGTCGTTTATTAACGGGTATATTAATTACCACGGACTACGCTAGCTATGTATATGAACATTAATATGGGTTAAAATAACCGTTAACGTTACCTCCCCACGTCTCTCTGCCAGCCGGAGATAAATGAGCCGCCGGTGTCGCTGTTGCTGCAGCCGCCTCTCCTCTTCCTCCAACAAAAAATGTATTAAAAAAAACAAAAACAAAACCTCTGGCTCCATCATGTCGCTTGTCTGTGTTGTATTTCTTTCACAGATTCTTGTATGTCAGTTGTCGTTCTGTGTCGACTCGTCTGTTAGTTGTCGTTGTTCGTTTGTCAGTTGTACCGGCGTTTTTCCCGGGCTTGGCCGACAGACGTGATGACGTCGTGACGCAATCAGGAAATGCTCCGTAGGCTAGACCGTCCCGTTTACCGACCGTTGACCCAGCCTCCGGAGGAGTCTCCGAAGCCGTTGCCTCCGGAGACCGCGTAGGCTGGGTCCTCCGAAGGCTGCAGACCCTGAATTGGGACACAGCTCATATTTGTCCGTCATGAGTGAACAGTCTCGTCTTGTAGCCTGGCATGCCACAATGTCACAAAGTTGTCCAATCGACAGAGATCAATTCCAATGCGCTGATGTGCCGTTTTTCTATTATTCATCCCTCTCCCCTGCGGCTTTCGCCGCGCTTAGCTTCGCCATATCCTCCCGAGTTGTGGCTACGTCAGCTCGCATCCTTGCCATGTACTCGCGAATTGCGGAGATGTCAGAGCGCATCCCAACCACAGTATTTCGAGCTGTGGCGTTGTCCGCCTTCACACTGGTCTGCTCAGCGGCGATCTTTCTCAGTTTCCGATATCGCATGAACATTCCACATCCCAAGGCGTGCAATCCAATTGTCATGCCCGTTAATATGTACACATCCTCAACATCCTCCACATCCAGTGCGGCAAGGCACACGACTCTCCATTTTCCCATCCATCCAGGATGTAGCCGGCCAGGAAGGTCCCGTCCGGGCATGTGGGTTCACCAGAACCCGCACGCCTTGTTGAGAACACTCTGTCAATCGCATTCAGTCACCAGCTTAGCAACTCCATCGTGGACCAATTGTTTCTCCTTAGTGTCTCAATTTACAGGACTCAGTTGAGTTCTTCAGCTCTCAACATGTTTATGTTAAAATAACAGCTGTTTGTTGGTTTAAAATTACAGCGACAGCAATGCTAATTTTGGTTGGCCTGTCTGTGATGTCTTCCATTAAATGTTAGCATCAAGCTAGCGGACTGTAATAATGGCAGTGATGCTGACTGTGCTGAGAGTCCTTCAAACTTTGTCAATGAGGGAAGGCAGAATATTGTTGGTAAACCTTCCCGTAATTGTTGGCGGCATCAAATGCATAGGGCAAGTGTATGGGTTTGGTCGGTTGATGTTCTAAGGCTCGGCAGAAACCGAACTCCATCAAAAATCCCTAATTTCGGCAAAATCCTGAATCAGTAGATCCCTAACTTCAAGTGATATATTGTGTGCAGAAGAAGAAATTACATTTTTGTCTATATTAGGCTATGTACTGTAGTGGCTACATGCGGTTTTTTTTAAAAATATGAGACTTATTATCTGTCATCGATGTAAACTTTTTTTCTTTGGATCGTCCCTTTATTCGTCCCCTAAAGCCTGTGTCCATACTAATGATGTGTGTTCTGATTATTTTGCTCTTGGTCTTGGAAGTGGCCAAGGTTGTCCTTTGTCACCTTTGCTCTTCGCCATCACTATCAAGCCTTGTCTATTACATTAAGATCTTCCCCCTTATTCAAAGGAATCACCCGTAATGGAACTGAATATAAATTATCGCTGTATGCTGATTTGTTAACTGATCCTACACTCTCTATCCCTGCTGTTTTAAGTTTTCTGGAGAATTTCAGCACCCTTTCAAGTTATAAATTAAATCTGAGGAAAAGTGAATGTTTTCCCATTAACAGGGGTGCAAACTTGTCACCTTTCGGCGAAATTCGCCGTTTTGGATCCCAAATTGGTCATTTGTGTGATTCGTGTAAATCCGCAATAAAAAAAAATTGAGGGGGGGGGGGGTCCGGCGAGGCAAGCCGAACCGAGCCGAGCCGAGCCGAGCCAATGCACCTGTCTCTTTAAGGCGCATGCACCTTATCTGGATGACAGCGAGTGGTGGCAGCGCTCCTCTTCTGTCCAGCAATACACACCTGAAGCTTCACTTTTAATACAGACTAACTAACGCGACTTTTTGAGCATGGCGAGGGAAAGAGTCGGAGCTAGAAGATGCGCCAGCAGCGTTGTATAGGTGCTGAATGGGACCGCGTGTGTGTGATGATCGCGATCGCGGCCAATTAGCGATTAGCGCGTGTAGCATTTATTAGCTCCAGTGTCTCCTTCTCTGGAGGAGGGTCTGGCGAGCGAGACTAGCTCCAGTGCGACCTGAGCAGCAGCAGCAGCAGGAGGAGGAGGAGGAGGAGGTTGACTGACTGTGGCAGGACTCCTCTGCCTCTGTTTCACTTTATGTTGCTGGTAAATAATGTGGTTGTAAAAGTAGTAGGCTAAAGTTAAATTATTTAGTATGCACTAATTAAAGGGGCAGAGCTTTAAGAGACATTTTAGCTTTTATATTTTATAAGATATATTTTTTGTAAGAACCACAATTAATAAATATAGGTTATATATTTCAGTGAATATCTAATTGTTCTTAGCATTTGTTAGATAACTTTCTTTGCCCAATAAATTAAAACATACTGGAACTATCAATGTCTCCTCCCTTGAGGCCAGAATCTCACCTACTTTTAACCTCAGACTGTCACAATGATCTATCAGATGTCAGACCACCTCATTCTTTCAGTTTTAACCTGAATATACAAGACATGATTGATTTTCCCAACGATCAAAATATACGAAATCGAACCGAAAACCATGACCACAAAACCGTGAACCGAACCGTTTACTTGAACATCTTTTAAATACATATTGCCGCTTAATATGTTTTATGTAGCCTAGATGGCATTTTTAAGCTTCATGTGTGTTATTGGACAGAAAGAGCAGCGCTGCCTCGGAGCATAGCCTACGTAGCCTACAGAAAACACATTTACATCAATAAATAGCCTAAATGTTTCACAATGAACCAATCAGTCTGTATTAAATTTTATTTAGTTTGAAGGCAAGGTTTGCAAGGTTCATCTGATGGACATCAAGGGACAGATTCTCCAAGTTTTGCACAGCTTTTGCTCATGCTAAACCTGCATAGGTTGAAGACCCCCTTCACATGTGTCAAAACCAAACACAGAGAGACAGATTGTGCAGGTTTAACAGGAGCAAAAGCTGTGCAAACCTGAGTAAATCTGGACCCTAGTCTCATGCTAAAATTGACTGTAAATTCACCTTTAAAGTTGGTTTTTAAAAAAATTTCCCCGGGGGAGCATGCCCCCCGACCCCCCTAGGGGGTCAGTATCTTGTCACCTTTTTTACCCCTGATGAGTTTGCACCCCTGCATTAATACTGCAGCATGTCATCTTCGACAATCAGATTTACCTTTTCAATTTAGTCCATTGGGGTTGAAATACCTAGGAATTAACGTGACCCATTCTTTATCTAGCCTTTCATCAGCTAATTTCAGTCCCCTTATCTCAAAGATTACATCTGATATTCAAAGATGGGGTAACCTCCCCCTTTCATTAATCAGATCAATGTTGTTAAAATGAATATCTTACCAAAACTCTTATTTTTATTCCTGTCAATTCCTCTTTTTCTGCCAAAACATTTTTTAGTCTCACTGGACAAGACAATTTGTTCTTTTATTTGGGGTTGGAAGTCACCAAGGGTTCTTAAATCTTAACTGCAGAGAAGCAGTCTTAGTGGAGGACTTGCATTACCTAATTATCAAGCTTACTATTGGGCTGCTCACACAGGCGTAACATCATGGTGATAGGCCCCGGTGCAAATTTTTTTTCATGCCCCCACCCGCCGCCCTAAACACAAGTGCACGCGCACACAACAAACACACACACACACACACACACACACACACACACACACACACACACACACACACACACACACACACACACACACACACACAGTCTATAGCCCACCAATACCAGTACATTTCCACAATTCTCGATACTTTTTTAATAATAATAATGAAAAATAAACAGAAACCATGTGCTTCTAAATTCATAGAGCCTACTTTATTATTTAAAAAAAAATCTGTTTCACGTCACACTTTCTTGTATTTGCTCCACTGTGCTACAACAACTTTTCAGGCAGACACATAAAGTTAGGCTACAGAAAGTCATGGAGTCATTACTTTTATCCCTCGAGTAGTTCAACAAGAGAACTGTTGTTCTCATTCATTCACTTTCCGGCTGTTTTCACACAAACTGGTGCAAAAATGACACATTGTTTCATTTTTCAGCTCATAGTATTGGCGTTTACATACATTTGTATTTTCTCTGGTCCATACCATGGATTTATTATGGTCCACACGCCGCACCACTGTCAGAGTGTCATGTTTCCATCATGACAACTGAAGGGAGAAAGACACACGGCACGCACACTGAGCAACTGGAGGCTCGAGGTCCGGCCGCGAGCTGCAGGTCCGGCATGCAGCTGCACCGGTTGCACAGAAAATAATTAAATTAAATTAAATTAAATTTCAGAGTGTTTTTGTTTTGTTTTTTAGGTCATTTTCGTTTGTATATGTGTACAGTACATGTGACTGTGTACATATGCATATGTGGATGAAAAAAAAAGTAATTGGAAGTATTGTATTGTATTTTTCAATAAAAATATTTACGGGAAAAAGTAAAAATGTACGTACATGTTTTTTTTGGGTTATTGGTTGTGTTTTCCAGCGAATGAATCGCTGAAATGATGAGTTCAATGTTCACATTTTGGAATAGGTTAGTTTATTGACTGCATAAATATTTTCACATACAGTACATTGGCATTTTAGAACATCTGCTTTCACCCAGCTATTGTAGGGATATTGAATTCAGAGACTGAAAAGACATGAAAAATGTTTCCACTTTGATTAAAAAAAAAAAAAAAAACATGCTAAGAGAACCTGGTCATTATTTCCCAGGTAAAAAAAAAACATCCTGATAAAAGCACTGTACTAATACATAACCTAGTAAAAAGCAAGTTAGTCAGTTAGTCATTTTTTTGCCCCCTGTGTTACCCTTTATTATTGAGCTTATTTCGCACAAAGTTGATTGGTGACATGGCAAAACAAAAAATTACTCTTTTTAAAGGGACAACGAGGAGTTTTGGAAAGCAAGTGTTTTCACACTACATTCACCATGAGCCTCTGTGCGCACGGTGAAATTCTTGGACGCAAGATGGACGTCTTGCCAAGAATGTTTTCATTCATCAAGAATGAAAGTCAGAGGTTTGAGGACGATCAGATACCGTCGTAGTTCCGACCATAAACGGCGAAACCCTGGGCGGCTCGCCCAGCATATCCACCACTAATAATAATAACAAAATAACGACAGAGACAAATCAATATTTATCGTAAATGGAGCCATTAACAAGTGTGGGTAACGTAGATTCATCCAAATTAATATGAGACTTTGTTATAACCGAATACAAACTCCTCATTGTCCCTTTAAGTTGTCTACAATATGTTGGCATCAGAGGAGTCAGGCTGGAATATCTGAAGTGTTACAATGAGTTTAATTGACTTTCTAAACCAGGGATAGAAAAAAGCATATATGATTGGGTTTAGACAGGAGTTACAATAAAGCAGCCAGACCCCAAAAACTGAAAATGCCACATCCGTTGACCTGTCTTGGCCGGCGAATGAGTGATAAAAGTAAGGGCAGAAACAGATTAGAAACACAACCACAACAACACCAAGAGTCCTGGCTGCTTTTCTCTCAGACTTATTAGCTGTCATATGAACTGAATCTTGGTGTGTGACAGTTTTAATGTGAGACCTCATTGTTCGAGCCTGTGACACTGCCACTACAAAGACTTTCATATACAGGACTATGATTACTGTAATGGGGCCAATAAAGGTCAACAAGACATCAACAGCTCCTGTTATGAAGTCAATAACGGCCACACATTCTCCATAGCAAGAATTATATGAATCTGGATATTTCATGAAGCCATTTACAATCACACCATTATACAACAGAGAAAAGGCCCAACATAAGAAACAACAACCTTTAACTCTATTCAGAGTGACCTTAGTAGGGTAAAGCAAAGGCTCACAAATGGCCACATATCGGTCAACTGATATGAGAACCATGTTTCCTACTGAGACAGAGGTTAGGATAAAAGAGGCATAGTAAAATAGTCCACACATTATGTTCCCTAAAACCCAGCAGCCCTTTATGAGGAGGATTTTAATCGGCATCAGCAGAAGGCCCACAAGAAAGTCTGCCACAGCTAGAGAGAGGAGAAGGAGGTTGGTGGAGGTGTGGAGCTGTCTGTAGAGAAAGAATATCTTTCTTCAGCATTCAATTAATGTAGCAGTTGTAGAAGTCCTGAAAACAAGTTATTAACTACAGCTGTTTGAATAGTCAAATAAACCGCATAAAAACAATCTCTCAAAAGCTTAGAGCACAACAGGTCCAGCACATGTAAGAATTCTCATTTAGTGTCTATTAATTATTTACATGATGAATGGATTCACTCATGTTATAATACGAGAGTTGGTGGTTTTACTAGTAATCCAACATTAAATACATTCAATATAATTATTTCTAAAAATGTGCTATGAATCAATAGCTATATTCAAAAGCCAACCCTGTAACCAATAATTGTGAATGAAAAATAATTTTATGCTATGTTTGTAAATTCATGCCTGTAGTGGGAGATAGAGATGACGACCAGCAGGTTGAGAGCCACAGTGAGCAAAGAGATGCAGGACAGCAGGATATAGAGGAAAGTGTTCTCAGCATGTTGCTGCAAAGGCTTCTTGCATGAGGTGTTCACAAACTCGGGAAAGCAAAGTTCAGATTCTTCTAGGGTCTCCATAACTAGGCAGAGGAAAGGAGAGGAGAGGCTTAGGAACTCTGGCAGCTTTGGCCAAAGTTCTGGATCATAAAGCTAATTCATCTTACTCCTCCCTCTCCCCAAAACAATTGCATCTCTAATGTGATGTAATGATTTAAACAGATACCACAACTTTAAACATGGCTTTGTCAACTATGTTTAGACTTGTATAGTTTTAACAAAAAACAAATGAAGTAACAAAATATAGAAATACATGGTTCCTGTGAATCCTTGAGTTACTTGAAAAGTTTTGAATTGCAGAAAAAAGTCAGCACCCTTTTAAAGCCTAAATACATATGGGTCATTGAAAGGATTTAAAGTTGGGATGTACTGAATTTTGGGGTTCAGCAGAATACGGAGTGACACAGTGTGCGCACCTCAGGCAGTGCCGTAGTTACTTAGGCTACATTTACACGGAAACGATCTGAACAGAAAACGCAAAAGAGGCGTTGCATTCTCACTTTTTATTTCACGTTTAGACAAGCGTTTTTGGGGTGGAAATCTGCGCGCATACAGAGACGCAAAAGTCTGTGGAATTCAATGTCATATGCACGCCAGGCGCCTAGGAGGCAGTGTGCCACACAACACCACCAAGTCCGCACGCCTATGTTTTTTTCTTCTTCTTCTTGATTTCCGGCAGGCTGTACGCCGGCCATCGTAATGCTGCCCTCCGTGCCCTCCACAGGTCATAGCAATCGGAGCAGACGTTTTGCGTTCTCACCCTTTACATGGGGACGCAATGGCGGAGCGTTTTTAATATTTCCATCCTGAAGGGTGGTTTCACTTTTTTGCATTTTCAAGCCCCGAAAATGCTGTCGCCGTCTTAACAAAAGGCACATCCGATGAAATATTTTGCTTTTTTCATCCGAGGGCGTTATCGTGTAAACAGGTTTCGACTGAAATATCATCACGGGACCTATTAGAAACTTTTTAAAATTTTGCAGAGTGTTGTGCATCATCTTACATAATCATGGTTTACACATGTATCAGTGTTTCCCCTAGAATATTTTTTTTAGGCCTGGTGGTACCCAAGGAAAAAACCTGAACAGACGAGGCGCGTGGGACAGCACGCACCCCCCTCTATTAAATATAAAAGGAGGCCCACATCAGGGTCCGAAGTTTTTTCCTACTTGCCCTGTTGGGCAAATACTTCTCAAATCTACTTGCCCCATCTAAATTCTTACTTGCCCTGCCTAAGAGGTTTTTTTTCTGGCTGTGTGTTGCATACTTTCGCTCATGACTTACTTAAATATCAATTTCCTGTTGACTGTATACAACACTACCCAACACTTCTTTCTTAAGAAAACAGTAGGCTATTTATCATTATTTATAATTACATTTAAAGCAGAAGTAAGCGGAATATTTGTGTTTAATATAAGTCTTAAATAGTTATATCTTCCGACAGCAATCACTTATATAGAGTGTTTGGTTGGGTCTGTCAGTCACTCTGCTCTGCTGTGAGCCGAGGAGAAAACTGTCCTTGTATCCTACAACCTTTATCCAATGAGGAGAGAGAACGGCATAAAGGGACGGTCCTCTCCGTGTGTGCAGCCAAGGGATGCGCGTGAATGTGGTGACGTAGGGACGAGGGCGGGGACTGCTAACTTTACATGTCTGCAACCATTGCAGACATGTAAAATTAAATGCTATTTCACAGTATTTGACTAGTAGCCTAGCAGTTACACCCTCCATCCCCTATCTGAACAGTTGAGCCACCTGTTTAATGCCCGATCACAGTTGAAATCTTGAACTGAAGGGCCTTTAATGGCCAAAAACATGGACAACATTTTAACAGATAGCTGGCTCCTCCAATCAGATTTTGCCTTCACATGCTGCAGTGGACAGTGAACAATTTAGCTTCAGTATTAATTAAGTAGCCTATCTAAAAAAAATAATATTAGAAAGGACCAATTTAAAAAAGCATCTTTAAGATGAAAATGTTGGCCTTTTGAAAAGTATGTCCATCTATATGCTCTCAATACTTGGTTGTGGCCATTTGACTTGAACTACTGGAAATAGCCCAGACTTTTCCATGTTATTCTAGTTTATTGAGATGCCCCTCTAAAACTCAAAAATGAGGGACATTGAAACAACAGCGACAGGGAAACAGCCAATCATCTAACAGCTGTATAGTTCGGTTGAAGCACCGTCTCCACGTGTGTTAACTGACAACAGGGTTATAACCTAAAAAGGACACGTTAGCTCGTCGGTATGGTAACGGTAACAGATGACAGTTACTGTGTGGCTCTGTCCCGAGTCTGAAACAGCGGCGGCGTTAATGAAGCAGCGTCAGGCCGCTCTCCGTCACTGAAACGCTCCACTGAAATCGGCGATTTCACGCCGATTAAATACGACGAGCCGCGAGCGACGTATATCTCACCTGGTAGAGCCCATCCGCTGCAGCGACCCAGTCCCCACTCTCTCTCCTCCTCCCCTGTCTCTCTTGCATGACGCGCGTCTGTCACCCGCAATATTTTTTCTTTTTTCCAAGGCACCGTAGTTTACTTGCTACAAACCTCAACATCCCATAATATGCTCGCACACTTGTATCATTACTAGGCAGCGAAGCAGGTTAACTCGCGTTGCAGAAAAGCGCTGCACAGAGCCTCCTAAACAGAAATGATTATTGATTTCTGAATGAATGGATATGTCGCTTATTTTTGCCATATTAATTTCTTTTGGCCTGGCGGGGGCGTTGGCCTAGCGGCCCGCCAGGCCTGTACAATGGTAGGAGAAACACTGTGTATTGTAAAATGTTACAGTAACAAGCCGAAGGAATGGAGCAGCGCGAAGTTTCAGCACATACCAACCACAAATGAGGACAATGGCTGTTGGTGCTGGACATCGATCCCAACACTCCTGTAGAAATGGTCGGGAAAATGTTTGTGTGCACTTGAAAAATACTGCCATGCCATCTGTCAACATTACAGAGAAAACAGACGTGGTAAGTGACTACTGTGTTTTTCACTCACCAATCTCTCTGCTGATCCAGAAGTGGAGGGTGCTCTGAGTCTTTTAGCTGCTGTACCACAATCAACCCGCCAAAAACCACATCCTACCGAGGGACACCTGGCAACTTTTCTGCTTAACAGTCCTGAGCAGACAGGGCCACGGTCAAAGCCCTCCAGATCGGGAAAATATATTGCACTGGCACCAAACTGGGGCCTCATTTATCAAAGAGCGTGTAAAAGTCCTCTTAAATTTTCAGTAAGACGGAAAGGCAAAATGTGCGTACGACCAAAAAATATACACTCTTTTCAGATCTATCAAACTCCGCGTACACATGGCTGCACGGTATTTCCCTTGATAAATCACACCGGACCTGAGAAAAGCGTGGATGAGAACACGCCTCATACCCAGCCCCCTAAACAACCATATATGGTCAATGCAAATCAGTACGTGCATATTAAGTAGCCATGTGCACTCTGGAAACGTGTGGAATGACGTCAGTGGAAGACGGTGAAGACAATAGACGGACGGAGAGCGGAGAAAGAAGCGGAATTTCTCTGAAAGCGAGATACACGGTAACACGGCAATATCAGTCAGAAACATCATCTTGCATTGAAAGGCTACAATAAAAACAAAAAACTCCCAAATCTAAATGAAACAGAACAGAAAGAAGAAGAATCATATTTATTCTGCCCCTTATTTTAGATTATGTCATAATAATTTAAAGCAGGGTTTCCACTACCAGTTAGTAGGCTACTACTTTGCACCCCTTTCCACTAACCCCCAACTGCCGTTCACTGGACGACTTTGATTTTCATTTGTGCATAGCTATATATAAAAATAAAAAAAACATTGAAGTCCACCAGTCTGTGACTTTTCCTAAAATGATGTTGGGCAGCACCCATTTTTGTTAAATACAATAAATATTATTCACACAAAAAATATCGATCATGTTTTCTCATTTGCTTTGATTTGCGCCGACATTATTGGGCTTGCTGCTTGCTTGTGTGCAGAAATTATTTTCCAGACTGGACAGACTGGTTGTGGAAGAGGTGTAGCCTACATGCAAGGGAAAAATATCAATATGATATCAAAAGAAAACGAAATTCGTTTTATAAAGCCAGTATTTAGGAGCAAACTAGTGTAAATGCACAGGGGAAAAATCAGAGTCGCTGTGCTTTTCATGTAAAGTGCCGACGTCAACACGTGTGCGGTGGTGGTGGTGGTGGGGGGTCATCATCACCACCACTTGCTACTTCAAACAGTGTCCGCGCTCCTCTCTCCCTCGCATACTGCAGTTCTCTGACTCTGCAGCGGCGTCGCCAATTCCTCCTGTTCTTCAAAAAGCGTGTAAATGCCGGTACGCCATGGTCAGACTGGTCGTAAATTTCGGCACTTTCTCCCGACAGGTTTTGGTTTGATAGATCCCAAATTAGGCGGAGAAAAGTGCGTACGCACAAAACGGGGGAAAGAGCGTGTAAAAAAGCGTGTATCCACAATGATAAATGAGGCCCCTGGGGCCTCATTTATCAAAGAGCGTGTAAAAGTCCTCTTAAATTATCAGTACGACGGAAAGGCAAAATGTGCGTACGACCAAAAAATATACACTCTTTTCAGATCTATCAAACTCTGCGTACACACGGCTGCACGGTATTTCCCTTGATAGATCACACCGGACCTGAGAAAAGCGTGGATGAGAACACGCCTCATACCCAGCCCCCTAAACGGCCCCATACAACCATATGTGGTCAATGCAAATAAGTTACGTGCATATTAAGTAGCCATGTGCGCTCTGGAAAAGTGTGGAATGACGTCAGTGGAAGACGGTGAAGACAACAGACGGACGGAGAGCGGAGAAAGAAGCGGAATTTCTCTGAAAGCGAGATACACGGTAACACGGCAATATCAGTCAGAAACATCATCTTGCATTGAAAGGCTACAATAAATACAAAAAACTCCCAAATCTAAATGAAACAGAACAGAAAGAAGAAGAATCATATTTATTCTGCCCCTTATTTTAGATTATGTCATAATAATTTAAAGCAGGGTTTCCACTGCCAGTCAGTACTACTTTGCACCCCTTTCCACTAACCCCCCACTGCCGTTCACTGGACGACTTTGATTTTCATTTGTGCATAGCTATATATTAAAAAACAAACAAAAAAAAAACAGTGAAGTCCACCAGTCTGTGACTTTTCCTAAAATGATGTTGGGCAGCACCCATTTTTGTTAAATACAATAAATATTATTCACACAAAAAATATCGATCATGTTTTCTCATTTGCTTTGATTTGCGCCGACATTATTGTGCTTGCTGCTTGCTTGTGTGTGTCCAGTCTGGCTACTTAACACAGGCACGTCGCAGAAATTATTTTCCAGACTGGACAGACTGGTTGTAGAAGAGGTGTAGCCTACATGCAGGGTGAAAATATCAATATGATATCAAAAGAAAACGAAATTCGTTTTATAAAGCCAGTATTTAGGAGCAAACTAGTGTAAATGCACAGGGGAAAAATCTGAGTCGCTGTGCTTTTCATGTAAAGTGCCGACGTCAACACGTGTGCGGTGGTGGTGGGGGGGGGGTCATCATCACCACCACTTGCTACTTCAACACTTCAAACAGTGTCCGCGCTCCTCTCTCCCTCTCACACTGCAGTTCTCTGACTCTGCAGCGGTGTCGCCAATTCCTCCTGTTCTTCAAAAAGCGTGTAAATGCCGGTACGCCATGGTCGGACTGGTCGTAAATTTTTGCACTTACTCCCGACAAGTTTTGGTTTGATAGATCCCAAATTAGGCGGAGAAAAGTGCGTACGCACAAAATGGGGGAAAGAGCGTGTAAAAAAGCGTGTATCCACAATGATAAATGAGGCCCCTGGACTATGCGATCGGTGGGCCAATTAATCTATTCTCACGAAATGATTTCATGTCTTTTCGTGTGATGATTTAGCCAGATTTGAAATCCATTCCTTTGCAGGACACTTGATCCTTGTCCACCATGATGACTACATGCAGGGCACAAACAAGGCAAAGCCAATGTAAAATCTACTTATTACATTACATTTCATTTACATTTTTCTCATTTATTTGACACTTATCCAGAATACAATGAAATGCAACACTAAAGCTGGCAGATATTTGTTTGTTCCAGTTTTGTACCTCCAAGCTGTTCCACCTCAGAAAAAAAGCTCAGGAAGCATGCATGTAGTGTGAAAACACTTCGCTTTTCCAAAACTCCTTTTTGTCCCTTTAATTGAGCTCTGGACCCCACGTGACTCCCAGCGTTCGAGACGCCATTTTGGCAGTAAACTAGCTTTGCCTGTTTTCCTTGGCAAGGAGACTTTGATACAACGCACCTACTTTCCTCCAGCAGCCGCTTGTTGGTGGGGCAGCCCTGACGAGTCGATCACCGAGTGCAGCGGAGTTCCGCATCTCAAGGAAGAACAATTACTTCATGGAAATGCTATTAGAGTTGTTGTTTACCTTGCATATCACTTTATAACTATTATTATCGAGTGCTGGCCGCGAAATGAGCGCAGATGAGCATTTTTTAATTTACGTATTTTGCAGGGGGAAATTGCCTAAAAAAACGCGAGATTTTATGTGACGTCACGTTTGTTTATCTCGTGAAGAGTGAGACAGCACGAAGGTGAAGAGAATCAGTCTGGATTGAATACCTGAGCCAAAGGAGGACACAATGGTCAATACATGTTATTATCCCGGTTGCGGAAAGAAGCAAAGAAGGTATAACGCGGACTCATTTCACAGATTGCCATTTAGATACGGCCGGACTATAGTGGCTTGTTGTATTGAACATAGATGTCAACACGCCGACCGAGACGCTAAGGCAAAAGAACTACCGCGTCTGCAGTGCACATTTCAGCAAAGACGACTTTTTGATATCTAAAAAAGCTAGCGACCCAAAGAACCCATCCAAAACATACCTGAAGAAGAATGCCGTCCCACGAGTGGACCAGCTGGCTACAGTAGAGGTAACATTTTAAATTGTGCGTGTGTGTTTGTGTGTGTGGGCTGTGGGTGTCATGGAATATTGATTAGCCTAAATGGGATTGGACTGATCAAGAGATGAATGTAAAAGTAAAATTGACAGGCCAATACATTAGAATGTGAATCCATAAATTTGTTGTAAATATTTGATGGATTATAGATTCTTTTGTTGAACACTTACTCCACATTTTAGGCTACCGGTTTTGAGTGTTCTGAGGTACAGAATTTGAAGCAGTCGCCCAGTCTACCCCACAAAAGAGAGAAGACCAGAGTCCATCCTCGACCATGACATTATCCCTCCAAAGTCCAGAACCTGTGGTCAGGCCACGGACAAGAATGTCACTATCTGGCAGTTATCTGGCACGTCCTCCCACGTAGCAACTCTCAGAGGTAAGCATTGCATCACAAGTGATTTGACAGTCTGGTTTGAGGAATATTTACTTGACACTGTTATTTATAGGAACATTTTTATCAAAGTATTGTTGAAAGTGTCTTGACTTATGATATAGGCAAATTCTTACGGGAAGCATGTTCATTAGTCAGTCTTTACCATTGTTATGTGTAGTGACAGATTCTGTGAAGCCTAATTTCCACATTGTGGCTAATAATAGTCATAATAAGTCATTATTATGATTTTAATTCAAAGGAAATTGGTGCTACATCAGCATGCCAGAACCCCCCTCATGCCGCAGCTGAACCTGATGCACTGGTGAGTGCATTACTTTGATATTCCTGTCTGTAATTGTATAAGTTGGTGACATGGTTGAAATCAGAAATAAAACATTGCATTTCTCTCCAAATGAAACATTTCATTCCTGTCACTCCACAGGAAAATGTAGAGGATTCTTTGCATGACATGAGTACAAGCTTCAGTGAGATGGAATTGGAGGATCCAGCTGATGAAAGCTTCAAGCCACTGAGTAGAAGCTCCACATCAAGCTCCAGCTCTACATCAAGCCTTGGTACAGGGAGTGGATGGGCAGAGAGGAGGTGGTTGGTGGATGAAACCAAACTCCTGGAACTGTTCAAAATCTGCTGCCATTGTGGAACAGCAATAGAAGAGAGGAAAACAAGTAGATATGGTAGCAAAATCAAGATCCAGTGGACAAAGTCCTGCCCAGACCAGAGAAACATGGCCAGAAATAACATTCTCACCTGTGCCGCTATCCTATTTACTGGAGCCACCTACACTGACATTGCACACTGGCCCACACTTATAAATCTCCAAATCCCTCGAAAAACCCAATACTATGCTATACAGTCTAAATACCTCATTCCGGTTATCGAGCATGCATACAGGAGTCAGCATGACAAAATCATTGAGCGGGTCAAACAACTCACTGCTTCAGGACAAAAAGTTTCCTTGGGTGGTGATGCAAGGTGGGATAGCCCAGGTAAGCATGGTTATTACTTTTACATTGGCAGAGTTTTAAACATATAAATTACAGCAAAACTTATTTTGTGTCTTGCTCTGTTTCAGGCTTCAGTGCAAAATATTCCACATACTCCTTTCAGGATGATGCCTCCAAGGAGATTATGCATTTTGAGTTAGTTCAGGTAAATCAGCACACATCTTATGAAATGAATTGCCATGACATGACGTAGGCAGCTGTTTTGTTTGGGAACATTTGTGCATTTTCAACTATGAACATTTTATTCAATAGGTCACAGAAGCTTCCAGCTCAGTTGCAATGGAGGTCATGGGATTTGAAAGAGGCCTGAATCATCTTCTGTACATGGGTGTGGATGTGATGACCACCGATAGAGCTCCATCAATAAGAAAAATTATGAGGGAGAACTATGGCAGAATCCGTCATGAGTTTGATCCATGGCATGTCAACAAGGGTGAGTGTCCCTGCTACACAAGTAACACAAAGTTTCACACACACTTTTGTATTTTTGCAAATGTCAAACAGCTATTTTTTCAGACTTTCATTTATTATGTAGGTGTTAAAAAAAACTTGTTGCTATTGCAAACAAGAAGGGCAATCAGGACCTACTGCCATGGCTCAATTCAATAAGTAACCACCTCTATTGGGCCTGTAGCTCCAGTCATGGAGACAGAGAGGTAAGAATGAATTTACACTGTAATTTTGTCATTTGTGCCAAAGCCAAAACAAAAACAACCAGGCAAGTGCTGTGTCAAATTTTGTTACTGAAACATACACACTTAAAAATGTTGGGTTAAAACAACCCAATATGGGTTATTTTTTAACCCAACACTGGTAAAATATTGGACAGAACACATGCTGGGTTATTTTGACCCAACAAGTTGGGTTGGTTTCCTTAAACTAACAGTTGGGTTGTTTATACAACCCAGTTGGGTTGCCATTTCATATACCGTAATTTCCGGACTATAAGCCGCTACTTTTTTCACAGGCTTTGAACCCTGCGCCTTATACAACGATGCGGCTAATTTATAGATTTTTACTGGCCAACGGCCTCCGGGGGGCGCTCTAGCAGGAAGCGCAAGTGAGACAGACATGTGGGGAAAGATTATGACTGAAGAAGACACTAGTTTTGAGTTTGGGTGCAGTGTTTTATTAAACCAGGCATGTTACTGTCGTGTTGGTGCCGTTCAGGCACAGTTTGAAAAAAAAGCAAGAGGAAGGATTTCTCCCGTGGCTATGCTACATGTTTACCTTAATTAAAAAGCTCCGGAGTAATTGTGATGGTTAACTAGTGAGAACGGAGGTTCTCTGTCTTCACCTGGCGTCTCACGGCTGAAAACCAACCTTGTAACATCACTACAGCTGCTGCCCCGGTCTCCCAGCTCTCGTCTCTGCCCCGCGACACAAACGCGCTCCGTAACATGTTTTGTTCATGACGGAGACTACACAAACACACCCGCCGTAACATCGTATATGTTATGTAACGTTATCCACCGCTCCGTATTGATTTTTCGCCGGCTTCGTTGTCAACAAATGCACATGGCTGAGAGCAGCGCAACTGAAACAGCGGAAAAGCGAGCGGACTTGCACAGTTCCACATCTTCCGTGCACTGTCTTTCTGTGTAAATATCTCATGTTACAACATGAAAAACCTGCGGCTTATATTCAAGTGCGCCTTATATATGTACAAAATCTATTTTCTTTTAAAATTTAGCTGGTGCGGCTTATATTCAGGTGCGCTTAATAGTCCAGAATTTACGGTATATATATATATATATATATATATATATATATATATATATATATATATATATATATATATATAAGCAATATCACACGAGAGGGAGTGCTGTTGTACTGTATATCACCAGTGCTGGTTCTGGTTCTGAGCCCGTGTCTGATTAGCACCGGAGCAACAGGACCAGCGTGAAGACATACAGAGACGTTATCGATACCGTATTACATTTGTTTATCTGCTATGTAATCAATATAAACACAGTTGAAGCTAAGTAGCTGAGCTACGTGGCTAACAACAGCTAGCGCTAATATCAAAACGTAGTTGCCCCTGCGGCGATTTTTTCCCCAGCCGGGTTTAGTAGAGATTCATCACCAATGAGACGGGCCAGGTCAGGTCCAGGTTTTAATGTTCAGGTCCGTTTCTAACTGTAGCAGCAGCAGCAGCAGCAGCAGCAGCAGCAGCAGCAGCAGCAGCAGCAGAGAGATGGGGCAGCTCCTGTATGGGGAGCGTGGCTCTGACTTAGCTCCTGTCCACAGCTGAACAGCGGAGTGATTATGTCTGTAAAAAGTCGCAGTGCTGTTATACTGTATATCAGCACTATGGAACGTCTCTTGTCCAATCAAATTGCTCGGTTGGGACCTGTCGGAACTAACTGTTGTATAAATATATATATATATATATATATATACACACACACACACACAAAAACATAAACTAAGCTATATAAACACCTATCATAGTCTATATAAACGTTATAAATAATGGGTTATATAAAGTTATGGTTGGTCAATATTAGATATTACCAGTAATATGAGAATATCACTGGTAGGTAGGGCTGGGCGATGTGGGGGGGCTGTTGTGAACTCAACAGTCGTTCTGGGGTGAGCAGCCAGGGCCGTTGTATAGGGGAGAAAGGTGATGATAATTCTAGGGGCCCATGCAGCGCCCAGTAGGGCCCACAAAAATCCCCAGTAGTCTAATCTTTGTATAACTGAATTATTCTGCATAAGACCCTGACTAATACTCATAGTAGGGGTGTGCATTGGCACTGCCCTCACGATTCAATTCGATTACGATTCAGCAGGTAACGATTCGATTCGATTCTCCGATGCATTGCGATGCATTGCAATGCATCAAAATTCTACTGCACTCAACACAGCAAATTTTTCATCAGTCATGAGACATTTAACAAGAGATTTTATTGGCTTCTATGTGTGTATTATCACTCTCCTGTATCTTTGACATAAATGTCATGAAATAAAATTGAATGGTATGTATTGGATATGGCATTTAAATCACTTCTAGGGCTGCCCCCAAAAATTAGCCTTGGTCGATTGGTCGCAGGAAAAAACAAACAAACCTTTGGAGCCGTGTCTCAAAATCAATATGAAAGACTATGGGGCTTTTATTTTGAAGGGCCAGATACAGGAAGTCGTGACACTTTTTGTTGTTTTTTTACACGGCACGGCAGGTCTCTCGCTCTCGCTGCATCAGAGACCCCCTGACAGCCTGAGCTCAGTCACTCACCCTCCTCTACTGTGTTTATCGGTGATAAACGGGCATACTGCCTGTAGTGACGGTAAAACCAGACCGGCTCGTTGAATCTCGGACCCAACACAGCCGGACTCATGAGCGTTAATTAATTCTCAACCCGACCGCTGGTGAAAAAAAAAAAAAAGGAAAAAGAAAGCCAGCGGCAACACTGCTACTGCTGGTGCTGCCGCTTAGCAGCTACAGGCTGCGCATGTCGTTGCTCCGGAAATGCCCCCGGAGGTAATTTGGGGGCAATTTTGGCCCCAGGATCATGATTTTTGGGGGCATTCTTGGTCAAATTTGGGGCCAAATGGCCCATGGCCCCCGCTAATTTCCGACGCTGCTCAATTTGACTATACTGCTGGGTTCTTTCTACTCAATCGTTGCTAATTTCTAATTATTCATATTTTTTTATAATTATATAATATTGTTATGGTCATTATTTATTGATTAAATATAATCTGACACAAAAAATTAAGAAAAAATATTTATCAAAATTTAAAATTTACAGAATACAAAAATATTTTAATTAACAAACTTTCTATCAAAAATAGGGAACAGTGATTTACACAAACTTTTAGAAACTAAACATTTGGGGCCCTAGTTTGGTGGCGCAGCACAGGTGGCGCAAGGTAGCGCAGCCGGTGTAATGCAAGTTTCGACCAGCGCAGCCTAGCGCAAAGTCAGATTGGCAGATTGGTAGATCGCGCTGCGCTGAGATAGGTGTGGCCGCGCAGCAGGGGGAGGCGTCACAGATTCAGCTTGGTGCAGTGGAAGTTTCGTGCGAAAATGTCCCGCCGAGGTTGCGCTGAAAGCTCGCCACCTCAAACCAGGTCTACTCTCAGCGCAGGGCGAAGTGCAGCAGGTGCAGTGGAAGTTTGGCTGACTGACCTGCAGTGCACACACGTCACCAAGACCTCACAGGCAGGTTTCCAAAGTTCCAGGCACATTTCAATGCAATAAATATCCACAATAACCACTATTTAATGCAACTAAGGGACTGTTCGTTATTTATCATCAGTGCCACCGGAGGGATTCACGGGACTTTTTTTTTTTTTTTACAAGACCCCCCTGTCGGAGTCGGTAAATTTTAACATGACCCTGCATTAAGCCTTATCAAAAGATACATGACCCCCCCCCAGCCATCGACACGTGACATCGCATCACGTAGCGCGTGACACTACTCATTTTGACAACCATGTGTGGAACACCTTCTCATCAATCCATGCCATTTATCAGCTGTTATTAAAACCCAACTCATCAATAACATAACCGCGATTTTGGACCAGCTCACATTACCCAACAAGCCATTAACAATTAATCCACACTCAAACCGAAGCAACAATAATGTGAACTGCACTCAACAACGTATTATTACAAGGTTTACGACAGATGACAGACAACCTGGGCTGTGTGTGTGTGTGTGTGTGTGTGTGCGCGCCTGCGTGTGTAAGAAAGAGAGGGAGAGAGAGAGAGAAAGAAAGTAGATAAAACTGTTAGCTACCGTAGCTCAGGCGTTGGTCTCCGTCAGGTAAAAGCTGCCGTTTATTCCTCAAATGTAGTTCATGAAGTTGAGCCTCTCTGGTACAGTTATCCATCACTGCTGTTGAATTAGCCGCTAAACTGCCGCTAAAACCGAGGGAGCGTCTGTTTGTTTACAATTCACGAAAGCAACGTGAACGTACGTGCTGCTCAGACTATGTAGAGTTACGCAATGAGGCAGGCAGGCAGCGTAGCCTATGTACAGTACTGAAGTTAAACTCACTCACCCATAAAAGACGTGCTAAGCCGCGGGCAAAATCCTTAGAGTTCTTGGCGAAGCGGTTAGCATCGTCGCCTGCGGTGCGGGAAATCCGAGTTCGAACCCCACTCAGGGCAGACCAGTGCAATATAAAATAACGTTGTGATTTGGGGGCCGTTGCTCTGTGCTTGCAGCTTTGAAATGTCCCGTTTTTTTTGTTTTGTTTTAGATTAATTGCAGTGTCCTCCAGACAAAATGTTGAATGACCCCCCCTCGCTGACCTTTTTTTTTTAGTGGACCCACCCCTCAACAAAGAATATTATGACATGACCCCCCCCCATTTTCCTCCGGTGGCCCATTCCATAAATAACGAACGGTCCCTAATGGAATCAACACGTGAATTTATATCTATATAGATTGTCCCGTCACATCTGACGTCAGATCAAAGCAGAGATCAAAGGCTGTCGGCACGCGTAATGGAAACTCCACCTGAATTAACACAGCAGGGACGAACTGGCACTGAAAAGCAGCTGCGGATGTCCCAAAAGCAGGACTGTCAGGGTGGATGACTGCATTTTGCTGCCGTGTTGAGATACGCACTGTGCCCTTGTGATGATCGCTTTATTTATTTACTTATTAATTCATTAGCGCGAGCGACCACGTCGTCAGGCAGCTGTAATGAAAAAAGAGAGAGAGAG
Organism: Trachurus trachurus; assembly: GCF_905171665.1. NCBI lineage: Eukaryota > Metazoa > Chordata > Actinopteri > Carangiformes > Carangidae > Trachurus > Trachurus trachurus. The sequence goes on along the minus strand of NC_139899.1, from coordinate 27,683,129 downwards.
AGACCTTTACGCTGATTTCATCCCGCATGGTGTTTGTTTATGTTGTGATTAGTGTACACCTCTCATCTTTCTCACACAGGGTTTGAATAAATGTGAGTTTCTGTTTATTAGTTGTTGTTTTTTACACTGGGCAGTGGTTCTCAGTGTATCAGATCAAACCTGATTAAGGATATTAGTAAACTCATTATTCGGCCACTCTGAGCTCGGACCTCCGGACCAAAACAGCTGTTTCCTCCTGGGAGAGGTTCGGCCTCTGGCGTCGCTGTCTCCTCTGTCCATGTCAAAGTATAAAATGACAAACTTGCAGTGCGCATCGCCCGCGGCGCAGTTAAAGGTGAGGAGAGGAGCTCATTTGATTGGTGAAGATCCGAATCGGCTGTGTTAATCCCACTTCTCCTCCTCCTGTCTCCCTCCCGCCCTCTCTCCTCCCCCTTTGCCGTTTGCGCCGGTAGGAGGGACAAGGGGCGGGCTTGCACTGGCCTAAGTCGGACTGCGCTGCCCACCAAACTTGGGAAATGGACCTGGACACGCCTCGTTGGCGTGGCGAAGCTGCGCTGCACTTAGACTTTGCTCGGTCTAGGAAACTAGGGTCCATGATCTAATTTGAAACTTTTTTTTTTAAGAATAATTATTTATCAAAATTTAAAATTTACAGAATACAAAAATATTTTAATTAACAAACTTTCTGTAATTGTATTAAAAAAAGGGAACAGTGACTTAATCTTTTTAGAACAAAAAACATTAAAACTATCTAAAAACAATTGTAGGAACTATATCTACAGGATAAACTGGGTGTCCTGGCCTAACTGGAGGCCAGTGATTGGAGCTGGCTCCTGAGAAAGCCAACTGCTGGCGAAACGATTCCCTCCATTTCAAAAACCACACTTTGGAGGAATTGCCATGTTGGCGTGCACTCTCTCGGGTAGTGCAAGTCGAACACATAAAAACTTTTAAAACAGGTATCCACCGCTGCAAGTGCTGTTTCGGCCTCAATCGTCCTCCCCGAGATCACAGAAAATGCCTGAGAATACTGCGTCCCGCTCTCCAGCAGGAGGACATAGGGGCAGGATCTCGACGTTTTTGCCTGGTCAAGGTATTCCACCATGTTGGTTCCGACCTATGATGAGAAATAAAATAAATAAGGTAAGTATCTCTACTGGGGCAAAGCAAGTATCATTAGCTCACAACTCAAGCTCTTTCATTTTTACCATTTCTGAAACTATACCTAAAGCATTGCATTCACAGATTCTCTCCCTCACACTCTTTCTCTCTCTCTCTCTCTCTCTCTCTCTCTCTCTCTCTCTCTCTCTCTCTCTCTCTCTCTCTCTCTCTCTCTCTCACACACACACGATAAAATATTGCGGTCTTTGGCCAGGAGCTGATTTCCTGTGTACAGTGGGTACTAGTTTCATTTGGACGTTTCCCTCACGTAAAGCGTGATTCACGCGTTGCGTGAAATTGTAGGTCACATTGTAGCCACTAGGTGGAAGCATCGTACTGAGATGCAGCTCAAAAGATTTTGGGATAATTCCCCGTTGGACCACAACGTAGCTGCAATGGAGAGTGGCGCTGTTCATAGGCCATAGGCTACTTCATTTGCAGCTGTGGTCGAGAGAGCTAGAGAGTGGATGGAGAGAGGGACCGCTACGCCGGTCAATCAGATCAATGTTGTTGTTTTATTGTTTCACAGTGGTTACAGTAGCCTACGTTCAACAGGATCAGTGGTTCTCAGCCTTTTGGGGGTCCCCTGCATATTTTTGATCTCTCCTGTAGCCTGGCTGGGTGGCTCCAAGTTTGAGTAGTTTGAGTTCTGCAAGTTCTGGTGAATGTAACAATCCACTCACAGCCCACGATCGCTACGTCCGTGCCAGCAGCCTGGACCCGATGCTACTGGACTCACGAGCGGAGCAATAATGCACATCTGTCAGCAGCTGCTCTTGAAGGGACAGATTAGATGCTGATTTTGTCAACAGTGACTTTGTTGCATCCAAACATTTAGCATATCTGTCGGGTGCTGTCTCTTATCCGGTACAAAGTGGGAGATGACAGAACTACTTTAATCGAGGGAAAGCTACATTGTTGCGAGTTGACTCCAGCCGGCGTGTGCACATGCACTAAGCCTGTGAATATTCTCGTTTGTCCCGGACTCCCGGTCATAGTTATCTCAAGGAAATTTTAATCGAATGCAACTGGACTTGGTTATTCGTCTAGGAAGACGTTTCACCTCTCATCCAAGAGGCTGAAGCCTCTAGGTGCATTCAATTTAAATTTCCTTGAGATAAGTGCACACTGTTTCTGCTGTCAAATCGGTCATAGTTCATTTGTAACGTGTTTTCTTCATTCTTCATTAGGCTAATGTTAACACTAGAACCACCCAGATGGTCTCACACAGACGTTTGTGTTTTTCTTACGTAAATGACTTTGTTTACATTAAAACTACAGGTCTCTCAGTCTGTGATTTTTCCATGTGTGATGGTTTCTGAAGCTTACAACTTACACAAATGAAACATTCGATTCCTGGGCATTTATACCTCGGGCCGACAATAGCTTATTTTTTTCTTCAATTATTGTTTTCATCTACAGTTATATTTATCATAATGTGCCCAATTCGGGAGGGAGAGAGGGGGGCGAGTGCCGCGGTCACGTTACATAGGCTAATGTAACAGTTTCCAGAAAATAACAAAACAGGATATTTATTCATGTTACCCTCTGTTTAGGTAGATAAAGGTCTCAGTCACATTTGAATAAAAATAATGCAATTAGGCTAAATATCATAGGATCTTTTTTTTTAAAGATAGGCCTATTTTATTTTTAGTTCCATAATTCAGAGATGATTTTCACTTAACGAAATGAAACGAAACAATGAAGCCTACAGTTTTGTCCTCCCGCTTATGAAAAGTGTGAGGAGAGGTAGCTACTGTAAGAACCGGTTTTTCTAAGCTGACTGAACAGCTGTGTGAAGTTCTGTGGGGGGCAGGGCTGTAGCCTACTTGAGTGAAGTATCCACAAGCACACCTATTGATCAGAGATAAATGAAGGTGCTAATGTGTCGCTGATGTGTCTATTAAGCTGGTCCTACAGACCGCTGCATATAAACCCCACTGTAGCGATTTTCACCTAGCCTCGCTTTCAATAAAACACACACTAGCATTCTATAGCCTAATTGCAATCAGTGAAATATATGAAATCAATATAAAACACAATTTAAATATGAGAGTTGCTGTTAGTTTAATAGCGCTGCAGCTGCATTTGCCGTGCGCCCCTGTCTGTATGTGAACCTGTGTCTGTCTATGTGCAGGCAGAGATCAGAGATGGTGTTTTAAATAACCATGCTAGCGTTTCACCAGCTCTCATCTCCGCCAGTCAGCCTCTCAACCTGCCGCCTCTCTCGCGTGCGGGCGCACCGCACGTAAACACACGTGAGACGGACACAACTCTCCGCAATATTCCATTGATAAATCACACCGGACCCAAGAATGGTGCGGACATGAACACACCTCATATTCCACCCCCAGAATGCCTCAGCACAACCATATATGGTCAGCACGTGCATAATTAAGTAGCCATGTGCGCTCTGTGGAGCGGCAACAAAGTAACAACAAAGACAACGGGCGGAGAGCGTGATTCACCCGGAATGATGCTTCGGCGGACCTGGCCTGCCCTCGCTTTTGAGGTCGGTTGTGAGAAAAATGCCTACTGTCCAGACAACTGTGTTTTTTTTAAAGCACCCCTGCATTACACAAACACACACATACGGTAGCTATATATAGCTGCACATATAGGCTATATCAGTGATCATAATAATGATGATAAGAGAAAATGCATTGTTCACTAAAACTGCACGTTGGGATTCGATCCCAGACTGAAATAAAATTTTTGCTTATAGTGAGAGCTGCTCTACTAAGTGAACTAATACCTTTCTTGCGTTACTAATGTTATTGTGTCTCGAGTGTTTCAGAGTCGGCCGGCTGTAAACCAGCTGACCCCCGACTGACTTTTTTTTTTGCGGTCACATCAGCACGGCTGCATCTTCGGTCGCGGCTGCTGTGGCATTTGCCCATATTGCCCTATGGCCAGTCCGTCCCTGCCACTGGTTGTTTGTGTTGTCTGTCAAAACATGGATGAATGAAACCTATATCCACACATCTTGTAGCCTATTTCTATCGAAGGAAAGTTATTTCAGGATATCCTGTTTTATCGCCCAGCCCGAAAGTGACATAGGCTATTGCCCGTTCATTCATGAGAAATCATCCAGCTACACTCTGAATCAAACAAGGTGGGGAATGAACACTACTGTACAGTAGTTGGCTCATTTTAAAAACACACCGGCAGCATCGCCCACTGAGTTAATTAACTGCTGTGTAGAAAACCACGCTGTGGTCCATAATCGCGGTGCAGATGGGTGTGTTTGGAGCTGACAAGAGGATTCTCATTGAAAAACTATACTGTATTATTATTATATTGCGTTCCCCATTCGTGTTCACTGCTCCGTGCTGCTGTCTTATAGAGGCGATCTGCTGCTCACAGATGCCACCTGGCGGTTGTTTGGGAACATTGCAGCTTCTGGTGAAAACACAATTACTCCTCCACAAAAAATCTGCGTGAGCCTCCCGTGACTCACGCGTGAATCTCGCGTGAAACCGTCCAAATGAAACTAGTACCCACTGTATGTTGCGTCAGACAGCTTGGAGAACAAGTTAAAAGTTGGACTTGATCTAAAAATCCTGCCATTTATTCTGAACCAGAGCAGGGACATATCAGGTGCCCTTAAAAGTCTATGGTATTATTTGGTCAGGAATCAAACACATGACATCTCAAGGTCAGGACAGAAACTTAAAAAACACAACAACCTTCATTAGATTTTACTCACGTTTCTCCGCACTTTTCAATCAGGTGGGACACCAAAATTCTGACCATGGCACGCCTCTGTTTAATCGTTATCAACTGGTCCGTTTCCAGGCTCTGAACAATGGCCCTGCCCTCAAGAACGTCGGAAAGGACAGTGCGGATATCCTGAAAGAATACGGACAAAAAAGGCAAATTAACTACGCACTATGCATTGCTATTGTCCAGCTTCAGTGCTAGAGAGGACACCAACACGAAGGTCATTTATTTAGAGATTACTTACAAATGTGGGAACTGTCTGCAGCACGATTGTGCTTGGAAGTGCAGTCATCTCAGGGGTTGCAGTTGCAGTCATCTCTGTGGGTGCAGGTGCAGTCATTTCTTGGAGGTCATTTGATGAAGCTGGCAATTGGGGTCCTGAGGGTGTGGCTTGTGAGCACACCATTTGCCCAACCTGTGCAGGGCAATTCTTCGCAGCTTTAAACTGACTTTATGAGTTGATAAAGCTTTAACACTTCAACTTCTATGCAGCCTACCACATCCCTGATCAAACCTAGTAAAAGGATTCTGCAGTAATAAGCAAAAGGTGTGGTCCTGCAGGGCGCCAATAGAAGTCTGCCCTGGAGGCTAGCTAGTTAAATATAAGCAGTATTAAAGCATCAGGGCAGATCTGAAACCACCCCCCACTGACCCCACCCCCTAGAATACTCTGTAGCGAAGAGAAATGTATAAACAGTCAGAATGTTCTTTGTACGGTTTTACAGCATGTAATGGGTGATGTTCAACCGGTTCGCTTGGATCAACAGCTGCCAAAGTTTGCGTCTGGATCACACTGTAGGCATGAAAATGTCTTTCAAAACCTTGTGTTTCCCACCTCTGTACAACAAACTTGGTTGTTGGAGTGTTTGTCATCTGACCGAGAAGTATGATGGACTTTATGAGGCCAAACTGGGGTTCACCATCAGGGTCATAAGAGAGGAACACTGTCATGCTTGGTCTGTATTTTGTGCCCTTGAAGGTCACCCAAGATGGCGCAAGAATCTCACTGAAGGCAGGGAAATCTGAAAGATCTTTTTGGATTTCTTTAAATCCATCAATGGTTGAAAGAAAGGTGCTTGGTCCTGGGCCAACCTCTGTATTGTGACTCAACACAGTGCCAGAGCGCAAGTTATAACAAAGTTGCATCTGATGGCGATACGCCATTGTCTTACAAATATTGCGAAAATTGCATGTGATGTGACTGACACGTTTGAAGAAGTTGTGTTTTGCTTCAAATCGCATTGACCAAAAATGCACCAAGGGTCCTAGTTTTCTGATAGCTTTTGGGTAATGAACCATGAAGTGGTGCTTGGGACGCAAGTGTAAATTTGGAAAAAAGTTCAAGGAAGAGGGAGTGATGCTCCTCAATGATCTTGGTCAAAAACAGTGTTCCAGCAACAGTAATAGAGGGAGAGAAAATGAACTCCATGCACAGCAGCAAGAGCAGGAGAAGTTCCCATTCCTTGTTTCCCTCGGGGATCAGGTCACCAATCATGGTTGGCAGTAGCCTAATAAGGCACCACATTTGAGCTGCTGACTGTCGCATAGATGCTTCAGGGTTTCTCAAGTCATTTTTGGTAATGACAGAGGGCTTGTTAGCCTTGTCACAAAAGCCGTAATCGAAGCTTGTGATCCTGTAGTTTATCTGGTCAAGTGTGACATGTTTTTGCTCAGAGTGTTCAAGACGAGTTTTATCTCATAAGACCCTACTCCTTCTAAAATGTCATGCATAATGTCTGGTGCAACATTGTCAGTGATATGATAAAAAGAGAGGTTGTTTAACTCGCTGTTTCTCTTCAACCCTATTAAGGCTTGCAAGTTGCAGATCTGCCTGATGGGTGTGAACATTACGCAGTTGTGCTGGATCTTCCAATGTCTGCTGCGCCGAGACTTGTTTATGCACTTTTCACCACCGGCACATATGGTTAGCTGCGAAACTTTCAGAGTAACCAAGGATGGCATTTAAGCCCAAATTGTCCCCGACTACTTGCAGAACAGAGAACTTCACAACAACTTGAAATGTAGGGGTCTGAAGAGGGAGGCCTTCTTTCTCTAGCAACTGCAGCTCTTCAACAATGGGGCGCAGAACAACATCAAGGCCATATGTTTTGGCGGTTACATGCTGCCATTCCGACATGCTGCCACTCCGACATACCGCCAATCCGACATTCTACTATTCAGACATGTCACCACTCAGACATACCACCATTCCGACATGCAAACGTCCTGCCATTCCGACAGTTTCGTCCCGCCATTCCGACAAGGCTTTAATTACCATAAGGAAATGTGCGTTACTCCGAGCGGCGGTTAGGTGTATGTGTGTTTTTATGTTTTAAGACATGTGTACAGATGTGATACAGTCAGTGGAAGCTTAATAAATAAACAAACACAAGTCTCGCCATTTACAATCACACACTCCGATGTCAGTTTGTAACAATTTCCCTTACAATAAGGATATAAGAGGAACTGGCACAACGCAGTCCTGCTGAAGGCGGACCTAGGCTCGCGCTACTGGTGCGTCCAGGGAAGCAATAATCAAAGTCGCTACTTAGTCTGAGTCTCTGTATTTCACTGAACTCAAAACACGCCCATCACAGGCGGCATATAATAAACAATTACACACAGATCAACAGAACCCGAACCCCCCTATCGCTGTCCATTAAGTCCGAGTCCCAGCTGTGGGAATGAGTGTGTATGTGTGTGGGTGCGCGAGCGCACTGTCACTGTCCGTGCCGGCGTACACAGTCAATGTGTTTGCGTGCGTGGTGCGGGTGAGTGAGAGAGAGTTTGTTTGTCCTACTGTCCACACGGGAGAGGCGCCGAGGTGACCACGCCAATCCTCTCCCTCGTCCCGCTTGGCTGAAAACGGCCCGGCCATGCGGTGTCCAAACGGGCCTTTATGATCCACAGGGTAATCCACCAGGAAAAATAATCCACTATGCCGCTCTCTCACTCTCCTCCCCTCTCACTACGTCACTTCTCCATTTAAACCCTCGGTCCCACTAATGCACTTTTACGCATTACGCACACAACTTACAGCAAAAAAGAAACATTCGGTCATTCATTAAAGGTCCGCACGTCCAAGTGCGCAAACCACAAGGATAATTGATCATTTCCCTGGCCTAATACACAATGAAAAAAGCCTGGGGAGCAAACCTGCAAATCAACTACCCCAGCTCCAATAGACTATGGCCAGGCAAAACCCAGTGTATCACTACAGGTTGTTGCAACTTTTGGGAATTTACTCCTGGTAAAAAGGCTTACAAACATGGACCAGGACGGCTCCATAATACACACAAAAATCCAAAGGAAACGAAAGATAACTTTAAAAAAAAAATAGCAACAGCACAAAGTAGTCAAAATATGTGTTTTACGCATGCCTCTGTGCGTCTGCAGATCAAATTGTCTATAATTAAACTTGGAGCCAGACCCGGCCAGGCTACAGGAGAGATCAAAAATATGCAGGGGTCCAGGACCCCCATGAGAACCACTGATCCTGTTGAACGTACTGTAACCACTGTGATACAATAAAAAACAACATCACTGATCTGATTCACCGGCGTAGCGGTCCCTCTCTCCATTAACTCTCTAGCTCTCTCGACCACAGCTGCAAACTAAGTAGCACAGCGCCAATAATAATAATAATAATGCATTTTATAATCGAGATGGGATGTGACAAGGGCGTTGACCAGAGTCGAAGTGCTGTTAGAGGAGAGAGATGGGCGGAGGCGGTGATCATAGTTATTAACCTACACATAGCCTACATTAATGACCTTATGTCGGAATGGCGGAACGTTTCCAAAAAGGAAAGTACCGCCATTCCGACAATGGAAAAATAAATTGTCGGAGTGGTGGGACGTTTTCAATCAATGGAAGTGCCGCCATTACGACAACTAGACGTCAACGTCGGGGTGGCGGTATGTCGGAATGACCCGCGGATACCTGTTTTGGCATCATCTGACTTGTATACTGCAAGCAGGAAGTGTGACCTTAAACTGGAGAGCAGATCTGGTGGTAGGCTCTTGATTTGAAAGTAAATAAAGCCTAGCTTGTGTGTTTCAGTCTTCGATCCAAGGGGGTTGACTGTTTCACAGTCATCATTGTAAAGAAGAAGTGGGATAGAAGTCTGTTTCCGGAAGAGTGGATGCGTTTTGCAGTACTCCCCATCTAAGACATCCTTAAGAACTCCACCATCTTTTCTTTGCTGCCAATCAAGGATTTTCTGTAAGACGCCAGGCATTTTAAGGACCTTTTCCAAAAGAAGTTTAAGAGGAATACGTTGAAAAGAGTCAAGAACTCCAACTTGTTTGACAGTGCCAGTGGCAGAGTCCCTTTTATTGTTCTATATCTTTTTCCTTCTAATCAGGAATGTGTGCGTCGGTGGACATCTCTAGTGCACCACATCTGTGGTGTTCATCGATGGGAAGAGTCAGGTGTCGAATACACATGTTTTCATGCACCATTGACAGAGGACGAACAAGAGAAGAAAAAATGGATGAATGCTGACTCTTCTGACTACATAGCCCTGAAAATTGTCATCCTGGACAATAACCTCCTGCGTGACTTGCATCAGATGGCCCTCTTCAAGCATACTGGTATGCATTTACAGTAATTTTCTACTGACTTATTGTGAAAAAAAACACCACTCATCCGTAGAAAGGATTCTTCTGTGAGGTGCTGGAGCTGAACTTAGACACTTGACAAACAAAATCAGCAATCGCACACTCAACTCTGTGCATATCTCAGTGTATTTGCAAGCTTACAGACCGAAAGCTGGCAAATAAATTGAGATATGCACAGAGTTGAGTGTGCGATTGCTGATTTTGTTTGTCAACTGACTTTTTGTGAAATTTATTTTATTGTTATACCACAATGAAAATAAGATCCCACAGATGCAAGATAATCTACAGGAATGTTCTAATGTACCACTTCAATAATTGTATGGGTTAAAATTACACTTCCACAGGATCTCTTGAAGTTTTCCATTCAGTGATGCTAAAGTACACACAAAAGAGACTACACTTCTCGTATGATGTGATGCGTGCCCGGACAGAACTGGCAGTGATGGACTACAACGCAAATGTTTGCAGGCCACAGGCCAAAACAAAACAAGGTAAAGACAAATAGTTATGCATACAAACTGTGTCAACATTACATCGGAGAGCATATATAATACTACACTGTGTGCTGGAGCTCAGGATTTACAATATTACATCTAAAATGTGATGAATCTTTGAATTTGTAGTATTGTCAAATCATTGTAATGCCAGCAGCATATCAGTAACAGAACCCACCAATGTACTTTCAGATGATATTTGACTAATGATTATGATTATGGTATATTGTGTGTTGTAGGACAATCCCACTACTCATGTGTGTATTCAAAGGCCACCCATCAGTGGGTGGCTAGACACAAAGACCTCACAGGAGTTCCGTTCCGGGCTTATGAATAGTGCTCTGGAGATGAGGGATGTCCACAGCATTTCTGCCTGACCCCGTCCTGCACCTCATCAAAAGAGACTTTTACAAAACATTGCCCCAATTCCAAGGCCTGAGAAAGCTGACTTGGTCACACACTTGACATCAAGATTCAAACCACTGTAAAATTTGTGGACACTGTTGACAATAAAACACTTATTCATGTACAACAAAAAAGCTTTTATTTTCATTATTCACATATATATTTACAGGAATGTAAATAAGGTGATGAAAATATGTTTACAATATTTGAGACATTTCCTCTGCCCCCTGAAAGCCGTGGTATTCTCCAGTCAGGGATGGATACTTTGCTCTTATTGCAATGACCACACAACTGGGCAGCACCCTCCTTTGTTTTCGGCCCAGTCGCTCTCCCTTCAAACCCCACTCCAGGACGATCCGATAGGCCACCAGCAGAGGTGGGTAGTAACGCGCTACATTTACTCCGTTACATTTACTTGAGTAACTTTTTGGATAAATTGTACTTCTAAGAGTAGTTTCAATGCAGCATACTTGTTACTTTTACTTGAGTATATTTCTTCAGAAGAAGCGGTACTTTTACTCCGTTACATTGAGCTTCATTCCGGTCGCTACTCGCTACTTTTTCTTATTGATCCAATGTGCGATCTGTTTGTTTATGTTTTAATCATAGAGGTTTTGGAGATACTTCCGAGCCTCTGTCACATGACTGCGTTTCACCAATCAGATGTAGCCACTTGCGACGTTTGCCTTCGTTTAACCAATCAGACAGAGCCAGGCAGTCACATGACCGCACACAAAATCTCCGCGGTAAACAGGGCGGCCACTCCGCCTCAAATTTGAGAAACTGTTAGTAAGTAGTAAATGATTAGCTAGTAAATGATTAGGATGACGTCAGCCCTGGTATGTCGTGGATACTGTCCGTGAAGGCAAAGATATTCAATATAAATCGTCTTTGGTGAAGGTTCTCAGTCATCCAGGTCATCTTATTCTTCTTCCTCCCCATGTGACCCCTAGTCACATGACCACCCCTCCAGTTTCGGGGTGTGGTCATGTGACTTTGGTTTCACTAGAAACCAAAAAAAAATGTCATTTAGGCTATTGTCTTAGTTGTTAAATGTTGTTCTTTGGCAATGTCTGAATTTTTCATTGCTATTATATTTTTGTGTATTTGATTAGGCCTACATTTATGCGCTGATCATTAAACGAACAAATCAGAGGTTACTCAGCAGTTACTCAGTACTTGAGTAGCTTTTTCACCAAGTACTTTCTACTCTTACTCAAGTAAATGTTTGAATGGCTACTTTTTACTTTTACTTGAGTAACATTATTCTAAAGTAACTATACTCTTACTTGAGTACAATTTTTGGCTACTCTACCCACCTCTGGCCACCAGCCTGCACTGACTGCAGGGGGAGGGGAAGTGGGGGGAAGAGAAGGGGAGGGGAGGGTGTTAGTCAAGAAGGTTCAGTAATACGTGAATGGTTATAAACAGGTAACTTACATAGCTCATTGTGAATGTTAGTAAATCTCAATCATGCAACCATGATAAAAAAAAAAAAGGTCTACTTACTTTGTGGATAACTGACCGTTTGGCCCCTCTGGAGTTGGCCTTTTCTTCCAATTTATTTTTGGTACATTGAAGAATGTCTCCACTGCGGCAGGGTGGATGAGAGGTGGAAACTCTTCCATGACCGTTATGCAGCGAGTGTCTGTGTCCACCACAGCATCCAGGCACTGCCGAAACACGTCCGACTCCTGGCAGCATAAACATTCATTTTCAGTGGCCATAGGCTGGCAGTGACCACAGCCACACCACCAAACCCCAGAACACAGAGACTCTTCTGGCTGCACCGGCAGTTCTCCCTCTGTTGCTTTTTTCTCCTTAATTTCCCTCAGCTCCTCTTCCGTGAATTCTGGCTCAAACTGATAGGGTTGCATCAAAAAGAAACCACTCATCAGTGTTCACCAACTCCGTAGAGTCATACGTGTTTTCTCTTGTCTGCTACTGTTACATGAATGTTTACACGGGTCAATGTGATCTCGTGTTGACGTCACGTAAAATCTCACGTTTTTTTAGGCGATTTCCCCCTGCAAAATACGTAAATTAAAAAATGCTCATCTGCGCTCATTTCGCGGCCAGCACTCGATAATAATAGTTATAAAGTGAAGTAATTCCATGAAGTAATTGTTCTTCCTTGAGATGCGGAACTCCGCTGCACTCGGTGATCGACTCGTCAGGGCTGCCCCACCAACAAGCGGCTGCTGGAGGACAGTGGGTGAGTTGTATCAAAGTCTCCTTGCCAAGGAAAACAAGCAAAGCTAGCAGATGTTTGATAGCTCGTACTACGTGCTGGGACCCTGTATGTACTGTTGATGAAGTTAAGTGCTGTTCTGAGCATTATTTGTGGCTACGAGTGGCTTTTTGGTTGCGGTTGGACAGTGGATCTGCACAACGCTGTGTGTGGCGATAGTGCGGTCTTTGCTGAAGTTGGCGTAACTCGAGAAGCTAGCGGTCGGGTAAATTGATCTCTCGAGGGGGGGTCTGACTCGGTGTTACGGTGTGTTTGACCATGGCTTAAATTTACGCCGGAATATCCCTTTAACTCTACACAAAAGGATATTATAGCTTTCACACCCTTACTAGCAATACGTTCATTATTGTTGTATTGGAAGTCTGCTAAATATCTTTCTATTCCCAGTGGCTTAAAGACATCATGGCAACCCTTTATTTCCTATTTCACAAATTTAGAGGCACTACGCACCTGGTTGAATGTGTTACTGTTGTACCTTTTATATTGCATGAATAACCAGTAGTATGTGTGTTGATCGTGACAAGCTGAGTGGGGGGTTGTTGGTATAATTGTATTTATGTAATTGGAAGTATCGTATTGTATTTTTCAATAAAAAATATTTGGGAAAAAAGTAGTATATGCGAAATGTTTTTTTTGCATATGTTTGTGCACTAGTTATTGGTTGTGTTTTACAGCGAATCAATGGGCTTTATGCACAGCTCCACTACTTCCTGAAATAAACCAGCTCCTTTATTTCCTGTCTTACATTATTGGACAAACTGATTAATCCAGGTGTGTCTGACCTCACGACAATGGTCAGGTTAAAGAGTAATTCACAAAGTATTTTAGGCCTAAAAATAGCTCCTAAGTCTGGGAGAGCTTAAAAGTCCTCTCGAGGACTCCTAACTCAGTAAGACCTATTCACAAAGAATCGGAAATGGCTGCAGCCAGGCGGATTGTTTTGGAGGAAATGGAGGACTGTGAATTGCTGAAAAGATATCAGCTGAATCGTGAGGGTATAGGTATTGTGGTTGAATTAGTGCGGGATGCAATAACGTCCCCAACTAATAGAAATAACCCGATCAGTGAAGAAATTAAATGTTTGGCAACTCTCAGATATTTAGCAACAGGGAAAATGCAACTTTGCAACGCGGACAATTTAGGAATATCACAACCATCAGTCAGCCGTGCCATAAATCAAACCATCAACGCGCTCTGTAGACCACATATCATCCGACAGTTTATCCGGTTTCCTTTGGACATTCAGCAACTTCACAGGATCAAAGCCAACTTCATGGCAATCGCAGGTATGCCCGGTGTGGTCGGTGCTGTTGACGGGACGCACATCAAAATCATTGCACCATCAATAGATAAGGATATTTTCGTCAATCGAAAGAAAGCCCACTCCATCAACACACAGATTGTTTTTGATCCAAATTTCATAATACTGGACATTGTTGCGAAGTGGCCTGGATCTACTCATGATTTGCGCATATTAATGGAGAGCGGTCTGAGGCAGCTTTTTGAGAGGCACCATGTACCAGCTGGATGTCACTTGCTGGGTGACAGTGGCTATCCCTGCAAGACGTGGCTCTTGACACCCTATCTCAATCCACGACCGGGAGCAGAGTTAAATTATAACATGTAAGTGATTACGCATATGAGTAAAAAATTGTATTGGCTCTTGTCGCTTTTTATTGTGGAATCCATATTTATTATTTTGTTTATTGTTTGTGTTTATGTTAGAGCGCACAAAAAAACACGAAATGTTGTGGAGAGAGGAATTGGGCAGATGAAACGCCGATTTCATGTCCTGCACGGCGAAATACGCCTTAGCCCAGAGAGGGTGAGCACAGTTATTACGGCGTGTGCAATTCTCCACAACCTCTGCAAACGGAGGAACATCCCACAACCAGAAGATGGCGATGACCACGATGATGATGATGATGATGATGATGATGATGATGATGATGGCGATGGTGATGACGAGGACGCTGGCCGTGTGGCACAGAGTGGACTGGCATTTAGGGATCACTTTGTGTATACACACTTTAGGTAAACACTTTGGCACAAATCAGTCAACACACAGTTCTGTAATTCATAACATTTATTATTTATTGTTTTCTGTGATTTCCTTTATCTTCAGACTGTAATATTCAGCCTTTAAATCCAGGAGCCTCTTTTTTGCTTTTAAAACCTGAATTTCCATCCTCATTTTCCTCCTCAATAGTGGAGCACAGGCAGCAGGAAGGAGAGGAGAGGCAGGCGGTGCACAAAGAGGGCCGGTTGGAAGAGGAAGAGCTGGGAGAGGAGGAAGAGCTGGAGGAGGAGGCGCAGAAAGAGGAAGAGCTGGACGAGGAGGGAGAGGGAGAGCTGGACGAGGAGGCGCAGCTGGAAGAGGAGGCGCAGAAAGAGGAAGAGCTGGACGAGGAGGGAGAGGGAGAGCTGGGAGAGGAGGAAGAGCTGGGAGAAGAGGCACAGCTGGGGCGGGGGGGGGGGGGGGGGGGGGGGGGGGCTGTCTGATGTGATGCTGGACTTGCTTGTTGTTGATTTGACCTGTGGGGAAGATATGTATAATTTCAAGCACATTTGTGGGAAGTGGGTTGTACACTTGCACATTGTAATTCAGTAAAGATTACACTAAAAGGTTTTCCACGTCTATTGCAATTATTGCATGCATACCCCTCAAGCTCATGTAGTAGCTGGACTGCAGGATCAGCTGCACCCTCAAGGCCGGTTATGCTGGTGTCTGAGCCAAGGACAGCATACACCACTGATGCAACTGGGGACAGTGGCTTTGGTGCAGATCCTCCCCCAACACATGAAATGTTTCAGTTAATTCACAACGTTTCATATCACTGTAGGCTTTGTTTATTGTTTCTTAAATTTGATATATTGTTAAATAAATTTAATTGCAATATTGTTAAATTTAATTTAATTGCTGAAAATGACTGTATCCGAGTGTGACTTAAATTTAAGTAGTTTACCAAAACAGTTTATTTACCACCGGAAAAGCAAAAGCAACAAAGATGCAGGCACACAGAAAAAACTGACACATTGTAACGTTTCTCTCCAAGGGCCCCCCTCTGTTTTAAACAGCCGGCTCGTGTTGGGTTTTCCTTGATACAGCACATATTTTACGTTCACAGGAAAGTCATATTAGCTCTAGCTTTTCAAGTCCTACACAAGCAACGTTAATAATGGACTTACCTGTTGCCGCGACGGCTCTTTTAAAGTCTGCGATCTCAAATCTACACTGTGATTGCAGCGCATACCACCTCCTCTCACATTCCTCAGTTGTGCGACACACGGCAGGGAACGAAGCATTGATGTTTAGGCATATTTCTTCCCACGTCTCCCGCTTCTTCTTGCTCGTCACTCCCGAGCCAAATTTCCCCTTTATAATCCCCCTCCTCTCCAGCACAAATTGGGCCAACAGTAATAATTGGTCCTGTGACCAGTTGGGCTTGCGTTTCCGTTTATTGTCTCCGTTTTCAGTCATCATGTCAGGAGGATTTGAATGGCGGTATGGGCTGATATTTAAAGTGTTTAGGTAAAGTATAGGGAATGCTGATTGGACTAGGCCTAATAGTTCGCAGGGCGATTGCAATTACCTCCATGATTATGATAATATTCACGTGGTTTTTGTTTACTTTCTCTCTCTTATGTGCACAACTTCATTCTCGTGGTCTGCACAAACGTGAACATAGGAGGAAGAAGCGAGCACTCACCCAAACATTTTTTTTTTAAAGATAGGCCTAAATCTTATAGAGGTGCACCGCTACAGCAGCAGACTGAGAGGGGAGAAAAAAGCCAGCACACTCAATATCCCTTTGACGATTCTTTATTGTAATTGCTTGTCCTGCACAAACGTGTCATCATCATGGATCTATAATATAATACATCTGTGGTCATCATGCGTGTATTCTGCCGACTGCACCCACTGTTCATACCTATTTTATCGGACTAGGTCGTAGCCTATGCCACTTCCTTATTTTTCGACCGCTGGCACTCAACAACCAATCGCCGTGTTGAGCGCCTCTAATTCGTGCACGAGAATTGACGTAATCCATAGCAACGGGGCGTCACCAGGGGCGTCACTCTTAGTGTGCTCTTAGTGATTTATCCTTAGTAAGAGTAGGTGTCAGCGGCTTTGTGAATAGCTTTTAATAAAAAACTCCTACGTAAAAACTTTTAGCGCGAGTTAGGAGCACTCCTAGCGGTAAGATAAAAGGCTTTGTGAATACGGCCCCTGATATGCAACTACAGGAAACGTTTGGTCAGCCCCGGCGTCAGGGGGTCAATTAGGGGGGCAGTGCCCCCCCGCCCGTGCCTCCTTGCCCCCCCATTGGCTGTCAGAGGCAAGAGGAGCAATGAGTTTTTTTTCCTGCTGAATTTTTTTTGGGAGTTTGGGAGTCATAATTTGTTTTGTGTGTCACATTGTATTAATTCATATTCAGTTAACTGAAATCAGTAAAATTTAAAATACAAACAAATATTTCATTATGATTTAATTCATTATGGCAGATAGCTACGTCTCTGCTTGTGTCACGTGACGCGTACGGGCTGCTGCAAGTGACGCGCGGAAGTTTGTTTACATTCACACTGCCGTCTCGGAGCGAGAGGAAATGTGTAGGCTAACTAAAAACTGATATCAATGGATATTAGGAAATTCTTTTCCGATCACCGCCACAAACTAAAACTACCTCTGGTAGGACAGAGCAGCAACCTGAGGCACGAGCGACAGCTGAGCACTAGAACCATAACAGGTGTGTGTGCGTGTGCTTGCGTGTGTGTCTGCGTGTGCTCGCGTGTGTGTGTGCTCGTGCTGCGTGTGTACATGCTGTAAAAGGCTTTATTCTATAATCATAGAAGGCTGAAAATCTCAGGACATGTCCGCTCCAATTATTCAGCAGTATAAAGCTAAAGCATGTGTGGGTCTTATATTAATATCTGACAGTAGCTACAGCTATCAACATAAAGATGAAAATAGGGCAGAAGTGTGGAAGGAGACAGTGAGCTCCATGGTGAAGCAGAGGAATCAGGCCCTTGAAGGCTGGTCCAGGGCGAAAGATTTAAAAACTGAGTTTTGTTTTTGCTCTCCAGCCACAGCTCCCCAGACCAGTTTAATACACTCTAGCCATTCTTGCCATTACAATGGTAGGAACCCCAGTCAGTAGGCTACTGAATCTGTTTTTTTTTTTTTTTTTTTTTTCTCACTTACTTTTTCCACCTGCACTATGAATGCTTAATGGATATGTTCAATAAAGACATTAAATATTATAACTATTTGTGTGGTATTAGGTTAAGCACATTGTGTTTGTTTATACTTGTGATTTAGATGTAGATTGGATCACATTAAATGGCCAGTTAATGCAGAACACTAAGAAATTCCAAAGAGTTC
The DNA here is from genome assembly GCF_905171665.1 of Trachurus trachurus. Classification (NCBI taxonomy): domain Eukaryota; kingdom Metazoa; phylum Chordata; class Actinopteri; order Carangiformes; family Carangidae; genus Trachurus; species Trachurus trachurus. The sequence continues at coordinate 27,665,090 of NC_139899.1, read as the reverse complement.
ACATATGTTTTCTTGCCACTATGATAATATGATTTTTTTTTTTTTTTTTGCACTATGTTTGTGTGCTGGTTACTGGTTGTGTTTTAAAGAAAATTAATCAATCAAATTATTTAAAAGTAACATGTCAAAATCAAACAGACAATTTCAACAACATGAAGGAAAAAACAATTTTCCATTTTTGGCATAGCTTAGTTTATTAATTAGGAATAAATAATTTCACATACATTGGCATGTTAGAATCTGTTTTCACCCACATATTGTAAAGATATTAAATTTAGGGACTCAAAAGACATGAGCAATATTTCTGATTAGGTTAAAAAAAAAAGAAAAAGAAAAAAAACATGCACAAGAACCCGGTCATTATTTCCCAGGTAAAAAAATAACAAACAAAAAAAACATCCTGACCCACGCTCTGTACTAATAGTAATACACAACCGAACAGTATGCTCATCATTTAACCCTTTTCCCAATTTATCCTTTGTTATTCAGCTTATAAATATAAGTAACTGGTGATGTTGCATCAGGAAAAATTGCCCTTTTTAACTTGTCTACAATATGTTGGCATCACATGAGTCAGGCTGGAATATCTGAAGTGTTACAATGAGTTTAATTGACTTTCTAAACCAGGGATAGAAAAAAGCATAAATCACTGGATTTAGACAGGAGTTACAATAAAGTAGCCAGACCCCAAAAACTGAAAATGCCACATCGGTTGACATGTCCTGGCCGGCAAATGAGGGATAAAAGTAAGGACAGAAACAGATTAGAAACACAACCACAACAACACCAAGAGTCCTGGCTGCTTTTCTCTCAGACTTATTAGCCATCACATGAACTGAACCTTGGAGTGTGACGGTTGTAATGTGAGACCTCATTGTTCGAGCCTGTGATACTGCCACTACAAAGACTTTCATATACAGGACTATGATTACTGTAATGGGGCCAATAAAGGTCAACAAGACATCAACAGCTCCTGTTATGAAGTCAATAACAACTATGCATTCTCCGTAGCAAGAATTATATGTATCTGGATATTTCAGGAAGCCATTTAGTATCACACCGTTATACAACAGAGAACAGGCCCAACATAGACAAACACTGATTTTAACTCTACCCAGAGTGACCTTAGTAGGGTAAAGCAAAGGCTCACAAATGGCCACATATCGATCAACTGATATGAGAACCATGTTTCCTACTGAGGCAGAGGTTAGGATAAAAGAGGCATAGTAAAATAGTCCACATATTATGTTCCCTAAAACCCAGCAGCCCTTTATGAGGAGGATTTGAATCGGCATCAGCAAAAAGCCCACAAGAAAGTCTGCCACAGCTAGAGAAAGGAGAAGGACGTTGGTGGAGGTGTGGAGCTGCCTGCAGAAAAAGAATAGAAAGAAAGAATAACTTCATTGAGCATATAATCTTCCACTGTGGAAGAAAACATTATTGCCTGCAGCTGTATGAATAGCCAAAAAATAAAATAAAAAATGAAATGGTAGGTGAACTGACAGACAAATGAATTTCCCTTTTGGGGAAGTAATTTGTATTCATACTTATATTGTCTGAATATGTAAGTATTTACACAATGAATGGATTCACAGATGTTCTAATGAAAAATACATTCAACTCTTTCTGGAATTTTCATTAAACAATGTTATATTTTGATCAAAAAGTGGTATTTATCAATATTTATATTGTTCAAAAGCCAACTCTAGACAATAGGTGTGTGACAGAAAAAACAACAATTTTAGGTAATGTCTGTAAATCCATGCCTGAAGTGGGAGATAGAGATGATGACCAGCAGATTGAGAGCCACAGTGAGCAAAGAGATGCAGGACAGCAGGATATAGAGGAAGGTGTTCTCAGCATCTTGCTGCAAAGGCTTCTTGCATGAAGTGTTCACGAGCTGTGGAAAACAGAGTTCAGCTTCTTCCAGGGCCTCCATAACAAGGGAGAGAAAAGGAGAGCAGAAGCTGAGGAGCTCTGGCATTGTTTATACCAAAGTTATGTATCATAAAGCTGATTTATCTTGCTCCTCCCTCTCCCTCCTGTAACAAATTTGCATGTCCACTGTGATGCAATAATTACAATCAGTTACCATGACCTTAACACATGGCCTTGTCAACTATTTTTAATTTTAACAAAAACCAAAGCAAAACTTATCAAAATATAGAAATACATGGTTCCATCCTGTGGATCCTTTAGTTTATTGAAAGTTTGTGAATTTAGAAAAAAGCTAGCACCTAGATAAATATCAGGGATGCACTGAAACTAAAATTTTTGGAACACTGAAAGAAATTATCATGCCAATTTTTACTACCGTTGCATTTATGGTTATGACTGTGTACTCACTAGAATAAGCATTGTAATTACATAAATTAATATTCATGCTTCTAAGAATAAATCAATTACAAAAGTATGAACATGTCTATGAAGCACTGACATTCCGACAATGCAAAATTCTAAATAAAATGTTTTAATTGGCCCCACTCATGAATAAGTTATAACTGACTGGCCTATTACTGGCTGCTGAAAGTTTGTAAAATTAAATATGTTATATATAAATATAAATATAAATATATGACAAGTGCAGCCACAGTGGATGTTTTCACAGATACTCGTGTGTATAGTGATATGTTGTTTAATTTTTCATCTCGTAGCACACATTTCTTTTCACAACGCTGCACCACTGGTAAATGTCGTCATGTTTCCATGATGATCGTGTTAACTCATTGAGTGCCAACCACGTAATTTCTTGTTTGTCGTTCCCATGCGTTGAGTGCCAAAAATTAAGTAATTTTACATTTTTTGCTTTTTTTAAATTATGAAAATAGACGCTTTAACACACCTTTATGTGTAAATTTGGGGACTCTACGACGAGCAGAACTGAAATAGATAACGATCAAAAACTCATGACAGCTCACGATCTGGAAGTTTTTATCATAACTCGGCTTTTGCAAACCGAGTTATGAATGCGGATGGAGCGCAGCCGCTCTGCTCTCACCCGCGAGGCTCCAGCAGCTCGGAGCTGAAACAGGAAGCTCTCAGCCGACAGTCCCGCCCGGTCTTCATCTGGAGCAACACCGTGTCCTCCCGCGGTAGAATGTGATGGTCTCTCGGCCAAAGCAGGCCAGCACCACCGACCCGTACCACAGAAGGACCGCGACCACCGGTGGGGCCGGTGTTCCCGACCTGCTTTGGCCGAGAGACCATCACATTCCGCTCCTTTTCTAGAAAAAAAGCAGGGATTTTGGTGAAAACCAGCCATGTTTAGCTTGTGTTTTCTCAGGAACAGAGGCACGTAGAAACAAACGGTTTGTGGCCATTTGAAGCAGAAAGCTTCACCTTTCAAATGAAAGGTGAAACAAATGAGCCAGTATGGGTTTGTGGCCATAATATAGAATACACTGTGGCTCTACAAAAATCGTCAAAAATGGTCTAAATTCCGACAAGGCTTTCAATATAAGGAAATGTGCGTTACTCAACGGTAACTCCCTCCGACTTATCTGGACTCTCTACTTCTGGACTCTCTCAAACTATCTGGCCTGTCCAGCTTCTACCTGGTCTTTTACTAAACTTAACCAACTTTCATCATTGCCTAAGCCCAACCAGTGCAAAATCTTTTGGGGAAAAAATACGCTAGTAAAGGAATTGTCGGAAAGGCAGGATGTTTAAAAATAGAAAAAAATACCGTCATTCCGACCATAGGAGGCAAAAATTGAATGATGGGACATTTGATAGAAAATTAAATGTTGCCATTTAGACAATTAGAGGCCTTTCTCGGACTGGTGGGATGTCGGAATGGCAGTTGCCCCCCAACTTTAACAACAAAGACAAGTATGCAGGTTATATATAGCGCTGATCATTTGGTTTTATAAACGGTTGCTCCTGAGCGCAACTGTAGCTGCATTAATGGAGCTAACTGGTAAACAGATACACGTGTGCAGTGACGGCTGGTATCAATGGGCTAGTGGGGCTAAGCCCCCCCTGCATTACACAACAAAAGATGAGGAAAAAATATTCTCTAAATAACATACAAAAGATTGTTCTAAGTCTTAGTAAAATCGGAACTGGCAACAATATTAAATAGTTTCAAGAAAAACACAGAAAAACACACATTCATTTTCCGACTGTGGATGATTGACAGGTGCCAGGTCCCGCCCTCGCCATTGACCGACTGTTTGGGCTAATTTCATTCAGCCCACAGGCCGAGCGGTTCTGACCAGGGTCAGTGATTGACAGGCGTCATGTCCCGCCCCCTTAGTTAACTTGTCATTGGGGCTAATTTCATTTAGCCCCACACCGCTGTTTTCAGACCAATGACAGGAACCGGAGGAAAAGTTGTGTTGTTGTGGGAGGGAGAAGACAGAAACAGCGGCGCTAGGCGCTAGCATCACAGGTAGCATACTTTACTGCTCTAAACTGTCTTTGCTAACATGAACGAAGTGGAGAATCTAGTTTCTAAACTCACTGGGAGCACCAGACTTAAATGACATGGCGATAACAGACCAGAAAGGCCGTCGATATGAGCTGCATATATCGTCTTCTTTTTTTTTTTTTAATTGAGCAATATCGTCGTGTGTGCGTGCGTGTGTACGTGTGTGTGCGTGCGTGCGTGCGTGAGAGAGAGAGAGAGAGAGAGAGAGAGAGAGAGACTGTGTGTGTGTGTGTGTGTGTGTGTGTGGGTGAGAGAGAGAGAGAGAGAGACTGTGTGTGTGTGTGGGTGAGAGAGAGAGAGAGACTGTGTGTGTGTATGTGTGTGTGGGTGAGAGAGAGAGAGACTGTGTGTACGTATGTGTGAGACAACCGGAGAAGTTTTTTTTTTTTTTTTTTTTTTGACTAGACCCTTCTACTTAATGCAGTGTGTAGGCCTAGTTAGTTGCTATAGGCCTACTTTTGTGAGATGGGATAACCCATAGACTGTAAAAAGAATGGACGTAGCGTCCATGACGTCACCCATAGGTTTTGGGGAGTCGTTTTTGTGACTCAAATATGGCGGCCTGAACAGCGCCATGTTGGATTGGCCGCCCACTGGCCTCGAAGCAGCTGTCCACGGAGCTGCTCGGACCTGTCACTCAACGTTTCCGCGCCCTAATTGGCCAGAGTTTTAACCTAATAACAGTAAAACGGTAGAGTTAAAAAAAAATCACCCCCCTCAGAGTGTGTGCGGGGGTAGAAACTATCGATTGAGAAAAAAAAACGTTCTGACACCAGGCTTTTAACATGTTTATTGAGGGTGTAAAATCAGCGATTTTAACATGGGGGTCTATGGGGAATGCTCCCTTCTGACACCAGCCCCCAGAGGAAGCCGGGGGGATTGCAGTTTTTTGAACGCGGAAGTGAGCTTCACTTCTCAGACCCACAACTGCCCCCATGGGATAACCCTAACTTTTAGCTACTGCTGTGTTAACCATTTAATGGGTATAATTTATTTATTAGCCCACCCAACTAATTTGACCACCAGCCGCCACTGCACGTGTGTAAGGCTGTTTTTTTTGGCTGTCTATTTCCATGTTCTATCAGAAGTGACCCATATCTGATATCTGCAATCACACCTGCTTTGCCTGTGTGAAACAACCCGCTGAAAAGGAAATAAGCTAGTGAACTTTTTTAAAGACGGGAGATTTATTAGGTCACGTTATAATTCCATAATAATTATAAACAAATTCTGGTGCTCAGAGTTATACAACACGTCACTGTAAATCAACGTATCAGCATTGAACATCTAATCTATCCTTACAAAATAAAGTACATGGGGCAGACCTGTTGTGAGATTGTTTGTTTTCCACTTTTGATTTCTAATCAGCTCGTTTCAGTTTTTGCCAGTACAGGGTATCCGCGGGGTCTTGAAAAGTATTAAAAGGTGATAAATCAATTTCGGGAAAATTAAGACCCTTAAAAAGTATTAAAAAGTCTTTTCACGACTTTATAAAGTCTTAAATTTTGAAGGTATTTTTTCTGAATTAGCTGTCCAAGAGTTTGAGTCCTAAAAGACATTGTGAAAGTGTGTGAATTTATTTGTTTTATTAAAAAACAAAGATGAGCCGGTTCATGAAAAAGAAAAGAAGATTGTTGTTTTTGTTTTTTTGAGAGTTGAGCAATGTTTTTTTTGATAAACTTTGCCTTTGATTTATTCTCCCAGCCTTTTTTGAATTCTGTTGTATCATAGCGGTCTAGAGTCTTTATCACAAAAACTAAAACTGTTCAGTTAAAAGTGTCACTGGTGTAAATGGTTACAGCTTGAAGTGGCGGTGAGGTGTTAAAAAATGTTGAGAAGGTCTTGAAAAAGTCTTAAAAAGGTTTTAGAATTAACTTCAAGATTCCTGTATAAACCCTGCAGTAGGAAAACGTGAAATCTGGTGTTTCTCTCGTGTGTGCTCTTTTTTCAGCATACAAATAAATGTTGTATGAAAACAAGAAAAGTGAGGTGGGAAAAGACGCGCGGCAGACACCATGAAAATGAACACTGATCTGACAATATCAGATTCCATGCATTTTTTTCCGTTTACACGTTCATGTCACAGATCTGATCTGTGCCAATTGAGAGGAAAACATTGGAATTGAGCCACTTGAACCATGTAGTGTAAAGACAGCCGAGTCTGTAAGAGGCTGGATTCCAATTGGGCCTACGTCTAACAGGGTTGACACATCTCACACAGGCTGACTCTGTGTGATGTGGATTCACTGTTTTCTCTTTAGAAGTTGATATGTCCACGAAAGCCCACCGGAGGGCACCAAAGCTTTCTGCAGTAGTACATGACACAGTTGTGATGACAAATGCAAGTATATACCCTCCAATTTAAAGGACACCTCCCATGATTGTGATTACAGACCAAGCAAATGTTTAATTCAGCAGAAACTTTTAATCTACGTGAAGCTGGAGGTGTTGAACATAATACAGTCAATTAACTGAGGATAATAACCTCAAAATAGGCTGTGTTTGCAGACATGCATGTTCCTTTACTTCATATTTTAATTACATAAAATAAGCCCCGTATTATATCATCACTGTCAGTCACTGATCAAGCTCAACACATCCTGAGTGCCCTGAGGACTAAATTCAAATGCAGGTCCAGTTGTTACCAGCAGATGTCACCATGTTATTAACAAACTGCTCTGCTCTGCTTCTTAAGTCTTTTCCCCTCCGTCACACAAAGATTCAGAGTTAAATTCATTTAATCAAATTAAATTGGTTAAACACTGATAACGTTTGATTCCTCCCTTGGGTTTTATTTGATATTTACTGTAATAGGGCTGGTTATATTGTTGCTATGAGGTCTCAATTAAATCCCATTAAATTTCAAATTACTTATATTAAACCAATTCCGTCATCCAGATGCAGGTTATTGAAAAATAAAAGTTGCTACAAGATGTAATTCAAAAGTCTGACCTGATGAAAAATGTCTAATCTACAACTGTTAAAACAAAAATGATTTATGATGGTGTTAGTGAAATAAATAAGAACATGAGAATGCATGTTATGAAAGCCTAGTTTTAACGTATTATGTAATACTTGAAAGTATTTCCACACACCAAGCTATATGCCAAACCATAAAGTGGCATTTTGTAGGATATTATATACGGTGCACACTATATGCACATACTCTCTCTCTCCTCTCTCTCTCTCTCTCTCTCTCTCTCTCTCTCTCTCTCTCTCTCTCTCTCTCTCTCATACTGCCCTGCTCCCAGGTCAAAGCAAACTGCTGACCACAGCTGGTCTAAACTCAAAGCTCAAAACACAACAGAAATGTGCGTATGTGTGTATAGTTACTCCGACTGCTTTTGAAAACCATCACAGCAGGTTAAACTCTCGGGCACTAATACGGCCGCAGTAAATGAAATATTTGCCTGTAATCCCGTAATAACCAGGGTCACAGTGTGAGTTGATTTTTGCGATTCTGCTGCTGAAGAAATGAGCGTTGCGCCACAGTAAACTGAAGGTGAATCAGATGGAAGACATAGGTGTAAAGAGGGGACAAGGAGGAAAAAGAGAAGTTGTAAATGTTGAGGTAAGTTGTTGATTGTTGTGATTTGTGACCACTTTTACAGACAGAAACTTTACATTTCAGACAGAAACTTTTACCCGTCATAATTTTGAATAATAATGTGTATTTACACATCTGTTGGTGTACTTCTACTGCTACTTCTACTACTACTACTACTACTACTACTACTGTTTGTTGCTCTTTATCGGAGCTGGGAAACTCTTTATCGGAGCTAGGAAACTTAGCCAGGAATTTATCACATCATTAATAAGCTTAACTACACTTTATTATTTTTCAAAGTTTTCAAAGCATCTGTTCCGTGTTGAGGAGACATATCCAGCTAGTGAAATTATCAATCTAGGCTTTTGGGAGCAAAGGAGAAAGTTGATGATAGTTTTGGTGGATATGAATCAACACTGGAGAGTAAACATGTTGATAAGTTTTCCACCATTCATAAAATGATTTATGCAATCCATGTTTAGTTTCAGTTCAGTATCGAGGCATCAGTGCATTCTCCTTACTTCCTATCTCCATCCATAGATCCAGCACTCCTCCCCTCCCTCCCCCTCTTCTATGCCCTCTGCCTGGCGAGGCTTTGGGAGGAAGGTGAGGTTGCTGCTGCCGTATGTTTGGCCCAAAGGCACCACGGCACTGCAGGGAGTCGTGATGCTGTGTGTGGGCCTGCTGGTAGCGGAGCGACTGGTAAACGTTCTGGTGCCTATTTACTCCAAGAACATCGGTAAGCACTAAAAACACAGAAAAATGTAATTAATGAACAGAAGATCACGTGTTATGAATTACTAAAAATATGTGAGACATAAAAAAAAGGAAAAAATGAAAAGCCAATTTTAACAAGGCAAATGTGAGACAGATGCAAACAAAAATGTACATTACCCTATTGAATGTTTAAATAAATGACATTTCTATTAAATTGTGCATCAGAAAGTGTTAAATATAACATTTGAGATGCACGAAAGCAATAGAAGTTAGTCTGTACAATATAGAGAATTTAATAGATAAACTTAACCAAATCTAAAACAAAACTGTTGTATCATGCTCTTGAAACTCTAGATGGCAGTGTGCTCAAATTTTTAGAAGAGTCAAACTTGTCTCCATGTGATTGTCCTTGTTATCTTCCTGCATCCTCTGGGTTGGTTAGAATTGTATCTGGTCAACAGTGTAAGTTCATTTAGAGCTTTGACTTCAGCCAGAATTGGTTGTGTTTTTAATACAGTTTAACAATATGAGGCAACTGCTTTGGTTAATGATTTGGGATTTTTTATTAATGTGTTTGATCTTTGTTGAGAGGCAGTGTTGATGCTCTGTGACTACTTCCATCCATTGGTTTATTTGTGTTTGTGGGGCCAACGATCTTAAAAATAACAGCCAGATTGTCATAAAAGATGTTTTACACATTAACACTCCCCACAATGAAGAAGGATGCTATAGTCATGGTGTCTGAACTGCTCTTTTGCTGCCTCTGTGTCGTCATTCAAACCTGATTTGACCTGAATTAAATTTGAAGATCGCTCTTATAAACTGTGTAAACACAGTCTATATGTCTCATGGTTTGAATAACTCCACAAACATGCATATCCAGTCTACCTGGATCTGTCTAATTTATGACAGAGTCAGAAGAGAAGCTTAGTGAAACCCACACTCAAGGTGGACAGGATTTAGCCATCCCATGATAACCAGAAGCAGGATTTCAATCTAATCTTCCGAGATCCTTCCCTGCTGCACACTTAACACTGGATCCTGCTGGCAGCGGATGCAAAACTTTTTTCATTATGACTCTTTTAATGCAGCTGTTGTTGGAAGTGTTGTCGGAAAGTTTTGCCTCCCCTGATAGTCACATTAAGTTCCACTTTTTCTTTAACTTAATTTAGTCGGTGCCTGACAGATTAGAGATGTTTGAGGTGATACAGACGTCTGGAACCAGACTAACTTTGTGCTTGTGTGGAAATAGTGACTTGAGGTGGATTTTTGACTGTCCATGGCCACTGGGATTTGTCTCAATATCCTCCATCGTCTGTCTGATACAGTTTGAAGCAACTAAACAGAACAGATTAAAGTCCAAAGTGAATAACTAAAAACAATCATCATGAATCTCAAAACCCAACATCAAGCAGACAAATCCATGAACACAAATGATTCACTCTTAATCAACAAGTTTTTAAAATTTAGTTTAGTTTAATAAGTTTATTTGTCTCAGGGACAATGTACAAAATAACATTATTCTCAAAATGAGGGGAGGCTTCGTATCGGATTTAGCTTACTAGCTATTTTCCATCCACAGTCCCTGGGCAGGTGAGTAAGAACAATAAAAGGATAAAAATTGTCAACTTGCATAACAAAACAAACATCCATACACGTGTGTATATATACACCCTCTCACACGTCACAAACATTCAGTTACAAAACATATTTCATAACAGAAGGAAATAGGAACATACAGTTATTAAAATACTTCATACTTTGACAAAATTTAAAGTAATTTAGGCTTCAGATTGATGCTGACAGGACTGATTCCTTAGGATCCATTTTTTGACTTCACGGGAAAAAACGTTGGAAGTCTGTACAAAGTTTCAGATAAGTTGGGAGGTTGTTCCATGATTTGACAGCTTTAAAAGAAAAAGCAGATTGAGCAAAGGCAGAGCTACGCTCTAGGTACTGGTTAGATCCAAAACTATGACGTACATCCTAATGACCTGAGATTCAGTCGTTTATAAATAAATATTAATAATTAAAAAAATATATAATAAATCAGGTCATGTGGGGTGGTAACATCAGCCTTGACTGTCACATATGAAGGATACGTTTTGGGGCACAGCAGGAGGATGTGTCATCATTTGCCAGGGTCTTTCGTCCGCTATTTTGTACGCAGGACTGCTTCCGCCACAAGGCAATGACCCAGAAGCCTCCACTTCAGAGGAAGTCAGTGTTCAGTTTGTCTTCAGCTGCTTTTCCTTTGAGAAAACTGCCCGTTTGGCTTTTGGAGCTACATGAAAGTATAAGCCAGCGCTGCGAGAATGAGGCCGAGCGTTGCTTTGTGTGATGAGGAAGGCGTGGAAGAGGTTTCAGAGAGAGGGGTGAGGGATGGGGGGTGGGGTATGGGTGGGGGGGTTGGGGGCTGTTGTTGATTTGTGTGTGTGAGTATGTGTGTGCGGAGGGTTTTCTGGGAGGTCACCCCTCCTGCCAGTCATGCTTAGCCAGCATTAGCGGCCTTTTTCGTGGAGTTAACACACCGGTACAACAGACGTTTTGTCTCCGGGTCCGACCCCGCCTCCCACCCTCCGACTCCAGGACCCAATGCCAAAGAGTTGAAAATACCCCCCGCTGAAAACACATACTAGAAAGTTAAAGAGTGTAGAATACACACATTTCTTCATTCGTTTCTCTCAATCTTTTTATCTCATTTTCTCCCCTCTATTCTCACCGAGTCTCTCTCTCTGTCTGGGTCCTCTGTCTTCCTCCTTCCTCCCCTCCTCCCTTTATCTCTGTCTGTTTTTTTGCATTTCAACCTGATTCCCAGCACTTGTACAAAATGGTAATGAATGTGAATGAGAATGTGTCTGTGTGGCAGAGAGGGGAGTGTGTGAACGAACGGCTGTGTCTGGGTGTTCGGTTGGTTTCCACTGTGAGGACAAGATCATAGACCCTGGTTAAGAAAATGTTGTGGATTTGAAGTATATTCATATTATACTTTGCTGCCTAAATCTGACACAAACACAACTCAAAATCAATGGTGACGTTGTTCTGTGCATGTGTGTGTTTACAGTGAATGAGCTTTCTGCAGGAAGCAGCTGGACTTCACTGACTGCCACTGTCTGCGTCTACACACTGCTGAAGTTCCTTCAAGGAGGAGGGGCAGGTGCACAAGTGTGTGTTCATATTTAGAGAGAAATGTGTGTGAAAATAGAAGTTTTTTTTTTTTTAATGTCAGATATTTTAGGTTTCTGTTTGTGTAATTAGGAGTGAATATAATCATGGGATCCTCCTCTTTAACCCGTAGGTACGTCGGGTTTCATCAGCAACGTTCGTCAGTTTCTGTGGATCAGAGTTCAGCAGTTCACCAGCAGAGGCGTTCAGGTGCCACTTAGACTCCCTGTTCTCTTGTTCCTCCTTCGTTATGGTGTTTTGTGTCGTTTCACTTTTAATGTCTATTCCCCACTGTTTTGGTTCAATTAGATGCACAATGATTAAGTTTGTTCTAGTTAATCACAACTTTGGTCTTATTTTCACAGTTTCGGTCATGGTCATATTCACCAGAATAATTGCTTAGCTCTGGGAATAAAGAAAGTGTCTGCAATCTCTTCTTCCGTCTGTGTGACAGAATTATAGTTGGATGTTAGGGTAAAGACTATGGATCCTGGAGGGAGGGGGGAATTGAGGGGATGAGATTCTCTAAACACACTGTTTACATGCAAAAATGGTAAAAGTACACGTGAGATTTACCCTAAGTGACTGTTCCACCTTTCCCCCCACACTGTAGGTGCGTCTGTTTTCCCACCTGCATGGTTTGTCTCTGCGCTGGCACCTGGAGAGACGCACAGGAGACGTGCTGAGGAGTGTCGACCGTGGCACCTCCTCCATCAATAACCTGCTGAGGTAGGATAGGTGCTGTCATGATACCAACATGTTGGTACCGGTATCGGTACCAACATGTTTTTCGATACTTTTCGGTACTTTTCCAAATAAAAAGAGAACACAAAAAATGTCATTATTGACTTTATTTTAATAGAAAATCTTAGAACTAGGAAATCACTCAGTAAATCAATAAACAATCACTGCTGCTGCAGGATTAAAATTGAAATGTCCATCTATATTAATCTGAACTCTTCCTAAATTAAATCATTAGTGGTCTGTTTAAAAATGAATATCAACTGCATTATTTGAGGTCTGAAAACAATGCATCTTTTTTTGTTATTTGTAATTTTTGGGAGAAATTGTTACCAGTAGTTTATAGAATGAAACACAAACGTTCATTTTACTCAAACACACACCTATTGTTTCCCATACGTAGACCAATGTGTGGCGCAGCGCCACAGAATCAAGACCAAGCCACAAATTGACTCTGCTTTTTTTTTTTTTTTTTCCGTCAATGCAATATCGTTGCGCTAATTCATCTCCGTGTAGCTCTTTCGCTCTGGCTGTGCTCACACACTCACACAGAGAGAGAGAGAGAGAGAGAGAGTGCATGTCAGTGATCCGCGGTAAAAAACACCTTGCTTCGTTTGTGGCTCACTCGCTCGCCTCGGCTCAAATTACAATGCGGCGACTTCACGCGGCGACATCACCACTGCCGACGGCGCAAAATGAAAGTACCGGTCCCATCTAAGCGCAGTATAGTACCTTTTTTAAATGCCTCAGTACCCCGGTACCAATTTAGTACCGGTATACCGAACAACCCTAACAGGTGGTCACCTTTAGTATCCACTCACATGACCTGGGTTCAATAACCAGACATGATTTAGACTTTCAGTCAGCTGTGTATAAGGACACATAGTGGGCCGGTAATGACCTGTGGCTGTTTCTGTCTTCAGCTACATCCTGTTCAGTATCCTCCCCACCATCTGTGACATCGTCATTGCCATCATCTACTTCGTCTCTTACTTCAGTGTCTGGTTTGGACTCATAGTCTTCACCTGCATGGTGCTTTACCTCAGTGAGTCATTGTGTCTGTGTGTGTGCATGTGTGTGTTTTCTTCAATTATAGTCATATTTTCCCTGTGGTGATCAGAAGACAATATCTTGAGATAACAAGCTTCTGTATTCATCATCTATCCAAGTTGTTTCCATCACTGACAGAGAAAAAAAAGCATGTATGTATTGTATATTAGAAAATGAAATAATAGATGAATGTATGATAATACAATACAAAACTGTTATCTCTATGAATATGAACACAACAAAAAATAAGTATTAAAATCTAACTTAATTGTTTGTACTACACCAGGATGACAGACATAAAAGGACTTTGAGTAACCACAGCCACGGCTCTCCAGGACAGTTCATTTACAATTTGCAATTAGCTGTAGGACTAAATGTGATATACACCAATTCACACTTCTTTTGGTAAAACTTGATAATCACACTAGTTTCTGTATCTACAGCCTGCACAATCCTGATCACAGAGTGGAGGACACAATACAGGAGAGAGATGAACAATCAAGACAACAACGCCAAGTCCAGGGCTGTAGACTCGCTGCTCAACTTTGAGACGGTAGATAACACCACTGTACAGCTCCTGCTGTTTTACAGCTGGAAAGTGAAACAGTAACTCTCCATTGATCTCTAGCTGTGATTTGGCACCAGTGCAGTACATTTGCATGAGCGTGGTGTTCCAGCGTTTGAATAATAATGTTGTTTTCACAGGTAAAATATTACAATGCTGAGGATTATGAGGTTCGCTGCTTTGAGGAAGCCATTGTGAAATATCAGGTAAGACCACGCATCCAGCTAAACTTAGCTAAGATAGCAACCAGTTAACCCAACATATTTCTGTGAAAGGGATAGTTCAACATTTTGGCAAATTGGCCCATTGCCATAATCCCTATATTCATAGCAGTAGGTTCGGTACCTTTAATTGTTGGTGCAAGCTATTTTTAGAACGGCGGAGCAGAGCCGCGAGCTGCTCAGAGCTACGCTACGGAGGTTCATGGGATTTCTTGGTTTCCCTCATCAAACTCATCAAATACACAATCCAACAACTCCAAAACGCTCTCGTGGACAAGTTGTGACCTGCACATTCACCACGCTATGAGATAATAACAGAACGTTACCAGACAGAGTTGTTTTCGAGGTAAATTCATGTAAAACCGCTGATGCACGATCCCCCAGTTTTTCGGCAAGCAGTCTCTGCATTTGCCTCGAAAACAACTCTGTAACCCTAAGCCTCCGTAGCGTAGCTCTGAGCAGCTCGTGGCTCTGCTCTGCCGTTCTAAAGATAACTTGCATCAACAATTAAAGGTAACAAACCTACTCCTAAGACTATAGGGCAATGGGCCAATTTGTCAAAATGTTGAACTATCTCTTTAAAGAAATTATCGACTGAATCTCCAAATCTTCTGACAACACGTTGGAATATTTCCTCTTTCTAACTAAATGTGTGCTGGTTGTGTTGATGTAGCAGTGTGAGTGGAAGAGCTCGGCATCGCTCGCTCTGCTGAATCAAACCCAGAACATCATCATAGGATCAGGACTGCTGGTTGGATCACTGCTCTGCGCCTACCTGGTCTCCGTAGGACGATTCCAGGTACGAGTAAAGTATACACAAAAGTAGAATCCAGTTGAAATAAATTGACGGAGCAGACACTGCAGATGTGAACTCAGATGTTGGAGCCCAGTTTAAGGTTTTGGTTTTTCCCTCAGTTAAACATATCAGAACAGACCACAGAGGATTTTAAAACTTGACAGTGACATGTCACGGCCCATTTTTAACTTTAAAACTATGTAATGATGTCAGTGGTTGTCTCTGAGGCTGCATGATCTTTTGTTTTGTCTAACCATGTCTGTTTGTTGAGCCCAGTGTGATAATGTGGTTGAATTAAGATGATAAAGCCAGGGTAATCTAACTGAACAATGAATCTCAGCACCAGAGGAAGATGTCTCAGTTTAGACAGACATGACATTAGTGGTTTAGACTTTGACCACATTGACTCAGCCATGATGTCTGTGACCTCACCGTGGCGACTCGGACACCACCCCAATGGTTCGTGCTACAACATTCGTCACTTGAACGCAACCCTCTGTGACGCTGCGGTGGGCCTGACCACAATAACGTAGATTTGACAGTGATGTGGAGAGACGACAGACCGACCTCAGCAGACCTCTGTGACTCAGATACAGAGGCTTGTGCGACTTATTTTTACGACTTCAGTAACACAGACCTCAGTGTCCTCAGAAATCTCAGTGACGTGGCCCATTGTGAGTCAGACGTTTTCTCCACAACATCTTTATAAAACAATAATACAGTGAGTCAATAGTATGTTGTCAGCCGGTTCGGTCTAGGTTAGTGGAAGCCTGATACAGGATAAGCAATGATCTGAGGGGGAAACATGTTCATGTTCAGTAGCTGTATGTTTCCTCCTTCTTCAGGTTGGAGATTATGTTCTGTTTGGAACCTACATCATCCAGCTGTACACACCTCTGAACTGGTTTGGAACCTATTACAGGTGAGAGGAGGCCGATCAATCAGTACGTTTACATGACACTTGAGAAAACCGAATTATTGCCTTAAAGGGACAACAAGGACTTTCAGAAAGCTACAAGACGGACGAAAGCGAAAGCATTTGCCAAGAATATTTTCATTAATCAAGAACGAAAGTCTGAGGTTCGAAGACGATCAGATACCATCGTAGTTCCGACCATAAATGATGCCAACTAGCGATCCGGCGGCGTTATTCCAATGACACTCCGGGTAGCGTCCGGAAACCGAAACTAGGAAATGCTGGGTGAGTCAACCACTAAACAATAATATCAAAATAACTAAAAAGACAAAACGATATATTTATCGAAAATGGACCCAAAAACAAGTGTTGGTAATGTAGATTCATCCACATTAATATGAGACTCTTTTTTAACCAAAAGCAAACTCTTTAATCCGACTATAACTGGACAACTGAAGTGCATGTCAACGCGTTAGTCCGATTAATATCAGAGTTCTCCAACTCCGATTAAGACACCCAGATAATGCGATTGGAAATCGATTTTCTCCAGCATGTATACGCCTTAATTGGAGTTTAACTGGACAATGCATGTGCGCATGCGCCACAACCCCCCGCTGGCGTATCTCGAAATCACTATGACCACGAGGGATAGCGTGCACCTTATCTGCACAGTAAGTAACGCTTACATTATGTACGAGATGAACAAAGCTGTACGATTAACCATCTTGCTGTTGTTGTTTGAAATGCTGGTCTGCCGCCTGACTCCAGTTTATTATGTGACGTAATAGGTCAACCGGAAAGAGGGCCGTATTAACCCGCTGAAACAACGCATTTCGCCACCTAGTGTTGAGGAGGAGGACACGTTCCCATCAGTTATTTGATTTTCTCAGTTGCATGTAAACTGGGACAAGGACAGAAGTCCGAGTAGACGCCGAAATCGAATTTTGAGCACAGCTCGATTAAGCTGTGCATGTAAACGTACTGCCTAACCCTGTCATAAGATTCAAACGTTTGTTTTTGACCTGTTCAGACAACATAATTTGGTGTGAGGCCATGCGCCATGCTAATACTATTTCTGCATTTAATAACACTGATGCTGCATCATATGTGTCCACAGGCTGATTCAGAGTGCATTTGTTGACATGGAGAACATGTTGGCTCTGTTGACAGAGCAGCGAGAGGTGAGTCACACAAAAGACTCAACTTAATCCAGTGGTTTATTCCTTTGTGCATGATCTCTGGGCTTATCTTTGATATTGATAATATAATTTATATTTTTTTATAGCAATAATTGAAAAACAATGTGAAAATGCTCTGTCGGGATGAACCTACAGAGGATTATCATCTCCACTCAGCTTTATGGTTCTTTATATCAGGCCTCAGCTCATTGTCTGTCTGTCAACACCACAGCATCACTGTTCTGGTTCACTCTCATAACAATGTTTTCAGACGCAGCATGCAGCTGTTTTCAGAGTTTCTCTACCCTTTGCCTGCTCAGCAGCAAACAGCAAACACACACAGCCAGAGAGCGGCTGCTGAACATAGTGGAGTACTTAGCAGCTAAAGAGCCAGATGTTTCTCTTAAAACAGAGAGGGCATGATGATGTACCATCATTTTTATCATGTATTGGCATAAAATGACAGATAGCTCTTGCTCAGGTGTTTAGGTATATTTATTTTGTAATTTTAAGCAAACGTCTACGATTACAAATACAAAATCGACATAATAATCTAAAATGAAATACCACATTAGTAAATAAAAAAGCCCAAACCTATGAAGAGTGTTCGGAGTCACTGTCAGTCTGCTTGGAAACACAGAAACTCACACAGTCAGAGGTCAGCGGATTAGAAGGTCAACAAGTGTTTGTGTGTGACTTTGTGCGCTCGTGTGTGTTTGTGCGCATGCACATACCAAAACACAGAGTCCGTCTGTATCTCTGTGTGTGTATGTCCGTTTTTGTGTGTGTGTGTATCTGTGTGTTTCGGTGGGAAAAGGCGTCCTCCGGCTGCCTCACTAAAGGCTCCTACATTCACAGGCCCTTGATATGGTAAACAGCCACATGAATGTAGACAAAAGCATTAGAGCACCTTAAAAACACAGCAGCCCTTTTCTTTGGCTTGGGAAGCTGCAGGCAAGGGGAGTCAGGGAGGAGGAGGAGGAGGAGGAAGGAGGAAGGAGGGAGGTCAGGAAGGAAAGGGGAACTGCAGAAACTGATGGTGATAAATCAACAGAGTGCAATCAAACTTCGCCTCTCCCAGTTTGGCATTTAAAGGCACCAAACAAACTTTTAACAAATAGTTTATAAGGCACTAGAATTTTGTCATAAGCAGATATGTGTATTTATTAAAGTATTTAATTTGTCAGCAACTGAAAATAATGGAAATGTTGATGAATTCTGATCATTTATGTATGTATCAAAGATATATCTGCTTACGTCTATAAACAATTCATCATCTGTAGGACTGCACTGTTACTGTACTACACTTTTTTCTTCACCACATTTTCAACCTTTTCACTTCATGTACTTTATTCTTTCACCCTGCTCAGTCTGTCTTTTTCAATTTATTATTTCGTCATCAGAAATAGAAACTCCACGAAATATTTCTCTGTTGAACCGGACTATTAACCCTTGACCTTAAATTGGCAGTTGGCAACAGGAGTAACAGTTTTCGGCCGCATCACATGTTCTTCATCAGCAGATGTACTGTATCACATGTTAGCTCAATGGAATTCATTATGTCTGTCAATGTTCAATAGCTAGGTTTTCTTATATCAGACAAAAGAGAGGTTGTTCTTCTCATACCTTTACATATTTCGACGGGTTTTTCCATCTTCTTCATAAGCGTCATTAGGTCTTAGGTCGTAACATCAGCTGATAAGACACGTCAATCCGACACCTAGTGACGCTTCTGAAGAAGACGGAAGAATCCATCGAAACATAAGGTATGAAAAGAACAACCTCTCTTTTGTCTGATATAGTATAAGAAACCATGTGTTCTTCATCAGCAGATGTACTGTAGAACTGTAGATGTTAACGCTCTCCATCACCCACTCTGAGCTGTTTTTGCTTTTTCCAGAATTTCCAGAATGAAGTGCTCAGCTTTCAGGAGAAGTCACAGAAGTGATCAGAATAATGAAAGTTTGACTGCAACAAATGAAGAAATGAATGATAAATGATTCTTCTCATCACAGGTTCAGGATGCTGAGGATGCACAGGACTTGCAGCTCACAGCAGGTCAGGTGGAGTTTGACAGAGTCTGTTTCAGCTACGTGCCTGGGTGTGTAGCCAACAACTAATATTTATAGCTTAAATCCATCTTTGTATAATTTGAGACTGTTGTTGTTTGAATAATGAGTCACTGTGGTTCAAAGGCGACCTTTGAGTCACAGACTACTGCTTACATCCACTGACTTTTAAACCATAAACAGACCTTTTCCCTGAACTAAACAAAATGATTTTATTTGGCTAAAATTAACCTTATGTTAAACACGGAGGTGGCCGATTATCAAATCAGTCATTTAAGAAGCCAGGAATCAAAGGCTTTTAAGTTTTGAATGTAGAATATGAAGAAACATTATGTTCAGTTTAAATTTAGAAATAATTGCGAGGCATGTTCAGTAACAATGATGTATTTACAGTTCTAATTGGTATTCTTAGGATATTTTGAAAGACACAGATACAGCACAGCTGGTGACCAACACCTGCTGTCTGTAGGATGACAGACATTGTAAGAAACACCGACTGACTGATTGACTTATATTAATTGGAAGTCTTGTTTGACCTCCTGTGTGGGCTGGCATTTATCTTACAGTCTAGTGCTGGTTCATGTGTATCAACCAGTTCACACTCAACCTCAATGAACCGAGTTTCTCCAACATTTATTTCTAAAATGTTCAAAATCTTTCTTGATTTGATCAAATTCACAACTTTCAGCAACCAGAAGAATCTTTAGGATGATTAATGATGAAATAAAAGTTGTTCTGATCCTAATGTTTTGTACCTGTTTGTGTTTGTGTGTGTGTGTGTTTACAGCACTGAAGTCCTCAGAGATGTGACCTTCACAGTGGAGGCAGGACAGACAGTCGCCTTGGTATGTTTCCTTCTGTTACACCCACACCTACAGTACATTCCTGTCGTCTATCAAGTGTTATTTAATGGATCACTTGTACCAGACCGACAGTTCCAACTCCGTAGAGCTACTGCAGCTGTGTTTAGTTTCAGTCGAAGAATTCACATCATTTTCTTAAGTAAAAGCACCAACACAGCGATCTTGTTCTGGAACAGAACCAGAGCCTTAAAATGCAGAACAGCACCCGAGTCAATGTACTTCTCAACAGGTTGGTCCGTCTGGATCGGGGAAAAGCTCCATCCTGCGTCTCTTATTCAGATTCTATGACCCTCAGTGTGGCTGCATCCGCATCGACGGGCAGGACATCTCCAAGGTAAACACACACACACGCTCGCACACACTTGTCCATTACATTTTCTTTTATTTAGTATTTTCAATTCAAGAGAAAACAAGTTGACAACAAGCTGTCAAGGAAATAAAACAAAAACACAGACGAAAACATGGGGGCTCCTCGGTTGATAATCCTATGTTTAATGTCCAGTGTAGTGTCCTTACGTGTTAATGTGTAGCGTCCTCAATTGTTTTGATAAAAGCAGTCCATTTCTCCCATTTCCTGGGAAAGGTTGATCCTCTAGATCCGAGAGAGAAAGTAATCTTTTCCATTAAACACATTTCATTCACTCTGTCCATCCATTGGTTAATGCTTGGAGACTCAGTTTTAAACCAGCATTTTGTTATAGCTTTTTTTACAAGCCATCAACAGTATTTTACAGAGATACCAGTTTTTTTTAATAATCACATTTTCATTTAAGACACAAAAATAGAGGACCATCACATTGTTAGGAACTGTGTATCCCAAGATATTTCCCACAGTAATACATACATTACCCCAAAAAGTTTGAATTTTTGGGCAAAATATAGTCCATCCCATTTTCATAGACATGATAGCTTTTTTTTGGCATTGACATTCACGCGACTTGAGAAGGAACTGATTAGATGTTGTTGGTCAAAGGTCACAGTCATGGTGACCTCTCCGCCTCCGTTGCACCTCGAGCTCCTTCTTTGTGTGTCCTGCCCGGCCAGAGCCTGGTCAGCTGTTTAATCATGTTTTCAGTCTTTGGTTTTGTTCAACATCACTTGTTTGGTCACTTTTCTGTTCATGAGACACACTTTATAGTTGACTCAGTCAGTAGTGAGCAGTTACTTTAGGGTGCTGTAAGGTGGATATGTTAACAGGATTATGACACTCAGAGCAGTGGGCAGTCAGTGTAGTGCACTGTGTGGAAAACTGGTAAGAATATTTCCCTCTTCTCAATACCTCTCTGTTTTTCTTTATTTCTCTCTCTCTTCATTTCTGTTTCCAGCCTCTGCTTCATGCACTTTGACTTTGACTTTCCCTCTCACTCTCTCACTCTCTCTCTCACACACACATACACACACACACACACATGCACAAAAACACAGCTGGGCCGAGTGTGTGAGCTTCAGTCACACTGTGAATAAATCATAGTAAAAGGTTCCTGAATAATGCAACAACGAGTCCAGACACCAGATGTGTGTGTGTGTATGTGTGTGCGTGCTTGCTTGCTTGCTTGCGTGTGCATGTGCACGGGTGTGTGTGCATGTGAGAAAGAGTGGAGTGAGATAGCCCATTTATTGTAGTTGAAGTAACTCTGTTTATGATTTTCCAAAAGTCTCAATAAAAAGCGAACGGCACAAACGCACTCTCACACGCACGTACACATGTTTTCGCACAGCAAACATACTTGGTCAAATGAAAAGGCTGGTGATGATTATGAGGTTGCTTATTTGTAATTACACAGCAGGAGGGCCATTTAATCAACACACACACATACACACATGTGGTATTCTTTTAAAGTGGATTGAGAAAGTTAATCAATGTTGGGCCTCAGAGGAAGAAGCAGTAAAACTCTTCATTCATGCTGTTTTGTTAGGAAGAACCAGGGCCGGCCCTTTTCGCTAGGCTACATTGAGTAACACAATGAATTTATTTTGTTTTATTTTATTTCATTTTGCTTTCAGTATTTGTCCATCAACCATCTCTCACTATATAGTTTTTGCTGTTAAAATGCTGTAGATTTGAACTTCTGCTAGTCATTTTCATGATAAAACTTTATTAATCAGTAATAATATATCTATTATATACTATCGGTCTGGTATTTATTAAAACTATTAATGCCATTTAAAGAATCGTACACAAGCTATGAAGCTGATAATCACAAGAAGATTCATTATGTGGTACCAACTTTTAATGGTCTAATGAAATATTACATGAGCGGTGAGTAAGAAGTGAAAATGAGAAACTGACACGAAATATACCATTAAATTGGGTGGTAAATCTCTGAAACACATCTCTGTGAAAATGATGAATCACAAAATAGTTGAGTTGAGCAGGTTACCATAAACTCACACCTTTTTTTTCTCGTTTAAAACAGAGAAGGATATTGAGCTTTGGGTTTGATCCCAGCAGTTTTTACACACCATCTGTTTCACATGTTGCCTGTTGTCACTCCATTAAATTCCACCACACTTTTCATGTTGTACTCCATAAATACTTTTTCAGTGTGTCAGTATCAAAGGACTCATTGGCCCATTTTACCCTTTGCAAAAAAAAAGGTCCACCTTAACAAGTCGTGCAGTCTTGTGCCTAATATTAATTACGCTCACATAGTAAACTTAAATGGTACTCAGTAAAGCGCATACCTCTGCCAAAGCCAAACAATCCATCTCACGCCTGTGTGATTGCACCAAATTGTACAAAGTCACTGACTGAACACAATACCATTATTATGTCTTGATTTTTTCACATTAAGATCTATACATTACTACTTCCTGATGAAACTGATGAAAGTGTCAAAAAACCGTGCAACTTTCTGGAACTACTTGTAAGTTTTGCTGTTGCTACATAGCTAACGTTAGCATGAACAGTTTTAATTTTCCTTTATTGGCCAGGAACTGTCTCCAGTAGTGGAAAAAGATCACTTTTGTTTTATCAACTTGCTGACAAGCTAGCCCCGCCCCAGCTAGCCCATCTCATCGTTCTCCGATACCGAGTCACTTTAGCATACCTGAAGAAGTACCTGTTCAGAGGATGTATTATAACAGCTTGCCATGTCAATGTAATGACGACTGGTGGGTAAACTGCTAACGTTTGCTGTGTCCTAAATGTTAAACTTACAAACAACAAACTTCGAAGGGTCTTTCCTGTTCCTCACTGGATGGAAAAATCTTAAAAGAAACAAACATTTCAGCATGAGAAGATCGATACCAACTCCACCGACAATAGAAATTATCTCTTCATCTAACTCTTGGCAAGAAAGTGAATCAACATATTATTTCCTAATTTTTCAAGTGGAGGTCCATTTTCTGCAATTTTTCAGCTTTAAAACGTTAATTCCCATGCTGCCTTAAAAAATGTGGTACACATTTGAGGTACACACTCTCCATCTCCAAAAATCACAATTGCCTTTCATGTACGTTGCCAAAATAGTCTTAACCTCAAGGGCCACTTACTAGGATTTTCCCATGCTTGAAACTTAATCTCAAGATTGTTTTTCTTCCAAGATTTGTTTTACAGCTCACTTTTCATGTTTGTAGACTTTTACTTCTGTAACTTTTCTATATATTTTTTTATCTACTCCGGTTAGTTTAACATGTGAGTCTTATCATTGATGTTCCTTTTTTTCCCCAGCTGTATCTGGAAATTCTCAGAAAGATCTTCTTCTTGTTCCACACAGCTGCCTTTCGATTGTAGAGTCTTTTCCTCCCCCCAATCTGTTGTAATATACAGATTTGAAAGATTGATATTGGTCGCTGTGATCGTTCTTCCTCTGACCCGTACAGTTCATAAAGTGATCTTAATGCAGTGTAACAAATTGAAGACAAAAACCAAAGTCTGAGTTAGTCAAGTCTTTGATTCATTTATGATAGTTGAATTATTTGAAAAAGACTGTAGCCAATTGTACGGCTGTTAATCTTAGTTTCTAAATGTGTCAAGCAGTGGCTTCAAAATCTGACAGGAGTTAGGATTTCAACAGCAGGGAACCTTTTTTTTTTTGCAACAAAAGTGTGTCCAGTTCTTTCGCAACACAACAAACACAGATCAGCCTCTCGGGCCTCTAAGATTGTTTTTGGCCCATCTGTCCTGTGCTGTTGTTTGTCCCTGCATATGGCAGCCACATGTGGCGAAGCTGCGATGAGTCCAGCTCTGCTGACCCTCAGTCAGTTGGCTGGTTGCTGAACGCTGCTGTGCGTCGTCTGTGTGTTTGTTCTCAAATGGTGGCAGTCAGGTTTCCTTTTTTTTTTCAAATTTGAGGTGATATATCATTAGATATTTAGTTCCTGATTCACTGTGCTGGCAATCATTTCTCGTAACTACCCACTTTTTCCTGCTATTTTGTGACAAACCTTCCCGTTGGTCAGGAAAGAGTAGCCAGGCAGAAAAGTTTTTATTAACGCAAAAGGAGAAGTTTTCTTCTGCAACTATTAGATGAATCATCCTGGGTGAGAGCAGGACAGAGCAGCATAGAGCTTCACCGTCGAAACAAAATGTGAAAGGAATAGTTTGACATTTTGGCAAAATCAGCTTCTTACAGAGAGAGCCTCATATCTTTAGAGCTTAGCATTAGAGCAAAACTTTTGACTTGTCGTCCAGCCATGTCAGAGGGGAGAAAAAATACAAAGATTGGGAGGCAAGATACTCATTAAAATACAGAGATAAGGTCCCACACCTCTGGACTGCGTCTTCCAGAAGACGTTCATATTGGTGTCCTTGATTGAACCTGTGAAAAATAACAGATAAGTAGTGCAGAAAGGCAAGAATATCCTTGAGAGAGAATGTCAAACCCTGCTAACATTTTCACCTCTGTGCAGCTGGTGTGAAGTAGGTGTGAATGTGAGATTGTTTTTTTTTTCCAGATAGTTAAAGAAATGATTGGTTTGACGTCAAAGCTTTTGGCTGGTTGACATTCTGACGTTTATCAGATGTTGGGTTTTGCTCACAATGGGAACCTCAGTATTTTATGTCAAAAGGGCTTTGATACGAGTCACTTGGGAGACTTGAAACAAAATATCAGCTGGTGTCTTTATTCTACGTCAAAGTGAAATTGCTGTGAAACATTTAATTCTGTTACTAAACATCAAAGACGGCTTAACACCTATTGGAGATTTTGGACCGAGGTGTTAGACAATGCTCTCCACTGTCGTCATTAAAATGCAGTTCCAGACAGTTGTAGCATGTGGTGGCCCAACTCCTTACTAAGACACTTTACTTTTACTTTTACTTTTTCCCCCTATATTTTACCACCTATCTGTACATTAAACCAAATATAGTGTCATGATGTTGGTGGCCAGCAGTGTGCCTGAAGCATGGACTCAACTTCCACTTTATGAGCAATTATGCATTGATTATATGGACATATTTTGTAGAAAACAGGTTTGATGAAGAAATATTTTAAATACTACATCATCTCACAGATTTTCTGTAATGGTAGTCATTATCTCCTGTGAGCGAGGACAGCTGTCCGACACTAAGACTTCCTCTTTTGATGTGATGTTTCAATGAAAAACATTAAAAGAACCTTTTTTTTTCATTTTCATCCCCCTTTCGCCTTTTTCCCCTCCATCTGTCTCTTTCTCATTTTATAACATTTGGTGTTGCAGCTCTGTCAGCCCGTCTCTATCAGAAACAGATGCCGTGTTGTTCTCGAGTGGAAGAAATAACAAAAGTAAACAGCAAAGATCAAATTAAGGGAAAGTGAGTGATTACCAGCCAAACCAAGCTGGTGCAGGAAATGGAATTTGTATTGTTGTGGCTGCGGAGGAAAGCTTTCCACAGGAAAAACTCAAAGTACTGCACCCTGACCAGAAAGTCGTTGAGAACCGGAAATTATTTCTGGAGAGATGAAGAGCCAGATTCACAGAACGCTCAGAGGTTTATTCTTTTTAACGGGGGAAAAAACATCACGACCCTTTCGCTCGTTGTGGGTGTCTGGTGTCAGGATGGTCTTGCCTGCCTCATCTGCTCCCAACATTTACACAAAAACACATCAAACCAAACAGCGTGTGATGGTTTTGGGTCTGATCTGTTGCCGTTTGATTGAATCTTAATCATTTCAAACATTGTTGATCCCTCTGATCTGGTATTTGATGTAAAAAGTGTACATAAAAATCCTTTGATACAGACAAGGTGAAAATAATGTGGAACGATCATAGTGTTTTTTTTTTTCTAAACCTAAACCACCACAGATTCTCTCCTCCTACCTGCTGCATTCATTTCACCCATAGCTTCTGTTACGTCTTGATATTTTTCCACCGATAATTGCAGCTTAAATCAAATCATTTATAGATGAATGTATTGTTGAAAAGCAAAGAACACGTTTTTACGCCACGATTTCTGTGATAAAGTTTATTATGAGAGAGACAGAGAAGAAACTAAGAGGCTCGAGAGAAGAAGAAGCCTGAGAGAGACGGGCAGTGGGAGACATACAGAAATCAGTTCAGGACATATGTGCTGTCTGTGACCTGGGGCAGCATGCATTATATAGTATAGGGCGAATTTAGCCATGCAACTTTTATGTAGATGTATGCTCAGTGTGTGTGTGCGTGTGTGACAGAGAGAGAGAGAAAAGAAGACCAAGTAAAGACAGACATTCGCCTGGTTGATAGACAGATCCAGAGATACTGTGACCTGCAGATCTGAAGATCCCATATATCCACTTTACACATACCGGTAGTACTTGTACTAAATATACTTATTAGTGTTCTGGTTTCATTGCAAGCAGGAAGCACTGGAGATAGATTGATAACCTGATGTGAGATGTTTTCTAGCCAGATGTTGAAAATTGTGCGAAGAATTTCATCGTTCCAACCCACACAAGTAACCTTTAACAAAAAAAACCTATTGCTGACTGATCCAATCAGATTTGCACTCAGGTCGAAGGAGATGAACCTGGATTTTATCTCAAGATGAAACCCTTGAAAAGACAAATTTAAATGTTACCATGCTGTACCAATTCACAATTTCGGAAAGTTAACATGAATTAAAGGCTTAGTAAAAAATAGGTTGAAGTTCCAAAGCTGGTTCTTATTTAAATTAAGGTCAGCAAAACACCTGGATCTGCTATGATCCATGAAAAAACACGTTTCTTACTGAGTCATCTCTCCTTTTTATCATCAGGAAAAACTGAGGTACAAAGATAAACAGCAGTAATTTAAGGAATATTGTCTTGTTAAAACGACTCTCCCTTTTTGTCCCTGCTGTGCCTTAAGGTGCGTCAGTCCTCTCTAAGGTCATACATCGGCGTGGTTCCCCAGGATACGGTTCTTTTCAACGACACCGTCGGCAACAACATCCGCTACAGTCGAGTTACAGCCACGGACCAGGAGGTGGAGAGGGCTGCCATGGCTGCTGATATACACAATAGGATACTTGAGCTACCTCAAGGTCCGTATGTGTGTTTGTGTGTGTGTGTGTGATCAGTTGATAATGACGATACTTAAAGGGATAGTTAAACATTTTGGCAAATTGGCCCATTGCCATAATCCCTATAGTGATAGCAATAGTTTTGTTACCTTTAATTGTCGGTGCAAGCTATTTTTAGAACGGCGGAGCAGAGCCACAAGCTGCTCAGAGCTACGCTACGGAGGCTAATGGGATTTCTTGGTTTCCCTCATCAAACTCATCAAATACACAATCCAACAACTCCAAAACGAAATCCCATTAGCCTCCGTAGCGTAGCTCTGAGCAGCTCACGGCTCTGCTCCGCCGTTCTAAAAACAGCTTGCACCGACAATTAAAGGTAACAAACCTACTCCTAAAACCATAGGGATTATGGCAATGGCCCAATTTGCCAAAATGTTGAACTATCCCTTTAAAGACTTGATGGCTCTTTGTTTAACCAGGTTATGACACAGAGGTGGGCGAGCGAGGGCTGAAGCTCAGCGGTGGGGAGAAGCAGAGGGTGGCCATCGCTCGAACCATCCTGAAAGAACCTCAGATCATTCTGCTGGATGAGGTGAGGACGTAGGTGGGATGCGAGGTTGTTAACACGCTCTCTTGCGTAGCCATGGAAGCAGTCAACAGCTCCATCAACCCAACACACGCACTTGTTCAGCTCCTGTTGATAACTTTCAAAAAACAACACTCACACACACATCAATGACGAAGGTATTCTGTCTTGTGTCCACACTGAGGCTTCTGCACTTCCCAGACTGCCTGATTTTAATAAACTGAGCATGTCTGACTATGTTAAACTTTAAAGGGATAGTTCACCCAAAATTCAAATTTCACTCATTATCTACTCACCCTCATGTCAACTAAGAGCTGTGAGAATTTTCAGAGTCCTCCGTTCCTTCTCTGAGTTACGGGGGGGTCTGCGCAGCAGTATTTGTCCATATAATGGTTGTCAATGGACACCAGAGCTCTTCGTCCAAAAAGACACACCAAAAAACATCCAAATACCTCCATACTGCTCGTCTGTAATGTCCCTCTTGTATTGAAGCCCCGACATGAGAAATTGTTCCGAAAAAAATTAAATAAGTCTATATTTTAAGCTTGTTTGTAGCGGAAGTTCCCAGTGTCTCAGTTCACTGCTCTGCCTGTGTAAGTGCAAATCTCACGTGATTTGCACTGACCGGCGGAACAATTTCTCATGTCGGGGCTTCAATACAAGAGGGACATTACAGACGAGCAGTATGGAGGTATTTGGATGTTTTTTGGTGTGTCTTTTTGGACGAAGAGCTCTGGTGTCCATTCACAACCATTATATGGACAAATACTGCTGCGCAGACCCCCCCGTAACTCAGAGAAGGAACGGAGGACTCTGAAAATTCTCACAGCTCTTAGTTGACATGAGGGTGAGTAGATAATGAGTGAAATTTGAATTTTGGGTGAACTATCCCTTTAAATATCGTCATAAACACCATGTTGGAAAATGTTCTGCGCCCAGTTTGGGCAGTTAAATCTCTATTTTACAAGGGAGGGCAAAATAAACTACAAATATACTTAAACTCAGTCACACACACACCAGTAATCACATGCACAGACACACCTAATAAAACCTTACAATATTAGTCAGTAGCTGAGATGTGTATTTTTATTTTCATTATACTGCTTATTATTTGTATTATACTCTATTAACTACTGTGTTGGGTCCATTAGGCCACGTCTTCACTGGACACCCAAACCGAGAGGAACATCCAGGCGTCACTGGCCAAGGTCTGCACCAACAGGACGACTATAGTGGTCGCACACAGGTGACATTACTACCAAGCAGTGTCTTGTTAGGAGGAAAGTTTCCTGCTTCCTTTCTTTATAACGAGGAAGCTTCCTGATTAGGTTTGCTTGTTTTACTTAAGCAGAAGCCAGAGTTTCTGTGTTTTAGGTGCCAACTTGTGATCCTGTGGTATCGATATATCGATACTCACATGCTACTCATTTGGCATTGATTTCTTTACCTGGCAGCAAATAATTAGTGACTGGACTTTGGAAAAATACAATTCTCCAGTGATTCTCCTCAGTCATCAAAAAATGAAATGCTGATGAATACTCCAGAGTAGTTTTCGAAAGTGCATCTGGAGACCCAGGAGATGAGACGACGTCATTTAGGACATTTTTACAGCCTAAACAGTCCTGTATTGAATTTGCCTGGTGAACGTCAGAGCACAATACAGGAATGACGTTGTTTCGATTAAACTTTGGATTACATCCCTTCAGGACACTTGGATTGCAGTGGACGAGCAGTAAGGAGGAATATTTCAAGGTTTTTGTGTAGTTTTATGGACGCTTTTGTGTTGGGCGCTATTGACTCTCATATAAAGTTTTCGTTGGACTACGAACCGGCCTCCCGGGTCTCCAGATGCCTTTTTAGGAATAAAAAACTACCCTGGAGTCTTCATCAGCATGAGGGTGAGTCACTAATGACTGAATTTCATTTTTTGGTGAACTATTCCTTTCAGATAAAATCGCCTCCACCTGCTCCTGACAAGAAACCAATGTTTAATAGCAGAGTAAACTTACCAATGGCGTCTTTTCCACACCAATAGAGTGGTGGTGTTGTCGTGTTCTTTCTAATGAACAGAGAAAAGAAACATCCACCACTCATCTGTGGACAATCAGGTGAAGCATGGCTTTGTTCGTGAATGCAGATGTTTCACAGTCCTGTTTTCTTCTCACTTCCTGCGTTGTTTTGGATAAAAAGATGGTCCGTGGTGGAAGTGGAGATGAGTTTTCTGTTCTTTTGACACCGAGTGTATAAACAGACATTCTGCTCTGTAAATGAGAGCGGCCTGTTACAATGTGGTTACAGTAGCCGTGGTACAATACAGGACCAAGACTAAAAGAAAAACCAAATGTGAGCAGAAGAGATGAAAGGAAAAGAGGGATGTGGTGAAAGGAAAACAGGATTAGAGCGCACACAAAGAGAAGGATGGAGAGATTAAATGGAAAGCTGATTGGAGGATATGAGGTGACGCGTGATGACAGGTCAACAACAGCAAAAGAAACAGATGTCTGGTTGTTCATCAGTCGGAGTGAT
Source organism: Trachurus trachurus (assembly GCF_905171665.1). Taxonomy (NCBI): domain Eukaryota; kingdom Metazoa; phylum Chordata; class Actinopteri; order Carangiformes; family Carangidae; genus Trachurus; species Trachurus trachurus. The sequence continues at coordinate 27,634,313 of NC_139899.1, read as the reverse complement.
ATTGAAAAAGACTTGAAAGGCTGTGACACTCGCAGCCTCTGGTGCTGATGCCTGCGACATCGCATGGACCCTGTTATCATCATTTCCTCTGTACATCGGATTTTGGTTTCCTGTCTTGTTCCATGACCAACAGTATTAAATCATAGTCTCTGTTGTTCAGACGAAAGGCGGCTCATTTGATCAACGAAAGCAAAAAGGTAAATGAGTTCATTTGTGTGCATCAAACTCTCTGTGGGGACAACCTGCTCTCTCCACATCCTGCATCTTCCACTTAGCAAAAACAACAAAACCATAAATGTGAGAATCTCACAGTGAGTAACAAAGCACAAATCTGTACATACATGGTAAGTCTTATTTTTCCTCAACAGGATAATGTGCACACCTGTATGGAAAGTCTGACCCATGCAAACAAACACTGTTCACAGATGTGGACTATGACCAGTCATCCGTGACTGTTACTGACACTAAAGCTTTAAGGCATTTGTCAAACTGTCTTTATTACATCCGTGCTAATTGTTGCTCCGGTAAAGAAAAACACATGAATCAGGCATTATATATATTTTTTGACTGAGTCAACCCAGGAAGCCGTTGGGAAACATGGGTTACGTTTTATATCAAATTGCTAATGATTCAGATTAGATCGTAAAACAGGCCACGGATGGACACACACAAGTCAACCACAACGTCTGAACCAGTCACCTGTATTCATGTCATGGCTCATCGGTGTAAATGTCTGATCTGGTGCCTCAACACCTCTATCAGACTGGACAAACCAGCCTTGTATTGTGTTACTAGAGTTGCTAAACCGTACTACAGATTTGTTTTTATCATATAAAAGCTATGTTTAAGTATCTGTAACCAACATACTTCAACAGTCCAGCTTCTTGTTTGTACAAGACGTTATTCTCTATGAATCATCTCATTCTGTTTTCAATTTATTCTTCATCTGTTTGTCCTATAGCCTACACAACCAGGTAGGATAAATCTCATAAGTCTTTTTAATTAATGGCATGGTGCTCATTCTGCAGTGCGAGTCTCTCTCCTAGATCTTGATTATATATTGACCAGTTGTCTTTGAAGAAGTTGATCCAGCAGCTTCTTAATCTTTCAATACCGGCAACAGATGGAGTCTGGTTGCAGGATCAGGGCTGTTTATTAACTGAATCAGTCTGGCCTCAAATTAAATTAAAACACACACAATCACAGAAGAGACACGATGATTGAGATTTTAAATGGAAGTCTCTGAAATGCATTTTATCTGGATTTTTTTTCCACTTTCTCCTGAACGTGGCAGCAGTCTACTGATAAAAATCAAGCTTATTTATGACATACTGAAATATACCGCAGTAATCATGTGCAGTTGTGACGTGGTTGAACTCTTAAAGGATTTGTGTAGCCCGTGTCTGTTGTTTCTTGGAGTCTCATTGCTTCAAAAACCTCTTTATCTCATCACACTGCCTGAAAAAGAAAAGCCTGAATGAGTCGAGGAAAAGAAAAAACCCTTTGACGTCTGCAGTCTCCAGAGAGAGATATTTCTACCTGTGACCGAGGTTTTCTATCAAATATTGAAGGTGGACGTCCGGAGATGTCTTGGTGACATTAAAGCGGAGTGGTGGCTCTGCTGAGGCTTTAAAGTGACATGCAGCAGTTTGCAGAGGCATAAGCTCTGTGTTTTCATTTCTATTTTCTGTTCAATATATTCACCTTAAAGAAAATTGCTAGAAAATGAAATTGCAGTCTTAGAACACACTGGGACTGGTTCTCCGATGCCCCACTGGGTCACATCCTGAACTTGGCTGTGTAGCTGAGAGCCATTTAGGTTGCTGAGTGTGGCTTTAATCAGACTCTCATCAGAGAGTGGTCATAAATATTAACTTTAATAATTCACAGACAAGTTCATTCAGAGTTCTCCAAACCAGAGTGACATATTCAGCCGTGTGTGTGTGTGTGTGTGCCTCGGTTGGTTGTACGTGTGTGACAGAGCTGTAGTCTGTATGTATGTCTCTGTAAGTGATTACTAAGGAATGACTGTGTATTTTTTTACTTTTATAGGACAGCTGAATATATTTAAGATCAAACCACACATTATGACCACCTCCCACTCTCTCTTTCTGCAGATATGTCTCAATCTCTTCCCATTTCCTCATCTTATCCCGTTCTTCCCAACCTCTGACACTTTTAGATTTACTATCTTGATCCCTTCTCCTCTCTCTCATTCCAAAGTTCGATGCACTTGATTCGCACATGTGTGTGTCTGAGGAATATTTCCGGTTTGTTACAACTTGGATCCTGTTTTTGTAGCTGAGGCCATCATCTCTGTTGTCAATAATAACATTATTCCATTCGAGGCAACACTCTTCAGAACACGGCGTCATTACTGAGAAGGATCTCACATTTATACAGATTTCAAACGAAACCTCGGGGGTCTCGTTTCCCAAAAGCATCTGAAGCCTAAGATGATCGTAAAATCCATCTTTCAGACCTCCTTAAGCTGAACAGGTGTTTCCCAAAAGCATCGTAACCGCAGACGTTTTTATTGCACATTAACGGGCCTCCTGCAGGAGGTCATGGGAGGCTTCTTAGGAAGTTTCAAAATCTGCAAGAGGAACCAAAAACTACAAGCTTTGTTGAAGTTGGTATTGTTTTTGTTCACTTTTGGCCAGAGGGGCTACAGCAGGGTGCACTCGTAGAAGCACATGTAAAAAAAAAAGTGTAAAGAGTGTGGCCTTGTGCTTTTAGAAACACGTTTGGCAGAGGAAGTAGAGGTGAGCAGTTATTCCTCAAACTTTCTCAGTTATGTAGTTAGTTTCTAAGTTAGATAGTTAGCTAGTCAGCAGTCATGTTGTATAAAGGCCAGACTGAGACTGAGGAACAAGATAAAGTACGACGTTCTAAAGGTTTGCCAGAATTATTTTGGACAGTCCCATCTGTGGTTATAAACATGTGAACTCTGGTGTGACAGTCGGGCTCTTTGTGCGACCGCCATCCACTCCAACCATGTCCTGTTAAAGCAAAACTCCACTCATTGAGGATAAATAAAAGAATAAAAACAAGAACACCCTCTGACCGTAGAGCGGCCAGCGATCACGACATTGTAATTAGGAACAGCTCGCGGTCTCATCTAGTGAATGTCATCTGTACTATAGGAGACAGGGTTGAACTAGCAGGCGGGTGACATGAGGAACTGAGAGATCATGATTGTGTAATGTTGCAGGTTGTCCACCATCGTCGGAGCGGACCAGATCCTGGTGGTTCAGAACGGACAGATCGCAGAGAGAGGAAGGTGAGGTTTTCAACTGCCTTCTTCCATCTTATCCTCCCACCACGGCCGCTAATGAATTAGTGTGTGTGTGTGTGTGTCACACCTGGATGTCTTTGTGTGTCCTAAGTGCTTGCAAATTTGTTATCTCTAGATCAAAACCTCGGAGTGTGTTTTTCCACCTGACCCTTAAACCTCCAGCTATCTTTCTACTAACCCTAGAGGCTGATGGACACACACACACATGCAGTGGAGCTGTCACTTAACTGATGATGCATACCATCTTTTGATATAGGAGCTTGCAACGAAGACTTCCTGTCTCACACACAGTGGTTACACACACACACACACACAAAAAAAAAGGTGTCAATGAACACACACCTGAGAGCGGAGCTGGCCACATCCAGAGCTGTTAAAGACACATGCAGGTGTTTACCCATCACTCATCGCAAAGCTTGGTTTGCCCCTGCAGGCATGGGTAAGGAACCCCATCCAGAGAACCATTCGTCTTTTGATTGACACTGTGGTGTAAACACAAGACAGGTCCATTTAACCTCTGGTGTCAGAATACACACTATCTCTATCACTAAAGTGCGGGAGTGTATCAGGAAACAAAGACAGGAAGCGGCCTCATCCTGTCCCCAGGGTGTACCTCTGCTTAACACGCTTTACATGGACTCTCCACACAAATCCAGCTAATTCTGAAAACGCTGTTAACGTGAGAAAACTAGCTTCTTTAGACGGCTCTTAATTATAACCACCTATGTCCACATTTATACACCTGAACAACAGAATAAGGGTGAACTCAGACCTGTGGCTCATTTGCTTTTGCTCGTTCAGGGACTAAAACAATACAAATTGTTGCATTTATGTTTTTGATTGCTTGTGGTCACATGGAAATAGTCCTAAGCGGTCCAGAGTTGTAAACAAATGCCATGCACGAACCAACTGTTCTCTCATTGGTCTTAAATCTTACCTGGAAGGAGAAGGAGGTTACCTGGGAGGTCTCAACGGGCCTGAAAACTAAAACCCGACTCGACCCGAACCGCGAAGCCCGGACCCGATCGGAGTCAATTGTATATCCTGTCAACCTGAACCCGGTCCAAAAAAAACCCCCAGAAATAAAAGTAACCTGACCCGAGTCATCCTATATATTTCTGGTCCGAATCCCTCCTCGAGCAGCGTACGAATTTGGGACGGCCCTTTGAGAACTGTGGAACATCAACAGCATGCTGCGTGTTGTGTCAGTTGCCGAGTCGATTCAATTTCTAACTGCACACGAACCACTCCTCAAATGAGGTCAATGACCACTTGGCAAGTGGTTTAGCACGTCTTTTATGGGTGAGAGTTTAACTTCAATACCACTAACCGCCACACGCTGTCACTTCTTCTTATCGGTACCCCTTGACTGTGACTGTACCCGCGGACCTCCGTTACAGAAGTGAACCCAGACCAGCCCTTCTTGGGTCTTCTAGACCTGCTTGTTTTATCCCTCATCCGAGCGCAATTGCTGTGATCACATATGATCAAACAAACTGATCTTTGGGGTTAAAGGCTCCCAGTTTCGGGGCAACTGCTCCAAATGAGCCAGGTCTGAATACACCCAAAGTCTCTTTTCTCCTTGTTCTGTTTCGTCCATAAACATCTGGTGAACAGCAGGACACATCACATCCCTGTGGTCACCTGTGCTATGTTTCAGTTTGGCCATACTCCTGATTTAAATCTTCTTATTTTCATATTTTGCAAAGTTTATCATAACACAACTAAACAAGTGTCACATTTGTTGAGAGCGACACAGTAAGTTAAACAATAAAATAATAATTTCCTGATTGCAAGCTCGGGATTTGGATGTGACAATCGACCACAACCAAGAGAAAATATGTGTTTTCAAATCTAGCTGCCTCAGGGTGGAGGTATTTATAGGCTCTAGTGTGATTGCACATAATTTAGAAAAGCCTCAGCATCACTTCTCTCTCCTCTCCTCTCCTCTCCTCTCCTCCATGTCTCTGGTCAGATTGACCACTTGACCTCTTTTCTCTCTCTCTCTGCACCCAAGTTTTCTCTTCATGTTCCCTGCTCGTCTCTCTACATCATCCCATCTCTGCCTTCGTTCTTTTAGCTTCCATCTGTTCATGACCCTGCTCTCTCTCTTTCTCTCTCTTTCCGTCTGGCAGTCCAGACAGTAACAGACTTGTGGTTTTATTAATTCATAGTAAAGTTGGTTCAAGTCTGCGGGAGGATTTCAGACAGCTCAACTTTGCACTTCTTGAAGCATCTCTGGTGTCACAAGACATTATGAGTGACCCACCTCCTCCTGCGCCTGCTCTGCTTTTCCTGTAAATTCGGTTTCCTCCACTTTTGCTCCTTCTTTAATTTCTCTCTCTGCCAGTAGCATCTGAATCTCTCACAGACAATGTTAAAGGCGCTTCTGGTGAAATATTTGTTTAAGGGTCTGTTCAACTTATTTAACTTATTTTTTATCATGATAGATGTCCACATATTGTATCAGGGGAAATAAGGGGTTTTCTTAATATCTGATCTGATAAGTTGAATCAGAGACTCACATGAATGATTTTTCTTTTTAAATTTGCATTTTTGGCCTTGTCTCATCCCATTGTCTTCTCTTTTAGACACGAGGAGCTGCTGGTCCAGAAAGGTCTGTACGCAGCCATGTGGATGAAACAGCAGAAAACCGTCAACACACCAACAGAAACACAGACCAACAATCAGACTCAAGAAACTTGATCCAGCCCCCCACCACATAGTACTCTTATCTTATCATCATATCTGTTGTATTATCATGTATCTGCAGCCGTGGCTGAAGTAAAGTCTGGAGAAACTGAAACTCTGCAGCTGGTTATAAAATGTCACGTGTCTTCATTCACGCACTGAGGCCGAGAGGCAGGAGGAACGGTTTGCAGCAATAACACGACCATATGGAGCTGTGACCACCTCACCTGTTCCCCTCAGAGCAGTACTTTCCATTAGAGTTAATGAAGCAGCAACTGCCTAAGAACTACAATGTCTGTAGCATTCAGTTATCTGTAGCTTTAGCTGTTTCACCCTAATTAGCTTACACACACACAGTTCGGGTGGGCTGAAACCATTACCCCTCAGGTCTCAAACTTTTTCCATTACTAGTAAAAACTGCTGCTGTTACACTTGTGGCCTGTAGGTGGTTGCAGATGTTAATGCAGCAGCTTTTTCTTATGATGAGACAATGAATAAACCTACTGCTGCTATCATTGTCCTCCCCAATAGGTGGCATGTATAGCAGTGGATTGACGAACTAATAAGAAACCCTGGCAAATGAAGTAGCTACAGGTGGAAAAACAGCTAAAACCGATGTTGCAGAGAATGCTAACATTAGCCAAAAAAACAATCATTGACTACGTTTATGCAGTCAATATTCAGGTTTCTGCAACATTCGGAATAACCCGATTACATGCGTGAGCAAGCAGAGTTATTCCTGTATACATGGTAATTCTTATCAATTGGGATATCCCAATCTAAACAGCAACGCATGGACAACGTCATGACGCAATGCATGTCATTTCAGCTTCTTCTTCCCGTATCCAAAAACAACAACAACAACAGCAGCAGCACAGGGCTAGTAGCATTCGCCTTTAGAACACAAATTAATGTTCCTTTCGTTGGGGATATCCCGATATCCCGATATGTACATGACCTGAGGTGTATACGTGACCAAATATTCGGGTTAGAAAAGGTTTTTCAAAAGGGTTGTTGGTGATAACATGGCCATGAGCAACCGGATTATTGCTAATATTCCGGTTATGAAGGGTTATTGACTGCATGTAGACATAGTCATTGAAATCCCCTGATGACCATTAGGAAGGATTGACTACATTTCAAGATGAAAGTCCCTCTAAAGTGACCACATAGTCCGGTGACGCTTCAAACAGAGGTGATTGAGTTACTGTGGTTGTTTTGGTGAAAACATCCTTGATGGGCTGAGAGTGTCGGTGCCAGAGGTCACTGTTTAGGGTAAAACTATACCAGCAGCCTGAGGGCCAGAAAGAGAGAGAGAGACACACACAGATGGAGAGAATGTTTCAGCAAGAATTGCGTCTTATTGTAAAAACCTGGAACAACAGCTGTGTCAACAGCTGCTTTTCTCTATAAAACACACGGTGATGCACATCAGATAAGATCCTTTCAGACATAAGATTCAATCTTTGTTGATTCTTTGTAGATGAAACTCAAACTTGACACAGCAGCACAAGGGGAAAAGATAATAAGAGATGAAATAGGAATAGAAACGGAGTAACATAAGATAGGATAGTATATACAAAGAAAAATATAAAGTACAGTGCAATGTTGGCTGTTCTATGCGCGATATAACAATACAACAACTAAATTATTGTGCATTTTGATTTGACCCTTATCACAGCAACTCAGGTTTGATGACAGCTCTTATACTGTCATTATCATAAAAACGACTATAATCAATACGTTTATGGCGATGCAGGACATTACACTGTGTCAGTTTCTTCCCACAGGAGTTAAAAATAGATCTTAAAGAGAGTTGAGGGACACCAGCACAACTCAATGAATGTTAATGTTGCTCAGTAGCTGCTGGATGTGAAGAGAAGCATCTGTTTCCTAAGTAGGTTTAAGTTTTGACATTTGACAAAAACATTAAGAAATTGTGAATGTCTTGTTTTAAAGCTTAACTGGAATGGTCAGTAGGTTTAGCCTGTGGCTATACATGCTCACTGAGCAATTTATTAGGTACACCTGTTAACTTATGTTATTGTCCAATGCCAGTCAGGCTGCAGTGTAGAGCATAAAGTCATGTGCAGAAGCTTCAGTTAACGTTCACATCAAACATCGTCATCGATGAGTTCAGTGACCCTCATCGGCCTCCCCTTGTCTCCAGATCTGAGTCCAGTAGAAGAACTCTGGGATGTTGTAGATCAGAAGATTGGCAACATGAATGTGAAGCTGACAGATCTGCAGTTATAGTGTGATGCAGTCATGTCAACATGGAGCAGAATCTGTTTCCAACATCTTGTTGGATCCATGCCACAGTGAAGAACTAGCCAGTATTGGTGTGGTGTTCCAAATAAAGTGTTCAGTGAGTATATACAGCATGATCCCATTAGTTGAGAGATGCTGCAGAGCTTCCAGCTCCATGTGCTTTATTTGTTAGCCTTTGATTCTTAAGTTCATGCCTGAAAGAAGCATTCAATCAAACCTAAAAACTAATGTTACATATAAACATTTCCCTTTAATGGTGATGTTTATGTACCTCCACATGGAAACAAAAGAATTCACTGCATATCATCTAGACTGATAATAAATATCTCAACTCAATTTGACTGGATGTTGTGAGCAGCCCAGACACCATTACTTTAATACGGTTTCTTCACTTCTTAATGCAGTGCTACATATTTGTAGTGGTGAAACCCTGGATCCAGTCCAGCTTTGCTGCTGCATTGCCTTTTACAGTAGGTTTTACATCAAACCAGTTCCTCAGGAATTCCAACGATAACTCAGCCTGTGCTGAATTTATCTTGGCAGCAACTCGGACTCATCACCATCAGGACAGAGCATAAGAACTGGAAACCAGACGAATAAATCTCTTCACTGCTTTCTACAAGTATTTTATTGACTAGATTTTTGTGATGCTGCATGCAACTAAAAACAGTTCAGCTAAATTACATCTCGTATTCTGTACAGATCATTACACAAACTGTGAATATGCACACGTCAACCTGTTGGACACAGTCCTGGTCCAAAATGTCCCACGCATATGGAGAGTTGATCTTCTGATAAACCTCCATCTCTTGAATAAACAAATCTCTACTGTAAAATCAGTACAACAGCAAACATCAGTACAAAACACGGCTGGGGAGGGAGGGAGATGCACACTGGGCTGAGGTGTATTTACTGTTACTGGGATGAAGAAGGACAGGAGGTCATGTACTCACAAGAATCACAAAGTACCAGCAAAAGACAGCACGTACATTGTTAGTGTGTAGGGATGGGTTAATATTAGAACGTGTGCATGTTTCATGTGATGGAGCGCACACACACACAGACACATACACACGAATACACACACCCACTTGCAAGTTGTGCCTTTATTAAAATACCATAGACGGTCTGTGTAGCAGTGAGGGCAGTCTCAGTGCTTCATATCTTAATCATGATCACTGCCAACCAATCTCTCTCTGTCATATCCCAGCTGTCTGTGTGTGTCCCTCTTCCTCAGCATAAAGTCCTCCACCTCTAGATGTTAAAAATAAACCTCCTGACTTCAGACACAAGAGTGTTTTTGTGTAGAAATCCAAACTTGCATACTTATTTGTAGCATTGTCCATCATTCCATGACGACTTCTGCAACTCTTACAGAAGGAATATGATTAACAATTATGATAATTAATAGAGAAATACTTGAGAACTTAAATTGTAATTTTTTGATTACCTGATCTGGTTGTCACAGCACTTTGTTGATTGCCACAATGCAAATAATAGTAAAGTCGTATTTAATAGACTAGAATGCTTTCTGTCCAGTTTGTTCAAATCACTAACAATTACCTACAGTATATTTAGTTTGTTTGGGTGTAAATCGTATTTGATTGGACAGGATACTTAAAAGGATAAAGGTAGGGCTGGCAAGCAACCCCATGAAAAGACCAAAGCCTCTTGCCACAAATACACACAAGAGCTCAAAATGTGTATTCATGCACAATTTAAGATGGATTCCACAAATGCAACACTTCATCTTGTTTGAGTGGTGTTTGCTGAAAAACAACAGTTCCTTGGTGTCCAGAAAATACTTGGCTTTGAACTATACGTTTATATTTACAGCTCTGGGAAAATGGAAAATGGACCGGGAGGGGAAAGGGTGTGTGTGGTGGGGTTGAAATGTATTGATGGACGAAGTAACACAGTGTTGGCTTTGGTCTTTTCAATAGGAAAAATACAGGATGTACTTTGGAAATAATAATTCTACTTGGCTAATATGATGTACTGAGTTAACATCTGGCAAACTGATTCAAAAAGAGCAAGCAGTCATCTGAGTGTCGCCATCATTATCAAAAAATGCTGAATACTGAACTTCAAAGCTCTCTCTTATCCATGGAAGTAACAGTTTGACAAAAAAAATAAAAAATTAGAAGCTCTGTCGAAATGTGGAAACTAATTTTTTTTTTATGTCGTTTTCATTCATTCATTCCTAAGATCAAATTCAGTATCCATACAACACATGGACGGAAACTATGTTCAGTGTTTTGTCACATCTGCTGTCTTGTGACTAATTCCCTCCAGTATTCAACTGTTTCAATGTGGCCAGACCAGGGAAAGAGAGAGTGACAGCCAAGAAGGAAGGTGGATAAAGATAAACAAGTAGAAAGGGTAAAAGTAAAATGGTGGAAAGAGAAGAAAGTTGTGATAGATGTTTAAAAGTCAAGCAGAAACAAAAGTAAGAACAACTGGAAGAGTGACATAAAGAGGGGAATGGAGAAAGATGGAGCAGTTGAGAGAAATAAGAAATGCTAGAAAAGAAAGAAGGAGGCAAGAAATATGGTAGAGATGAGGTGAGATGAGGAGGATAGGGATGGAAGACAGAAAAAAGGAAGAAGAAATAACTGTCGTAAAGATTTGAATGGAGGCGGATGATTGGCTCTGAAATGTTAAAGTGCCCAGGAGATGTGGCGCACACACACACTTACACACTGACCTGAGTGTAAGCTAGCAATTGTCTCCAAGAGTGGTTGTCCTCTTGCTGAACTCACAAACACACACATAGACACACACACCCACTAACACACTGTTCACATGGTGTTCAGGACACTCCCATTGGGATGAGCTGTCATCACCATGGTTACAGTCTCGGGTTCAGAGTTAGGACACAAAGCACACACATAGGTGTCCACCGCGTGCCCTGAAGCTAACACACACACACACACACACACACAGGCACATATGCACATGTTCAATGCAAACATTTGTGCGCGTGTGTGTGTGTGTGTTCATAATTAATGTTTCCACTCAGTCGCTCTCTCTCTCTCTCTCTCTCTCTCTCTTTCTCTCTCTCTCTCGTGGTCAGTGTCAGTGTCAGTGTCTCTCTCTCTCAGTTGCTCCTCCGGTGTTTCTGGTGCCACAGCGCGGTCGGAAGGTTCTGGCAACCTTGGTACTCTCTCCGCATTTCTCCATCAGTCAGAGGGGGTGTGGCGTTGCAGGGAGCGCCCGCCAATGTCACGTTCAAAAGGCCGGCCCACGGCTCCAGGAGGCGGGATATCCCTGCACCCTGATGACATCATTGGCGAAAAAGAAAATTAGATGATCATTTAGAAGATTGAATGAAAAAAAAAAAGTTTAAAAGCGATAAATTACCTTCCCCAGGTGGTCCAGCAGGCAGACCGCAGGGCTGATGAGGGACCAGCCGTTGTCCTCCGAGCCTGGGTCCAACCTCTGGTTCTGGTGGTTATGGGTCTGCCGTGGTTGGCTTTGGATCAGGACCACGTTGAGGTGTTTCTGGGACCCTCGCAGCCTCTTGGACAGAACGCCGCTGTAGCTCTGATCCACAAACAGCAAAACGCGAGTCGCCTTGCAGCCCGCCAGGTCGGCCAGCAGCTCATTGACCGAGTACCGCTCCTTTAGATCGGCCTGCAAACAGAGAGAGAGGGATTTTTTTTATAGTCCTCCTTTTCTACTAGATCTCCATGATTAGCACAATAGCTAGCTAACATGTTGGCTGTAGCATAGCATCTACCATTTTCCCCCACCACAGGAGGAAACTGTGCAACCACAGGGAAGACCTGTCTAAAGTATCAAAGGTTTTACCTCAGTGAGCAACGAGCTCTCTGATATAACATTAACAGAATAACAAGCCAATAAAGTCCTGATTACATCAGACCACAGCCTGCTGACATTTTCTACTCTTGTGTTGGTGATCTGCCTCAAAGACGCCAATCTGTTGTTTACAGTGTGTACATAACACCCATCAACCCGTTCTTCCTCAGTGCGTTATCACTATGTATAAGTCTCTCTTACAATGCCATTGAGGTTGGCGTCCCACAGTAGCATGGTGCCATCATTTCGTGTCGGCGAGTTCAGGTAGAGAACCAGTGTGTCTGCACAGTGCTGCTTCCTGCAAACGTACGACACGTGGTTTCGGATCACCGCCTTCTCCGTTGCCGAGTACACACCTTCTATATCGTCTGTTGGCAGTGCGAGAGGAAAATGTGATCACAACCTTTGTTTATCTACTTTAAAATAAATCACTTGAATTACTTTTGATGCTCTACGTTCCCAGAAAAAAATGCAGTCTCACCAGGAAGTTGTCCACTGCTGGCAAAGAAGGTCTTAATGTGATCTTTGTGAAAACCGTTGTTGCGGAGCATCCTGTAAAACCTCTGCAGATTCTGAATGTGATGCTGGAATGTCATCTGCTGCTGCCAGCCACCTACAAACACCACACACCAGTGACTTTATCAATGTTGAATAAGCAAAGAGTCCTCCAAACTTGATGGCAATGGGGAGCCAGTGTAGATTGATAAGTAATCAAGTGATATTCTAGAGCATCTGTAAATGTTCCAATGTGCACAAAGGAAGGCACATCAGAACAGCATCACTATAGTTGTTGTAAGAGATAACCATGGCCTGAATTATAGAAGATTGTGGTCATGGCTAAAACACTGACTGCCAGTTGGCCATTGGAAACAAGCAGTCTGTTTACTTCCTATGGCCACCAGAGGGCTTTGAGCTTGTTGTTTTGGGGCATTTGCTGAAGAGACTGAAACTGATTTACACAACTGCTATTAGCTGTTGTGCAGATTACCTGTATTCAGACCTGACTTCCAACCTTCAGTTTCAAGACATTCGGAGGGCTCAAGAATTTGAAGGTTTTCCCAATCTTTTTCTGGAGATAGAGAACTTCCTACTGCAGGACCAGGCCTTCAACTTTGTTCCTTGGCTGCACTTTCAGTATCAGATAAGGTCCTAATCAAGCGCAACGGTTTGGCTTTCCCTACATTAGCTCTTGAAGCACATTAATAAAACCAAAAATGATTTTGTTTAGGTTCTCTCCACTTGAGCCCCCTGCATGTTTTCAGTGCAGTGGTGGTGATTGCTTCTTGTTGTCTTTGACTGCTGCTCATTACTGGCGTTTGGAGATACATGTGAGGAGGATTTAGCCATGGAGAAATTCAGTCACACAATGTTGTACCTGAGATGAGCACAGCGTGGTCACAGGTCTGGTAGAGTCGGCAGGAGAGATGAGTGGCCAGTGGTTGCTGGTGGCAGCGTCGGGTGTTTTTATTCAGCTCACAGCTGGAGACCGGTAAACTCGGGGAGCCCATGGGCAGAGGCTGAGGGCACCTTGCAAATTCGGCATTGTCTATCAGAGGCAGGGCCATGTGGGAGATTTCAGAAATGAAGAAGAGTCAGCATCACAGAGAGCACACAGGTGTTAGTCTTGGAAGCAACTTCTAAATAGAGCAGAGCCTGAGCACTGAGACCTGCTTACTCAGCCGATAATGGTTTTAAATGAGACACAATCAAAAGTTAAGGAATACTTAATCTCTACATACTTGCAGCATGCCAAAGGTGGGCTTGTGGTTTTATCCCGCGGATTGTTAGGTTAAGTTTGCCATAACAGCAAAAAACATTTTCCCAGAAGTTTTTTTTTTTCTCATGACGCCCAGGCTGCTGGCAAAAGCTGCATGAGTGGTTGATCTTGGCAGAACATAAAGTCTATGTCTCACTGAGAAAGCCTCCTACTAGGAAAAGTAAAACCAAATACCAAGCAAGTCATAAAACTCAGGTGGATTCCAATAATCCCAGTTGTTATGATAATTTGACATCCGATTAGTGAGTCATTTTCTGCACCCAAAATCAGCAAAGTCATCCCACAGAGATTCTAAAGTTGAGGGTTCAGGTTATTTCGCTGACTTTTCATCAAGTGCCACCACCAACATTTTCGGTCTTGAGTGAAATATCTTGATTGGCACTGGATAGATTGGCAGGAATGTGGCACAGATATTCGAGATACTTAGAGGATGAATCTTATTGACTTCCCCTGATGTTTTATCTTGCACAGCCTACAGGTCAATGAAGGGACACTTGCAACAAGGACTGGTGGACTTTTATTTGGAAAACTGGTGATATTTCATCAGTCTCCGAGGTACTTTGTCTCAAATGTTAGCATGGTAACATGTTAAACTAAGAGGGTTGGCATGCTGATATTAGCATTTAGCTTAAAGGATGAGTACATCCTTTCAGAGCCATCCCTGCTTGAACTTTCTTTGGTGTTGCGTACAAAGGTCCATTTTCCAATAATCAAGAGTTAATTAAAATTTGCTGATCATTTTAGCCCATCTTAGCACAAATAAGGAAAGTGGGGAAAACTGCTAGTCACCAATATAAGATAACACAAAATGTTATAGAAATTCCCCTTCCCACTGCTTCAAGGATTTTGTTTACACTGGCCGAAACTCAGTTAAGATGGTGCGTTCAAACTCACCCACGCATTTAAGTCTCTGTGTCCGGTTGCTGTCCCCGACCCCGACCACCAGGGGCAGGAAGTGGACCTCACACAACCCTCCGATGGCCCGCTCCACCAGACGGCTGGCACCGCTAGTGGTAATTGTACCGCCACGCAGCGCCCCACTTGCCAGCCAACTGTGTCCATTACCCATGAGCCTCTCTGGCCCGGCTTGCCGGCGCTTCAGCTGGTTCTGACAACGGCCCTTTAAAGCCAGAGTCAGACACTCGTCACCTGAAGACATAGAGAGGAAGAGTTCAATTTGGACTAATCTGAAAAGGTAAAAATGTCACTGTAATTGTTGTATTGAGTGTCATTAGATTTAGATGTAATGTTGTCATTCAGTTAGGCCCCCTTCTTTTGGGCCACTTCTATGATATGCTTTCATGTTTATTTTACTTATTTAGAACAGATGAAGATACACTTTTAGGTTAGAGTATATGCTTCCATCCCCAAATAAAGATGTATTCAATCAAATCTCCAGAGGCGTACAAAGAGTTTGAAGTCAGGTAGTACCCTTACCACAAGTCCCTGACTTGGGCTTTTATTAGCGGACCAGCAGCTATTGTATTGCTACTGGAAAACAATGTACTAAACATGAATGACCTGAGGACTAAAGTTTTGAATCAGGATAATCTGTAGCTCCACCGTTCTGTGGAAACATACAGTATGTATCATTTATCCTCTTCACTTCTGCTTCCTCTTCACCTCCTCACATCTTCTCCTGTGCACCAAACCTCTTCCCTCCACTTTCTCTTTCCTCTCCAGGTTAAACGGGGTCTGAAGAAGGTTACGCTCTAAAATACGCTGGTTGAAGTCCATCTACAGGAACCCAGCAGGGGGCACAGTGCTCTTTGTGTGTCTGTATGAATAATTGACAGGTGTGTGTTCGTGTAACACGAGGCCAAGTTCACCCCAACATCTGGCCCTAACCTCTCTCACAGCAGGAGGTGAGGAACTTGCACTTTAACACCCGTTGCTTTTACAGAACCTGTGAGGACTGCTGCAAAATACACTCACTTCCTGTCCCCTCAGACCATTTCTACATGAGTGAAGCACTTTGGAAACACTTCGTTTACTCTCCCTTTGGCCATTTACTCACAGTGAGGCTGATGTTTGCCCCCACCAAAAGTGGCACTTCTTATTTCTTTTTTTTTTTTAGAAACACTGTTTGATGGCTAACCCTCTCACAAATGAAAAATCTACTATGGTTGTTGCCTCTACTATTTTTAACTCTGCTCAGTTTGGGAGACTGCAGGGTTCAAGAGAAACCTGAGAACAGGAAACATTAATAGTTATACAACCACACAATGAGCAGCAAAAACATGTTATAACTCATACAGCAAGAAAAATTGGTCAATAAAACTCCAGTTAAAATTGACTGAATGATCAAATTGCCAAATGTGTAAAATTACATTTCAAACATGCAGGGAAATAATCACTTTATCTCAGCTCTGAAAGACTGGGGGCATGTTCAATGAAGATGCTGAAACCATGTTCAGAAAGGTTTCACATCCTTCAAGCACCTCTATAATGAAAATAAATATGACTAGGCTATATGAAAAGAAATAAATATTAATAGGATACAGTTTATGTGTTGGAAAAAGATTATAGATCATAAAAACATTAGATAATAAAGCTTGAAAATCTCTAAGGAAACTAAAAGAAAATAGATTGGTGGCAGTTTATTCAGTTTATGGCATTTGAACCATGAATACAAGCCAAGAAAGTGCATCTGTATCTGTTGGCTCACCCAGGTAAAAGCCATCCAGGTGGGAGCATCTCTTCTTCGTCACGTTCACATCCACGTAGAAGAGGACCACAGGGTGTCCAAAGTTTTCCCCGGGGCTCGGATCCAGCACCAGCACAGCGTCATGGGCTGTGGAGCCGGAGGAGAACGCCTGCTGGTGTCTGAGGGGACCGTCCCCTCGGTTCATCACCTGGCTCACACTGAACCCCGCTCTGGGTTTGGAGCTCACCACCCCACCTGAGGAGTCCGGCAGGATGGCCAGAACTTTGTCCGAGTTACCTAAAGGGTTTAGGAAGAACAGATTTAACTATACAAGGTTAATACTACATGAGACGAACTAGGTTATTACATTTATTATGGTTATTCAAAGGCAATATAACACAGAACCCAACCTCAACACACTTTAGTACCAGAAAGAAAAAGAAGTCCATGTCTACAGTGTCTTCAGGAGTCATTGTGATAAGTCAGTGCCCGTCAAAGATACTCACACTAACTCACAAGTTTTTTAACAATATAAAACCATATTGGGGGAAAACAATTGCTTTAAATACAACTTGGTCTCCGTAATATCGAAAAGCATAAAACTGGTAAAATAAAAACATTTGGACTGATGAATACTGTTTTACATATTCTGAAAAATGGTATGATTGAAATTCTATTTTCATTAGTTTAAAGTCATTTTATTTCATAATTCTGCATTGTCTAATCATTTCAGATTTTAGATTCTGAAGAAATCTTGACCCATATTGTTGTTTATCACATTAATATTGATTCTAATCTACAGACAAACCCACACAAATATGCTCCCTCCTATAAAGTTCATCCAGGTAACAACGCTTTTGAGGATTTCATATGATTCAGTCGAATGTTTAACTCTGTTTGAATGATATGATTCTGAATTTAAAATATCAAAACACTACAAGTTTACAATTTCAGTGTGAAACAGACTCTTTCACTTGTTTTTTAAGGCAGTCGACACAATCTGCACCATTTAATAGCTCATTTTCTTCCATATTAATTCCATCATAATAATTATCATTATACAATAGACTTAGTTGTATTTCCCCCTCCCTATAGATAAACATGTAAACACATCTTGAATCTGTTTTGGCCATTACTGTAAAATACCTAAAACACTGCAGTGATGTGTGACCTTTGCCCCCTCCTCCTCCTCCTCCTCCTCGTACCTGCAGCAGATCGAGGCTCCGACACGTAAACCGCCACGCTGGACAGAGGCAGGTGTGCCAGCTGCCGGCACTCGGCCTCGGAGAGCGAGGACATGCGGAGGCACCGGTCCAGCTGGTCCCACTGCAGCGACTGGAGGCCCGAGCGGACCCAGCGCTCCAGCCGACCCGGGGTCATGCTGCCTGCGGAGGCGGCCGCCAGGACGTGGAGGACGAGGATGGAGAGAGGAACTGCAAGAAGCACCAGCAGCCTCATCGTCCCACCTGCTGTGATCGACCTGCTCAGCTCCTGTGTTTGGCTTCAGTGGTGTTTTTTTTAGGTGTGACTATTCCTCTTTTTTTCTGTTTTTTACTCTTCTTTCTTTCTTTCTTTCTTTCTTTCTTTCTTTCTTTCTTTTGATTTGTTGATATTTCTCTCTTCACCTTTCCTCTTAGTTCATCCTTGTCCCCCTTTTTGCACTTTCCCACTTTATTATTCCTTTTCCTTCTCTTTCTAGTTTTCCCCCCTTTTATCCTCTTCACTTAAGCCACTTTACAATAAACCTGAAGTTGATCCCTCTGTATCCTTTTTGTTCCTTGATTTGACTATTCACTCTTATTATTTATCTGGTTTTCTTTCACTTTTTCTCTGGTTTGCAAACTTTTCTTCCTCCTTCGTCTTTACCAAACTGGAAATTCAGACTGTTTCAGTTATTTTCCTTCTTCTCTTTCCCAATAAGTTATTGAAATATCCAGAAACTTCAAAAAATATATATTTTCTTGGGTTTTTTCTTCTTCTTCGTTTCTTTCTGTATTCCTCTTCCTTCTTTATCTGGTCTTGAGACACTGGAGTTCACACAGACGCTGGTCTACAACATCTTTGTTCGTTAATATGGTGACTGGGAACTCCTCTTCTCTCCTTCACCAGAATCTTGTTACTCTGTCTTTATTTTCATCTTTATATCTCCTCCTTTTATGTGCATCTGCATGGATGCTAGAGAGCCCATCATCTCCTTTGATTGGTTTGATCCAAAAATGAAATCTCTCCTTCTTTTCTTGCTTCACTTTTTCTTCTTTATTCCTTCTCCTTCTGGATTTTAGGGGTGAAATATATCCAACGCTCAGAGGCACCACTTTAGACCTGTTTCACTTCTTGTCTTTTGGAGATGGAGTGACTTTTACTTCCTCTTCTTCTTCTATATCCTTTCCTCTCTCTCTCCGGAGGATGATTTATAGATGGTCCAGGTTTCGTCCTGATGAAGGTTCCTCCTCCTCCTCCTCCGCCTCCTCCTCTTCCTCCTCTGTGGGACCTGGACTCAGTCTCTCAGTGACACTTGAGACCAGATCATCCAAAGCTCTGACGCTCTCCTGCTGCTCAGCTCGCTCACTGCTCAGCTTCAGTCTGCTCACTCTCCCCCGGTCTCTTTATCTGTCTGTCTCTCTCTCTCTCTCTCTCTCTCTCTCTCTCTCTCTCTCTCTCTCTCTCTCTCTCTCTCCCCCCTCTCTTCCTCTTCCTGAAAGCTCTGACATGCCAGAGGGAAAAGAGGGAGGATATACATAAAGAGAGAAAACTCCAGGAAGGAGGAAGGGATGAGTAAATGGAATTGGAAAGGTGTGAGGAAAGGAAATAGGAAATAGGATGAGAGAAGGCGAGGAAAAGAAAGGGGAGAGATAAAGAAGGAAGGAAAGGGAAGATAAATGAAGAAGAAGGGGAGGAGAAAATATGACAGGAGAGAAAAGGAGAAAGGGAGAATAGAAAAGTGTGAGGAAGTGTTGAGAGGAAGAAGAAGAAGGTTAAGGAGGAGAGGATGAGTGAGAGAAAAAACTGAATGAGAGAAGAGGATACGAAACATAGAGGAGGAGGAAAAGTCACAGAAGAAGGAAAAATAGGAGAGGAAAGGAAAGATGGACAGGAATCAAGGTGCAAGAGGGAAGAAGAGGGCGAGGAAGTGAAGAAGAGGCAGAAGAGGACATTGCAGGAAACTGAGGAAATAAGAAAAGAGTGGAAGAGGAGGACAGGAAAAGAAGGGAAGGAGTCAGATAAAAAAAAGGAAAGAAAATGACAGAAAAAGAGAAGAGCAACAAGAAGATGAAGAGAAAGAAAAGACGTGGCATGAGAGAGGAAAGTATAGGAGGGTTGGAGAGGATAGCAGCTCATAGAATCACATAAAGGTAAAAACATGTCTCTGCGTGGTATGTTTTTACCTTTATGTGATTCTATGACCTGCAACCCGAATTGCCCTTTGGGACATGAAATAAACTGAACTGAACTGAATTGAACTGAACTGATAAAAGGATGAATGAAAGAAAGAAAGAAAGGAAACTGAGGAAGTTAGAAAAAAGAAAGAAGAGGAAAAACAGGACAGACAGAATGAGAGGAAGTGAGAGAGGAGAGGCAGGTGGAGGACGGGTTGGTCCTCAGGTCTCCTCCACTGAGCCATCTAGTGATGGAAGGAGAGATGTACAGACTCGGTAAAACACCAGAGAAGCTGAAGTTCAGACTGAAGAATAAAGTGTTGTTGTCGCAACAGATTCGTCAGCGTGAGTGAAGTAAAAGCTGTATTTTTCTCAGGGGCACTCAGGTCGCCAGAGGTTTTGTTTATAGTTCAAGCTGAATAAGTGAAGACAAATAAAGTGCTTTGAAAAAAGCAAGTCAACAACACTGACACATGTCGTCGACTCAGGCCGGACCTGAGCTCTTGTGGTTTTCTATAAAACAGTCACGATGCGTCTTCATTAGTTTCTCCTTTAAAATCAAAGTAGTTGTGGTTCCTTGTTTACAGTATACTGATAAGTTTTCATTTTCCCTGGCAGCTTTTTAAAAAAAAATTGAAATGGGTCTCATAAACAACCACAATACCCTTCAGGATCGGCCAACTAAAAATATGATGCATTTGTAGCAACAGCATTTAATCCACAATGTTTTTGATTTTTTAAGTGGTAGAAACATTATAATACATGTAATAAATTGATATACTAGTGAGAGAACTGTTTTCTTTTCCACATCTTGTGTTGTAGTTTGTAAATGTATCATGCAATTTTATTGTGAGCTTGTAATATGAAAAGTTATGAGTATTTTAAGTTATTAAATAAATGTATAAGAGTAAAGAGTGTCATATTTTCCTTCATGATACAAGGAAAACGTACAGAAAAATATGTATTTAAGAAGAAACACAAAAGAAAACACAAGATATGCACAAGTACAACCTAGATATTTCTAAATGAAATAGAATATGGCTGCACTATGTAGGAATAATTTGGCATAGCAATATACATTCATACAGTGGTTGTGATGTAACAACCGAAGTGACCAAAATGTGACAGTGCTATAATGCTGATCGTGCTGATCTATGACATATGATAAATACTACAAATAGTAGGTACAAATACAATGTACAACTTATGTTAATTATTTAGATAATTTCCACCAATAAAATGTATCAAATAAAGATTAAAAACCAACCAAACAAACACAAATATTTAATATTTAGCACTATTGAGTTGTGGTTAGGTTAAAAAATGAAATAGAAAATGTCACATCCTTTAATAAAGAACACATCCTTTTTTTCAAAGATGATGCCCCCTCAAAAATGTCAAATTTGTTAAAATATAGCATTACTTTTGGGCAAATACCATATACACGGTTGTAAATGGAAAAGTCAATCCCCGTCAAAAATCTGTTTTAAAAATGAACTAAACAAATATCTTAGTACCTTAAATTTACTGGCAGATGGAAATGAAAAAATTAATGGTATGATGGAAATTGCAATACAATGTAATTTGTTTAGTATCCACCTTTTTCCGAACGTCAAAAACGTAGCCTGTTTTGCCGGTTTTGCTCTTCCGGTGGAATTTTATGTTTATGTTTCCATGGTTTCAGTAGTCGCGGTAAATGCATTAATTTTTTTTTTCTTTTTCCAATGAAAATCTGTAAAACGCATGGATCATCACACCAGCTTTTAACAGTGGATATCACACAAATTGACATCCGTGTTAAAAGCCAGCGTTAATAGATCCATGCGTTTACCGCAACTATGACAACGACTGAAAACCATGGAAACGTAACTGTACAATTCCACCAAACCGGCAAAACCGACTTCCGGGTTTGCCCATAGATGACGTTCGGAAACTTGTGGATAGAATAGAATAGAATAGATTTGAATAGAATAGAATAGAATAGAATAAAACTTTATTAATTCACTTTGTCACAGCAGCAACAGATACAAGACAGGCACACAAAAAGGTAACCTATCACTAATAAATAAAATAAGTTGATAAAAAAATAAATAAGGCTTATGAGTTAATAAAGTGCTTCTGTGTGTGTTTGTGCATGTGTGCGTGTGTGCTCACGCTCAAGCACAACAGTCTGATGGCTTTGTGAAGAGTCCCAATTAAGTACAATGCCTTCTTATTTTATTTTATTTTTATTTTTTTTCTCACACATTTAAAATAGAGCTATTTTAAATGTGTGTTCATCATGTGTTCAATTAAATCTACAAGGCTTAGTACTGAATAAGTAAATAGCTCTATTTACTTATTCAGTACTAAGCCTTGTAGATTTAATTTTCTATTTTTATTGTAAGAAAAGTAATGTCTTTGGGGGGAAAAAAAGAATGCAACAGTTTCTTGTTTGAGAATGTATGTACATTTTGAACACAATAAAGTAAGAAGATAAAAAGTTGTGGTGGTGCAGTGCCAGGGTTTGGCCGCTGGGGGGAGCTGTGACTCAGACTCGCCCAGCAGAGGTGGCGGAACATCGGCCCCGATAGACGATCTTCGGCGGCCGTGATGTGTCACTCGGACTTTTCAGTTCGCAGCTACTTCAACGCAAAGAAGGTGGACTAATTAGTAGCGTAGCTGTTCATTAAACCTACGAGACAACATGTTCGGGACATTACGGGACACTAAACTGGTATGAATATACTCTTATAAACTGATATCAAGGCTGTGTTTTTATCGTGGACACTCGACGCTGTCATGATAAAAACGCCGGCGACGCTCGGTGTGGTGTTGTGTTGTGTTTGTCGTTGTTGCTAAGCTAACGCTAGGTGGACGTTACAGCGGTAAACAGAAACAAGTTGGACATGTTAGCCGCGGGTTTCTGCCAACTCATTATAACCGTAAGGACGAGTGTGGTGTTTCCAGGAATACGTTTAAGCCTTTAAGTAGGTGTTTTATAATTTTAAACACTTTGAAGTGACAGACTTGTCAGTTGCTGGTTAGCTGACTAGCTGACATTAAGCTAAAGCAGCATGTGGTGGAAACACACGTGAAACCAGCTGCGGTCTGTGCAGCTGTAACTTACAGACAGGAGCAGGGAAAGAGGACAGAAAGAAGACTAACAACTGGCAACATCTGTGAATACGTCTATGAGTATTAACGTTATATGCTAGATAATTTGCCTGACTGTAAACGGTAAACAACATACAACAAATACTGATTTAACTCGGTAGGGGAGAGACTGTTTTGACACTTCTGTCTGTATCTTTTAAGTCACTGTGTTCAAAATATGATACAAACTAGTTACATGTGTCTACTATTAAATTACGTAGCTGTTATCTCTGCAGCACAAACAGAAAATGCATGGTTCAGTCTAAAACAGTGACATGTTACAGTTCACCACCCCATAGTCTGGGTTGGTTAGTTGTAACACGCCCTGGGGTGAAATATAACAGACAAAATTATGACAAAAACTTGACATGAAGAGCTTTTTATTCAACACTTGAATTACTTTTTCACATTATAGACGTGTGGGTGTCTCAAGTATGTTAGTTACTATCAGCCATAGTCTGATCCTAACCTAAAGCCTAACACATTTGTCATTCTCTTTCATGACATAGGCATACTGAAATTCAAAGAAAGCATAAATGAAATTGAAATTTGGGTTGTAGTAAGTTGTAACATTATTAATTGATGTTACAACTAACCAGACTATTGTTGTTACAACTAACCCAGACCCTTGTAGCCAAGAACTACCTTACAGCTAACAACTAAAACATTAGTACTAACAACTTGCATGAAAGATATCTACATAGACAGACAATAACCATGATTAAAATAAAAAGAAAAATATCAGGTGATTCATAACTTGTTCCTGATTGTAAACTTGGTCAGTTGTAACACTTCCAATTTCCTCAACCATCCCATGTCTCCTCTAGTTGATGAATTAAATGCTTTTATTATGTCTTTTAAGTAGATGACTGATATTTATCTATTTTCCAAACATTCATATTATGAGAATGTGCTATTTTGTGACTTGCTTTCTAAAAAAAAAAAAAGAGAGAGCAGGCTACTTAATGTTGTTTTTTACTACTTACTACTGCTGTGTTAATTAATAATTGTCCCTCATCCTGACTGTGTCTCTCTGTGTAGTTTCAGTGGTGAAATCGGGCAGTTTATTGCCTCCCCTGGGAGTCACTGAGGATGATGAAGAGTACTCGCTGAGCTCGAGGTGTTCCTTCGTGCGAGCCAAGTGTACAGTGTTATGTAGCCCCAGACTCAGATTTCATCTCCAAGGTAGTTGAGAAGCATCAACTAATAACACACACGGCGTCTTCTTGACCCAGCCCTCGCCCCCGCTTCGACTCTTCAGTGTGACTGTTGGGACTAAACCACTTTGCCTCGGATAAATAATAAAAACAAACCCCTATGTGCCTGTCGGAGCCTCAGGTGAAGGCTCACAGGAGCTGACGGCGTCCTGCTGAGCAGCCGCTGCACAGGTGGAAGGACCAAAGTGTTGTACTGCTGCTGTCACTCAGCGGTGGCAGGTATGAGTGCTGTAGGTCAGGATCTGTTAAGAACTCGTAGCTCATCCACAGCGACCGGCGGAAAATTTACAACTTTACTCAGCTGGAGCTGACATTTCAAAAAGTCATTCCTTCTGTCGAGGGGAGGTGGGGGGAGCAGCAGCCAGGAGACCTTCCTTCCTTCCTTCCTTCCTCCATCTCAGGCTCGTCGACTGTTAATTCCTGTCTCACCTATCGAAGTGAACCCAAGCCCCCCCCCCCCCCCCACTGCCCTAAACTCTCAGCCCTTTAGAAATACAACACATCTCTGCCGGGTGGTGCCATGCCCACGAACCAGTCCTCCCCCTGGGGTGGGGGGAGGCTTCGGGCCGATAGTCCCGCCGCCACTACGACTCCTGTCAGCACACACGCCAAGACAGTCGCCGCCACTAAGGTGCCTTTTAGTCAGACGTCCTTAGAGTTATCCAGGCGAAAGGACCAAGCCAAACCTCTCTGCTCTGCCGTCGCCTCCTCTGCCGCCCCGTCGAGGCAGACAACGCTGCTTCCCTCCGGGGCTTCTCTGTGGGAGAATGGGGACGGACGCAAAACCAACAACCAGAGCCAATTCACCGCCGTGCCAGATTGGTCTCCAACCCTGCCACAACAACTTAATGGGATTCAAATCCCCAACCAGGGCCTGGCAGCAGCAGGACTGAGGCAGCAGCAGCAGCAGCAGCAACGGCCTGGCAGCAGCAGCAGCAGCCCCTCGGAGACCAGAGCCCCTTCCTCCTCCTTCCCCAGGAAAGAATGTCAGCAGAGCGGGTTGAATGGCGTCGTGGCGATGGGTCAAGTGCACAACTCCTCCGCGCCTGAAAACGTTTTGGCGATGAAAAGACGTCAGGATGCCACAGGTGACGCACCGCTGGAGTTACAGGCTCTGTTGTCACTTTGTCATGAAGACCTGTTCATCCAAGGACAGTCCGCTGTGCTGCAAACTAACACAGTGGTGGTGAGTACCGACGTTTCATTAGTGTCTGTATTACCTGTTTACTGTCTGATTTTTTTTTTTTCAGTTCCTAAATATTGGTATAAGCACGAGCCTCTGAAATTCATGATTGGTTAGATATATAAATATATAAAAAGCATTGAAAAGTTGGTTGAACTGTGAATATTTTAACTGAAAATTATATAACTGTTACGTATACAGCTGTTGATGTATTAAAACTGTGCTGTATCTGTTTTATTATTGCAATACAAGTCAATTAAAGGTCCAGTGTGTAATAATTAACAAGGTTTATTAGCAAAATTTGAATACTACCCATGAATATATATTAGTATAAGCGTAATTGCTATACAATTAAATGTGTTTGGTTTTCTTAGCCTTATAATTATACTTTTATATGTACATATAGCAAGGGTCTTGCTTTAGAGAGTGTCGCCATCTTGTGCCGCCATGTTTGTACAAGTTTTTTGTCCTCGGAGGCCACCGTCACTGGTAGGGGTGAGTGCAAGTGAGTTAGCGCTGCAAACTAGAATCTGAACACTAGATATCACGTTTTTTTCCCCCTCATTTTACACGCTGGACCTTTAATGCCTGTATTGTGATTTATAAGTGTGAGACAATAAAGATAAATCTCTGATAATATTGTATATTGCAGGGGACAACATTGTTTGCCTTAGGTCAGCTTGTTGAGTCCCACTTGTCTTCACATCTGACCTCTTCCTGTTTTGTCTTCCCAGCTCGAGGCTGCAGACTGTTGCTCTGTGCCGTCAGTGCCTCCTCTGTGCCTTACGCCTGGCGAACATCGGGGGGCAACATTGGGACAGGACGCCCCCGGCGGCGACAGCACAACACCAGAAATAAGAAGCACAGCAAGAGAAGTGTCAACGAAGAGGTGCCAGTCGGCTAAAGCGGCCGCAAAATGCTGCCAGACACAAAACAGTTGCACAATAATAAGTGATTTAAACAATCAGTTGCAAGTCACGGGGGGGCCTCCAGCAGTTCTGGCTGCGACTACAAGCGGCAAAGCCCCAACAATGGCATCACAAGATGTGAGCCACCAGGCCACAGAAAGTCAGTATCCAGCAGGAAGCTCCCTGTCTTCATGTAGAAGAACCGGTCCACCTGAGGTCAGTCTCTGTCCAAGTGGCCCCGTGCCAACTGTGCTCAGTGCCAGTGTCAGTGCCAGTCAACAGCAGCAGCAGCAGCAGCCAGCGCCGCCGGATATCATCCCAGGTAATGGCAATTATGGCTTTACTTCAAATTGATCTGTAGATGAGAGGAAGAGTTAGATTGTCTTGGTCACTGAATTTGTGGCAGCTGCAGAGTTGAGAAACTCAGACATTTAATGAAAATATGGTTGTGCAGTATTCATGAGCAGGTAACAACAGGGATGTCGAGTTACACAATGTTTGTTCAACACAATGTTATGCAAATGAAGGCTGTCGTGTGTCTCTGAGGCTGTCTTTACTACTTTACATGGTTGAAGTGGCCCAATTCTGATTTTTTCCTCTCGAGTGGGCACGTACCGGATCTGTAACACGACAAAAAAACGCATGATATCGGATATTATCAGATCGGATTCAGGCCCCGTTATATGTGGAAATAAACCATTGGTACTCAACCGCGTATATGCATGCGGGTCGCTTTGTGCAAGCAA
This sequence comes from Trachurus trachurus, assembly GCF_905171665.1. Taxonomy (NCBI): domain Eukaryota; kingdom Metazoa; phylum Chordata; class Actinopteri; order Carangiformes; family Carangidae; genus Trachurus; species Trachurus trachurus. Next base: position 27,607,241 of record NC_139899.1, on the reverse strand, counting down.
AGCAGGTGTCAATGCAGATATCAGATATGGGCAACTTCAATAGAACATGTGAACAAACGGACGAAAAAATCGGACATAGGCAACAACAAATCGGAATTGGGCATCGAGGCCTGTAGTGTAATGACAACCTAAGATCTTACCGTGGCTTAGAGAGAACGCCGCTGCTTTGTTGATCATGAATATTTCAGCGTGAGCCACTACAAACACAATCCAGCAACAGTTTCGCTTGGTTTGTTAAGAGAAGCACAGAACTAAAACATGAGGGCAACATGTGAGCTTGGGAGACGGCTGCAAATTATCCTGGATAGGTGTGTAATTCCATCTCTGCAGCACATCTATGGGCTGCTGCCGCTTCTGAGCCTCCCATCAGCCGACATAAAAAATGTATCGTAATGTGTGGTGACAATGGGGAAAAGAAGAGTTTGTGCTTGATGTTTCTTTTGCTTGAAAATCAGAATAAAGTGCAGACAGGAAGCTAGAAATGGTTTTTAAAGCGTACGGATGTGTGACTGCTCCTCCTCTGTTGTAGATGTGAGCTCCCCTCCTGCAGGAACCTCGGTGGGTTCAGTGACCACTCAGATCTCCTCCATCCACCTGACCAAGCAGGGGCAGCCCGCCTCCACGTCGTCTTCATCTTCATCCAACTCTTCACACTCGCCTTTGACGACAGAGGAGCGTCTGGTTGGAGAGACTCAGGCATCAGGGTGAGGAACGAACGGTCGATCGCTTCTGAAGTTTCGCTCATCGGCAATTGTCAAAGTGTTTAACCCTGTTTTTTTATTGTGTCCAGCTCCGAGTGTGTGATGCAGGTGGATGGAGGTGAGGAGGAGCTGCCTGATGAGCTAGAAAATGCCTGTAGTGACGACGGTAAGACGTGAAGACAAACACAAACACTCAGAGTTCTTCAAGCTCCTTTAAACACCTGTTAATCAGCTCTGTTCATTTTCATACTTATTTATTTTTATATCTCTTTTCAGATGATTCAGACTGTTCATCCATCAACGGTGCCTCGTCCACAGCATCCATCAGTCTCCTCTCTGGGTGAGACACCGCACAGCCACACACAGTCCGGTCTTTTATTTCTGTTACAAGAGCATAAACACAGACTGAGGCAAAAATGGATCAGGGAGTATTGGGCTCCATGTGAGAGCATTTATGAATGACATAATAAAGACGGAAGAAGCCTCTGTTCCTCCACTGCTGCCATCTTGGCCAGTGTCTGACCCCGCCCCCTAAGTCCCGGCCTAATACAAAAACACGCAGAGAGACGAAGAGAGGGTGTGTTGAGCTGATGGCAGGCTGATCCCGGCAATCTTGACGTGTTCAGATCACCCACTGGGATATCGCCGTCACCTTGCACCAATCAGCTGAGCCAAAGCACGATGGATGTGGCGCTGCACAGCTGTAGCTTGTGTGTATTGTCCCTTTTCCACCACACAGCTGTACACTCGGCTCAGCTTGGCTCAAATCCTTTTCCATCATAGTTCCTCTACGGCCGCGTTGTCTCGCTCTCTTTTTTCGACCCTCTCGTCAGCTCCAAACTCATTCGTTTGCACCACAATTGGCCTGGTTTTCCACACAGCAGTCATTTAGCTCGGGTGACAGAATAACAACAGTCTCAGTACAGATCGGTGGACGCTGCTGCCGGTTTGTGTTTTTAAAATTAGCAGGTTTGATTTATTTATTTTAGTGTTGTCTTTTTGTGCTCCCCCCCTCCCCTTTCACCTCCTACCAGGCCATTGCCTAAATAAGAATCTTTTCTTAGCACTTTTGCCTGGTTAAATAAAGGTTAATGAATGAATGAATTCTATGTGTTATATAACATCGACAAAAAAAACACCATCGTCGATCGTCCCTCTCAATCGCCGATAAACAATCGGATTGCTGATCGACACAAGTCTATGGCAACCTGTCAGTCAGAGCTGCAGCTTAAGGCCATAATCAAATCTACATATACTGTAAAAATGTGTCATGAAGAAGGAATTAGAAACCAAATTGCTATAAAGACGTTTATTATTTGTGCTGTAAGGTTTGATATTTAAACATGGGAGTCGATGGGAACTGACTCACTGTTGGAGTCGACCTGGAACAAGTGCAGTTTCTCTCATCATCTCAACGTTGGCGGCGTCTTTCAGCTGCTATTTATGCACAATCATTCCTTCTTGTCTTCTTCGTGTCCTTCGTCAAGCAGATACAAATCCAACAGTCATCCTTCTTTCCAGCTCACCTGTCGTTCCCCTTTTGGTTTTATTCAACAAAAAAAACAGACGGATGTAACGTCCTCTAACACCGGTAAGAGTTCATCCCAGTTATGAGCCCGTAAATACAGTTTTAGTCTCTTTTTCTCTTGTCGCTTGGACAACTTGACCCAACAGCTGAAAAGGCCACCGTCCTCTCCTTGAACTGCGTGACACCACCGTCCGGTTTCCTGATCGGTAAGAGTAAAAAATATACATCCATCAAATCCTGCGGACTCTCTCTCTCTCTCTCTTTCTGCCTTTCATTATCTCCCCCTGCTTTGTTGAAAAGGGGCTGAAAGCAGCAGAGCGTGGTGGAAAGGTCCGCTGCATTGTGTGTCACATTGTTCTCCACTGTGATGGCCTCAACAGTAGAACTCCCCACCAAAGACTCGGAGCTGGTTCTCCTCTGAAACAGCCTGGATAAGGGACCGGGCCATTGTCGCGTTTTATGGTTTTTTGTTTTGTTTATGTGTTCATTTACATACATACCTCCGCCCCCCCCCCTGAAACCTGGAGCTGGCGTATGTATAGTATAGTGGTGGTATAGCCGTAATGTCACTGTGTAGCCGTCGGTGGTGGGAGGATTTCATTCGAGGGAAAACATCTGGAAGAGGAGTATATCGTCCTCCGTTCGTCCATCCTCTCGGCGTCTCTCCATCCGTTCTATATGACTGTCATGTGAGTGTTTTCATTTGGATTTTTTGATTTGAGCTTTGCCATTTTTACTTTTTTCTCCTTTTTTTTGCCTCTGCCGGATCACCAATGTTTGATCTTTGTCTTTCCTGACACGTTGATGCTTTGATCATTATTTATCTGGACTCTCGGTGTTTCTTACTCGCTCCCCGTGCGATGTCTCCAACCATAGATTCACACGGGGCATCGCGTTACCACAACACAGCGACTTGTGTTACAAACCCCGGCGACCGGATGTCAGCTCCCGTTATTTAGAAGTCAGGCAACGTAACTCAAGACGCATTACTTTTTAATCTTGTTGTGAGACTTCAATTTGCTTGTTTAATCGTAACAACCTGAGCTGAGCTGAGCTGCGGCGCTGAGGAGGAGAGGAACCGGGAAGTCCTCGCCACAAAACCTCAAGGATCAGCGTGGCCTGAATTTACAACAATGTTCGCAACGTATAGAAAGAAAATCCATGTGGTTGCAGCAGCTGTCCATACAGTGGATCCTTTTGTGTATTGTGTTGGCAGTTCCATCAGCTTCTTGATGCTCCCTCTCTCTCAGCTGACGTGGAGGCCGATCAGAAGCACGTTTTTATTTTGTGACATGAACAGAATTTCACATTGATAATATCAGTTTTTGGATTAAAAGAAAATCTAGATCACCGCTCCACATCCGATCACCTGTGACGAACCATCGTCTGCCTTTTGAAACGAAATATGAGGATCTACATGTATGTGGATGTCTGTTACTCACCCGTCTGTTTCTGTTTCTGTCCGTCAGTGTGGAGGAGCCCATGTCTTTGGAGGCAGAAGATGATCGTGAAGAGCAGCCGGCGCTGGTTCCCAGTCTGTTCCCCTTCATCTCTCCGACGCTCTACTTCAGCACGGCCAACGAGAAAGGTCTGAACGCACGTCTGTCACATCAAACACTGTAGTCTCATATTAGAGGATCAGGAGCTGTCACCTCCAGGTCTTTATGAAACTGTAAAACTAAGCGAAACGGTGTCGACACAAAGATGCTGCTGAGTTATTTGTGATTGTTTGTTAGTGCACATTTATAGGTCAATGCTGATTTTTCTTTGTTCTTCATAGTTTGTGTGATTATCATGTTTTGTCCTATGTCAGATTCAAAATGTGATGATTTTCAAATATGAGCTGAACAGATTGACCCGAGTTTTACCGTTTTATCTTTCCATGGAAGTTATAAACGGCATTGAACTGACTGAGTATTTGCATTGAGGCTCCATGCTATGATTACGATCTGTATAAGAATATAACAATAAAATACACACACTGTTTTGTGTTGTGTGCTGCACAGTGGAGCTGCTGCCTGTGGAACAAAGACGACTGTTAAAATGGAAGATGAGCCCCGTCACCCCGAACGTGGTCAAACACACCGTCGGCAGGTCGCACTTCAAAGCCACCAAGAGTAAGTCATTATACTGAGAGTGTGTGTGTCTTTCCCTGCACCACATGCATCACGACTTTGTTGAGATTCATAATACATGCTTAAATAAACCTCTTATCTGTACAACTACATCTACAACTAGAACTAGTTTTGTATTTAAACATCTAATCTAACATGCTCATGCAGAATATGAAATAAGTTTGTCTCTGTCTTTGTGTAGAGAGTCACGACTGGCTGGGCTGCTGGGGACACCACATGAAGTCTCCAGGCTTCAAGTCCCTCGATGAGCACCAGAAGGTGAGAAACTGCAGATACACAATCAGCTGAAAATATGAAAAAAAAAAAAAAAAAAAAATCATATTTTACATCCTCTGATTTGACATTTAACATGTTTTGTGTTTCCCAGTTGAACCACTTCCCTGGGACATTCCAGATCGGCAGGAAGGACCGGCTGTGGAGGAACCTGTCCAAGATGCAGGCTCGCTACGGGAAACAGGAGTTCAGCTTCTTCCCCCGAACCTTCGTCCTCCCTCAGGACATCAAGCAGCTCCGCAAAGCCTGGGAAGACGGCGGCTCCAGACAGAAGTGGATCATCAAACCCGTGAGTTCTGTTTGGAAATGTTGATTTTTACTGTTAAAGGGGATAGTTCAACATTTTGGCAAATTAGGTTCATACCTTTTATTGTCGGTGCAAGCTATCTTTAGAACAGCGGAGCAGAGCCGTGAGCTGCTCAGAGCTACGCTACAGAGGCTGATGGGATTTCTTGGTTTCCCTCATCAAACTAATCAAATACACAATCCAACAACTCCAAAACGCTCTGGTGGACAAGTTGTGACCTGCACATTCACCACGCTATGAGACAATAACGGAACGTGACGAGACGTAGTTGTTTTCGAGGTAAATTCATGCAAAACTGCTGATGTGTGTTCCCGTTTACCTCGAAAACAACTCCTTCTCGTAACGTGTCGTTATTATCTCATAGACTATAGGGATTATGGCAATGGGTGAATTTGCCAGTGTTGAAATATCCCTTTAACAAACACGAGATGGAAAATCAGTTCAGAAGGTGAGCTGTTGATTTTTGTAAGTTAGTTACTGATGATTATAGGTTCAAGCTACCTTATAAGGTGATTAAGCAAGTATTTTGGTGATTATTGTTCCAGATGAGTCATTCAGGTCAGGATACTGAATAAGATATTGAGGTTTAAGTAAATTTATGTTGTTTTTTTCCGTCTCTAACAGCCTGCGTCAGCAAGAGGAATCGGTATCCAGGTCATCCACAAATGGAGCCAGATGCCCCGTAAAAGACCGCTGCTGGTCCAGAAGTAGGTTAATCCTGACGGAGACCTTGTTCCAGCACCTGACACCTGACCGTTACCCATCAGCCACCGGGGTTAACCGTTACTCTGCTGGTTGTGTTTTTGCAGGTACCTTCACAAGCCCTACCTCATTAGCGGCAACAAGTTTGACCTGAGGATCTACGTCTACGTGACGTCCTACGACCCGCTCAGAATTTACATTTTCACTGACGGACTGGTTCGATTCGCCAGCTGCAAGTTAGTTTTAACGTGTTTTAATGTGTGATGAGAGTGAGAGAGAGTGTATGTGCTGTTAGTCCCTATTGTGCACTTTATGATTTGGCGCTCCTGTTTCCCTGCTTTTATTAGTGCATTCTGTCAATTTTTTAAATATTATGGTTATTATGTCCTATTTCAATTAATCTTAATATTGTATCTGTTTAGCACTTTACCTGCCCAGGGACTACAGGCGGAAATTAGCAATTGTTGCTATAACCTGGCTCAAAGCATCTCTTCTTGTTTTACAAGATTAATGTTTTTTGTGCATTGTCCCTGTTTTAAATAAATAAATTCATTCATTCATTCAACGCTGCTGCGACAACCATGGCAACCAGTGAATAGTAGAACCAGACTAAGAAGGATTGTAAAACGTGTATGAAATGTTTTTTCTCCTCAGATATTCGTCTTCCATGAAGACTCTGGGTAACAAGTTCATGCACCTGACCAACTACAGCGTCAACAAGAAAAACTCTGAGTACCAGACCAACAGCGACGACAAAGCCTGCCAGGGACACAAATGGTGAGAGAATAAGAAAAGAAGAATATGGTTTAATTATTATTAGACTTAATTTATTTGTCTCTTTCCAAATAGTTTGACCAAACCAACAACTACAGTTCTGCTCAACACACTCTCTAATAACTTGTGTATGTGTGTATGTGTGTGTTTCCAGGGCTCTGAAGGCTTTGTGGCAGTACCTCGGTGCCAAGGGAGTGAACACCACTCTATTATGGGAGAAGATCAAAGACATTGTGATCAAAACCATCATTGGGTATGTTTAAGTCCGACACAGTTCTATCTCACTCACTGGTGTCTAAGTATAAAACACTTTAGTCAACAAATATCTTGATATTAATTCTTAATGCGACTCATTTTGTTGGTTCGACACCAGCAGAGCCTCCGGTACCTGAGTAGATTCTCATATTGCAGAAGAAAATGAAACTTGTGCAGAAAGAGTTGGGAACATTAGGTCGGTTCTGCATCTAGCATGAATTTGGAAATTATGAATGTACAGTGATGCATGATCAGGGTTCCTACATGTCCTGGAAAACCTGGAAAATGGTTGACCAATTATCCAGTCATGGAAAACACATGGAAATTGAGAAAAAGGCTCAAATGATTTTTCTGGACAACTCAAGCTTTTCCAGGACATTTATCACATGGTGACATCAGCTACCAGAGGTCTGTTTGTCTTTTTCTGACCCCACCAAGGATTTCTTTTCCAAAGAAGTGTCTATTGAGAAAACTAGAGGCTTTGACTTGATGAGTGTTTCCAGTATGGGACCTGTTGTCTCCTCTGCTGAGTGACAGATAGTGACACAGAGAGCTGTTTTGGGTGTGGTTTGAAAACAAAAACAACATGTTTTCGCATTGTTCTATGAAAAGTTTGTTTTAATTTCTAAGCACGTAAGAAAAATAATTTATAGATGAGTTAGAGCCATAGGTTGCACATCTTTAAATCAAACTTCTGGGAATGAGAGAAAAGAATAAATATAGAAACAAACTGGTTAAATGTACAGAAATAAGGTTACGGTACAACTGTCAAACTACAACTTCTCCAAAGCTTGAATGGGACAGGGGGGATGTATAATGGCCTAATAACATGTCTGTCAGACTGTAGCAGCTAAAAATGTCCTCGAAAATGATTTCAAGAAAGAGTGTGAACCCTGATGATCCACAGTGATGAACGGAGCAGTGTGTGTCTCTGTGTGTCGTCCATCAGGTCAGAACCGTACGTGAACAGTCTGCTGAAGATGCACGTCAAGACGCCGTACAGCTGCCACGAGCTCTTCGGCTTCGACATCATGCTGGACGAGAACCTCAAACCCTGGATCCTGGAGGTGAACATATCACCAAGGTAACACACCAACGCAAACACACAGCCACACACACACGCACACTTGCAGGTTTTCTTAAACTACATCCTGTAACTGTTGTGTTTCTGGTTCAGCCTCCACTCCAACACGGCGCTGGACGTTGCCATCAAAGGTCAGATGATCAGAGACCTCCTGAACTTGGCCGGCTTCCGTATTCCTCAGAGAGAAGAGGTGGTGGCGGCTCCGTGCAGCAGCAGCAGCTCCAGCTCCAGCAGCAGGTGGGGAAGAGGAACTAACTACACCTCTGTGTCCTGTCATTGAAATAAGATGTAATCAACCCTTTGACTGTGTGTGTGTGTGTTTTGTTTCTAGCCTGTGTGGAGGGCACAGAGAGAGGAGCAAACCAGATCTGTCGGCCGATGAGAAAGTTAAACGGGCATTTTACCTCACGCAGCGCTTCGCAGACCAGGTACATATGTACTTTATATATACAGAATCAAAGAAAATGAATTTATATTGAAACGATGCTGAATCGCAGATAAATAATGTTTAACTCTCTTGTTTGATCAAATTGAACCAATCTGTTCCCTTCCTCCATCCTTCCTTCTTTCTTTCCTTCTTTCCTTCCCTTTGTCCTTACTTCTTCCTTCCTCTTTTGATCCAATTCTGTTCCCTCTCCCTCCATCCCTTTCTTCTTTCCTCCCTTCTTTCCCTTCTTCTTCCTCCCTTGAACAAATCTGTTCCCTCCCTCCATCTTTCTTTCCTTCCGTTTTCCCTCCCTCCCTCCCTTCCTTCCTTTTTGACCCAATTAACCCAATCTGTTCCCTCCTTCCTTCTATCTTTCCTTCCTTTTCCCCTTCCTTCTTTCCTCCCATCTTTCCCTTTGTCCTTCCTTCCTTCCTTCCTTCCTTCCTTCCCTCCCTTCGTCCTTCCTTCCTTCCTTGACCCTGGAGGACGACAGGAGGGTTAAAACAAAGTGCATTTGTTTTAACTGGCAACAGAAGCAGCTTTGAAGTCAAAGTTTTTTTTATCAAAAAGGCCACAACAAATGTTTTTCATGTGCTATCACTGTTATGTGCTAATATTGGGTTCATTATTCACAAGAAAACCTAAGTAACTCTGTCTGTTTCCTCTCGCCCCCCTCAGGACTTCCTCTCCTCAGTGTTGGACGTCTTGACTCCAGAGGACGTCCGCGTGCTGGCAGAGACTGAGGACGAGCTGACCCGCCACGGACAGTTTGAGCGGATTTTCCCATCGCCGTCATCGTCTCGCTACCTTCGCTTCTTCGAGTGTCAGAGATACCTCAACATCCTGCTGGATCAGTGGGAACAGAAACACTGGAACAACAGGACAAAGGGTATATATGTCTCTTTTAAGTCCAGCATCCTCCTCTCACTTTAGTTTAAAAGAGGGAGTAGTGAACAGCATGGGAGGAAACACTGACTCTGATTTTATAAATGGTGTTTTCTGTGCAGGTATCAGTCTGCTGACGACTCTGTGTCAGAAAGGAGTCCATCTGGGAACCAGCGACCCTGCTCATATAGTAAGGAGCTGATTAAACATTTAAATGGTCTGAATGAAAGGTGAATGTGATGCTTTTATAATCAGAAAATCAATGGTTTGATATAAAACTTATACACAATTTTTTTCCGTGGTGGTGTTTTTATCTGTTTAGTGGTCCAAGTGCAGCTACGTCTCCAGGTTTGAAAGCCACAAACCAGACCTTGTGAGCCCATCTAGATCCAGGTATACATGCACACACACAAACACACACATTCATGCATGCATAACATTAACATGTCAGGAGTCAGGAAGGACAGATACTACTTTTTATATCCCTAACAGATAATGAGAACAAAATATTAAACTGATTTTGGCCAATACAAGTAGAAAACTTATATTATTCTATTATCTAATATTAAGTTATTTCTAATCTGTATGAATAAATCCATAAATGTGAAAAATCTGTTTCTAAATGAGACAGACTAGTGTTGGATTTTAGAGGAGGTTAGAACAAGTCAGTAAATGTCTCCTGTCTGTGTCTCAAGGGTGGTGGTCAGCCATATTCACCGCCCCTCCCATCACGGTGACAACGAGGACAGCTTGGACAGGGAAGTTGCTTCGGTCTCCAGTTTGCCCGTTTCCCCGAGTCCTGGATCCAGCGTCGCCAGTAGTGCCTGTGGAAGCCCCCAGCCCAGCCCCAGCCCCAGCCAGAGCCTACTGCCACAACAGTTCGCCTCGCTCTGACCATCTGGTTTGCACACATGACGCTCAGCACCCAGGACAGACACCAAGCTCAGGGTCTCATGTAGCCCTGCCCTCTTCCTTAGCACCCCTCTGAGAACCTACGCTAAGCTCAAAGCCAAGTCTTAAGGCAGGAATTTGGTCTTATACAGATTTATACTTATGAGACTGAAGCAGTTCAGTCACAACAGTAAGAAAGGAAGAGTGCTTTAAACGTTGGGCTGACTTAGTGCTAAAATCTAAGCTTTTCCTTTCTAGTCTTAAGATTATTTAAGATCATTCAAAGTATCAGACCTCTTTTTTTAAGTTTAACCCATTTAGTGTAAATCTTGGTACATGCCAACCACTTTCCAGCTCTTTGAGCTGCCGGTGGTTTCAGGTCATTTCTGTGCAGTATGTAAATCATCCTGCAGAGACTTGAGCTACGCTGTAGTTCCGTGTTTAACTGTAAAGCAGCCCGCTTTACATCTGCGTTATATGTTAATGCAATGCAAAAGTTTCCAATCTAACATTAGCATAACGCTAATAAAGCAATGATGCATGTTTGACAACAGTAAAGCAGACGTTATAGTCGTGACATCAGACACAGTATAAACTTTGTATCGTTAACATTATTAGCATGTGAACATGCTTGTTGAGGTCCAGTTTTAAACCTTTATTAAAACAGCATGGAAGCACTTTGAACCGTACCCAGTCGTACAGCAGAAATATTAAAACTGGCTCAGCGTGTCAACTGGCACGGAGCTGCGTCGGCCAATCAAGTACGAGCCAGTTGCATCGCTGATGTACGTACATTATCAGATTTTTATGATGGTTCCAGAGTTAGCTCATAGTATTATAACCCACTGTGCAGTGACTTCAGAGAAGTCTCTGTAGTGAATCTAGATGGTACTTTTCACCTGCTCCATAAGCTGCACGCTACAAGCTGCTACGTACTTGTGCCAATTTTAGTCCAACAAGAGCAAAATCTTCAGATCCCATCAGCCCGTGCGTGTCGATCCTCACTGACCTTTGGTACTAAACCTAAACTGTGAATAAGACATGCTGGGCTTCCTCACAGCTTATACCACAAAGCCATGTTGGCAGAGGTGGTAGATCTGCACACACGAGCACAAAAACTTGCAAAGCCAACATAAACCTTACAGGACGATACAGTGGCCCAAAGCTGAGGTGATGAATGACACAATACTGTGATTTCTCTGATCTCTTAAAATCTTAAAACCGCTGCTGGTTTGGTGTCGAGCAACTGATCGCACAAAAAGTGTCACAGTCTTAGCCTTATGGACCTGTGTGTGTGTTTGTTGTGTGTATGTGTGTGTTTGTGTGAAAATATAGAAGAAAAACATGCTCAGTTTAAAAAAAAAAAAAAAGATAAAGGGAGTAATGGGGAGCTGATGAAAAGGAGCTCTGACCAGATGTTCTGTGATGTTGAGGTTCCTGCAGCTCATTACAAACGGGACTCGTCAGGACTTACTTTTATTTTCACTGGTTGACGGTGGTGTGTTTCACAAAACGTTATCTTGATTCATGATGTTGTTTCACAGCATGTTAGAAATACTTGAAGGTGACACTTATATTCTGCTCTGACATGCATGTTAGTGGGGGAAAAAAGATCATATTAACATCACAATGTGACAGTTAGCAGCAGAATTGATCCTGGTTTGATGTTTGGTGTTAGAATTGGTAGGTTTTGCTATTGCTACCAAACTAGCATTAGCATGAATAGCTGTTGACAAATTCTAGAGGGTGGGGTACAAGTTTGGCTTCAAATGTCATGCCTTTACAGGCCAACAGCTGTTTGCAGCTGGTTTGACTTGTATTTCACACTTCTTTGCAAACTGAAGCTAGCATGCTAACCAGCTAGCTTTTGAACTGCCCAACTGTCTCGTCCTTTTCTGAGAAAGTGCAGCTTCCAGGCCTGACCTGAACAAGTAGCACTTCTCTGAAAGCACATTATGACTTGTTGACTTGCTCTTTCCAAGACTGGTAACTAAGCAAACAGCTGTTTACGCTAATATTAGCTGTGTAGCAATAGCAAAACTTCCAGGAGTTCTTACTGCATCCTCAGGAAAAAAGGAAATACAATACATCCACTGTGAGGACACTCTCCCTTGTGTGAACATATGACATCCTCCAGAGTCACAACAATGCCTGCAACCATGGAGATGATTTGAAGTGTCATTATATTGAGTCATTCCTGCTGTCAGAAGTTAAAGGCGTGTGGAAGCTAACCTGTTTACAGTTAAAAGTTTTAATATGCAATTTACTAACAGACTGCTGTGCAGTGTCAGTATGTAGCGCACATTTATAACTTCAAGGAACTTTTATTAACACCTCATTATTGTATATGGGATAGAAGGGGAAAAAAGAATATAAATGTATTAAAATGCTTATTTAAAAATAATCATTGCATTTATGTGATACAGGTAGTGATGTGGAAGCTAAAGGTGGCGTCTGAAGGTAACCTGATATGTGTGGAGCTACACAAGGCAACACCAGGGGCCCATTCACACAGAGAAGCATCAATCTGAGTTTCAAACAGAGCTGCAACTACTGATCATTCCTGAACAGTTCATTTATTACCATTATATTATAAATTAGTCTCATCACATTATTCATCACTTGTGAACACAACCCTGCATTTCTCTGTCTGAACTGGGCCTCACACAGTATTAGCCTTGCACCGCTAGTCCACCATTAGGAAGCCAACACCAACAGGCCATTACGGGTAGTTTTGTATATTCTTGTTTTATTCATGATTTGAGGAAATAAATATACACCCACAACTAAATCAAAACTTGTCTTATTCTGTAGTCAGTCATCAACATTAAACTTGCAAACTAACCATTTTTCTACAGCAAAGTAGTGATTTGACTACTTCCCTTGGATGAACAACAGTATCAGCTATTCTAAACAAAACCGAAACCTTTCTTTGGAAGTCAAACCATCTCCAAGTTCGCCATTATTGTCGAAATTAACCTTTTAAGTTATTAGAATAACATGGTGAAGGAAGCTTTACTTTCCAAACCTTTTATCAAAATCCCGTTTGACACCTTTTAATATGAAAAAAAAAGTCATGACTCTCATTATCTGAGTCTCTGGTCTGTGGTGTTCCCCATGGTTCTGTCCTGGGTACCCTTCTGTTTGGGTTGTACTTGCTTGCTCTTTAGTAGATATGTTATCGCCCATCGATATTATGCAGACGATGTTCAATTATACATTTCATAGAAGCCCTACATTGTTTCACATCTGTCTTGTTACCTCAGGTCTTTAAAAGACTGGATGGTTGGTGACTGTCTAAGGCTGAGTACTTTTTACCTTTAGTCCAAAAGGGACCTCTTCTGACCTTAATCCAAGTGTTTCTTTACGTTCATAAATATTGCTGAACACAGGAACATTGACCAATGGCTGACACAGCTGTGCAGGTGTGGGGCTCAATTTCTGTAACTCTTTTTCACTTGTTTTTATAAATCGTCCCTGCAAGCTTCTCATTAAGTTCTCAAAAAGTCTTGTTAAACTCCTCTCCAGATTTCTTACCACAAACTCAGTATCCAGTTTTAGATTCCCGTTGAGAGTCTTGCCCCTGCCCTCATTTAAAGAGGCTGGAGCCATGTGAAGCAAGTCAAAGTTCCTCTGATCAGGGATTATTCGTTGTCCCTCGGTCCAGACTAAACTTTGGAGATCTCTTCCTTTGGACACAGAAACCTTTCAAAAAGCATTTTAAAGACCCATTATTTATATTTTTATATCCTCTCACTTTGTGGCATCTGCTCATAGAGGTGCTATATAAATAAAATGTAACTACTGATTGACCATGTTAATTTTCAGCTCTTATCAGTCGTACTTGAGTCTTAATGTTGTAAAAGAAGTGACACTACAACCACCACCGTCATGTTTGTTGGCTGCTTTACAGAGTTTTTTTTTTCCATTATAACATGAGATAATACACTGCATTTGAAGATGTTGTTAATATTATTGAAATGTTCTAAGTAATCGGGAGATATTTTTACTAACATGACTATTATAAGATTTCTATGAGAAAGGGCTGTATAAGTTGCTCAGGATGACTATTTCAAAAAATAAAAGTTATTTGAGGTGCATGTCTCATGTCATGATGGATCGTTGTGTTTTGTCAACAAGATGTTCCTTTACTGCAGACGTTTCACCCAAACGTTTCTATTGATCAGTTATTCATTTCCAGCTAGCCTCTGAAAAGTACAAACGTTGCCATAAAATAACTTTCTCCACGATTGACTGCAATCAAAAAGAGGTTTTAGCTTCTTCAGCTGCTCCTCTGTCATGAAAGTTTTGGAGTGAAGTTGTTACCAAAAATTCTGTGTTTTGACATGAAATATAAAACCTGTCCTGGACTTGAAGTGGAAAAAAAAGCAAGAATTAAATTTTTTTTACTATATGTAAAATAATTTGCCACATGATTGGACCTTGTGTTTGCTTTTATCTGCATTAAAACAAAATATTGTTAAAATCTGGAACTTTATTTACTAGGAAAACTGTGGTGCTTGTCTGTTAACAGCATCAGGCTAATGGCAGTCGTCTAATACAGTCACACATTATTGCTTCATTTAAAACATTTTCACATGTTGCGACACAGTGACATTAAAGTGGTGTAAAAGTTCAAATTTCAGCAGTTCGCCAGGCATGAAGCTACAACTACGGTGGCCCAGAGAGATCAACACACTGCAGCTTAAGAAAACATATTAAAGCAGAAGTAAGCGGAATTTTTGTGTTAATATAATTATTATTATTATAAGTCTTAAATAGTTATATCTTCCGACGGCAATCACTTACATAGAGTGTTTAGTCTGAAACGCGGGTCTGTCAGTCACTCTGCTCTGCTCTGAGCCGAGGAGAAAACTTTCCTTGTATCCTACAAGCTTTATCTAATGAGGAGAGAGAACGGCATAAAGGGGCGGTCCTCTCTGTGTGTGCAGCCAAGGGATGCGCGTGAATGTGGTGACGTAGGGACGAGGACCAATAGATCCATGACGAGGGCGGGGGCTGCTAACTCCATCGGCTGACAAGAAGTTATGGTGCGTTCAAGGCAACCCGTAACTCGTGTTTTTCCGACCTGTGAAGTCGTACTAGTTCGATCTGGTACGAGTTCACGGGTCGGAAAAACACGAGTGGCCGTTATAGTGACTTTCACAGGCAACAGGTCAGAAAAACACGAGTTACGGGTTGCCTGGAACGCTACAAAGTCGTAAGTCGTGACTTGAAGCCGTAACTTACGGTTTCAAAAGCCTGCCTGGAACGCAGCATTAGCCAAAATGACCGGATCGCTTACTTCTGCTTTAAGCAAATAAACAAAAGTGCTGCACATTCAGAAAATATCTTGAAGGCGTAACTCCAGCCGCCCGGTTTCAAAGCCAACCTGTGACCTTTTACATCGTATCACTCTCTCTCCCTGTAAGGGAATTGAGGCCAAAAAGAAAAGTGTGTTGAATCTGCTCAGACAAACTTGTTATCCGATGCCTTCAAAGGTCACCACGCTGAACAAGTGTCTGCAGCTTCCTCACTTGTTACCCTCCCCTGGTAACATGCGTGCTCTCATGCATTGAAGAAGAATTTGCAGCACGTTTGTGTCTTTGCATGTGTTTGGGGCCAATTTATGCAACAACCCACATTGTTCATACACTCACTGTACACTAACACACTCTGCTGTGGACAGACTTGTTGGAAGCTCTGCAGGAGTTTAGACACAGAATCCAGACTGTGCTGCTGCTGTGAATGTGTGTCAGGACTCTAAACTATTAATATCTGAGCTCCCGTCTCTCAGCAGCAGCAGCAGGAACAGGCTTGTTTGGATAACTGCATTTATTATTAGTGCGCTCTCTCCGTCTTCTGGCTTGAGTTGAGGTCAAACATCTGGAAACAGTGAAGAGTTTTGGCCAGAGGTTCTCAGCATCAACAAGAAAGAGGCGACTTAACTGAGATTTGCTCTGTGTAATATTCAAAGCATTTTCATTGTTAATTTGTATTTTTGCACAACTTCGTCTTGACAGAGAATGTCCTGTTGGAGTTAGGTAGTAACACAACTAAACTTAAATATGATGTTTGTTTGTTTGTTTTAAAGGTTTATAAAAGTACATTTTAACCATGTTTTTTTCAAAATGTTATCTGATTGGTATTTTAGTGAATTGCTGCATATGAACTCAGCTGTGAGAAGGAGGGGATCTCTACTAGAGTTCAGTGCCTAT
The DNA here is from genome assembly GCF_905171665.1 of Trachurus trachurus. NCBI lineage: Eukaryota > Metazoa > Chordata > Actinopteri > Carangiformes > Carangidae > Trachurus > Trachurus trachurus. The sequence continues at coordinate 27,591,061 of NC_139899.1, read as the reverse complement.
AAATAGTTTGACATGTAGCGGCCAATGAAACTTGAACGTCTCCCAGTAGGATTGGCAAACTCTTAAAGCTGCAATGTCTCTCTCTCTTCAATTAACAATGGATCAGAATTAGGTCTATCAATTAAAACTGTGCATGGCTCCGCAGCGCCTCTCGGTATTTTAGCTTATTTCAGATCATTGTTTTGGTTTAATCTCAATCAAATCCAATCTCTGCTTGACAAAGGCCTGAGGACCGAAGCGTGTGTTTTTTTTTCATATTAAAGTTTTTTGCAAGTGTGCGCGGCCAACTTTTTTCTTCCTTACATGGACTCGGTGCTCCAACGCACCTGTCCGCAAAGGCCGCAAAGGTGTGTATCAGTCCCACTTTACTTTTCCTTCAGAAATCGCTGTTTCTGGCCGACAAGAGAATGTTAGCAACTAGCTAGTGAGGCATTTAGCTGCTAAAGTTTCAAAGTTTAAAGGGATAGTTCAACATTTTGGCAAATTGGCCCATCGCCATAATCCCTATACTTTTAGGAGTAGGTTTGTGACCTTTAATTGTTGGTGCAAGCTGTTTTTAGAACGGTGGAGCAGAGCCGCGAGCTGCTCAGAGCTACGCTACGGAGGCTCATGGGATTTCTTGGTTGTTGAAATGTTGAACTATCCCTTTAAGTTTATTAGAGTAAATACTGAGTTTATGTCCTTTGTAGCCTATGTTGAAAAAGACAAATTCAATAATTGATTAATAACAATATTTCCCTCTGTCTGCTGGATGTGTTGCTAATTAGCCACAACAACAATGTGGGATTATTAGATAATTTGTCACATTTTATGTTACAAGTGGCCAAAATAAAAACAAGTTATTGCAAATTTAAAAAGAAAGAGTGGGGTTTTTTGTCGTTGTTTAGCAAAGGTGCAACCAAATATGCATTTTAGTTGGATGTGAACCCACCGTAGCTACTGGATTTATTTTTTCAATATATGTTTTGGACCACACAATGAAATTATTGCTTTTAGTTTAATAAGGTGAGTTAAAGCAGAAGTGAGTGATCCGGTCGTTTTCGCTAATGCTGCGTTCCAGGCAGGCTTTTGAAATCGTAAATTACAGCTTCAAGTCACAACTTACGACTTTGTAGCGTTCCAGGCAACCCACTCGTGTTTTTCCGACCTGTTTTACCGGTGAAAGTCACTATAACGGCCACTCGTAACTTCCGACCGGTGAACTCGTACCAGATCGAACTGGTACGACTTCACGGTCGGAAAAATACGAGTTTCCTTGAACGCACCATAACAGTCCTCGTCGCTACGTCACCACATTCACGGCGTTCCTTGGCTGCACACACAGCCCTGCATGCCGTTCTCTCTCCTCATTGGATAAAAACTGTAGGATACGATAAATGTTTTCTCTTCGGCTCAGAGCAGAGCAGAGGGACTGGGAGACCCGTGTTTCAGTCCAAACACTCTATGTAAGTGATTGCTGTCGGAAGATATAACTATTTAAGACTTATATTAACACAAATATATCACTCACTTCTGCTTTAAATCACCTTTATTTTACCTTGAGTCCAATAGAATAATTTGTAAAGTGTCTTTAGGAATGTTTCAGTGTGTTAGCATATCGTAGCTCATTAACTTCATATCATGCGCATTAAACATCTTACCACTCTCTTATATTTCTTCCAGCTCATACTGTACCTCCGTGATGTGGTGTCTCAAGAAGATATTCTACGTTCTTGTGAATTTGCCACCGTACAAACATACCGGGCCTCTGTCTTGTTTCCAGCCCCCCCCCCCCCCCCCCCCCCCCCCTCACCCACCTCTCAGCTCCCCCACCCCCTGTACATGTTTCCCCTCCCACTCTCCCTCTCTCTGTGAATACCACAGGCCTCTCACCCTTTAGTCCAGATTTAGACCTCAGTCTTTCCCAGACATCCAGACCCAGCTGTCTGGAGCTGGCCGGTGGAGCTTCTCTCCTCTGCCTTTTGTCTCTTTTGTTTCTTCTTCTCTGCGCTTCCACTCCTTCGCCATGCGTGGACTCTTCCATCACTTCTTCCTCTGACATGGTCGCAGGTCTTCACAGATGTTTCAGGCGGACATTGTGCTGGAGCGTCACACTCTTTGGTTTTGATGCCCAGATCTTCTCCGGTTGCTCTGGTCCCACAGAGGCTGACGTCGTGCTCCTCCTCCCCGGCCATGGAGCCTCTTCCTGAGGTAAAAGCTGCAAAAGCTCTGTGCACCTCTGCTCTGCTGGGTGACTAACTTCTCTGTGTTGGGATTTGATTTTGTAACTGAGCAGCTGGAAAGAACGAAACACTCGGTCTACGTTTACAGTTCTTGTCCTGAAGCCCAGCTCTTTGCATCTTTGCATCTTAAGTTCGTCATCTGCTCAGCGTACTAATACTCAACTTCTATAATGAAGCACATTCACAACCTTTTTGCATGTTTACATGAATAAACTGACAGAAAAACAACCAGATCACAATCAGCACTGAGGAAGTTGCACTGATGCTGCAAAGTCAAGCAGGAAAAATTCTGCATGCTGCATGTTGCATTTGTTATAAAACAAATAAAGTAAATAATCACCACACCCCTCTATGTGGATGCTATAAAAATTTAAACCGTTTTATAATCTGTATTTTGTTTTTATAGATTTGGTTATTGTTCACATTAGACTTTGTAACTTATACACAGGAAGATGAAACTTAATCGCCGATGTTATTACCGAGGCTGTGAACATGGAGACTCTGACTCTGATGTCACAGACCTCGAGCTTCAAAAAATAAATAAAAATTGATATTTGCAAATTAAAAGTGAGGTGATGTGAAGCTTAATTATGAAATCCCATTTCTACTCACTCATTGTTGAATTTAAAGTTTAGTAGCTTTAAATCACTAAACTCAACTCTTTGACAATTTTACACTGAACTACAGTAAAAGCCAATAATTTATCATTATAACATGCTATAGTGAGCGTTACCTCATTGATCGGTCATACAGCTCAACCATGTGTGGGTCTGCTGCCTGGATATCAGTGTGTGGCGTCCAAACAAGAGTGTGTGTGGAGGCGCTGATACTAATTCTGTAGCTGTTAAGCTGTGAGTTGTCAACAGAGCCACTGAAACCTAGATTTTCATTTTGTTACTATTTAATCAGCCACTTCTGTTACTGACTTACGTCCAGCTACGCTCATATTTTACGATCTCAAGAAGTTTGTCCTTTGCCAAAAACCAAATGTGAACCTGGATCTGTTTGAAACGCCGTGTTGATAAAGTCTGAGCCCATGCAGGTTTTTATTAGGAGCTACTGTGGAATCTCTGCGGATATATTTTATTGTCCTGCTGCTCATCATATGACTCGATCAAGGACAGAGTTTGAACTTTGAGACGTTTGTTTTTTTCATCCCTAGAAAGAGGCTTCAACTATAGAGCTGCTTCTGTGTGACTGATGGTGACACTTCCAGGTAGTTAGGTCAGCGAATGCAGCCTGCTGGATATAGTAGCTGGGCCGACCTCTGCAAGGTTCAGATTCATGTCAGAAAAGTTGTGATCCACACAGAATGTTCTCACCTCACTCCACGCTTGTGTCGGGTCGTGAGCTCTCTGTGCGCTTCAGGTCAAATTTAACCCACCGTGTGTGAAGTCCAACCATCTCTAACATCTTAATTACTGTTGGTAACCACCCCACTGGCCAGTTCTTGGCCTACACACACACTCCTCGCAGCTGCTTCCACAACAAATGTTGTCAACGCAGCCTGTTCCAGCTCCACGTCCCACGTCTGCCAGAGCACAGGTCACACTTATTTAGCTGCAAGTGCTTTAAATCACAGAGGACAGGTATTCAGTCTCATCCACTTCCTGCCCCAGATCCCGTTATTTGAGATGGACCAGGACGACGATGAGGAGGAAGATGTTCTCTCAATGAAGACCAGAGGTAACGAGGAGCTATACCGACATTTATCCAGATAGTTTCCGATGGTTTCATCTCCTGTCATGTTGTTTTATTGATTATTGTTTGTTTCCAGGTGGCCTTGCACAGGTGACACACGCTCTCACGCCTCCTGCGGGCACCGACCCCGACGCCTTCATATACATGAACTTCATGAAGAGTCACTGCTGCTACGACGCCATCCCCACCAGCTCCAAACTGGTCATCTTTGACACGACGCTGCAGGTGTGCAGCTAACGAACCCTCAAAAAAACACAAATACTTTTGACCAGGGCCGGTTTTAGCTATGGGCAATATGGGCGACCGCCCAGGGCGCAATCTTTGTGAGGGCGCACGAGCGCTCTCCAAAAAAAAAAAAAAAAAAAAAAAGACAAAACAAAACTCGCCGTCAAGTTAGTGGAGTGGTCGCTGGGGCGCCCCTATGTCACGTCAACTTGCTGCTGAGAGTCATAGGCCTACTACAGGTTGTGTGTGTGTCAGGAGAGGAGAGGGGGGACGGGGGCGGGGGGGATCAACTCGCGACTGCTGAGGTCTCACGTCGGATGCTCCGCCGGCCCAGAGGGCTCTCATGCGGGGAAAGAAAGGAGGGTTAAGCGCTAAACTCCTCGCCCTGAAGTTGGCTTCATTTTGGTAATGTTGCTATCGGGATGCCCAGCAATATTCCTCTTCTTCCTCTTCAATGTCCGGTCTCTGGTAAACAACACGAATGAACTGCGACAGGATCATGTGTTAAAAAGGATCCTGGACTGTCATGATGTTTCTAATGAGCAACGTCACGCTGTTTCCAAAACCACACCGACTTCAGCAGAGAAGTGAGTTCTTTATAAAGTTTATGGTTTAAGCACATTTTTAGTTTAGCCTACAGATGGAACAGTGGTTCCTTCCTGTCATTACTTTATATTCAAAATATCATCATGTTGCTGGCCCTACACTCACAAACAAAAACTATTTTAAATTGTGTATTTTTTTAGAGGTTCAGAGGTAGTCAAGCTGCTCAGTTTTAATATAGCCTAAGCCTATACTTTTATGTGATTGGTTATTTTAAAAAATCATTTAAATATGGCTGGATGATCAATAACAAATTAAACTGTGGTTTGACAAATTCAAACACATTTATTGATGATTTAATTTAAAGGAGCCACGGTAGCCTAAGATCATGTGTAAGATCAAATTCAGTGTTAAAGGCGCTCAGGCAGGTGATTTTGAAATACGCTAAAAGTAATCCAGAAAGTACTATTAGTATTAATTTACTTGAGTAATCGAAATGCATTACAGATTACAGATTTTGGGACATGTAATCAGTAATCTGTGGGGGAATACATTTGAAAAGAACCCCCCCCCCAACACTGATTATAATATATTCTTGTGTTTGTTTGTTGGTGGGGTTTTTTTTTTTTTTTTGGGGGGGGGGGGGGGGGGCACCAAGGGATGGTTTTGCCCAGGGCGTAAAACTAGCCAGGACCGCCTCTGCTTTTGACTTTTACACAAACTGCATAAAAACCAACCAAAAACGATGGAAAACTCTGTGTGTGTGTGTTTTGTCAGGTGAAGAAGGCTTTCTTTGCTCTGGTGGCTAACGGCGTGAGGGCGGCACCGTTGTGGGACAACAAGCTGAAGTGTTTTGTTGGTGAGCCATCAACGCCTGTCCACATCTGTGTCTCTTATATGCATACACACTTATCAGATGTTTTTATGTTATGCATGTTACAACAGGTGAATGTAAATGATCTACGGGTGTGGACTCCACAGGGTCAGTGATCATGTAGCTTTTTGCACTGGAGCGCCCCCCACTGGTGACTGGAAGATGTTACATTGGACTGCCTGCTCAGCCCTAATGTTACAGCTTTGTCTGACACATTTTTTTTTATTATTGAAGCAAGAATATTTCATTTGGTTTTAATGTTTTTAAAGGGATAGTTCACCCAGAATTGAAATTTCACTCATTATCTACTCACCCTCATGTCGACTAAGGGCTGGGAGAAGTTTCAGAGTCCTCCATGTTTTTTGGTGTGTCTGTTTGTTACGAAGACAGTTGGTATCCATTTGCAACCGTTATATGGACATGCACTGCTACGCCGAGACCCCCTGTAACTCAGAGAAGCCACGGATAACTCTGAAACTTCTCCCAGCCCTTAGTCGACATGAGGGTGAGTAGATAATGAGTGAAATTTCAATTTTGGGTGAACTATCCCTTTAATCAACAGACTGACTGTACATGTTTTGGACTTCCACTTCCTGGTTCATCTCAAGTTTCTAAGAGCACATGCATCATTCCTGTGATGTGCAATTCTAGAAACCATGAGAAGTATGTTTCAGTATAATCTAAATATAATAATAATATACTCTAAATCAAGCCATGCCTGAATGAGACAGTATTTATTTATTCATTTTAATAATATATTTATTTACAGCTCACTTTTCAAGACAGGTCGTAAAAGGCAACAGAGCTAAAACAAGAAGCCAATAAAACCTTCTTTTGTTTTCTGTTGCAATAACAAATAATGAATGTAATGTGTCAGAATGGATCATTTAGGGCCTGTGAGGTAAATTAAATTTTAGGCTGGATGCCTACAAGAAGAAAATCAACCAGAGAAACATCACCGATCCAAAAATCACTGAAACAACAGTGCAGTATTTTTCTAAAGTGCAGGTAGGTATAAATAAGTGCTTCAACGTAGTCCAATGTGGTCGAGGCAGATGATACGAAAGATGTAAAAGCTGAAAATGTCGCGCTGGGCTCCTTCCTGCTGGAGCTCAGGTCTGAGGGCTCAGGTTTCGTCGCGGTGGACCAGTGGTTTCATATGATGCTGGCCCAGTTTGAGCTCTAACATTTAGATGAAAGCAGCTCGACCACATAACATTAGTGTTGCGTTACAAACACGGTCACTTAACACGCGGAGCTGATCTTCATGACATTTAGACCAGGTCCCTTCATTCTCTGCTCGTCACCAAATAAATCTGCACAACTTACAACCTTTAGAAGCTGCGCACATCTGTCCAGGTGCTGAGTAAAGAAAAAACCTGCAAATGAACCAAAGATCCTGCAAAACCCACACCTGTTCTTCTCCGTTAAATGAAAAACTGTAACAAATCTGAGAACTAATTTTATCTTGATTCAAGCTTCAAGCGAAAACCTTTTCGCGTTATGAAGAAGAACCTTTGTCAGACATGAATAACTCCTCGTCACTGTGTCTGTGTGTCTGCAGGTATGTTGACCATCACTGACTTCATCAACATCCTCCATCGTTACTACAAGTCTCCTCTGGTGAGCTCTGCTTCTGAATCCTACTGTGACCTCTGACCTTTAGATGAAACACTGAGAGCAAGTAGGAAAGCAGCAGTGACACCATCCAGAAAAACAGACAAAAGCATCAAATTAGCAATTAAAAAAATCATATTGCTGAATGTTCACTGATGATGATACTGGATCTGAGATGTTTGCTATGTCCACAGGTTCAGATCTATGAGCTGGAGGAGCACAAGATAGAGACATGGAGAGGTCTGAACAACAAAACATGTCATAATTAAAATCTTAGTAAAACCTCTAAATTTATTTAAATTCATCATTCTTCAATTGATATTATTAGTAAGTTGTGTTTCTCTCTCTTTTTGCAGAGATCTATCTGCAGTATTCCTTCAACAGCCTGATCAGCATCGCTCCTGACTCCAGGTGAAGACACTATAAATAATGCAGTGTTTTATTGTTTATTATCTTTAATTTATTGTGTAATGTCCTGTTTTAAGCAACACAGCAGCTGCAGCTCTTATGAGATCATACAGTGGCTCTGGTTTCCATGAGGGTCATGTCCCATCAGACACTGACACTGTGGTGGATTTAATAACTAGTTGAACCAGTTTTGTGTTTTGTGTTGTGGTCGTCCTGCCAACAGTGGTAACTGCCATATTTCAAACACAACAATCTCTGTTGGGTTTTTAACCCTTTCAAAGCAGCAGATGCCCAAGACTTTGGGTTTTCATTGTTACAATAATAAGTATGCAAACTGTACAAACAATGGCCGTCTTACTTTCATTGCCATAGGTACTATAATGACAGTCAGGTCTTGGTTTGGTGGTTGCAAGAAAACCACTTGGTTATGGTCGAACAGCACTGGAGAATAGAACCAACATAAAGGGGTTAAGGTTTGGTGTTTTATTGAGCCATTCATTCACCCCAACCTCCTTTAACGCTCTGTAGTAAAACAAACCACCACACTTTTACAGTACTTTTGCTCCTGTCCTATCACGGTGACCACCAGATGTCGCCTAACAACAGAGAGTAAGCTGCGAGAGAGCTGCTGCACAAATGACCTAATGGTTGTTTTTTTACAGGACGACAATCTGCCGAACCTGAACAGAGAGTAAGGCAGAACCATTGAAAACCTGTAATGTGTCTTGCTTTTTTCCATGTGACAGTCCTCAGGTGTGACTGTTCCTAATCACAGCTGTTGTCATCTCCTCAGTCTGTTCGATGCCATCTACTCCCTGCTGAAGAATAAGATCCACCGGCTTCCAGTCATCGACCCGGCATCGGGGAACGTCCTCCACATCCTCACTCACAAACGCATCCTCAAGTTCCTCCACATCTTTGTAAATTTAAAGCCAGTTTCTTAATGTTCCGACTCCATCTGAAAAGGATCTTCATTACACAGTTTGAGTTCAATCACATCCTTGTATTTTCTTCTCCTCCAGGGATCCATGATTCCTAAACCCAGGTTTCTTCAGAAGCGGATCAGTGAAGTCGGGATCGGTACCTTTAAACAGATCGCAACAGTCCATGAATCAGCCACTGTATATGACGCTCTGACCGTTTTTGTAGAGAGAAGAGTGTCGGCTCTGCCTGTAGTCAGTGATCAAGGTAGTTCTACATTACGTTGTTATTTGCTGGTTTCAGAGTCCTGTTTGTAAAAGTCCTCTAACTTTAGCCATAAAACCTGAAAGTGAACATTTCACTTTCACTTCATCAGTTAGTGGAGAGTGGATGTCTTTAGATAGACACAATAGTTGACGGTACATACTGTACCTCTAATGTCTGTCCATCTGTATCATCTCTGGTCTGTGCGTCTTTCTCTGTAGGTAAAGTGGTGGCGCTCTACTCCAGGTTTGATGTCATTGTACGTACAATTCACACCAATTTTCTTCACTGTAACAGCAAAATGTAAATGTTGTTATTCTTGTTAAATCTAGCTTAAAAGAGTCATTTGTAAGTTTTGCTATTGCTACAAAACCAACAATAGTGAGAGTGCAATTTTAAATCATCAATCCCTCTGTAAAGTAATTGTTGCCTTCAGTTTTGTGTTTTGGCACAATAACGTCAATATGGCCACTTTGGGTGGCACAGCATAATTGATATCTAGAACTACAGTCAGGAAATACAATATCTGTTTGCACCTATAGAAAAGTGGTCCAGGAAGATCACAGTATGACTAATAACTGTTTGTTTGTTTTTTATCAATGATTCAGAACCTCGCAGCCCAGAAAAACTACAACAACCTAAACATGACAATGCGTGAGGCCATCACCTCCAGAGCTTGCTGTGTGGAAGGAGTCCTCAAGTGTTATCCTTATGAAACTCTGGAGACCATCATTGACCGCATTGCAAAGGCTGAGGTATTACACATGCATTACTGGGATATGTCCTTATGAAGGTTTGGTTTAGGTTAGGATGTTCCCACTGTCTAAAACCTACAGTATGTGATATATTTTGTATATAGTGACGGTTGTTCTGTCGTAAATGCTGTGGTTTTATCTCATCAGGTGCATCGTTTGGTGTTGGTTGACAAGGACGATGTGGTGAGAGGGATTGTTTCTTTATCTGACCTCCTTCAAGCGCTGGTCCTCACTCCTGCAGGTATTGATGCACTGTACTCCTAACTCCAACCCCCCTCCATCCATCCCTTTTTGCTCTTTCTCTCAACCCTCTGGTTATCTGCCTTCAAATCCTCGAAAGCTTCCTGCTGCTTCTGGCGATTCTATGCTCCTCCCTCCACCTGTCACCGCTAATGTTTCCAAAACTCTTCTTCATCCAAGTCTCCATTCTCCTGAAGACAGTGAAGGTCTTTCTTCTCTTCCTGTGACATTGTCTGGTTCCAGTTTTCTCCCTGGTCCTTCCAGCTGCACTTTTTATACCCCTCATCTGAAACCCTCTGCTTCTCCGAGATCAACCTACAACCTTAAGAGCAACTAACCATCTCTTCTAAAATCCTCTGCTCCTTTGTAATAAGCCAAACACATGTTCAGCCACCTCATGTGGAACAGCGGGCTCTTACCAAGGTTCTTACTCCTTCTATAAAACTCTCCTCTGAAGCAAAATTAATCATGCTCCCCTGAGGTACCTCCTGCAGAATCATCAAAGGCTTTCTCTAAAACCATCTGCCCTTTAATAAAGCAAACTGAAACCTTCTCCTAAACCTTCCAGCCAAATGCTTTGGATCGTCCCCTAAAACCTCCTGCTTGTGCCATCTAATCCTCAAACATCCACCCCAGCTTCAGTATCTATCAGTTCCTGTGCCTCTACCAAATTCCTGTCATCCTACCGAACAGCCAAGCAAACCTTCCAAAACCTCGTCTGAACCTCCCACCTATCAGCTCCAACTCTCCACACTTTCTCCAAAACATACACCCTTTCTTCAATCAGCCAATGTCTCCATACTGCAGTACCTTCCTTTGAAACCACCACGCCACCAGCACCTCTTAGTCAACACACCTCAGGTAGGAAACCCAAGATAATTCTGCTGCTGGTTGCCTGTCTGAGCTTGCATCTTCACTTTTCCTTCAAGCCCCAAGGTCTTGTTGCCGCCTGTAGTGGTTCTTCTGTACGTTCTCCAAAGGGGGAACTGGTACCCATGATCACAGCATCTCTATTTATAAGACACCTTTCAAAAATGTCTGTGTGTGTGCCTGGTTTATAATCCCAAAAAAAATCTTGTAACAATACTATACAATCCTTAAAATGGGCTACACTGGCCTCAACAAGCAGTGAATCCAATGTGGTACCATTTCCACCCATCTCTGGTTGTAGAGTCTGTTGACATCAGGAGATATTTGTCCATCAACATGTTAATGATGGCTGAAGACAAAATGTCTTCACTCATCATTAATGTCTGAAGTGATATGCCTTGGGAATAAATGTGATGTCACAGGAGATGATTGTTTTAGTTAAGTTTGTTTAGTTGTTTGTCTAGCTGCTTTGATATTGCTTAGAAAAAAAACTCTTCTAGCCTGACATGTCTGAGTTTGATAATGTCAAATTCAAAAACTTGAAGTTCTTTGACTTTGGAAAACTTCAGTTTTGAGGAAACAACCTCAACACAATGTCCATAAGTAACTCCTGAGCTTTTGATCATTTTACCTGATGTATATGGCCTTAAGGACCAGGAAAACTCAACAGTTACTGTGTAATCCCTAATGACATGTTAGGCTTAAGACCGTGTCCATGGCAGTCCAATAGTGTGAACACCTTTATCGAAGTTTGTCTGGTTCCTCTGATATGATGTGAACATGGCTTTGAGTTTCAGCCTTGATGAAACAGTCTGTAGCTGTAGACTCTGTGTTTTAATGCTTGTCGTCTGTCTGCAAACAGTGTAAATATTGGACAAATTATAGATTTCGTCACCTCTAAAGAACAGGCATCTTGATTTGACATGACGTTGGTTAAAATTAGACTTTAGTCACAATATAGTTAGAGAAGTTCAACCAGGTTTCAGAGTTTCCTCTCTTCATGTTCATTTTCTCATTTCTTCTTTTACAGATATTTTTTAGAGGCCGTCGCTTCAAGACTGAAGGAAACAAGATAACGTAGAACAAGATTGTGAGGTGGCAGGGCAGGATGTGGCAACCCATAACTTCTGGCCAAGAAGTTATGGGTTTCGGTCCCAGAGTAGAGGAAAAATATAAGAAGAAAAAAATGGAAGCAGAAACTCTTTGACCCTCCTCTGTGAGCTCCACTAACGTGCTGTACATGGAGCTCTTTATTCCCAGGTGGTCGCCAATAGAAAACTGCTGGAAAGCTGTGTTGAACTGTATCGTGTGCGTTTGCAAAACAGCAGCAAACTGATGTTGACTTTTAAACTGAATATCTTTTTTTTTTTCCAAGATGTGTTACTTACTAAAAAATACTTGTTCTTAACTCTGTGGTCTTAGAATTATTTCAGGTTAGTCTTTCATATACAGAAAACTGAACCAATTGAAATTATGTTTTTGTAAATGCACTTATGCTTCAGTCACTGTGAAAAAAATAAATGTCATGTTCTCTTTTCAATCGTATTAGAGTCTGATGGTGACTGTTATACTTGGCTTTAGGATTGCAGTTTAAGTCAGTAGAATGTAACTTTAATGTTGTGGTATATTGATTTGTTGATATCACCGCCGACCCAAAGCCCTAACCTTATATACGTTCCTAACTCCAAAACTCCACCTTCTCCAAAGAGAAGAATGTACCTGACCCGGGTGGTCATAAATTAAGACAATATCTAATCTGTACAATTTACCCTCTGGCATTTACCCTCTGGATCAAAGAAAACATGGGTTCAAAGAAAAGTCACATAACCTCTAACCCAAGTGTTTAGCCTTTAGGCCAAAAAAACATTATTTCACGTTATAACGGGTCATTTTTCTTAGCAAAGAAAAGAACACACATGAAGAAGAAAGTAAGATAATTCAGAACATAAAAGTAAAGAGTTTCAGGTGGATAATATACTACAACGTAATTAATAGAGTATAACCTGTAGGATAAATATGAGAGCACTTTATAATATATTTGTAATATCATGGTAATTATTGTAAAGTAAAGATAAGGTAATCAATTTGCATAATATGTGACAAATGACAGATAAAAGATAATAATGGCATAATAAGCTTCAAGTAATATGAATTTCATGTTTTCACAATACAAACGTAAACATGTTATTAGTGCACAGCTACATGAAGATTAGTTAATGACTGATTGACTGACTGACTGATTAATTCTTTAAACTATATCACAAAGGCCAGAGGTCATTTCCTAGAAACACAAGATAACACATATCAGGAATAGGAAGTTTATCACTATGTGATCGTTTTTTGACACTAAAACTAATTAAAATGTGTTAAATTTGCTTTAGTTTGATCAGAAATGAGGTTGGACATGTATTAATGTGACCCTGGTCATGTTGATCAGTGACAGTAAGTGACAGGCCACTCTGTCGGCTGATTCGACAGCAGGAGAGTGTGTCTGACTGACACAACTGGGGCGTGAGCTGCTCTGTTTACCAGGGGTGGATTTGTTAACTCTGCCAGTTTCATACATCCTGGTCACATGATTAGCAGTTTCCAGGTATATACACACACACACACAGACATTAGGTAAACAGCTTCAGAGTCAGCGGCATGTTATCTAACCAGTTACCACAGAAAAATGGATTATTGGACAACAAGTGATAAGAAAGAAAAACAGATCCATTACTAATATCGTAATGAATACTTTACATACAGTGTTGCAAAAAAAGAAAAGAAAAAAGCAATTTCTGCAATGTCTGCTATCACTGAAGACAAAAATATATGTATATATACAATCAATACAAGAATCTGTAAAATCAGCAGAAACACAAACTATAACAAACTAAAACAGGGAAGTTGAGTTTTTAGAGACTCTTTGGCTCTTGAAATCTCAAGCAGATCATCAGGGGCGAATGAAGAGGGTCTCTCTGCTTTACTACTTCATCCTCTGAACAAACACTTCAACCACCAATCACTTGAGACAGCTGTTCAACATTTTGCCTTAACGTCTGGCTGACTCTCTCTGGCAACACACAGATACACAAATATACACACAGACAGACAGACAGAGGGGATGCAGCTGAGCATGTCCAGACACTGGAGCCGATGAGCAACGTGACCTGACTGCAAGGATGGATCCCAAACTGAGGTAGGACACCTGCTCACAGCACTGATGCTTAGAGTTCAGTCAACAGACTCCTTCTTTACTTACTGTGTTTTTTTTTTCATTTTATAAAGCTTCTTTCACAAACTGACAGTATGTTCAGTCTCACACATGTAGTTTAGTTGCTCCTCATTCATTTCATTGAGACCACAATTGCAAATTTCTTGCAAAAAGATTATATAATTAACATTTTTAGCTGCTGTAGTCTTTGCTGCAAATTCAGCATCACCTGAAAGTGCAAAACCTTTATCAAATGCAGGCAAAAACACATTCCAACACACACTAACTTAGCTGATGCTAGTGTATTGAATACATATTAATCCATGGCAAAATAAGTCCCCAATGAATGCACTAAACCCTCCTTCCTGTTGACATCACTGAGCCTTTTTTTGTGTCATCATTAGAGCCACAGACTGACAGATAAAATCAGACTGGAGACACAATAATTAAATAATTTTAGTCTTTTGTGGGATTTTTTTTATCATCAGATGGAGAATCTGATATTTTATTGATCCCAGAGAAGAAATTTGTGAGTTATAGTTTCTTCACCAGAAAGGAAAAGAGAAAATGTTGTCGATAGGGAAAATGTGATATGAATAACGTGAATCCCTATGAACTCCAGTTATACACAAAAGGTCTAAGTCAAAGACAAAAGAGAGTTGGATTTGAAGTTTTCTTTGGATTAAGATCCACACTGAACATCCAAGGATTCATTTTTTTCAAAACGTCTAAATATAAAACATGAGCTTCCTACATTCTTGGGTAACTATCATTATTCTGCTGGACTCACAGTGTCAGTGAACTTTAGAAAAAAAGTGGTGTGAACTCTTTGATTCGTGAGTACAGTTGTGAAAAGGAGCAGGGAGGGCAGGTCACTTTTTATTTAAACCACAAACTAACACAACACTGTAAAGAAAGTGAAGCAGTGGAACCGCAGCTGGTTAAACATGGAGAGAGATAGGCTGAGAATATTTTCTTTGGTACGAGGGGGAAGGAGCTGAGCTCAGCGGTCGGGTTTTAATCCTCGAGTGCACATGTATTAAAAGCCCAGACTGGGCACGAAGTGGGGAAGAGAGTGAGGCTGTTGGTGAGGATGAGCTGAAAGATGTTTGGATAAGTCTTTATTTACAATCCTATCAAGATGATGAAGGGACTTCGGGAGAAGGAAAGGCTGTAAAAGTCTGAGCAAACTGGGAAGATCATTTGACCCTGGAAATAAGCCAGGGCCGTTTATACCAAAACCAGCTGATGGTAGAAGAGAAGTGTCATTCAGCTTTGGCTGGGAGAGGAATCATGTCGTAGCGTCGGCAAAGAGAGGAGAAGCTGAAGAATCAGAGAGACTGTGAGATCTGAGTCACTGAGGTGGAAGTGAGGGTCCTGAACCTTCCTGGTGACTCTTGGTGAGAAAAGGAAACTTCTCTGGACCCGAGCAGGATGGATGAGCCTGAGAGTCCAGTGACTCAGCCGCGGTGAGGAGCTCCACTTCAATTTGTAAACTTTTTTCAGTGTAATTTTTGGGAATTTGAGGCATTTTTAATTGATAGGATAGGAACCTTGTATAGGCCTAAAAGAAGCCTGTGTTGTGTTTGGAAATCTCAATATTTATCCTGGAGATTTTAGTCACTTCTGGACGTTCGTTTCCTGTAGCAACAGACTGAGAAAAATCTGGTTTCTCAACTGTTCCTGAACAAATTTATCTCCACAACTTGCATAATTACATGATCACACAGTCACATCTTATATTTTATTTATTTATTCATTCATTTTTCTTATTTACTGCAAAAGAAGATTTGCAATAGTTTGTACAATTCAAAGACTAAATACCCCAAGAATTTGAACGCTATTTATTTTTCTTAGGATTATCTAAACTCACAGTGTTCATTAAAGGGACAACGAGGAGTTTCTCCATCGACAGAACGAAAAATTCCGCGACAATAAAAAAGTCTTGTATTAAAGCAGAAGTGAGTGATCCGGTCGTTTTCGCTAATGCTGCGTTCCAGGCAGGCTTTTGAAATCGTAAATTACAGCTTCAAGTCACAACTTACGACTTTGTAGCGTTCCAGGCAACCCACTCGTGTTTTTCCGACCTGTTTTACCGGTGAAAGTCACTATAACGGCCACTCGTAACTTCCGACCGGTGAACTCGTACCAGATCAAACTGGTACCACTTCACGGTCGGAAAAATACGAGTTTCCTTGAACGCACCATAACAGTCCTCGTCGCTACGTCACCACATTCACGGCGTTCCTTGGCTGCACACACAGCCCTGCATGCCGTTCTCTCTCCTCATTGGATAAAGGTTGTAGGATACGATAAATGTTTTCTCCTCGGCTCAGAGCAGAGCAGAGTGACTGAGAGACCCGTGTTTCAGTCCAAACACTCTATGTAAGTGATTGCTGTCGGAAGATATAACTATTTAAGACTTATATTAACACAAATATATCACTCACTTCTGCTTTAATGTGGATGAATCTACGTCACCCACACTTGTTAATGGGCCCATTTTCGATAAATATATAGTTTTGTCTCTATCATTATTTTGTTATCATTAGTGGTGGCGGTTTACTTACTTTCGGTTTTGCGGCGAGTCATGAGAATAACGCCGCCGAATCGGCGTTTATGGTCGGGACTACGGCGGTATGTGATCGTCTTCGAACCTCTGACTTTAATTCTTGATGAATGAAAACATTCCGGTCAAAGAATTTCACGGTGCGCTGAGGCTCATAAATGTAGTGTGAAAACGCTTTGCTTTTCCAAAACTCCTCGTTGTCCCTTTAAAACAGCTCCTATATCTAACTCGACATATTACGTTTTCTCATTCTAATGACTTTTAGTTTTACAGTAAAATAGATTTATGAATTTGCTCATTCAAGCTGCAGAGATTGGTTGATTGTTTTTAGCAACAAATGTGGAAATGTTCCATATGTGGGATTTTTAATCACAAACAGACATGGCTTTTCACCAATGATGTGCAAGAATCACACATCACAACAACATGTGTGTGTGTGTGTGTGTTTAATTATTATCATCATCATCTACAGAGAAAATTTGGTTTTGATCTATATGAAAGTGAACTGTGCTACATTTAAAATACTGAGAGCAGTGAACTTCTCCGATGAGTTAGCTAACAGGGCAGGTATCGTGGAGTTACCCACAACACTGGGTGTGTGTTCAGTTTGTTATTTTATGGAGAATTAAAACAAACATCATCATCATACTCAATATTTGGCCTGAGTTGACTCACTGTACTGAACTCTCTGACTCACCAACATCAGCTGACACTTCAGTGTCTTCTGACAATGAACCACAAGGTTTGGACTGCAGCCTTCTTTACCTTTCAGGGAGGGGGTGGGGGATTAATGATCATGCTACATTTAACTGAGGCCAACATGGATGTGTAAAACCTTAAATACAGTGTAATATAATCCATCTTTCTGTGTAGCTATACTAATATTTGCTGGTCATTTACTTGGAAGATGTCTGTAGGCAGACCGGGGTTGAAAGTTGAGTCGACTAACTGAAAGTCTTCCTCTTCGTCCTCTGAGCAGGAGGGCCAAGATGATATTTGGCCTGAAAATGAAGAAGAAGAAAAAGAAGAAAGACACAGACCTGGTCCTGGCAAATAAAGGAGCTGTGGGTGAGGCCTGGAAAACAAACAAAGACACACACACACACACATTTATCCTTGTCTGACTATTAGTGGGGACCAGAGGCGGTCCTGGCTAGTTTTACGCCCTGGGCAAAACCATCCCTTGGTGCCCCCCCCCCCCCCCCCCCCCCCAAAAAAAAAAAAAAAACCCCACCAACAAACAAACACAAGAATATATTATAATCAGTGTTGGGGGGGGGGTTCTTTTCAAATGTATTCCCCCACAGATTACTGATTACATGTCCCAAAATCTGTAATCTGTAATGCATTTCGATTACTCAAGTAAATTAATACTAATAGTACTTTCTGGATTACTTTTAGCGTATTTCAAAATCACCTGCCTGAGCGCCTTTAACACTGAATTTGATCTTACACATGATCTTAGGCTACCGTGGCTCCTTTAAATTAAATCATCAATAAATGTGTTTGAATTTGTCAAACCACAGTTTAATTTGTTATTGATCATCCAGCCATATTTAAATGATTTTTTAAAATAACCAATCACATAAAAGTATAGGCTTAGGCTATATTAAAACTGAGCAGCTTGACTACCTCTGAACCTCTAAAAAAATACACAATTTAAAATAGTTTTTGTTTGTGAGTGTAGGGCCAGCAACATGATGATATTTTGAATATAAAGTAATGACAGGAAGGAACCACTGTTCCATCTGTAGGCTAAACTAAAAATGTGCTTAAACCATAAACTTTATAAAGAACTCACTTCTCTGCTGAAGTCGGTGTGGTTTTGGAAACAGCGTGACGTTGCTCATTAGAAACATCATGACAGTCCAGGATCCTTTTTAACACATGATCCTGTCGCAGTTCATTCGTGTTGTTTACCAGAGACCGGACATTGAAGAGGAAGAAGAGGAATATTGCTGGGCATCCCGATAGCAACATTACCAAAATGAAGCCAACTTCAGGGCGAGGAGTTTAGCGCTTAACCCTCCTTTCTTTCCCCGCATGAGAGCCCTCTGGGCCGGCGGAGCATCCGACGTGAGACCTCAGCAGTCGCGAGTTGATCCCCCCCCCCCCCCTCCCCCCTCTCCTCTCCTGACACACACACAACCTGTAGTAGGCCTATGACTCTCAGCAGCAAGTTGACGTGACATAGGGGCGCCCCAGCGACCACTCCACTAACTTGACGGCGAGTTTTGTTTTGTCTTTTTTTTTTTTTTTTTTTTTTTGGAGAGCGCTCGTGCGCCCTCACAAAGATTGCGCCCTGGGCGGTCGCCCATATTGCCCATAGCTAAAACCGGCCCTGGTGGGGACCGATTATTGACATAATGCATTCACAGCTCCTTAAACTAAAAAGAGGCCTAACAGCTGGAGGGACATCCATAGCTATACTCATTACTCCTCAAACGGACATTAGACTTACAGGGTCCATTATTTTAGTCCCCACAAACCTGCTGGACCCCAGAAGTCCAGTAAAACAAGTACACACACACACACACACACACACACACACACACACACACACACACACACACACACACACACACACACACACACACATACCCATGAATCCCTCAGTCTTGGCTATACAACAGAGTATGTAATGTATCCCTGTCATATCATTGTGGATGAGACTAACCCTTGTCAAACAGTCATATATGAAACACTGGAGTGAGAGTGTTACAGTCACGATTGTTTACACAGAACATCATGGGGCATCAGAGTATTTAATTGTCTGTGTAACTAGTGCAATAATCAAGGTGTTCTAGTATTTTCTTAAAGCCTAAAGCACCAAACTCCGTCATGACATTAACATGTGTGTTTTATTTGATAATCTTGAGTAATTTCACAACCGGAGCATCTTTTATATTCAAATCTGTTGATCACCCTTTTATGTTATGTTACTGTTGTTAGTACCGTTGGTTTGCAACATGAGGTCAGTCCACTCGTGTGTGTGTGTTCCTCTATATCTGCAGACAGTGAGGCCGAAGCATCTGAAGCATCTACACTACTGGAAGGAGAAGGCACAGAGGATCAACCGGGACCCTCTGAAGTACGAACCAGAATAATACCAAACAACAAGAGGTGGGAAATATTTTATACACACTATAAAATGGTTGTATACAGTATTAAATATATGCACTGACAAAAAAAAGTGTATAACATGAAAGATCCTGTGGGATTCAGTCAATTGAGATTGTGGGAATGTGGCAAATGGTAATCCAGTTTGGCTGTATGTTATAACAAAATTTGATACTCTGATCTAGAATCCCGTAGAGAGATGAAATTGCATTCACTTTTGGCAGTTTTTGAAAGTACAACCACAGGGGGAAAAAAATCATATTTATCTATATCTATTAATATACATTGTATTTTTCGTATTTGTTTGCATCCCAGGCAGCGACAAACAAAACTTTACACCTTAACCTTATACATTCACAGCTATGAAGTTATATAGCTATATAGGATGAACTGAGTTTATTGTTTATTTACAACAGGTAACAGATCATAAATTGCTGTTCATTATTAAAACCTTTACATGCACATTTCTCTGTATAGTAACTGTCAGATTTTGAGTCTGACCTGTGCAGTAAAACTTCCACAGGTCCAAACTGAAAACTCGCATCCAGGACAGTGAAGGGAAACCACAGAGCTTCCAGGTAACAACACACAGATCACAATACAAAAAGAAATAACCAAGCTAGAGAAGTATAAAGATGTAATTCTTTTTGTTGGTCTTGTAGATTGCCATTAACATCACAGAGGCGAGGCAGCTGGTGGGGGAAAACATCGACCCCAGTGTAGTGATTGAGATTGGTGACGAGAAGAAACAGACGTCCGTCAAAGAGGCAACCAATGCTCCCTTTTACAATGAGGTCGGAATAAACTGAGATGATGAAATAATTTAACAAACTTTCTTAGTGTGTGTGTGTGTGTGTGTGTGTTTTCTAACTGTCCTCCCGCTCTCTCTCCATTAGTATTTCGTGTTTGACTTCTTTGCCCACAAAGAGGTCTTCTTCGACAAAGTCATCAAGCTCTCGGTGAGGAAGAAGAGCAGATGAGTGGATTCTTCCATCAAATTTAATCTTTTTTTCATCTTGACTTCAGGTATCTTGTGTTTTTAATGTCCATGTTTTTAAACTCTCCAGGTGATGCACTCTAAGATGCTGAGGAGTTTCTGTGTCGGCTCCTTTAAGCTGGACGTGTGGACAGTCTACAAACAACCAGGTAACGACCGCCGTCCACGTCACGGTGCATCAGTCCCCTGTGAGTTCAGTCTGTTGTGATGGAGTGATGACTCTCTCTCTTTCTCTGTGTCTCAGGTCATCAGTTCATGAATAAATGGGCCATGCTGACCAATCCTGCTGACATCAGCACCGGGGTCAAAGGTTATGTTAAGTGCGACATCAGCGTCACAGCAAAGGGAGATGCTGTGAAACCAGGTCCAAAAGCGAGTGATGCTGACGAGCAGATAGACAAGTACGAAAGCCAGCTTTTTTCCTAAGTGTTGTTTTTCTTTAAAGATAAACATCTTTTTAAATATTTTGCTCATGTGTAAAAAGAACTCATTATAATTTAGATATAGAGGGTCCACATAAGGATCTAACGTACATGTGGCAATTATTTGAGATCATGTCATATACGTATAATATCATATACCGTGGAGTTGCCATATTACCTGGAAAAATCTACTTTATTGTTATTTAATGATTTCAAGTAGACAGGCACACATACACATTTTATTCTCTTGGCATATTGTTGCACCTGCATGTACAACTAATACATCCTCCCTAATTTCAGTCATAGCAATGAACGTAGGATCTCTTTATATGCAGACGATACTCTACTGTTTGAAAGTTTTGGGCATTTTCATTCTTCTCTGTAACTGAATTAGATATATTGTGATTCACTTTGCTGCACAAGTTTGTCTCATAATTTCATGTGGTAAATAGTTGTTACCATCACTCTGATATACCTGGTTGTTTAAAGGCTCATCGTCTTAATCTTTGTGTTTTGCTGTGATGTTCCTCCTCAGGAACCTGCTGATACCAGAAGGTTTCCCCTCTGAACGGCCGTGGGCTCGTTTCTGTGTGAAGGTGTATCGAGCTGAAGGCCTCCCCCGGAACAACTCCGGCATCATGGCCAACGTCACCAAGGCCTTTATAGGAGACAACACAGCACTCGTAGACCCATATGTAGTGGTCAGCTTCTTCAAACTAGCGGTGGGTGAAATAAAGGTTACCTTAGACGACTTTATCGTCAAGAAGAGGCTCAGAGTTTTATATTATTCCAAATTCAGAGATGTTTTTGTCTTTTAAGGCGACAAAAAAAAAAAGATTCTATCTCCATACTTTCACCTCTCAGGGTCGTACATCCACTCAGAAGTCCACAGCAGACCCGGTGTGGAATGAGCAGATTGTCTTCACAGAGATGTTTCCTCCTCTGTGTCAGAGACTGAAGCTCCAGGTCCAGATACACACCATTTTAATCTCAAAAATACATTATCTTTAAATGTTTAATGATACTATAAAAATATCATTGTGACAGGATTTTGGCTTCTTTCTTTTCCTCTCAGGTCTGGGATGAGGGAAGCATGAGTGATGTTGCCATAGGAACCCATTACTTTGACCTGAGACGTATCGCCAACGAACAGGATGGTGACAGAGGTAAAGAGAGATGAAGAGATGGGTTTATCTCATGGTGATTGTCCATCTTCTCCGTCTTATTCCCCCTTTCTTTATTTCCTTCTTGCTTTCTCCAGGATTTTTACCAACTTTTGGTCCAGCGTGGATCAACCTGTACGGCTCCGCACGCAACTCTTCATTGGGTGACGACACTGTGGAGCTGAATGAGGGCATTGGAGAGGGCGTGTCTTACAGGTCAGTGTTAAAAGATGAACATTAATCAAACATTTTGATGTAAAGAAACATAGATCAATGACTAACAAATCCCTCCCTGTCCAAATCCTGCTGGTATCAGGGGGCGGGTCTACATGGAGCTGGCGGTGGAGATCCTGTCAGGAGGCAGTGGTTCAGAGTCCAAACTCACTCGAATGGTGAAACCAGCGAAGGATGCTAAAGCGGGAAAGGCCGGAGGGAAGGATGGTAAGACGGCAGCTGGAGGAGCAGCGGGAGCAGCAGCAGGAGGAGCACCTGAGGACGACAAAGGGAAAACCGTGGCAGCAGAGGTCCTGCCCGTGGAATCTCCACCTGTGGTAAGAGCTGATATCCTCAGTGGTTCCAATATAGAAACTATACTGCACTGCACATACGCCGGTACCCATAAACCTTTGCTGTTTCCGTGTCCAGCTGGATGCTGACAACAAGGAGAACTTCCTGCTGTTTGGTGTTTTGTTTGAAGCCTCCATGATCGACAGAAAGATTGGAGACAAGCCAATCAGCTTTGAGTTTTCACTGGGTGAGTCATCAAATCAAACATTGAAGTGATCAAACTACCGCTGCAGGAGTCAAACCCTCCTTTATTTACATCTTCTCTCTCAGGTAACTATGGCAACACCTTAGAGCCCAGCCTCAGTGCCAGTCCCGTGGTCCCTCGGAGGAGGAAAGCTCTGGAAGTCCCAGACAGCGGTGACTTCTTCAGCACCTCCCCTCGAAGTTCCCCCCCGATGTCCCCCTCCTCCCCTCTGCTACCCAGAGACCCTCAGGAGACTCACCTGCTCTATAAGTCCACCACGCCTCCAGAGAAACCGGTCATTGTCGAAGGGAACAGGTGAAGCCACATTAACATTTGATAATAGACTTAGCTTATTTCAATCAATCAATCACCAGCTAAACCAGCTGGGAGTCATGAAGAGGCTAAATGACTAATGGATTAGCTATAGGAAAAGGAAAAGCAACTGGAAAGAATAATGTGTGTGTGTGTTCTTGTACTTACTACGTTGTGAGGACCGGCAAATCATAACCAACAGAGTGAGAACATTTTTCGGAAGTGAGGACATTTTGGCCGGTCCTCACTTTTTCCAAGGGCTGTTTGAGGGTTAAGACTTTAGGCTATAATTAGGTTTAAGTTAGTTTAAGAGTAATGGTTTGGGTTAGGCATTTGTTTTGGTTGGTTAAGATTAGGGTAAGACTAGGGAATACATTATATCAATGAGTGTCCTCACAAAGATAGCCTTACAAGGGTGTGTGTGTGTGTGTGTGTGTGTGTGTGTAGGTACTACATGCATCTTCCCCTGGAGAAGCAAAAGCCGTGTGTTAATGTGCTGAGCCAATGGGAGGACAGAACCCACCGACTCTACAACTCAAACATGCTGGAGAATATAGCTGTTCTGTTTGTATGTCCACACACACATACACACACACACCATGAAAGTGTAATTGAACCTAAACACTGACGACACTCTTTGAGTAAAATATTTCTGTCCTCTCAGGAAGGAGGCGTGGCCAGTGCTGCAGAGCTGCACAAGAAGTCCGACCCCGGGGCCGAGGACATGCTGAAAATCGTCCTCAAAGAATTCTGCATGGACGCAAGGTGTGATCAGATATCACAAGAGCACGTGTAGTTAACTGCATTGTTTCTTTATTGAATTAAAATGTCAAACAAGGACAATTTTCTAGCGTTTAATAGAAATTATACTTCCAGTTCCATCCACACTGTGTTCAATGTGTGTTTGTTTTCTACAGGAGTTTCATAGCAGGAGCAGAGGCCAAGCTGAAAGCAGAGCTGAAGTCCACCAACCTGACACAGCTGGACAAGAAACGCCTGACCTTGTGCACACAGGAGCTGGTGGGGAAATAGTTTTTGATTTGAACATTGTATAAACTACAGACACTGTCTTAGGTGGCAAATGTGGGGTGTTTAACAAAAAAATATTCCATATACATGACCTTTAAATGTATGTGTGTGTGTTGCAGGATGGTATGATAGAAGAGGCCCAGTCTTTGGGAGGAAGGAAGAGAAAAGCTGGTGGTATGAAAGAGATGCTGCAGGATGCAACAAAACTCACACAGAGAGTTCGCTTCCTGGTGCAAGAGGTACAGGACTTTTGTGTGTGTGTTTGTGTGCATGCATGTGTGTTATACGTGTGCATGTTTTTTTCTTATTTACCCTGTGCATCCTTACCTTTCTTACCCCACACGCTGCAGCCCCAGCACACAATACCAGACATGTTTGTGTGGTTGCTGAGCAACAACAAGCGTGTTGCGTGCGCTCGGGTCAAAGCCAGAGACCTGCTGTTCTCCAGCAACCAGGAGGCCCGAGGAGTTCACTGTGGCAAGATAATCACTCTGTTCCTGAAGGTAGATGCACTGCAAAAACTCTTTCCAGGAATATTTGTCTCATTTCTAGTCAAAACTAAACTCTTTTCACTCAAAATAAGATTCATCACCTAACAATGAACTTGTTTTTAGATCATTTTCATTTGTTTCAAACACATTTTCACTTGAAATAAGTATAAAGTTTAAAGTGAAATTGCATAGATCCAAGTGTGCGGAGATCTTTTTCTTCAGTTTGGACACTTTTGATACCTCCAGCACCTTAGCAGAGAACCAGCTGGGTGAAGCGGCAGCCCCTTTTTTGCATATACTTGAAATAAGTAGAAAAATCTGCCAGTGAAAGCAAGTTTTTTGTGCTTGTAATAAGAATGAAAAACTTGATCCACTGTCAGATTCTTCTACTTATTTCAAGTGAAAATCTGCTTTAAAGAAGTAAAAAAGTGTCTAAAAACAAGCTACTTTTTATGTGATGAGTCTTATTTTAAGTAGAATGAGATTTGTTTTGACTAGAAACAACATTTTGACTAGAAATCAGACAAATATTCTTCGTAAGATTTTGAGGTTTTGCAGTGTGCTCACACACAAGTTAAAAACTATTGTTGCAACACAGGCAGGCATGCACAGAACAAACATGTGTGTGTTGTTTTGCAGCCTCCAGGGAAGCGATTTGCAGGCCTGTCGGTCCAAGCGAAGCTGGATGTGTATCTGTGGTTTGGCACCTGCTCAGACTCCATCCACATGATGGACGACCTGCCTGCAGGATTCACTCCGGCCAGAGGGGGTGCTGACCCCAACAATCCACCAACACACCTGGTCGGTGCAGGTGAGCAGGAAACTACAAATACAAGTTTATTTTTCAGTCAACACAAAACATGTGGTCAGAGGGATGTTTGTTATACATTTAAATTAGTTCTCCGACCCTAAAATACATCCCACGTTTTGTGTTGTTTGTCTCCAGAACAGCATCACTTCCAGCTCAGGTGTCACATGTATCAGGCTCGTGGTCTGATCGCTGCCGACAGCTCCGGCCTGTCTGACCCTTTCGCTCGCGTCACCTTTCTCTCAAACTGCCAAACCACCAATGTGAGTGTGTGTGTGTGTGTGTGTGTTAGAAGTGTTCATTGTATGTGTAGACATCACTAGATTTTAGCTCCATACAGTATAAAGGTAGATGTTTGTATTAAAGCTCCATACAGTATAAAGGTAGATGTTTGTGTTAAAGCTCCATACAGTATAAAGGTAGATGTTTGTATTAAAGCTCCATACAGTATAAAGGTAGATGTCCATGTGTAGTGTGATTATAAAGCAGCTCTAGGTTCTGTATTAATACTGTGAAAGTATCAAAATCTCTGGAAATGCACACAGCCTGTATTCAGAAACTGAGCCTTAAAACCAGCCGTCAGGACTTCCTGTCACTTTGTGATGTCACAACAAAGCAGTTACAAAGCCCCATCCACCTGACCCAGTGTGTTTTACCTGATTTTACCTCAGGGTTTTACCTCTGATTTTTTTTTTTTTAGATCACTCAGAAAACAATCAGCCAGTCATAAGAGAGGCTCAGATCCTCCTCTCTTCTGATTGGCTGACACAGACTTGTTGTTACTAGAGCCCCAAAGCTGTTATCTTCATTTGTGGACACAATCAAGTGACCTGAGTTGGTGTGTCCAGGTTTAAGGTTTTTATTTGTGTTTGTGTTGTTGTCAGATCATCAGTCAGACTCTCAGTCCTACGTGGAATCAGTGTTTGCCGATGCACCGCCTGCTGCTGAGTGGAGACCTGGAGCTCATCCAGCAGGAGCCTCCACGAATCATCATCGAGGTTTACGATGATGACGCTCTGGTACAGAGATGAACAGATCAATTTAGTCATGGTTTAGTCATTATCACCTCCTCTCTCTGTCTGACCTCCTCCTGTCTGCTGCCATGTGCAGGGTAAGGCTGAGTACCTGGGGGCCACAGTTGCCGTCCCGGAGGTGAGGTTATCCTCGGAAAGCTACAAACCTCCAACCCTGCAATACAGCCCGCTGCACTGTGGCAGTCAGCCAGGAGGAGACCTGCTGGCCGCGTTTGAGCTGCTGCAGGTCGGTCACACGGTGTTTCTGTTGTGTAACCTCCAGTTTCCATCATAATAATGCAGAATGAATCATAACAAAATATCACTGTGATGACTGTGAAGATCACAGAGTCTGGAGACCAGAGTTTGCCGCCATTAGAGGAACAAGACGGAGGCATCTACGCAGTTCCTGAAAACATCCGACCTGTTCTCAGCACCTACAGACTGGAGGTTTGATCACCTGAGAGTCTGGACTCAGTGTTTGTTGTCTGATGTAAAGGATGAATCTGGTGTTGGTTTAAATCTTTATATTTGTCTCCGCCAGGTTTTATTCTGGGGTCTTAGGGAGTTGAAGAAGGTTCAGCTCTTGTCCGTCGATCGACCACAGGTACAAAAACAAACACGAATGAACAAGTTCTGTCTGATTTTAGGGTTTTGGTTTAAGTGTTTCTTATCTTATCACATTTAGATGCTTTTATTTGGGCATTTAGGGGTTAAAGGGATAGTTCAACATTTTGGCAAATTGGCCCATTGCCATAATCCTTATAGTTTTAAACTCATCAAATACACAATCAAACAACTCCAAAATGCTCTTGTGACCTGCACATTCACCGCACTATGAGATGAATACAGAACGTTATGAGACGAGTTGTTTTAGAGGTCAATTCATGCAAAACTGCTGATGCGTATTCCCGACAGGGAACGCAGTCTCTGCATTTCCCTCTAAAACAACTCTGTCTGGTAACGTTCTGTAATTATCTCATAGCGTGGTGAATGTGCAGGTCACAACTTGTCCACCAGAGCGTTGTGGAGTTGTTGGATTGTGTATCTGATGAGTTTGATGAGGGAAACCAAAAAATCCCATTAGCCTCCGTAGCGTAGCTCTAAGCAGCTCGCGGCTCTGCTCCGCCTTTCTAAAAACAGCTTGCACCGACAATTAGAGGTAATTAACCTACTCCTAAAACTATAGGAATTATGGCAATGGGCCAATTTGCCAAAATGTTGAACTATCCCTTCAGGGTGTTATGCTTTTGGAAGTGTTGTGTTAGCTGGTGGTACAACTTCTATGTGTATGGATCCACTTTTGTGTTATGTTGTGTCTTTTGTCTTCTTTCATCATTTCTATTCTATGTGTAACAGATCTGAATCTTGATTCACATATGTGATATGTACACAAGAAAAATGTGCTGCCTCCCACAAGAGGGAAAGAGATAAACCGTGCAACAGGACGGAACCTTTACAGAAGGAAATACAGATGGTGAATCACTCTTTTTTTTCACTCTCTCACTCTCCAGGTCTTCATAGAGTGTGCAGGTAAAACTTTGCGTTCCTCCGTCATCCAGAAGTACAAGTCCAACCCAAACTTCTCTGTGTTGGTTGATGTCATAGAGCTGGTGAGACCTACACACCTAATAAAACATGTTTACAAAAAGTACGAGATGTTACGCAATCATACCTGGGTCTAAAGTTATTTTGGTTATCATTGAGAACCTGACATGTTTTTCATCGTTCTGCAGGAGCTACCAGAGAACGAGCTCCTTCACCCTCCTCTCAGTATCACTGTCGTTGACTGGCGGGCGTTCGGTCGCAGCACGTTGGTCGGAAACCACATCATCAACAACCTCAAGGCCTTCAATTACATCGCTCCTCCAGCCCCGCCTGCTCCCATACAGACACACAAACTACCCAAAATCACGTACGGCCCCGAACCTGGAACCTCAGCAGATCCACAGAGCGCCGAGGGTAAGAACAGCTGCACAGGGATATTAACGTTAACATATATCAACAACATCAAAATATGGCGGTAAAATAAACTTGGGTCTTTGAATTTGTGGAAATTTGTCTTTGAAAGTTCTTGAGAAGTCAGTGAGCGTCATGTTTTTTTTGTTGTTTTTTTTTAAGTATATTTTTTGGGCGTTTTTGCCTTTATTTGATAGCACATAGTGAGATAGACAGGAAAGGGGGAGGCAGAGAGAGGGGGAACGACATGCAGGAAAGGTCTGCCCGACGCGGGATTCGAACCGGAGACGCCTGCGTTGAGGACTGTAGCCTCTACATGGGGCGGCCGCTTTAACCACTGCGCCACGCACCGCCCCAGTGAGCGTCATGTTTAACCGTCCTGTTGTCCTCCTTGGTCAAGGAAGGAAAGAAGGAAGGACGAAGGGAAAGAAGGAAGGGGAAAAGGAAGGAAAGATAGATGGAGGGAGGGAACAGATTGGGTCAATTGGGTCAAAAAGGAAGGAAGGGAGGAAAAAAGGATTGTGGAAAGAAGGAAGGGACAAAGGACGGAAAGAAAGATGGAGGGAGGGAACAGATTCATTCAAGGAAGGAAAAAGAAGGAAGGGAAAAAGGAAGGATAGAAAGATGGAGGGAGGGAACAGATTGGGTCAAGAAGGAAGGAAGGAAGGAAGGAAGGAAGGAAGGAAGGAAGGAAGGAAGGAAAGAAAGAAGGGAGGAAAAAGGATTGTGGAAAGAAGGAAGGGAAAAAGGAAGGATAGAAAGATGGAGGGAGGGAACAGATTGGGTCAATTGGGTCAAAAAGGAAGGAAGGAAGGAAGGAAGGAAGGAAGGAAGGAAGGAAGGAAGGAAGGAAGGAAGGAAGGAAGGAAAGAAGGGAGGAAAAGGGATTGTGGAAAGAAGGAAGGGAAAAAGGAAGGATAGAACGATGGAGGGAGGGAACAGATTGGGTCAATTGGATCAAAAGAGGAAGGAAGAAGAAGTAAGGACGACGGGAAGGAAGAGAGGGAAAAAGGAAGGAAGGATGGAGGAAGGGAACATATTGGGTCAGTTTGACCCAGAAGGACAACAGGAGGGTTAAGAAGTTGTGTGATCAGTCTTAACCATGAGATGTTCTGTCTGTGGTCCATCAGGACCGTCACATCCCACTGGAGAGACCAGTTCTGTTGCTGCTCTAACCAATGAGGAGTTTCTCGTCACTATTGATGACGACGCTCCGCGACCAGCCCCGCCCACCCCTAAGGAAGAAACCAAGAAGAAAAAGGTAAAAGTTACTGGATTTATCGCTGTGATAATAATGTAGATCACATGCAGTGGTGTCTGATTCTTTCATGTTTAAAATCCAGAGCTCGAGGAGCACCAAGAGGAGGAAACGAACCATCGCTGACGAATCAGCAGAGAGCGTCATCGACTGGTGGTCCAAATACTACGCCTCTGTGGAGAAACAGGTGGAGTTCTGTTGCAAAAAAAGACCTTTTCAAAAAGATAATGTGTGATCATCTGCATATGTGTTTGTGTTGCAGGACAAACAGAAGGACAGCGCCCAGCTGCCCCAGGTCTTTGAAAAAGGTCAGAACTCCTCTGTTGTATCTGACATTGTGTGGTGATCATAGAGAGCAGGAGGCAACAGGTGGAGGTGTGAGCAGGTCATGTGTCTGTGTCATGTGACTCTTTGTCTCATACACACATACACACACACACATTGTTGTGTGTTGCAGCTTCTCAGTTCCACAGCTTGCTCAGCGCTGGACTGGATTCTCTGGGTAAGAACTCAGACGACTGAACCCTGAGTGAATCTCCCTGGTTTCTGTGGACAGATGTTTGCAGCTGTTTATGGATAATTTAGGATGTCATACTGGATGTTTGGTTCTGTCACTGCATGATCTCCCCTGCAGCCGCCACTCCGGCTTCTGCTTCTATAGATACATAAGTTGTGGTGGTCACTTGTTGTTGTGCAGGGATCAGCTCAGTGTGTTGTTGTTGAGGTGGTGTGAGGTCATAACTGAGAGGAAAGGTCAACAACAGGCTTTTTCTTGTCTCCTCTGGCGAAGATGAAGGGAACATCACGTGTAGGTTTCTGATTGACACTTGTATGGTGGCCCGGAAAGTTCAACACACTGCAACTTAGGAAAACACATGAATATTTCCAAACGTGCTGCAAACTCACTAAACATAACAAAAGTGTTTCCAGGTGAATATTTCCCTTTTGGGTGTGCATGTGTCCTCCCCTGGTAACTTCTCTAACTTTCATTGCTTTGTAAACTATGTTTTTAGGTGGTTTATAGATAAGTTTACAATTAAAGTAACAATTTTAATTCCATTAGCGCGAGAGAGTGAACTCAACTTGTCTCTGCTGGAAACACTCTTGTTGTAGAGTTGGATTTGCAGTTTCTTTCTGTGCATGTTTTTTTATTTTTTTTTATTTTTGCAGTGCTTCCTTTTCCCAGTTGAGGATGTTCTTCTAAATTTGCAGTGTGTTTGTGTCTTTGCACATTGCAGTGTGTTGAGCTCTCAGGGCCACCGTACGTTACTGAAACCAACGAGTGAATTTTGTCTGTTCCTGCTGTCGACGCCCCTGTCATCACTGTGCGAGTAAATGTTTTAGTGTTTGAGCCAGAATGTGTTTGTGTGAGTGTCTCCACTGACCTCAGTCTGGTTCTGGTTCTGGTTCTGGTTCTGCTCCATCAGTCTCCTCCCAGTCCGACGCAGACAAGAAGAAGAAGCAGAAAGGAAAAGGAACCCTGGAGCAGAGCCTCGGTCCGTCTTCTAAACTGGCCACACTCCAGGTGATTAGTCACTCACACTGCCTGACCAATAAGATCACAGCTCTCCATACCCTACCGAGAGTGATGCTGACGACTTCCTGCTTCCTGCAGCTCTACAACAAGGAGCTGGAGTCAGAGTTCGGCCCGTTCGATGACTGGGTGAACACGTACGAGCTGTTCAGAGGGAAGGCCAGCGACGAGGACGGGTCGACCGACGAGAGATTTGTCGGCAAGTTTAAGGTTAGAAAGTTCTTTTTCATGTCACTTCTCCAGTTGGAAACAACTAACTAACTTAGTGTTGAACTCTGTCCAGGGCCGGTTCTGCCTGTATAGATTCACAGAGGACGAGGACGAGGACTTGGATGAAACCGCAGACACTGGATACTACAGAGTCTGCAGAGGAATCCCTTCCAACGGCTCAGTCCAAGTCCTCATACGGGTTTATATCGTCTCTGTGAGTCCCGCTTGTTTTAAAACAACCCTCTCTCGGGTTTCAGTTGTTTTCTCAGTGGGTTTCTGATTATCCTGGATACACCCACACAGGCGTCCAACCTGCACCCGGCTGACCCAGACGGGAAGGCCGACCCGTACATTGTCCTCCGTGTTGGCAAGAACGAAATCAAAGACAGAGACAACTACATTCCTAAGCAGCTCAACCCAGTGTTTGGACGGTAAATAAATAACTGTGTTGACTGTGCTACCTGACTGTAAAAAAAGGACATCACCTCCTCTGGATTCTTAGAGTTTAGATCTAGTGTGACTTTAACCAGTTCGTCTCCTTCTTCTTTTTCCTTCTCCAGGTCTTTTGAGCTCCAGGCAACCTTTCCTCAGGAGTCTCTGCTCACAGTTTTGATCTATGACTACGACTTGGTCGGAGGAGACGACCTGATCGGAGAGACCCGTATCGACCTGGAGAACCGCTTCTACAGTCGACACAGAGCCACATGTGGACTCCCCGCTGAGTACAGTCTGTACGTCGCACTGAAGACACACTGCTCCTATTTGGCTTCATGTGGGAACCATGCTGCTTTTATTTTGAAAGCCTAAAACCCTGTGTCTCCTCTTCCCGTCTGTCAGTGATGGGTATAATGCCTGGAGAGACTGTCTGAAGCCGTCAGAGCTGCTGTCCAAGCTGTGCAGAGAGAACGCAGTGGACGGGCCTCATTTCAGACCAGGACGCATCACCGTGGCAGATAAAGTCTTCACAGGAAAAACACTCTTCATGCACGAAGGTAGAGTCAACACAATAAAACAACCACACATTACAACTGTATTCTATCCACAAGTTTCCGAACGTCATCTATGGTCAAAACCGGCTTCCGGTTTTGCCGGTTTGGTGTTGTCGTCATAGTTGTGATAAACGCATGGATCTATTAACGCTGGCTTTTAACACGGATGTCAATTTGTGTGATATCCACTGTTAAAAGCTGGTTTGATGATCCATGCGTTTTACAGATTTTCATTGAAAAAAAAAAGAAAAGAAATCCATGCATTTACCGCGACTACCGAAACCATGGAAACGTAAACATAAAATTCCACCGGAAGAGCAAAACCGGCAAAACAGGCTTACGTTTTTGACGTTCGGAAAAAGGTGGATACTTCCACAAATCGAGTTCCAATAAAATGTAGCATATAAAAATATCTGAACTGGCGCATCTTGATTGACGGCCGCGGGTTCGCCAGAAGTTTGTGATGTCAAAATGGGATCACGAGCCAAAAAAGGTTGGGAACCACTGCTCTACAGAATATTATTTTTTTGCAATGTATTTCACAAAAAACTGCGAAAAATTTCCAATAGAAATAATTGTGGGGAGGTCAAAAAATGAAGAAATTATTAGACTTTTTCAAATGTCTACTACTCTGGTATACTTTCAGCTAGGGACTCCATTTAAACTTTAAAATGTGGACACAAGTCTTGTCTGTTGATGAAGAATTATGTGTTTTGATGTGTAGTTTTTGATCAATCACTGTCCAATGACCATGATTGTTTTTGGAGAAATTTTTAAGATTTTAATGGGTGTGTATTGCGTGGAATGTTCGGGATAGAGTGGGTGACATCATCGGCTAGAGTGGGAGAAGTTGTCTGAAACTTTTCTTTTTCCACGTTGCTTGCGCCCACAAATTACACTCTACACATAGGATTTTTTCCAAAGTTGTAGACAAACTTGTCCTTTCTCTCACAATGTGCTCAAAAAAGCAGAGAGACTTACAGAATTTAAACTGTGAGCTTCTGAGTGGGGCATGATCCCTCCCTGCTGCCCATTGACTCCAGTACAAGGATTTTCTGAGACAAGCACATGGTACTCCTGTTTTTAACTCGCAAGGGTTTCCAAAATACATACTATAAATTTATATGAAGTCTCTGTCAAACACAACCACATACACTCACACACATATACTAGATATGACATCACTGACACTACTGATACTGTTGTGTTCACATGTCCCAGATCAGCCGGTGGAGTCCTATGAACACTTGTCTCTGAAGATCCTGCACCGCTGGGCTGAGATCCCAGCTGTGGGATGTAAATTGGTACCTGAACACATTGAGACCAGAACCCTGTTCCACAAGTCACGGCCCGGTATGGACCAGGTAGGAAAACCCAGCAGCAGCATGTGGCTCGGATCAGGAAAAACACGTTTTTATTCTTAATCAACAGCAAGATGACTCACAGAAACCCCTTCAGAATAACAGTCTTTAGATGTCTGACAATTTTTTTTTATATTTGACAGTGTCAAGAGTTAGAGTACATTTATCAGACTGTACTGAGCTCACAGCAGAAAATTAGGATGTGGATATTTTTCATTAGGTGCCAAGTTGTGATAATATGACTAATGTAACAGCAGCTAATATCAGAAGACAGGAAATAATCCTTCATGTTTCTTCCATGTGTGTGTGTGTTTAGGGTCAGGTTCAGATGTGGATCGACATGTTTCCCATGGACTTACCTCACCCTGGACCTTCAGTGGACATCTCACCTCGAAAGCCTAAAGGGTGAAGAGATCAGTCTTTATGAAACAAAATACATACAAATGTTTTTTTTTTTTTTTTTTTTTTAAAGCATTGTGTGTATGTGTGTGTTCAGATACGAGTTGCGGATCGTCATCTGGAACACAGAGGATGTGATTCTGACCGACAGCAGCTTCCTGACTGGTCAACAGTCCAGTGACATTTACATCAAAGGGTAAAAACAAACTCTTTTTTTTTTTTTTTTCCATCAAACCCAAAGTTATTATTTAATTAATTACAGTAATGTGATACTAAGAATGATTTTTTAAATAGTGCAAACCTTTAACTGGCTTCTCCATGATGAAACATGGTGACACAAAATATATCTTTTAAATACAAACAAAACATTTTAAGGTAAATGCAAAAGTCAAATCATGATAAAATATAAAAGTAGGATTTTTTATAC
The DNA here is from genome assembly GCF_905171665.1 of Trachurus trachurus. Classification (NCBI taxonomy): domain Eukaryota; kingdom Metazoa; phylum Chordata; class Actinopteri; order Carangiformes; family Carangidae; genus Trachurus; species Trachurus trachurus. The sequence goes on along the minus strand of NC_139899.1, from coordinate 27,556,410 downwards.
ACAATCTCTCTCTCCCTCTCTCAGCTGGCTGAAGGGTCTGGAGGACGACCGACAGGAGACAGACGTCCACTACAACTCTCTGACCGGAGAAGGAAACTTCAACTGGCGCTTCGTCTACCCCTTCAGCTACCTGCCTGCTGAGAAGGTTCCCTGGCTGCATTCGATTCTTTCAAATAACTTTATTAGTACTTACAATGTTATATGTGCATTTATATTTTTTCTTCCTCTCTCAGGTGATTGTGGTGAGTAAGAGAGAACACATTTTCTCTCTGGATAAAACGGAGCAGAAGATTCCCGCCATCCTCATGCTGCAGGTCTGGGACTTTGAGACGCTCTCGTCTGACGACTTCCTAGGTGTGTGTGTGTGTGTGTGTGTGTGTGTGTGTGTGTGTGTGTGTGTTACTGCTTCTCCATATGTGTTTTTATATTTGCATATCTGGCTGATTAAAGGGATAGTTCACCCAAAATTGGAATTTCACTCATTATCTACTCACCCTCATGTCGACTAAGGGCTGGGAGAAGTTTCAGAGTTATCCGTGGCTTCTCTGAGTTACAGGGGGTCTCGGCGTAGCAGTGCATCTCCATATAACGGTTGCAAATGGATACCAACTGTCTTTGTAACAAAAAGACACACCAAAAAACATCCAAATACCTCTATGCTGCTCGTATGTAATGTCCGTCTTGTATTGAAGCCCCAAAATGCGAAATTGTCCCGAAAAAAATTAAATAAGTCTATATTTCAAGCTTGTTTGTAGCGGAAGCTCCTCTTCCCAGTTCGTCAAATTTGGACGAACCGGGAAGAGGAGCTTTGAGGAGCTTCCGCTACAAAACAAGCTTGAAATGTAGACTTATAAAAAAAATTTCAGGACAATATTGCATTTCGGGGCTTCAATACAAGACGTTACGAAGACAGTTGGTATCCATTTGCAACCGTTATATGGACATACACTGCTACGCCGAGACCCCCTGTAACTCAGAGAAGCCACGGAGGACTCTGAAACTTCTCCCAGCCCTTAGTCGACATGAGGGTGAGTAGATAATGAGTGAAATTTCAATTTTGGGTGAACTATCCCTTCAAGGCTGTGTATGTGTGTATGTGTGTGTGTGTGTGTGTTTAGGCACTGTGGAGTTGGACCTCCATAGTTTCCCTCGGGGGGCCAAGACAGCCAAGTCGTGTAAGGCCGACATGATCGAGGACAGGACGGAGAGAATCTCCATCTTCCAGCAGAAGAGAGCGAGAGGCTGGTGGCCTTTAGCCAAATCTGGAGAGCTGACGGTACAAACACACACACACATACACACTGACTTATTCAGAGAGTTTGCCAGGTTTTCCAGGACTGACAGGTGTGGTCTGACTCCAACAGGGGAAGGTGGAGGCCGAGTTTCACCTGGTGACGTCTGAGGAGGCCGAGAAGAATCCGGTGGGAAAAGCTCGAAAGGAGCCGGAGCCGCTGCCAAAACCAAAGTGAGTGACTCTGGTTGAGTTTAAGGAGCTGTTTTTTTACTTTAGCAGCAGTAAGTTCATTATAACATGACGGGTTTCAAAATCTCTGACAAGAATATACTGGCTGCTATAAGTAGTTTTTATGAAAGATTTGACTCATTGAGGCTCTGGAGCTAAATTTGGACTGAGGTCCGACTTTGGATACAAACTAAATGGTTTAATGTAAATAACTAACACACAACTATGTATATAATATGAAAGCTGTACCAACGTGTCAGTCATGGATATAGTATTGTTTTACCATTACGCCATTTAGAAAGTGACATATAACTCTATATGTTGGACTATAACAAATAATAAATTAAATCATCTGCAATCATTAAAAGAAAAAAAAAATAGTTTGAAACTTTTGAGACTGGAAGTTAAGAACCTGCCCAGTTTAACCCTTCAGAAAACCATGTATTGTTATTTTTAGTTTTTTTTTTAAACTTTTGGCTGGTAGTCTTCATGCTAAGTTAACCACCTGTGAGCTTATGATGTATCTGACCTTTTTGTGATGCTCTTGACAAAAAAATTGATAATTATATTTAGTAAAATGTCAAAATATTCTTATATTCAAGTATTTTTATAATATTATAAGCTGCAATCAGGAAGTAGTTTCTCTCCCACAGCCTCCATCTATCTGTGTTTTTATGTTATACAAGAACTTTTTAATGACCAACTTGAGCTAAGTTTCTGGTCTTGAACTATAATAAAAAAAGTTTAAAAAAATAATTAAAAAAATCCCCTAAATGCCTCACAGAGTGAAACACCTTCACCCTCTCCCCTCTCTCTCCTCCTGCAGTCGTCCTGACACGTCCTTCTCCTGGTTCGTCAACCCCTTCAAATGTTTCTTCCACCTGGTTTGGAGAAGCTACAAGAAGTACATCATCATCGCTCTGCTGCTGCTCATCACGCTGCTGTTCCTCGCCCTGCTCTTCTACACTCTGCCAGGAGCCATCTCCAACAGGATCGTTATGGGATAACACACACAAACACACACGCACACACTAGTCTCTGTTCAAAACTATAGCTTATACCTTTTACATGATATAAACCTGTTGAAAACCACTGTTAGCATCATTAGCCGCCTCGGCTACATGAGTTAGGGTTAAAGGAGAGTTCAACACTGACTGAACATCAGTTTGCTGTTTTTTATTCAGCACTATCACTGTAGCTCAGTACATTGTATAGTGTCCGCATGGCAACACCAAGGTTGTGGGTTCAAATCTTGGAGAAAAAAAAAAAAAATCCACAGTTCGGCCCAACAACAAAAGCTCTATAGTTTGAAAAAAAAAAGGTCACACACGGAAAAAAGAGAAACAACATTGAATCAAATCAAGTTCACATTGTTAAATACATCAAAGTTGAACATGAACAAGAGACACAGCAAATTTACACATGTGCATTTAAAGCCGAAATACTGACTTAAAATAATTAATGTCTCCTGTCCACAGGAGAAACAGTTGATACAAGTGTTTTTACTGGAATGCATTGTAGTTAATGTGTGAATTAACTGTCACTGTACTGATGTACTGGTTGTGGATGTTCGGTATAACTGATGTAAAGTGAACGTAAAGGATTCAGTGTATAAGTATGTAACAGTAATAACAAGGTGCTCTGATTCTTGAATGAAATGAAGATCTTTCACCGTTTGAAACTTTGTCGTCTAGTAAAGTTTTACTGAACCAGTCCAGCTCTGCTTTTATTTTGTAGTTCAAGATGTAGCTGCAGCTCTCACCATCTTTGTTATCTCCCGTCGCCAAGGTTACACTTGTCTAAAGTGAGGTCAGTGGAGAAGGCACTGTTCGCTTAGAGTCTGCTACACACGATCGCTTCCATTCACATCAAATCACAAAAAGGAACTAAAATATAATTTGACGTTTTTTTTAAACAAATATTATTTAAATAAATATTGTCTCCTGTCTTCTACACTTAAACCTGAAATAACACTCGACTCCAGTCTGTTTAAATTAGCAGCTAATGCAAAGCAGGACTTTTGTAATTAGCTACACACACGTCTTTGCAGTTAAATATGAATCTGCAGCAGATGCTCATCACTCAGAGCTGCAGGGGAATTTCAAAATAAAGGTGCATCCTATGAATGTTGATATGTATCGATGTCGAATTGATGTTTTTTTCCTAATTATTGAATGTATCGACATTACACCTCTTTTAAAATACGTGTACGTAGAAAACATAGTTCGATTGCAACACTTACCTGATAGCTCCACAACACGTGAATAATTTACATTAGCTTCAATTTTTTTACACAAATGACAGCGACATGTTTCCCATAAACGTGTTGCTGCTTCTTCTCGTCTCTACCTCAGCGAACCGTGGTTGAATTTATCTTTTTCAATCTATTTCCTCCATGATCATCAGATAACGTGAGGGTCGTCAAGTCCTGCTACTATTCAACCTTATCAAGATTGTATTTATATTTGTTTATTCCACAGTATTTATCTTCAAAAGTTACATTTCATTGAATTGAATCGTGTTTTTGTCTCGAGTGTCGACCACATTCAGTCCGTTCTGACGCCCTCGATGCGCCGCCATGTTTGACACATTCTTCCGAGTCTCAGCTGTGACTCACTGCAACATGTCAGTGTCTGTCAGGGAAATGCTCTGCTGTGATAGGCTGACGCTGACCTGGGAGTAGGAGGAGGAGGAGGTCGACGTCACGGCGTGCTGATGCGTGGCCATGCTGTGGCCTCGCAGGAGCAGAGAGGAGGAAGAGGAGGAGGAGGAGTTGATGAAGGGCATGTTGTTGTTGTTGTTGTTTCTGTTGTTGTTGAGGAAGTCACCGGGCGGAAGCAGCGTGGAGCTCTGTCTCTGACGACCACCGGAGGCCGACGCTGTGACACAACGTGACAGTTAACGGGTTAAAACATTCACACTCAGTCTTTACATCATTGTGTGTCTTCCTGTGTGTGATTCAGCATCGAGAACGTAGTTTAACCCTCCGGTTGTCCACCTGGGCCAAGGAAGGAAGGAAGGCAGGAAGGCAAGAAGGAAGGACAGAGGAAAAGAAGGAAGGAAAGAAGGAAGGAAGGCAGAAAGGATGAAGAGAAAGAAGGAAGGAAGGACCAAAGGGAAAGAAGGAAGGGAAAAAGGATTGTGGAAAGAAGGAAGGGAGAAAGGAAGGAAAGAATGAGCGGTGGAGGGAGGGAACGGATTAGGTCAATTGGATCAAAAAGGAAGGAAGAAGTAAGGATGAAGGGAAGGAAGGAAGGAACGGAGGGAAGGACAAAGGATTGTGGAAAGAAGGAAAGGAAAAAGGAAGGAAAGAAAGATGGAGAGAGGTAGGGGGGGGGACAGATTCGTTCAAGGAAGGAAGAAGGGAAAGAAGGGAGGAAAGAAGGAAGGGGAAAAGGAAGGAAAGAAAGATGGAGAGTCAATTGGATCAAAAGAGGAAGGAAGAATGAGTAAGTACGAAGGGAAGGAAGGAAGGAAGGGAAAAAGGATTGTGGAAAGAAGGAAAGGAAAAAGGAAGGAAAGAAAGATGGAGGGAGGGAACAGATTCGTTCAAGGAAGGAAGGAAGGGGAAAAGGAAGGAAAGAAAGATGGAGAGTCAATTGGATCAAAAGAGGAAGGAAGAATGAGTAAGGACGAAAGGAAGGAAGGAAGGGAAAAAGGATTGTGGAAAGAAGGAAAGGAAAAAGGAAGGAAAGACAGATGGAGGGAGGGAACATATTCGTTCAAGGAAGGAAGAAGGGAAAGAAGGGAGGAAAGAAGGAAGGGGAAAAGGAAGGAAAGAAAGATGGAGAGTCAATTGGATCAAAAGAGGAAGGAAGAAGGAGTAAGGACGAAGGGAAGGAAGGAAGGGAAAAAGGATTGTGGAAAGAAGGAAGGGAAAAATGAAGGAAAGAAGGAGGGGTGGAGGAAGGGAACAATTTGGGCTCATTTTAACTCAGAAGGAGAACAGGAGGGTTAAAAGTGTCCGGTGTGTGTGAACTCACAAGCTGCTGCTGCTCTGAGCTGCTCCTGGCTGCTGATGGGAAAACCAGTTGGAGAAAGATCTGCAGCGCCACCTTGAGCCTGACAGGGAGCAGGACACAAACAACAGGTTTCACAGGGAGGTTCACTCTGAGTGGGGAAACGATACTCGTCCTAATTAGTTGCTGTGTTAATTATTCAGAGGTGAAGTCATGTCGAGCAGGTCAGGAACTGAGGATCTGCTGCTGTTACATCACTGATGATGTCACCCACTGGCCTCGGTGCAGCCACTCGGGTCAAGTTGATGATGAGTTCATGTTCAACTCACAGACTCAACAGAACAAAGCAAATCAGTCACTGAGTTTGTCACTGAAAAGCAGCCAGAAGAAAATAAAATCCTACGACGTCCAACCTGAATGAGACGGAGCTCGAATCAGCTCAGTTTCACTTTACATCCTTGTTATTTATGGAGTTTTACTCAGATCTTACGTTGCTTTTAGGAACTTTTAGGATATAGCTTTAAGAATTTTATCTTAGCTTTTTTAAATTTTTTATTTCTTTTAGTCTCTTTCCAGCTATTCTTAACTACTTTTAAAGGTGTACAGAAATGGCCGTTTGTCCTGTTTGTCGCGCCGAGTTGTCACGAGCTGCAACACGAGTTTACCCGAGTAAGGAAAACGAATTTGATTGGTCGTTATCGAGCGGGTGGGATATTCAAAGCTTGGGGCGAGCCCGAGCTCCGTGTGTGTGTGTGCGTGTCTCAGACGTTTGAATGACGGATTACGGATCCAATATCAGTGGCTGGTGAATCGTGTACAGGCTGACGTATAATCCGTGCGCCTGCATTATCCAATGCGAAAAAAAAAATACACAATTTCATCCCGGATTTACTCAAAAATAGAATTTTGCACAAAGTTTGGACTACATCGTCTGAAAGATGAGTTATCACATTAATTTTATGATCCAGAGTGGGCTCAAATTCAGTTTTCTTTTCTGTACACCTTTAACTTTTTTCAATGTTGATTTTATCCTGTTTTCTGTTGCGGATGTGTGTGCATGCCTGACTGAGTGAGTAGGTACAAGTACTACTACTGCATGTGTGTGTGTTCGTGTGTGTGTGTGGGGGGGGTGTCGGGTCTTTTAACTTGTAAAGCACTTTGTGTTGCAGTTTCTATATATGAAAGGTGCTAAATAAATTAATGAAGCTTGAAGTTTAAAATGTATCCAGAGTGATAGAAAATATTAATTATGGCTGATGGCTAGAGAGTGTTTCCTGAGGTCACAGTGTCTGATCCGTGCCAAATTGGAAGGGATTTACTTGAAGAGTTCACAAAGCTTCACATTACTTCACAAAGTAATTTTGTGATAAATGTTTTTACCAAATTTGAAGAAACTCTCTCAAGGCCTCAGGGAGATATTAAGTTCACTAGGCCAAAACTGGTGTGTGTGATGTCACTGTGACCCTGACCTTTGACCTTTGAACTTTGAACGACCAAAATCACATCAGATGATCCTTGAGTCACAGTCAACGTTTGTGCCAAATCTGAAGATGTTTCAAGACGTTCTTACTGAGATATCTTGTCCAAGAATGTGAACATGTGGACATGAGTGCAGCCCAAACACAACCAAGACGGGGGGGGGTCTTTGTTCCATCTTGGTTGTCACGGAGACAAACAGTTGTCCTGACTGACCTGAGCCTGGTTCAGACAGGCCTGGAGCTTCCTCTTCGCCCTCCACCTGGCCACCCTCAGTCTGGTCTTCTCCCGACGCACTCGCACCTTCAACACAACGTCATCATAATCATCACCACATTTTACATTAAAGGGATAGTTCACCCAAAATTGAAATTTCACTCATTATCTACTCACCCTCATGTCGACTAAGGGCTGGGAGAAGTTTTACCAAAAAACATCCAAATACCTCCATGCTGCTCGTATGTAATGTCCGTCTTGTATTGAAGCCCCGAAATGCGAAATTGTCCCGAAAAAAATGTAATAAGTCTATATTTCAAGCTTCTTTTGTAGTGGAAGCTTCTCGAAGCTGCTCTTCCTGGTTCGTCAAATTTGGTTTGGTTCGTACGAACCGGGAAGAGGAGCAGCATGGAGGTATTTGGATGTTTTTTGGTGTGTCTTTTTGTTACGAAGACAGTTGGTATCCATTTGCAACCGTTATATGGACATGCACTGCTACGCCGAGACCCCCTGTAACTCAGAGAAGCCACGGAGGACTCTGAAACTTCTCCCAGCCCTTAGTCGACATGAGGGTGAGTAGATAATGAGTGAAATTTCAATTTTGGGTGAACTATCCCTTAAATAAATTCCACTGCAACAAAAGACACTCAGACTGTGCGTGTGACTGACCAGATCAGCGAGCAGCGGCTGAGGCAGCGACTTCTCCAGCTCTCTGCGCCGGCTCAGGCTTCTCCGGCGGAGCTCGTTCCTGCGCAGCTTGTACTCTTCATACAGACTCAGGTCTTTGGTCCAGGGCCGGGGGGGGTCCCAGGAGGGCAGGGCCACCATGGGCTGCATGGAGGCCGTCGGCTGAAGCATCAGGTCTGAGAGACAAGTCGTATAACAATTGACCTATGGCTAAGCCACGCCCCCAAACGCGATGAGCCAATCACAGTGCGCATAGCTAGCCCATACACTCGGACATTCTCTGCTTCCACGTCCATTGAAATGCATTGCAGTTAGTCAGTTTTCGTTCGTTTTTATATGTTTTTTCTTGACATTTTAAGTTTAAAATGGTCAAACGGTGTGCATGGGGTACATGCAACTCCGACACTCGGTATCCTGAGAGGCTGGGCGACGGGGTAGATTTTTTTTTTACCTTTTCCCAAGTGTCTGCTCTGGATAAAGTTATGCGGTAGACCACAACACCAACTAAACGTGGATAAACTTAACAGGGATGTCTACATCTGTTCTAAGTTAAGTCAACAACGTATTTGAGGCAACATATTGTCAGAGTTGTTTAGATGTTAGCCAGTATCACAACTAAGCATAAAGTCCGCTAGCTTAATGCTAACGTATAATGTAAAACTCCATAGACAGGCTAACAGAAATTAGCCCGTCGCTATCTGCGTTTCGCGGCAACTGACAGCCATAGCAGTAAAGTTACGTTAAGTTTTGGTGACTTCGAGGTGATATTTAATCTTTCTGTCTCCAAAAATCATCAATTTCCTCCTGTGAAATGTCTCCTATGTTGACTGTTTGTCCGAGTGAGTGGAGGGGGCGGGGCTTAGCCATAGGTCAATTATAACTTCAGTGAGGAGTGAAGTCACATCAGATCAGATCTACTCACAGGCGTTTGGTGAGGCCGAGCTGAAGGACGAGCTGTGACCTCTCTGACCCGCAGGAAGTCCTGACCACTCTGCTGCCGAACTCTGGGCCTGGAAGAACAAACCAGGAAGTTTTTGTTTGTTGGAGGAGATGAGGTCTTGAAAACTGTATCTTCTCTCAGTATCAGACAGCGGTGACCTCACCTCTGTCTCTGACGGCGGACTCTGCTCCACCTGACAGTCCAGCAGTAAAGTGGCCATCACCTCCTGCTCCTCCTCTGGCTCCTCTTTGATACAGATCACCTCCTCCTGCTCCTCCTCCTCCTGAGGCTCCTGCTTCACCTGCACCACAACAGGAGACATTTAGTTTTTCTATACAAACCTGAACAGAGACCCAATAATATTTTGGTCTTGAAAGGTCAAAAGTCAGGGTAACAGTGATCTCATAAAACACATACTTTGATATGAAGGAATATGTTTGAATTTGGTTTGAAAAAAAATCATCTGGACTCAAAGCTGCAGAGAAAATTGTGTTTAATAATCAATAGACATCTATTGATTATTAAATAGTTATTTAGTTAAATGACTGAGCTCAGATTGTGAACATAACACTGTCTTTTGTTTTCATGTTTGTTCTTGTTTTTTTCTTCATGCATGTTAATTTCATGTATTTAGTTGTTTTTGTATCAGAACCGCTGAGTTTCTTCAGGACAATTCACAGTAATATTATTAAATTCTACCATATGAACATGTTGAATAAAAATGTAAAGGTATATCAGGGAATTATTGGTATTTGTGGTCATTAAAAGCATTTATTTACTTGAAGATGTATCAACCCACCGTGAGCAGGTGTGGGGCAGAGAGGGGCAGCGTGGAGCTGTCGGCCTGGGTCGAACCGTCTGGAGACATCGGACCACCGACCAACGGCTTCAATGGATCCAGAGTCAGGACCTGGACCGGAGGAGGAGCCACAGCAGCGTCCACGCTCTCGTCTCGCTCTGCGGCACAAAACAAAACTGGACAAACACAGAGATCCGATGAGTCTGCTTTTTCTCTGCAACATGTTGGTTTATCCTTTAATCTGTTTCATCTGCCTGGACAATTTGCAGCTTCTTTTAATGAAGAGATAACCTTCAAAAAATAAACTTGTACATATTTAAAACAGCTGTGATTCAGTGGAGGTGCAGATGTTGTTTCTGCCTTGTCTTTAGGCAATGGCTTGATTTTTCTTTTTCTTTTTTTTTGATTGATTCTTAGGGATGGGCAAAGATTTTCAAATATTCGAATAGTCGTTCAATTAAAAAAGAAAATCGAATAGTTAATGAGACTATAGTCTTGTCTTAAGGCGAATATTCAAAGAATAGTCGATTAGTTCCTGGCGATTATCAAATAGTGCTTTTGCTTGGAATGCCCATCCGTTATTACTGTGCCCAGCCCACATGGGCTTACAAGATACTAGACAATATAAATACATTCACCAATGGCTGATAGGTCTACTCATAAATATTTGTCCATAGACTCTTGCAACAAAAAATTGTGCATTAACAAGCTGTTTTTTTGGTAAGTTTTCTGTCTTATGTAGGATATAATGTTTTCTCTCTCAGAGTTTTTCAATAAATCTGGCTCGGACATGGATCTCCTCCTTGAAAAACCAGCTCAACATCAAACTCAGACAGTTCCGGCTTCTTCACCTGAACTTTCTCAAACATGGATTTCCTCAGAGGGCACCGAAACAGAAAGTGAGATTCATCCTCCACAATACCAAGGTGCTTGAAATCTCATTTGATTTAGAAGAACATGCATCAGTACATGCACACACACACACACACACACACTGGACCACCTCGGCCCTCGGCTCTGTTACCTGCGCTGCTCTCCAGAGACTCTGCGGGTTCGTTCACAGACAGCGAGACAGGCAGCAGCAGCTCGGTCGACCCGGCTACTACCACATCGGAGTGACGGCGCGCTCTGACGCCATGCGTGCTGGTGCTGGTGCTCTGTGGAGAGGTGCATTCTGGGAGAAACAAGCATAAAAATGAGTGAGAGTCACTGGGCCTGTCCCAATATGCACACTCGATCACACTTACACACTTGGGCACTTGGCGTGCACGTTCATGGGCTTAGTGTCAGTGCTCAGTGTGTCCCATTTCTCCGACGACCGAAAGTGCAGCGCGCTTGACTTGCACTTTACCCACACTTATGGTAAGACCGCATCCGAGCGGTATTTGACCAAGTATAAATCCCACAATGCACCACGGTGAAGTCCGCCATCACCGGGAGCCACAAGCCACGTTTAGGAAATGCGATTGAATTAATTTCAATAAAATGAAATTAAAGCAGAAGTAAGTGATATATTTGTGTTAATATAAGTCTTAAATAGTTATATCTTCCGACAGCAATCACTTACTTAGAGTGTTTGGACCGAAACACGGGTCTCTCAGTCCCTCTGCTCTGCTCTGAGCCGAGGAGAAAACTTTTCTCGTATCCTACAGTTTTTATCCAATGAGGAGAGAGAACGGCATGCAGGGCTGTGTGTGCAGCCAAGGGATGCGCATGAATGTGGTGACGTAGGGACGAGGACTGTTATGGTGCGTTCAAGGCAGCCCGTAACTCGTGTTTTTCCGACCTGTGTGAAGTCGTACCAGTTCGATCTGGTACGACTTCACAGGTCGGAAGTTACGAGTGGCCGTTATAGTGACTTTCACAGGTAAAACAGGTCGGAAAAACACGAGTGGGTTGCCTGGAACGCTACAGAGTCGTAAGTTGTGACATGAAGCTGTAATTTACGGTTTCAAAAGCCTGCCTGGAACGCAGCATTAGCCAAAACGACCGGATCGCTTACTTCTGCTTTAACTTTCTATCTCATAAGTATGAGTTAATGTCATATTTTATATTCATCATGCTCTTTTCATGTTTTAATTTTATTTTTTTCGTTTTTCTTGTTTGTTTTATTTACTTACAGAGTTGGGCTTACATATTTATGATTAGAATCTTGCGCATAGAGACACTTTAGGATGTTTAATGTTTATTAAAACTGTTGCTGTGCTGTGTGTGTGTGTGTGTGTGTGTGTCGCAGTTGTGCTGGTGTGTGCAATGGCACAGGCTGCACTTGTCAAGTATGTCCCGATTGCTTTTAAATATCTCCCCACGCTCTTGGCCACTTAATCCAAGCTTGCACACTATATGCAAATATACGTTCCGCCGGCAGTGCGTAACCAAGCGCTCTCAGCCAAGTGTGGAGGAATGGGACAGCGCCACTGGAAGGGGGAAGGGGAGATGAGTGATCTCAGAGGGAGCTACCTTGACCGGTCCTGGTCGGGGTCTCAGCGCCGCCCCTCTGTGTCTGGGGGTGGAGGCAGACCATGGTGGAGGTGGAGGCTCTCTGCTGCAGCTCCTCCTCCACGCCCTGCCTGTAGTACTTGAGCTTCAGCTCGGTGTAGCGCAGCTTGGCTCGGATGTTGTCGTTCTCCTTCTCCTTCAGGGCCTTCTCCCGCTGCAGAGCCGTGACGTCTCTCTTCATCAGCGCCACCTGCGACTTCAGCTCCTCGAACTTGACCCCGACCACCTTGAGCATCTCGGCCAGCACCGTCTCCACCGCTCCGTTCACCGCGCGCTCCACCACGGTGCCCATCTGACCCCGGATCAGCGACACGGCGATGCTCACGTCCATTTTTTCACCTGAAAGCAGTTTAAAAAAGACAATTATCATGGTCCACTGTTCTCTCTGGCAACACAGCAGAGAAAACACCTCTTTCAAGCATTCAAGGTCGCTCCGGCATTTAAGATGGAAGAGTTTGTTGCCAAAAAAAGACACAAACAATAATAATCTACAGCAAAAAAGAAACAAATAACAAGAGACAGCGGCTGTGAACTTTTTTGGAAATGATTGTGTCAAAAAAGTCCAACCCGTTCTTTTGTCAAATGATTAATTGATTAATCGCACGCACAACAATCAATTATGAAATTAATCGTCAACTATTTTTGATAATCGAATAACCAGTTTGAGTAGTTTTTTAAGAAAAAAAGAAAAAGTCAAACTTCTCTGATTTCAGCTTCTTAAATGTGAATATTTCTGGTTTCTTTGTTCCTTTATGAACTGAGTATCTCTTAGGTTTGTGGACAAAACAAGACATTTGAGGACATCATCTTGTGGTTTGAGAAACACTGATTGATAGGCTATTATTTTTAACATTTTATTGACCAAACAACTAATCAATTAATCGTGTAAATAATCGACCGATTAATCAGTAATGAAAATAATTAGTTGCAGCCCTAACTGTACTACTGATCTATTGCTACAATTCAAAATCATAAAGGTTTGTTTGGGGAACAAACACAGTTTATAGTTTATTTTAACTTCATTTATTATTGAAACCAGACCAGAAAAGCAGCCCCATGTGATGGACTGTACATTTGTGCAATGGGCACTGTGCAATGTAACTAACACACCAGTATGTGCAATAGGGAAGTGTGCAATTCAGTATCGCAACAACATCAGCACTGAGCACTTCAGCTAGCACCAGTAGCACATTAGGACCTTCAACATTTTACTACTAACTCCTCAACAACATGGAAGATGTCTGGCCTGTCTTTGTGTTTGTTGTCTTTTTCTATGACCACCAACCTGCCAGTAACTGACTCCAAGACATCCACTTTCACGCAGACTTACTACACACTGACATTGCCACATATTGCCTGCTGTAGCCTAAATATTGTGTTGTAATCTATCCAGCATTTATTAGCCTATTTGTTTTCATGGCACTGCTTCATTGTCTATTTGCACTGCATGTGCCTGTACAGTAAAATCTAGCCACTTTACTTTATTTTATATAGCATGTTTTGTATTATTCTTAATTCATTGTTCAGTTGTTGTTGTTGTACGTCTTTTATGTGAACTAAGTTATAAGAGAGCTATGCAAACCGGGGTCATGCATCAAACTTGGCCAATATAGCCTATCTAATTCTGAAAACAGGTCTGTTTACAGTTTTAGTTTATTAGCTAACATCTTTCTCTCCGTTCTTTAAAAAGTCCACGTTTTGTCGTTTGAATCTTATTTAAATCTGGATTTAGGTGACAGAGAAAACATTTCACTTACCGTGTTGTTTATGTCTCAACAGCTGGTTTGCAGCTGGAAAACTTAGCTGCTAGCTTAGCTTAGCACGGGATGTTACAGTTATCTTTGTGACGTTAACTTTGTACTTTAACGACCGTTGGACGTTGGACGTGTTTTTTCATCTCACAAACTCACAACAAGGTTTTAAAAAACTGAAGCAGAGCCGATTAAATACGTTTCTTTACACATAACAGACTTGTTGGGGTAAGTCACCTAGCAACAATGGCGTACACTCTGCCATCGCAACAACGGTCAACTGTTTCCGGGTTCAAAAGTGAAGCGACACCAAAGATCGTCAACTGAAGAAAGATGATCACTCTGCTTTAAGATTATTTATATTCTTCGACTGGCAACTGCAGTTTAGTACATTACCAGTACCTCTACATATACTCCAATGTGGTTTAGATATTAAAACATATTCATTATTCACTATTAAGTAACAAATTTAACCAGCTATTAACACATGTAGCTACTTCCAACAGCACAGGTTCACCATTAGCCTACATTTATATTGCTATGTTGGATTCCAGATCCTTGTGTTATTTTTTATTTCATTTCCTTTACTAAAATAACACAGCTGGTTGTAAGTCAAACTCTCACTGTGCACCAGCTACAGGCCTATGAGATCCTGCTGAGGATTCACATCGTTAGTAGTAGTTTAATATTTAACTAATGTTGCATAACAATGTACAGTAGCACTGTAATCTTTAGCAAACTTCACTCAAACTGGAGTAAACTGTGTATTTGTTAGGGGCTATTTTCATCAGTGGATAAATACAGCAATGTACAATGTGTATGGGACTGGATTTAACAAAAATCCTGCATGATGAACCGAAGGTGTCAATCAGTCCATAACACCTTTTTCCAGTCTTCTGTTGTCCATTAATTGGTGGTGGCACAGCCTCTTTCTTTTTAATTCTTATTTTCCATTATTTTTCAGTTTTGGGTAACGCTACCTTTTTTAAACCTCTGGCAGTTCACCACTTACATTTGTACCATTTCAAGCTATCCATTGGACTTGAACTGCTTGAATTTCAGTAAAAAAACTGGAAAAATTAGAGTGTGTTAAAACTTTTGCCAAGTAGTGTATGTGTTTGTTTTATGTAAGTCATCATAAGTAGTCTTGTGAACTTTCAGATCTACAGATCTGATGTTTTCATCCTAGAGATGCTTCATCACAGTTCTTTCCATTTTACTTTTTGTATTCCACTGTTAACTTAACATACAATTTATAATTTGTTTGTTTAAAAGTTTTTTTTTCAAATTGACAAGACAACACATAAAAACAGGTGAAGGAAGTAGACTTTGTTGTTTACTTTATTAGTTGCAGGCTCGTTCTCCACTGTGGCTCAGGTGGTTTAATTGCTCTCACAGGATAATGCAGGTAATCACACACTGACCAATTCAACTGAATGAGCAAACATTATAAGAAAATCCCTTCAAAGCAAATAACCATTTTCTTAGACAGGACCATAAATATGCTATCTGACCATCAAAAGACTTTGACTATATAGGCTAATATTAAAAATCATTGTCTTTCTTTGGTGAAATTACAGATGTATTATGTATTTGCTTCCAGGACGACCCCATGAGGCCGACGTACAGTAGCCATTGAGACAGTAATTAGCTGTATGAGGTGTCTCTGCTCCCTGAGGCCTGAATCACCACTGAGGACCAGACGACCTAATGACTCTAGTTACAGTAACCTTACATCATCTCTGGGCTGGTGTGTATCGACCTGTGAGCCTGAAGGTCACTTACATCACAGCCAGAGGAAAAAGTAAAAAAAAAAGAAGTCAAAGTCAAAACAGTCCCTCACATTATGTTTAGGATGCATTGTAAGGTTTATTGTTCATTTATGTAGAAGAAAAAAGAGAAAGAAACAAGCACATAAATGTTATATACACAGTGTTGATTTACTGTCTCTCTTGAAATTAAGCTATTGGCCAAATAAATTATATAAAAAGAAACATATGTCCATGAAATGCACTAAAATGCAATCACCTGTAGGCCATCACACATCCCAATACAGACTGTGTGAATGTTGTTCTTTTTTTGCACTTTTTCCTCTTGAAAATGCTCCTTCCTTATTATCTTATTATTATGATAAGTTATTTATTCTTTTTTCATTTTCCACTCTGAAATCCTCATATAGTCTAGTTTCAAATGACTGAGTTAAAATCATCCACAATTGTAGTGAACGACTTCACGATAACAGGGTCAACAATGTTAAAGTGAGTGAAGCTTATATGTATTGCTTAAATACAAAATAGTAACATTACACTATAAGTATATTATCATTATCATTATTATTATTATTATTATTATTATTACTACTATTATCATCTGTACTTAATCTGGACTCACAGAGTGAAACAGTCTGGACTCAAGATTTCATCATCAAAGCTGAAATCAGAGGAATCTCCTTGGTATGGTCAAGTGCTTGAGTCCACTATAAAGTTCAGCAGCTGCTTGTGTTTGTCTCAGTAGGGGGGAGGAGGAGGAGGAGGAGGAGGTGGACATCCAAGACCTTAACACAACTAACGCCTTTATTGCAGCATTCATGTTTCTTAAACTGTATCGATGGAAAACGACTCAGAGATTGTGTCCTTTGTTTTGTCTATGTATGGAAACATAGGAAACTTTCAGGTCCTCTATTTCACCCTGGCTCTGTTGTTATATGTATCTGTCATTGTTGCCAACACTGTTCTTATTGTTGTTATTTACTTGGAGCAGAGTCTGCACGAGCCCATGTATCTGTTCCTGTGCAGTTTATTCATCAATGAAATATGCGGCAGCACGTCTCTGCTGCCGTGTTTAATGGCACAAATTTTATCAGACACTCATGAGATTTCACTCCTTTTCTGCTTCCTTCAGATATTTAACATCCACTCATATGTATCAATGCAGTTTGGGACATTATCAGTAATGGCCTATGACAGATATGTGTGTATTTGTAAGCCTTTGCATTACAACGTCATAGTGACTTAAGTCAGAGTCCAGGTCGTCATTGTTGTGATGTGGATCACTTCTTTTGTAGTAGTTGGAGGTTTATTGTCCTTTACGATCCATCTGAAGTTCTGTGGGAATGTGGTCCACAAGACTGTCTGTGTCAATCATCTGTTGATTGAACTCTCTTGCTCCCCAGACAGACTCATGTCTTATATCCATGATCTGGTCCTTGGCCTGACGTTCGCTGTGGCTGTTCCTCTCACCTTCATCTCCTTCACATACGTGAGGATCTTATACGTCTGTTTAAAATCCTCTTCTGAGACCAAGAGGAAGGCGTTTGACACCTGCACTCCGCACTTAGTTTCTCTCCTCAGCTTCGTCTTTGCCTGTTTTTATAACCACATAAGTGAAAGGTTCGAGATGAGTTTTGTTCCTCTCGAGCTGCGTGTAATTTTATCCTTGAACGGTCTCATTATTCAGCCTCTTCTTAACCCACTCATCTACGGCCTCAAGCTGTCAAAGGTTAGAAATGCCTGTCAAAAGTTCCTCATATTTAAAAAAATCATGATAGCTCCATAGGCAGTGGCATGTTTGTTTCGATAGGTATGTAATTTTTTACATGATTTTTGTAATTAATGTGTTTGTTGAAAGGTTGTTCACATCTTTAAAATATTTTATAACCTTTAATTTTAGAAAATGACATAATTAATTCACTTTACAGTCCTCTGACAAGGCTGCACATCTAATTTATTCATGTTTTAGGTTTCAAACATTATCATTATTATTATTATTTGATTTAAATACCAATATTATTAAAATTTTAATACCATGGGCCGCAGGATTTTACTTTTATTTCATTTTTAATTGGATGTTTTGTTATTTGTAACCATTATCTCCTTTTTTCTATGTGTCTTAAATTATGTTTTTTTTTTTTTAAATCTTTACCACACCTTTTAAGAAAGGTGTTATATAAAGAAAGTTTATGATTATATTATTATTGTTTGTTTGTGCAGATGAAACAGCTTGAGAACATTAAGACATTGTTCTCTCCATGCAGAAAGACTCATGATGCTGGAAGTGACAGTGAAGCCAAACAAAGGATCAGAGACCAGTGTGATTTTAACTCATTGAGTGCCAACAACTTAATTTTATGTTTTGTAATTTAATTTTTTTTTTTTTTTACAAAAATAGACACTCTAACACACCTGTGAATGTGGGAACTCTATGATGAACAGAACTGAAGATGATAAAGATTTTTTTGCAACTCCATAGATGTGTGTATGTGAGCAAATTATTTGAAATTACATAAATCATCACACAGCTTTTTTAGACTATTTAACAGTAGCAAGCAGTGTGTGGGAGCTAACAGGGTAATAAATAATAAAACATTTGAAATGATCTGTCTTTTATTTTGAAATATTTTAAAGGGATAGTTAAGCTTTTGTGAAGTGCGGTTGTATGAGGTACAAATGGCCATTAAGTACACTAATGTGTAATGTCTGACTGAAGGTCTGAAGGTCAGTTACATCACAGCCAGTGGAAAAACTCACAAAACAAAACAATCCCTCATATCATGTTAAGGATGCACGATATGGATAATAAGGATGATAAGGATGCATAAAAACCAAGCCTATTTTCTAGGCCATTTCTCGAAAATTGCATATCCATAATAATGAGTATATCTCTGCAACCACAAGGTCTATTTGAATACTTTTGGTGTCATAGTAAAGGGAAAAAATTTAGAAATTGTTGAGATGTGTAAATTTCAGTATACTGTATGTGTTACTGGTGAAGAGTAAATGCAGATGACACACAGCAAAAATGAAATACATTTAATGTTTGCCTAAATAAAAATAATATTTTCTATGACTTCAGAATGATGCTGCTAAAGCTCAAAACCTCTATCAAATGATTGTACAATGTATGAACATTATCTGCACTGAGAGCAGCTTATTTGGGTGCAGTTACGCCTGGCTCTATATCTGCAGCGGATTGGTTGATTCGAGTGATTGACAGCTCATTCGAACTCTTAGAGCCAATAGAATGAGGCTATACCCACGTTGATGTGATTGACAGTACTGGGAGCCAATCAGAATCAGAATTCTTCTCATGAGCCAATCAGAATCAGCAGAATCCTGAAATGTGTGACGTGCAGGCTGTTGTGTGCGGCGCTCGTAAAGGTTCCCCGGCTCCTAAAGCCCGTCCAGACCGATTTAGATGTAACACCGGTCAAAGTTCAACTGGAAATATTGTGGATTTACCCATAAAACAACGGCAAAACAGCAAATGTAAGAGGAAATTTACAACCATGTTTTGGCCAAGCAGTGTCTGTGTTTGCTTGACTTTGCTCGTTTTTGGCTTCTCTCTCTGCCGTGCTTCTGTGTAGCCACGGGTGCTATGTAACGTCCCAATCTTTGTAGTCAGCGGCTCTTTCATATGAGCGGTAGCTGATGTGGTTTGCATAATGTACAGTAGTATACGGGCCAGAAATGTGGCGAGTGGGTCCACACAGAGGTGCTTCATGAAGTATGATGTTTACCTGTTTTTTGAGCCTAGTGTTTGGGCTTTGTTTGGGTCATAAAAACATGGTTTTCACAGGCTGTGGGCCAGCTTCTGCTGTTTAATTTGACATACAGTATAATATGACTATATTCTTTCATAATTAGTGCAGTGGTGGCTCTGTGATTGTTCTGCATGTCTTCAAGTTCTCCATATGGGGGATTTTGATTTTGGTTTTTAGCAGGTTGGTTTATTGTTCATTTATGTAGAGGAAGAAAACAAGGACTGTCTCTCCTGAAATTAAGCTATTGGCCAAATAAATTATATAAAAAGTAACATGATATGTCCATGAAATGCACTGAAATCCAGCAATCACCTGTAGGCCATCACACATCCTAATACAGACTGTGATTGGTGTTTAGTGTTGTGAAATAAGGAGGCTTGTTGTATCCACTGGGCTAGCTTTAATGTAGCACACAACAATACAGTCAACGCATCTCTGCCATCCGCTTGACAACAATACTTCTTCTAGTTCCTGTAATACTACCGTATGTGTCCAGCCTCTAGCACCATCTGCTGGCCGAGTGTTCTCGTAACATCTCTCATTACATAACAAATGAAGATGTCTAACAAAATTATAAATGTATCTCAGGTTATTACTGGAACGCGCCTGGTTAATATGAAAATGTAATCTGAAACTCACATTCATAATATAACAAGTCATGTGTATTTTACATTGGTGTAACCTGTCAACTTGTCATAAAAGGATACTGGTACATTCCATTTACTGAACAACTTTTCAACACTCAACCTTCATCTCTCAGTGTCCAAACGATTCCCTGTCATTCTCAGGGCACGTAGTCCTTGTATCTTGACGGTTTCAGTATATTCGATCTGGTCCTAGTGTGCAGTCCTTCTGTGTCCTGTGAACTTTCAGTTGCGGCCGTCCCTTCCATGATTTGTTGTTCTGTTTCAGCGGCAGGTTCTGGATACCAATCACTGTCCAGTGTGTCATGTTCTCCCGTTGGAGATATCTCAAGCTTTTCTGGCACTGGACGAATGTCCCTTCGGTTCCTACGATATGTCTTTCCATTGACCAGAATTACATAGGAACGATCACTGAGTTGGTCAATGCACATTCCCAGGGACCACCGTATGTCTTGGTCCTTGGGGTGTAGAAGGACTCTCACTGTCTGTCCTTGGATGATAGTAGGCATGTTCTTTGCCCGAGCATCATAGTGCTGTTTTACGGTCTGCCCCCTTGCCAACTTCCTTTCAGTGACATCCTGTATCACTTTGGGCTTTAGTTGTGTGTCTCTGATGGGCAGTAGTGTGCGTGTCCGTCGGGACATGAGCCTTTGCACTGGGGAGCTATCAAGTCCTCCTGTTGGAGTGTTCCTCCATGCCAGAACAGCTTTCCATGGATCACTTCCCTCCAGAGAAGCCTTTTTGAGCAGCGTTTTGGCGATTTTGATGGCCGACTCAATTTTTCCATTGCTCTGGCTATGGTAGGGGGATGACGTGTCATGCTTGAAATCCCAGTCCTTGGCAAAGAGCTGAAAGTCCATTCCTGAAAATGGTGGGCCATTGTCAGTGAAGATAATGTGCGGAGTTCCATGTCTACTGAACTGTCTCTTGCAACATTCAATAACGGTGGGTGCGGTGTAGTCTTTCAGTTCTACTAGCTCCCAATAGTCAGAATAATAATCAACCATGATGAGGTATGTGCTTCTGTGTAGAGAGAACAAATCCATTCCCACTTTAGACCATGGGATGCGAGGAACTTGATGTGGCATCAGTGTTTCTTTCTGTTGTCGTCGCTGAACTGAGTTACACGTGGAACAGCTGCTGATGAAGTCCCTTATATCCTTTGTCATGCCTGGCCAGAATATAGTCTCGCGAGTTTTCCGGAGGCTGGCCTCTATTCCTGAATGTCCTGTGTGAATCCTTGTCAAGAACTCAGAGTGCAGTGTTGTAGGGATGAGCACTCTGTTCCCTTTGAAAATGAGGCCCTTATCTATCGTGAGTTCTTCTCTGTATGTTCAGAAAGGCTGTAGTGCATGTCCTATGTCTTTCTTATTCTCAGGCCAGCCTCTCTTGATGTTTGCCTGAAGTGTTTGAAGTACTGGGTCTTGTGTCGTGTGCGCCTTGACAGTCTCTAACGTCTGAGTGGTGAAGTTTATGTTATAGGCATGACTCACTTGTTCCAGTTCTGGTTGCAGGCACGTGCACACATAGGGCCCAAAGGGTGCTTGAGCCCCTGCCCTTTTTGCCTCGTATTAAAAAGTGCCCTTTTTTAATGTTTTTTTTTCTTTCTTCAATAAATGCATTCCTGTTGTGCATGAGGATGTAAATAACCGCGCTGTAAAAATGCCACGGTTATCTACCGTACGCATTTCCTGTTAATACACACAGTATTGTGTATGTACGTTGGTGTGTGTGTTGTCCGCTGCTGCTCCGCTGTCTCTCACTGAGGGGCGGGGGGGGGGGGGGGGGGGGGGGGCTGCCCCGCGGTGCGCACTCCCTCACATGCACGTCCAGAGAGAGAGAGAGATACTAGCTGCTGCCTCATCGATAACTCTGTGTGCCGCACATAGATGAGACGTGACAGTGGAGCGACTTGTGTCGAATCTTGTGAGTTATAAATCCACCAACATCACTTCCTTGTCGGTTCTGACAAGTCGCCGTCCACTTATTCAACAAGCTTAATATGAGTCATATTTCAGAAAAGCGCCCATTTGTGTTTGTTTAGCTGACTGCTTGTTAAGAGTTAAGCCCCACCCGTCCTCTGTCTAACATCACCTGAATGTAGTGAACAGCAGCAGCAACAGGAGGAATCACTCACTCAGCTTGATTTCACTGACTATTTGAATATGTTTCCAGATGTTGAGTTACTGGTAATTGTGACTTTGCTGTGGTAAATATTGCTGCTGTTCTGAAATATGCACAGTAGCAGTCACAGTAGTCATTTCTTGGTTTTGTGTGTGTAGCCTGTAGGCTTAGCCTACTTCTATTTTGCACTTGCACTCTTTTTTTTCTGCAAGCCATGTTAATGTGCACCCAATACCATATTAGCCTTAGCCTACCAGTTCAGAAGTCATGACTCTGTTTCGGGAAGTTGGGAAATTGGTCCAGCGTGTTGACTGCGGTCCTGAAGGCGTGCAGGCTTTCTCTACCAACTAAATAGTAACTGTAATTTATTTTTATTTATTTATTTTGATATTAAGGCTTGAAAAAAATTGTACATAGGTACTGCCCTTTTCTGATGTTGAGCCCCTGCCCCTCTATAGTCATGTGCACGTCCCTGTCTGGTTGGGTGAGGCCCATGGCATACACTGTGGTTGGCGTTTGCATTTGGGCGTGTTCAGTACTTGCTAGAGGTGCTCTGGACAGGAAGTCTGCAATGTGTAGCTCCTTGCCCGGCTTGTAGATCACTCGGAGCTGGTATCTTTGTAGCCTGAGCATCATCCGCTGTAGCCTCTTTGGTGCTGAGAACAAAGATTTTTTAAAGATAGTTTCCAGTGGCTTATGGCCTGTATGTACTGTCACATATTCTCTGCCATGTAAGTATTGGTCAAATTTATCACAGGCAAAAACAATGGCTAGGCATTCTTTTTCAATTTGTGCGTACCTTTGTTCTGTGTCCGTTCGTGTTCTTATTTGTGTGAAACTTTGGAAGTCATGGGACGCAAGACAAATTTCAGAGTGATCTGACAATAAAGTGTTATCTTATCTTATCTTATCTTAGATGCGTATGCCACTGGTTGTCCGTTCTGTAGAAGCACCACTCCCAAGCCTGTCTCACTAGCATCACCTTGCAGCGTGACCTCTTCATGGAGGTTGTAGTATTTTAGGTCTGGGTGGTGTGTGGTTAAGCGTTTAATGGTCTCCAGCGCTGCGTCGTGTGTCGGCAGCCATTTCCAGTCTGTTTCCTTATCGGTCAGACGTCTGAGAGGTTCACACACATCTGATAGGCTAGGGAGAAACTTTGATAAATAATTCACAAATCCTAGCAGGCTCTGGAGAGACTTAACATCTGTCGGTGTCTGCATGTTCTGTATTGCTGTAATCTTGTCAGGATCTGGACATAGGCCTTCTGATGTGAGGCGATGACCCATGTATGTGACACTCGGAAGTTTCAGCTTCAGCTTCAGTCTGCCATGGCTTCTTCGTTGGTGTCTCCACATCCATACACCAATCACGCTCACACCCTTCAGGCCCTGAAGTGCCTCGTGTTGTCGCCTCTGATATTCCTCTGCAGCTGGCTTTATGCCGAATGGCATTCTAACCCATCTGTATCGTCCCCAGGGGTCCAGAATGTGGTCAAATAACTGCTTGCTTGATCTAGTCGCACCTGCCAGTAGCCATCTTTTGCATCTAATACTGAGAACACCTTGGCCTTTGCTAAGTCCGGCAGAATTTCTTCTACTGTGGGCATCTGGTAGTATGATCTCAGCAGGGCCTTGTTTAGTGGATCCGGGTCCAGACATATCCGTAGCTTGTCTTTCTTTTCCGTCACCACCATGTTGCTGATCCATGGTGTCGGCTCTGTCACCTTGGCTATGATCCCTTTCTGTTCCATTTCCTTTATGGCTGTGATTGCTTTGTCTTTTATTGGGATTGGTGTCCTCCGTGGCAACTGTTGTATAGGCCTCACATTGGGATCTATCTCAAGATGCAATTCTCCTTTGAGGCATCCCAGTCCGTCAAATACATCTTCATATGCAGAGATGATTTTTTCTGCTGTTTTGGATATAACTGTGTCTGGGGGCTCTTGGGTGTTGACACTGTGTAGACATGCTTGGGGTCTACGTGAATTAGGTCTAGCCTCTGGCAGGTGTCAGCTGAGAGTAGGGGTACCTGTGATGTCTCCATTATCTGAAATTTGAGGATGTGTGTTGTGCCATTATGTTCTGCTGTGAGATCATATTCTCCTCTGGGTCTATTGGGAATGTTGTTCTTTTTTTGCATTTTTGCACTTTTTCCTATTGTAAATGTTCCTTCCTTATTATCTTATTATGCTAAGTTATTTATTCTTTTTTTCATTTTCCACTCTGAAATCCTCATATAGTCTAGTTTCAAATGACTGAGTTAGAATCATCCACAATTGTAGTGAACCACTTCGCGATAACAGGGTCAACAATATGTTAAAGTCAGTGAAGCCAGTTTTGCTTTTAATACAAAACAGTAACATTACACTAAAGTACATTATAATTATTATCATTATTATCATTATTATTATTATCTGTACTTAACTTTTGGAAACCTCTGACTTTTTCTCCACCACATTTAAAAGACAACTATTGT
This sequence comes from Trachurus trachurus, assembly GCF_905171665.1. NCBI lineage: Eukaryota > Metazoa > Chordata > Actinopteri > Carangiformes > Carangidae > Trachurus > Trachurus trachurus. Next base: position 27,531,839 of record NC_139899.1, on the reverse strand, counting down.
ACTTTTGCCTTTTAAGTGTTCTTACTTTGAAGCAGATTTTAGTCGGTGGGGGAAAAAAATAATTTGTAAAGTGTAATAGACCATATGCTATGATCCCCAGAGTATAAACCAGCAAAATCCTCCATTGCCACTTGTGAATTTTTGAGCACCTCAGTTTCAACTGGGCAGTAACAGGTTTGATCATATTTGAGGTTTTAGAAAAAAAGAAATTTTCCATATTAAGTGTTTGTTGTGTTTCCAATCAAAATTTCATCATCAAAGCTGAAATCAGAGGAATCTCATTGGTATGTTCAAGTGCTTGAGTCCACTATAAAGTTCAGCAGCTGCTTGTGTTTGTCTCAGTAGTGGGGGGGGAGGAGGAGGAGGAGGACATCCAAGACCTTAACACAACTAACGAATCCCTTGCACAATCCAACGCCTTTATTGCAGCATTCATGTTTCTCAGACTGTATCGATGGAAAACGACTCCGAGATTGTGTCCTTTGTTTTGTCTATGTATGGAAACATAGGAAACTTTAAGGTCCTCTATTTCACCCTGGCTCTGTTGTTATATGTATCCGTCATTGTTGCCAACACTGTTCTTATTGTTGTTATTTACTTGGAGCAGAGTCTGCATGAGCCCATGTATCTGTTCCTGTGCTGTCTATTTATCAGTGAAATATACGGCAGCACATCTCTGCTGCCGTGTTTAATGGCACAAATTTTATCAGACACTCATGAGATTTCACTCTTTTTCTGCTTCCTTCAGATATTTAACATCCACTCATATGTAGCAGTTCAGTTTGGGACATTAACAATTATGGCCTATGACAGATATGTGTGTATTTGTAAGCCTTTGCATTATAACGTCATAATGACTAAAGTCAGAGTCCGGGTCGTCATCATCATGATCTGGATCACTGCTTTTGTAGAAGTTGGAGTTTTATTGTCTTTTACGATCCGTCTGAAGTTCTGTGGGAATGTGGTCCACAAGATTGCCTGTGCCAATCATCTGGTGGTTGAACTTTCTTGCTCCCCAGACAGACTCATTTCTTACCTCCATGATCTGGTCTTTGGCCTGACATTCAATGTGGCTGTTCCTCTCACCTTCATCTCCTTCACATACGTGAGGATCTTATATGTCTGTTTAAAATCCTCTTCTGAGACCAAGAGGAAGGCGTTTGACACCTGCACTCCGCACTTAGTTTCTCTCCTCAGCTTCGTCTTTGCCTGTTTTTATAACATGATCAGTGAAAGGTTCGAGATGAGTTTTGTTCCTCTCGAGCTGCGTGTGATTTTATCCTTATACGGTCTCATTATTCCACCTCTTCTTAACCCACTCATCTACGGCCTCAAGCTGTCAAAGGTTAGAAATGCCTGTCAAAAGTTCCTCATATTGAAAAAGTTCACGGTCGCTCCATAGGCAGTATGTTTGTTATAATTTTTACATAATTTTTTGTAATTAATGTTTGTTGAAAGGTTGTTTTCTTCTTTAAAATATTTTATAACCTTTAGTTTTTAGAAAATGACGTTTACAGTCCTCTGACAAGGCTAATTTATTCATGTTTTAGGTTTCAATCATTATCATTATTAGTATTTGTCGTTTAATGCCATGGGCCATAGGATTTTACTTTTATTTTATTTTTCATTGAATGGGTTGTTATATGTAACCGTTCTCTCCTTGTTAAATCAGTGGTTCCCAACCTTTTTTTCCCCCATCCACAACCCCTGCATACACAGACGCATCAAAAGAATAATGTGATACAAACTTTTATTTACTTAAGAAGATACTTAAGATAAACAGTGAAAAAGTAGAGCCCTGCCATGGGTATGTTATTACAACGAGGAGCCCCAACATTTTGAATCTATTCTTAATTATTAATCTGACCTTATTTTGTTTTATTTTATCTTTCTGTCCATTCTCCTTGTTGTTATCATGTCCCTAGGATGTAGGTTTTTGTTCCTATTGTCTTTGTTTATACATGATTATGATTATCCAGTTGGCTGTGTTATTGGGATTTAAAATTTCAATATGCACAAATATAATTTTGAAAACCTCACAACCTCAGAACAGACAAAGCTCTGTGGACCCCCTGAAATCTCTGATGCCCCCCCCAATGTCTTAAATTATTATGATACAGTAGCTTGATAACTTTATTCTCTCCATGCAGAAAGACTTATGATGCTGGAAGTGACAGTGAAGCCAAACAAAGGATCATGACTTTAAACTTTACACAGGAAGTGCTCCGGGTCATTTCACATGTGTGACTCCCCCTCCGTCAGGTGGAGGTCTCGGCTTTAGGTGGGTTTATTCCCAGCAGCTGTAACAGGGTGAAGTAAGAGTAGATCCACGGTCTGGAGATCCCCTGAGTCTTCTCAAGACCTCCAGCCTCCACAGCGAGACCTCTTTTAAAGGCCAGCTGCTGCTGCAACAGCGCCATCTCTCTGCAGGGAGGACAGGCAGAGACAGCAGCCGTGTCATTTCACAATAAAAGCTTTTACCAGCCTTCAGAATCGGTAACCAGGGCCGTTGTATAGGGGAGAAAGGTGATGATAACTCTAGGGGCCCAGCGCCCAGTAGGCCCCACAAAACACCCCAGTGGTCTAATCTTTGTATGACTGAATTATTCTGCATAAGACCCTGACTAATACTCATAGTAATGCTGCATTAGCATCAAAATAAAGTAGGCTAAATAAAAAATGATAATAGCCTACCTACGTAGTCTAAGAAAAAAAGTGGAAAAGTCAGGGGCCCACTTTGGTATTCTTTCAGGGGGCCCAGAATTCCTAGCAACGGCCCTGTCGGTAACATATGCATTCAGGAGACAGACTCAATATTTACCTGGCGAGCAGCTCCGCTCGCAGCCTCTCCTCCTCTGCAGCCAACAGGGCGGCCTCCTCTTTTCTCCTCCTTTGCTCCTCTTCCTCCTTCCTCCTGGCCTCCTCCTCCTGCTGCTTCCTGCGGAGGTAGTCCATCCTCTCGCTCTCATCCATCTCCTGCAGCTTCTTGTTCTCCTCCTCCTGCCTCTTTCGCTCTTCCAGCTGCAAATGCTCCAGCTCAGCTGAAACATGATGATATTAACTGGATTATTAAAAAAAAAAAAAAACAAGAAAGAAAGAAAGAAAGAAACTAAAATCGCTACGGGACAAAACTAATCAACAGCCGACTCACAAACTCAGTATTGGTGCATTTGCAATTTATGATAAAAATAAGAATAAATCTGATAAAGATTTTTTTTTTCATCTCCATATAGATTATTTAACAGTAGCAACCAGTGTGTGGGAGCTAACGGGGTAATAAATAATAAAACATTTGAAATTATCCGTCTTTTATTTTGAAATATTTTAGAGGGATAGTTCAGCTTTTTTGAAGTGGGGTTGTATGAGGTACAAATGGCCATTAAAGCACATTAATGTGTAATGTCTGACTTAATGAAACACAATGAAGCCAACAGCACATCCTCTTCCTCTCCTCTCACCTCTCCTCCTCTGCTCCTCCTCCTCTCTCCTCCTCTGGAGTCTCTCCATCTGCCTCCTCCTCTCCTCCTGCCTCCTCCTCTCCCTCTCTCTCTGCTCCTGCTCCCGTCTCGCTCGCTGCTGCTCCTCCTCCTCGCGCCTCCCCCTCTCCTCCTCCTCCGCCAGCTTCTTCAGCCTGGAGGTGATGGCAGCACCGGTTCTCAAAATGATCGTTGAGTTAAATTAAAAAAACTACCCACTTGCAAAGAAGGGAGTTTTTTTTTCTATACATCTGTGTTTTACCTGTTTATTTTAGTGAGTTACATCATGGGAAATATCCAGATCTGGCTATTTGGGGGTTGAAGCATCTCTCTCAGTCTGATGCTTCAGTTTTTACTCTTTTCTAAGTGTATTTTACAAGTACTCACATCTGTTGAAGTTAAATACTATATAGTTAGTGTAACTTTTTAAATCCTAATATAAAAGATGAGACTGTGACCTGTCATCCAGCAGCACAAGAGGATAAATATTACAGGGTCATGTTTTGTGATCTCTGTATTAAAGGAGAGGATCACAGTTTTTCAAGCTTGACATCGGAGACATTACTGACAAATCATGTCCATGAAAATGGGACATAAAGACGGACGGACCTGAAAAGATGGCCGTCACAGGAGTTGAGCATTAAAGGGATAGTTCACCCAAAATTCAAGTTTCAGAATCCTTCTCTGAGTTACAGGGGGGCTCGGCGCAGCACTGCATGTCCATATAACGGTTGCAAATGGGCCTCACTTTTCTTCGTCCAAAAAGACACACCAAAAAACATCCAAATACCTCCATACTGCTCCGTCTGTAATGTCCCTCTTGTATTGAAGCCCCGACATGAGAAATTGTTGCGAAAAATTTGTAAATAAGTCTATATTTTAAGCTTGTTTGTAGCGGAAGCTCCCAGTGTTTCAGTTCACTGCTCTTCCTGTGTCAGTGCACTGACTGGCGGAACAATTTCTCATGTCGGGGCTTCAATACAAGAGGGACATTACAGACGGAGCAGTATGGAGGTATTTGGATGTTTTTTGGTGTGTCTTTTTGGACGAAGAAAAGTGAGCACCATTCACAACCATTATATGGACAAATACTGCTGCGCCGAGCCCCCCCCCCCCCCCCCCCCGTAACTCAGAGAAGGCACGGAGGACTCTGAAACTTCTCCCAGCCCTTAGTTGACATGAGGGTGAGTAGACAATGAGTGAAATTTCAATTTTGGGTGAACTATCCCTTTAAACTGTTTCTGTTTTTAGTGCAGTGACGTGAGATGACCACTGGAGGTCAGCAAAGATCAGATAAAATAAATTAATTAATTAAAACAGCTATGAGTTTAAAATTAAAAGATAAGTAGAGAGTTTATAGGACCTGATCTCCTCGGCTCTCCTCCTCCTCTCCTCCTCCAGCTCGTCCTTCATCCTCTCCTCCCTCTGCTCCTTCTCCTGCTGCTTCCTCTCCTGCTCCTCCCTCTCCCTCCTCTTCCTCTCCACCTCCTGCCTCCGTTTCTCCGCCCGTTGGGCCAGACGCAGAGCGGCGGCCTCCTCCTGCTGCTGCTGCTGCTGCTGCTGCCTCCCGCTGGGTGTGGACGACTAGATCACCAACACACACATCAATCAAACATGTGAAACAACACTGTGAATGAATGAATTGAATTTATATTTATTTACGTGTCGTGCACCAATTAAGGCGCCCAGCCTATAAGGGCTTACAAGACACATTTCATATTTAGACACCAAACAAAATCATCAGAGCACAGACAAAACAAAACAAAAACCACATGGAATTCACATAAATAATTCACTTTTTCGTTTTAACCAGGCCCTTCTTTTCTGAAGAACCATTCCAACTTTACCTCATCATCAACCCAAAACAACTCAACAAGGTTTCACATTTTGCATTTTCTGAAACAAAAACTGCCTGGCTTCGTCATATAACGGACAATGAAACACAAAATGCAGTTCATCCTCAATTACATTTAGATTACATAATGTGCATAGTCTTTCATCCTCAGGCACTGAGTTAAACCTACCAACTTCTATTGCCAGAGGGAGAATCCCAGCCCTCAGCTGGGCACATAAAGATCTCTTGGATCTATCCAATGGCAAAGTCACATAGGGTTCTGAACAATATACATTTTTCAACTGGCAATAGGGCCTGAGCTTTGGTTTGAACCAGATATCATTAGCCCATTTTTCTTTATACTCAAGAAATAACTTATGCTTCACAAAATTAACATTACAACGCAAACCATTAGTGAAAATATGCTGTTGATCAGCCTCGCTAAAAATAGCTTTCATGTCACGATGCCAAGGATAGTTATGTGTTTTATCCCAGTTAAAGACTTGTTTGGCTATTCTATCCTCTGGCATAGAAGACAAGCGATTCCAAAGCCTAAGCATTTCCCCTTTCTGTTTAATCAAACAGGATTCCCAGCTGTGTTTTAAAACCTGTGTGTGTTTCTTACAAACCTCCGGCGGCTTTACTGGGTTCAACATCAGCTGTTCCTCCGTTACCATGACAGTTGAACACGATGACAGGCGGCCACGCGACGAGGCGAGCCCCATGGCGCTGGCTGGCCCCGCCCCCTCGCAGTGGGAGGAGTCAGACTTCCTGGAGCTGCTCTGATCGACGTGTGACGAGGCGTGAGAGGAGCTGAGTGAACTCGCTGATCGGACGCCGCCGGTGGAGCGACGACCCGCCTCTGAACTTGTGTTTGCGTCGTTGTTGTCGTGTTTCTGTGTCGCCGATCCTGGATTGTTGTTGGATTTTAGTTGAGACCCCTCCTCCGTCTCCTGCTCCATCTCCACAGGCTCCGAGTCGTTTCCTGTGAGAAAAGTAAAGTAAAAGAAAACTAAAATCAACCTCCTCCACTCAGAGCAGCTTCCTGTTATATCCTTGTTTCTACAGAGTCATGTATAATATGAACCATGAAATTCTGTCAGATTTTCTGTGTGAGGTCTTGAGTTATGGTTAGAAAGTGTCTTCTGAGGTGACCTTTGACCTCTGCGCACCAAAATGTCACCAAATAAGCTGATTAGATACGTCCCCTCAGGGTGGGAAGGTGCTACAGAGTTATTGTGTTAACAAGGCCAAAAGCATGTTTTTTTTAAGGTCACTACTCTTGACCTTTGATGCCTTTGACAGCAAACACCTTATCAGTTCAGACCTCATCTTTTCACCCACAAATCTTTAAATTAATCTTCACTGGCTTTAAAATGTTGGTTCACCCTCTTTCCTCTTTCAGCTCTGACGTTGTCTTATTATTAAGGTTTCAGATTTCCAAAAGTAGTGGCGAGAATGAAGGATTTTGTCTGTTTGAGGTAAATATATAATTGAAATTGCTACAAAATATATGAAAAAATTGTGTTTAAATTCTTGTACTTTTTGTATTTATGATTTATGTGAATATGCATGTCTTGAATAATTATAATATTTCTCACCAGCCACTATCTCTTTAATCTTCAGCCCCCTCCTCCTCCTCTTCTTCCCTCTCCCACTCCCGGGAGACACCTCGTTGTGCTTCGCCTCCCCTCTCTCCTCCGTCATCTGCTCTCCTCTCTCTCCATCTCTCTTTTTCTTTTCCTGAATAATAATAATAATAATAATAATAATAATAATAATAATAATAATAATAATAATAATAATAATAATAATAATAATAATAATAATAATAATAATAATAATAATAATAATAATAATACATTTTATTTGTTGGCGCCTTTCGTAACACCCAAGAAAAAAAAAACAGATATGAAATACAGTAGCACATATAAATACATACACATAATGTCAGACAGAAAATCAATAATAAAGAAGAATTTCATCACATATTTTCCATCTGTGTTTACATTCATAACATTTAACTTAACTTTTTAGACACTTTATAAACATGTTAGACTGAATTTAATGTTTTTAGACACGCTGCATTAAAAGTCCTACAATCCTATTACTCTGAATGATTGACAGCTCAGCTGAAACAGGCTGGAGACAGACACTCACCACAGACTGAGGATCAGGACGGCCCTCAGTCTCTACAGCCTCTCTATTGGTTCTCTCCTCTTGTTTCTGCCTCCTGATTGGTTGAGAGTTGCCTCTTGTTTTTTGTCTCTGCTGTTCTCCGACTTTGCTCTTCCTCTTCAGTCCGTCTGATTCTTTGGTTTTCATTGTTTTTATTTCCTTTTTCCTGAGAACACAATTGAAAGAATCAAAGGACTAACAGATGAAAAAGTCTTTTGGTTGTTACTGCTAGTTTACCCAGTCGTTACTGCAGCTCCCTCTGAATCCGTCCTCCTCATGTTCTTCCTGCTTCTGTCCACAGCTTCTTCTGTTGGTGCGTCACTCGACTTGATGTCCTGCTCACTGTGAAACAAATCACCTTTGTACTGATGTTTCTCTTTGGATGAACTAGAGGGACTTAAAATGTTTCCTATAACAATTTTTTTTGGTCCCAAACAAGCAGCAAACTGTGAAGCCAACACAGAGGAACCAAAAGCTGCAGTTCCTCCAATGGTCAATGGACGCTGGCTCCAGAAGTGAGGCAATATCCATAGGCTGTAATGTAAAATGCCAAACTTCACAGCAGAAATGGGGTTGGAAATTTCCCACAAAACCTGTATTATTGTGCAGATTTAAAGGGATACTTTACCCCAAATTGATAATTCACCAATTTTCTACTCACCGTCATGCCAAGGAAGGGTTTGGAGAACTTTTGGAGGCATCAAAACGCTTTTGGAGTTCCAAGGGGGGTCCGGCTGGCAACGGATTTTCATATAATGGCGGTGGATAGAGCTCACTTTTGAATCGTCCAAAACACACTCTATGAAACATCTAAATACCTCCATAATAAGAGACTTGCTGCTAGATGTTCTTCCGTGTTTACATCATACATCCAATTGGTTTTACAACGAACAAACATCTCGCAGCAAATCTCGCGCATGCGCACAAACATCAACAGAGCCACTGGGAGCTACTGCTACTACAAGGCTAAAAACAGACATCACATGAATTTTTTCCAAACAACTTTTTCATGTGGCGGCTTCAGGACACTTGGGTCAGTACGGACGAGCAGTATGGAGGTACTTGGATGTTTCATAGTGTGTGTTTTGGACGATTCAAAAGTGAACTCTATCTCCCGCCATTATATGAATATCCGTTGGCAGTCGGACCCCCCCTGGAACTCCAAAAAAGTGTTTTGATGACTCCAAAAGTTTTTCAAACCCTTCCTTGGCATGGCAGTGAGTAGAAAATTGGTGAAGTATCAATTTTGGGTGAAGTATCCCTTTAATGATGCATTTGGAAACAGGTCCAAGGTACCAAAGAGTTGTTGGGGAGCTCATCTCTAGCTAAACACAAACAAATGAAACAAGGCCGAAAGCTGAGAGCCACTGCTCACTTTCACTCACTGTCTCTAAAAAACCAAAGGTCATAAATCTTGGTGAAATCACCAACACAATGAAATCAGTATTTCTAAATAAAAACAGTCAAGAGTCAAGGAATGACTCAAACAAACAAAGCTACACTTAGCATAAGAAATCAAGTTAAGAATCAGAAACACAAACCCTGGTGGCTGTGATCCTGACAGGTGGTTTGTCTGTGCTGTCATGTCCAGATCTTCTTCATCCCCCCCCTCCTCCTCCTCCTCCTCCTCCTCCTCTTCTTCTCCCTGTGAGTCGCCTCCTTTCCTCTCCTCTCTCCTCACAACCTCCCTCAGTGGAGGAAGTTTCATGTTGTGTTTTGTTGCCTTCTTTGCTTTCCTCCAGGTTTCTATTCCTGCCCCTGCACTGGCTTTAGTTTTGCTCTGCAGGGTCACAGCTGCCGGAGCAACAAACAGGAAGTTTGGACAGAATTCAAATAAAAAGTCAAACAATGATAGAGAATAAGAAGCAGTTTTACCTGCGTCAGGGAGGTCGGTAGGTGAACTACGAAAATCTATGAGCTGGTTGGAGAAAATAACAAAGTCAGTTTATATAATACAAAAAGGCTTGCTCCTGCTGCTAGCTCTTGTGTTAGCTGTGTTGAGTCTTGACTTATGATATAACTATGCAAGAATTTTCCTACTACCTCTCAAGGCTTTGCGCTAAACTAAGCTAGGCTAAAACATGCACTTTCACAAGGTCAGTCGAAAAAAACTGCTCAGAACCCACCTGGTGAACGGATGGAGGGTGCTGGGTGTTACCCATGAGGTCATCTGACTTCAGCCCCGCCCCTCCGTCTGAACACACAATGAGCAGACAATAGTTAGAGCCAGGAAACAACCATGGACGGAGTTGTTGACGGTAATTTACTTAAAGCAGAAGTAAGCAGAATGTTTGTGTTAATATAAGTCTTAAATAGTTATATCTTCCGACGGCAATCACTTAAAGGGACAACGAGGAGTTTTGGAAAGTGAAGTACTTCTCATACTACATTTAGTACCATGAGCCTCTGAAATTCTTGGACCGGCGCAAGACGGACGTCTAGAATGTTTTCATTCATCAACAATGAAAGTCGGAGGTTCGAAGACGATCACATACCGTCGTAGTTTCGACCATCAACGGCAATTCGGCGGCGTTATTCTCATGACCCGCTGGGCAGCATCCGCGAAACCGAAAGTAAGGAAACACTGGTCGGCTCCGCCACTAATTAAAATAACAAAATAACGATAGAGACAAAACAACATATTTATCTAAACTGGAGCCATAAACAAGCGTGGGTAGCGTAGATTCATTCACATTAATGTGAGACTTTTTTATAACCAAATAGAAACTCCTCGTTGTCCCTTTAAATAGAGTGTTTGGTCTGAAACACGGGTCTGTCAGTCACTCTGCTCTGCTGTAAGCCAAGGAGAAAACTTTCCTTGTATCCTACAACCTTTATCCAATGAGGAGAGAGAACGGCATAAAGGGGCGGTCCTCTCTGTGTGTGCAGGCAAGGGATGCGCGTGAATGTGGTGACGTAGGGACGAGGGCGGGGACTGCTAACTCCATCTGCTGACAAGAAGTTAGCCAAAACGACCGGATCGCTTACTTCTGCTTTAATCATAAATTACATGTGCTGACCTGTGTGTGTGTTCTCAGGCTGCAGCACAATGACCCAGGGTAACGTTTCTCCCTCTGTCGACAAAACCTGCAAAGCTGAGAAACAAAAACAGTGAGTTACTGATCATTAATTTAAATCTTCACCTCTCCTTCATGCAGATTCTGACTTCAGCTACAACACAACGTTCATATCATCACACCGTGCTGCTGTGGTCCATCATCATCACCCTGCGACGGGTCCTGGACGCTGTCGAACAGCGACAGCTGAATGATTTCTCCGTCGGGACCGAGGATCAGGCTGCCAACAGATTCACCGTTCTGCAAATCTGTCGCCACAGCAGAGACACGAAGCCTTTAATATTTTAATGTATCACCATGACTTCATGTAATTATCAACCTAGATCTTCAACTTCAACTTCAACTTTCAACTTTCAACTTTATTGTCCCCAAAGGGAAATTCATGTTGCAGAAGGGCAAAAAACACAGAACATATAGAGCACATCCACACAAACTCTACACAACATTGAACAACATTGAATGGCAGTACCCCAGAGGGCAAACTGGGAGCTGTTCCATACAATCGAGGTAAAAAATTTATTAAATAAATAAGAGTGTATCATAACTGTTTAGTATTTGAATTAAGTTGGATAATGGCTTGTGTTATGAATGAGTTTTTCAGTCTATTTGATTTGACTTTTGGCAATCTAAGTCTCCTGCCGGAGGGAAGGCGCTCGAACTCAGAGTGTAGTGGATGGTCAGGACACTGAATAATGTCCTGAAACTTGGAAATTATCCTCCTGTGAGAGATTATGGACAGATCGGGTAATGTGACCCCGATGATTTTACTGGCTACTTTGACAATATGTTCAAGCCTCTTTTTGTCTCCAAGTTTGAGACTGCCAAACCAAGAGATGATGGCAAAGGTCAGGACCGAGATAAGATGCATATCTGTCTCCATTGGCCAGATTACAAATATAATGGTGATATGTTTTGGTTTTTGGACGGCTCCCCCTCAGTCCTAAGAACAAAACAGCCAAAAATGTATATGACTCCACCAGTTTCGCTAGCATTAGCTCGCTAACCGCTATATATGAAACCAATAGACGGGTGAATTAGTTGACTAAAACAAGCGGGAGAAAAATCTGAATGTCTCACACTAATCTATAACTGTTTAAGTCATTTTATACCTGTACCCAGTGTTCACCGATCTGGACAAAGAGGTTCTTGGACAGGATCTGTTATGGATGCTGTTACAGCTGCTCAACATCTGCATTCAGTGGGTCTCATTCATGAAACGTGAGTAAATCTGTGTGTAGATTTGCACATAAAAGCTCACTCTACTAAAACTCTACTCCGGATTCATGAACGGTGCGGGAAACTCAGATTTGATCGTAAACACCTGTGTAACTTCATGAATGCCAACCCATCGTAAACTAACAACACGCCCCCAGTGATCAGCAATTAGCATAGATCTCCATACATGAATAGCCATATAAGGAGATCCTGCCACCATATTAAGAGGTAGGTGCATCCTGCTCACCTGCGGCCATGACGCAAACGAGGAAAGAGGGAGAGAGAGAAAAAAAAGAGAGATCACGGATCGAAGTAATTTTGGGTGAAGCGGAGTCCAGAAAAAACATTTAATTCTCTTCTGTTGGTAGTGATGTGACTTGGACAGGTTAAAGGCTGGAGGGAAGAAACAGATTTTGTGAATTAAGTAGGCCTATCCTTGGTCGATTAAAGAACTGTTTAAGAAGTAAAGCCAGAATAGTTCGATATGAAACATGAAAAAAAATAAAAAATAAAAATACACACAACTACAGAGCTACAGCAGCGACGGGAGGAGGAGGCTCTTCACAGCCTCAGCTGTAGAGGAGCATGGTTGTATCAACACATGAAGTTATATAGGCAGGTTATATTGTTACAGAAGCACCAGCCGTCTGTCACAGCTCCATCCAAACCGGTGCTGACTGCGATGCTGCGCAGGGTGAAGTGTGCGTCCACCAAGCATGTAGCAACACAAAAAAGTTTTTTCCGGTTTTATATCAGATTATTATCATCATAAGATGGAGCCTTGACGTGTTTGTGCATGTCCGATCCCTAAAACGTCTCTCTCTCCAAATATTTCTAATTGTTTGTCATGTTTAAATTATGTGTTTCAAAGGCGTCGGCATATTTTGAACATGAGAGAGAGTAATACGGATTAAAATTGTAATTTTCAACAGTGACAAGCAGTATTTATGTGCATTCCTACATTTACACAAGCGCTACACACAGTCCGGAGCAGGTGTAGATTTTGTGAGTAGCTACGAAAAAATCAGCACTACTAAAAGATTGATGAATGCGGAAATCCACGTAAATTTGCGCTGCTCAGGGTTTACACACAAATCCGTGCTGCTCACGTTTCATGAATGAGACCCAGTGTATTTCAAAAACCAGATCCAGATTCAAGCCCATCCCTTCCCTATATAACCTTCACACCTTTAGAGCATCATGTTCTGGTCTCTGTGGTGTATCTGCCATCACCTCTGAGCTCCAGCGGCAGGACGCCCCGGACCACTCCTCTGTCCGCCTCACTGTTGACCCCACCACTGGGGTCCTGGAGGTCAAGCAGTCGGTTCTGTATGAAGGCCAGAGAGCTCTGCCGGCCCGGACCTCTCCATGCTGCAACCCAACCCAACGCTGCTGCTGCTGCTGGAGGAGGAAGAGGCTCTGAAGGAGACGACACAGAGAACATCAGAATGAGCTGCCTTGACATCTAAAACTGTGCAGTTTGTACAATATAATGTGTCGACTGTACCTCCCCCTGACTCCAGAAGAATTATAGAGCCTCTCTCTGAGGGCAGCCTTCCTCCTCCTCCTCCTCCTCCTCCTCCTCCTCCTCCTCCTCCTCCTCCTCCTCCTCCTCCTCCTCCTCCTCCCACTGCTGCTGTCTGTTTTTTAAACAGCTCTCTCTCTGTTTTTTCTCTTCCTCGTCTCTGTTTCCCACTCATCTCTTCTAAAAAACAGGAAGACAGCATTGAGGAGTTCAGATTGTAACAGAGTTCAAGTTATCATTTTAAATTCACAGCAGAAGGAAATAACGTCCGTGTTGCAAATGAAAAGCAACAAATCATAACAAACATGATCTCAAAACACAAGTTAAGGTCATATGAAGGTCTTTTAAACCATAAGAAACTTCAAAATGTCAAAATAAATAGAAGTTAATAAACCTCCTCAAGTGAGGAGACAATCATTCCACCCTGAAGCAGCTAAGCTGATGATGTTTGCATTTCAGTTTGGAGGATTTCTTGACATTTCAAGTCCTATTCTTCAAATATCATTGTTATTAATAAACACAGATCATGAATGAAACTGAATGTGTTACCCTCCCTCTCAGGAAAAAGCAGAGGTAGAATCAGAGGCTGCCGTCGGAGTCTGTTCACCCTTTCTCCAGACTGAAACTCGTCTCTTTCTGTTGCTGCTGGAGTTAAAGGGTCCTGATGGGTCGGCGAGGCGGCGACGGTGCAGCTTGTTGCGATGGGAGGTAGTTTAACTCCAAGGTGTTCAACACAGTCCGAGTCCTCCCATCTTACCTGGAACTGTCAATATACAAGCGTTTGTTGAATGCTATTATCAAGATAACATATTATCTGGGCCACAGATGAGTCTCACCCCGTCTGTCTCTGGTCCATGATCTACTGAGCGTCCCATGTCCAGAGGAGGAAGGACGAGGCCTGTGTGACGGAGGTCATCAAGGTCAAAGTTCAGGTTAATGTTGCTGCTGTACTTCTTCTACTTTTTCCTGGTACTGTGACTGTGGACGGTAGCCTACCTGAGGTGGAGTTTTTCTCAGGCTGCTGCTCTGCTCCGCACAGTCGCACTAGAGACAAAATGACATCTTTACTCTGATGCACTGAACAGGAAGTAGGGTTAATGCATGTTTTTCAACCTTGGGGTCGGGACCCCATGTGGGGTCACCTGGAATTCAAATGGGATCGCCTGAAATGTTTAGAAATTGATAAAAAAAAAAAGCACTGATAAAATATTTTAACTAATTATTATTCTTTTTAAAGGGACAACGAGGAGTTTCTCCATCAGTAGAACGAAAAATTCCGCGACAATAAAAAAGTCTCATATTAATGTGGATGAATCTGCGCGACCCACACTTATTAATGGGCCCATTTTTGATAAATATATCGTTTTGTCTCTATCGTTATTTTGTTATTATTAGTGGTGGCAGAAACGCTGGTCGAGCCGACCGACCAGCGTTTCCTTACTTTCGGTTTCGCTGCGAGTCATGAGAATAACATCGCAGAATCGCCGTTTATGGTCAGACGGTATCTGATCGTCTTTGAACCTCTGACTTTAATTATTGATGAATGAAAACATGAGTCCGTCTCATCAAAGAATTTCACGGTGCCCGCGGAGGCTCAAAAATGTAGTGTGAAAACGCTTTGCTTTTCCAAAACTCCTCGTTGTCCCTTTAAAATTACAATTAAAAACATCACACACAATGTTAAACAACTGTATTCTATACTTTCACTTTATCAAATATAAATTGAGTTCAAATAAAATGCTGCATATAAAAATATCTGAGCGAACGCATTTTTATTGACAGGGTCACCCGAAATTTGTGATGTCAAAATGGGGTCACAAGCCAAAAAAGGTTGGGAACCACTGGGTTAACGACTCAGATTTACAAATTTACCTGCGACCTTGTGTCTGTTCCCACTTCTGGATCTGGATCTGCTGCCTCGATCATCCACCACGTCATGGACACGGTTCCTGTCTGGATAATGGAGCTCTGCACTTCCTGTGCTGTTGTTGTTTCTCTCAGTATAATGTGAACTTTCAGAAGGCTGTGGATTCAGGTCTAAACAAATCTGCAACAACACAATCATTAATACGTTTAAAAAGATAAAGGAGATCCGACAATGGTCTTTAGATTCAGTCACCTGAGGTTCCTCTGGTTCTTCAGGGGTGGTTGCTACATAGTGTATCCAGGGCTGAGGCTCCGTATGTGGGGTCGGACTCCTGGAGTCACACGGCATCTGGAGGAACAGATCGAGTCTGACTCTGTTCCTGCTGCTCGGCTCCTCTTCATCTGCAGACAAGTCAAACATACTTGATTGTTTTCATTTGATGTTGTTGAATTAAATATATTCGCCTACTCAGTATTCATTTTTTCTACCTTCTGCATGATTCTCCAGATGTTTGGTAGTTTTCTCTGCAGGAAGCCACTGTGGGTTTAAATTAGGAGGGTGTTCTGGACTAGGTTCTGCTTGTTTGGGACGAATAGACAGAGGACGGTCCGGAACTGGAGGGAAGTATAGAGGAGGAAAGAGAGGAGGACCGAGTTGGGACGAGGGGAACTGGAGGACAGAGACACATTAAAAGTCATTGGAAGTCAGAAGATTATAATGGTTTTGTAGATCACAAATTAAGAAACTATTTCCATATCCAAATCACAGAGAGCAACATAATCATCCTGTAGGATAAAGGGACCATAAAATTTGATATGATTTGCGCCGGCGTCAGTGCGGTTACTGCGAATCACGCGAGATTTGGACGGACCAGGAAGAGGAGCTTCGAGAAGCTTCCGCTACAAACAAGCTTAAAATATAGACTTATTTAATTTTTTTCGGGACAATTACGCAATTTGGGGCTTCAGCACAAGACGGACATTACATACGAGCATCATGGAGGTATTTGGATGTTTTTTTGTGTGTGTTTTTTTACGAAGAGCTCCGGTGTCCCTTTGCAACCGTTGCATTGAAATGCACTGCTACGCCGAGACCCCCTGTAACTCAGAGAAGCCACGGATAACCCCGAAAATTCTTCCAGCCCTGAGTCAACATGAGGGTGAGTAGATAATGAGCAAAATATCATTCTAGGGTGAACTATCCCTTTAACAACCAGCAGATTTCCCGAGAGAGCAGACTGTACATCTTGACAGAGACGTGGCTAACTCGCCTGATACCGGATTATAATCATGCTACCCGGACTCCACCTTGGCTGCCTCTCATCAGGCTGTGGACTGTCCCACGAAGAACAACAGGACAACTGATCGACTGTACACCAATGTGAGGGATACAGAGCCACCCCTCTTCCTCCTCTTGGGAAGTTTCTGTATTATACGCCCCATCAATCAGCCAGTGGTTTATAAACAGTCAAGAGCTCTCATAAGACCCTTTATAAGTCATTATAAACTAGATAGTTATTCATAACTGTTGATATAGTGCATTATGTGTGCTATGAGTATAGTCATAATGCATTATGATTGATTATGATGAGCGTTATAATTCACTCTGAATGCGTTCATAATGCACTATAGATGTGGTCTTCATAGAAAGTGTTACCGTAAGTTTTTTTTTCATGTTTGTTTCCACCTGCCTGGCTGTTGGCGTAGTTCAAGATGGCTGCTGTCAGCTCCCTCAAAGTGCTCAGTTGCTGCTCAACGTGTGGAGCGTACGGCCGGACAAACCTCCTCCTCTTCCTGTTACCAGTATCTGGCCCACAGTTGGTTTCGATGGTAACCAGGTCCTAGAGACGGGATGAAAGGATGAAATAAAATCAACCGCAAAAGTCAGTCTTTGGTTTCTGTGTGGGCAAGCTCGATGTACACACACACACACACAGACACACACACCTGCGAGTACAGCAGTAGTGGCCCTTTACGAGTGCTGTAGGTCTTTGGCAGCGTTGACTCTTCTTCCACAAGCAGACGTCCGCTGCTGGACAGACGCAGCAGAGACTCCCTGGACTTCCAGATATAATAATCCTATTGGTAGATTGATGGTCGATATTGATTATAATCGGAATGGACTGACTAATAAATGAATAGAAGGTGTGTGTAGGTGTATGTTAACCTCTGGCGTGAAGCAGACGTCCAGCCGTCCATCACGTCTCCCTGTCTTTCGGTTGGACGAGACCAATCGACCACACCCCCGACTCAGCCGGGACAGAGACAGATCTTTCATGATGTCATGTTGCCTGGAAACACCTGAGTCAGAGATGAATGATTGGGTAATTTTGCATACATTTACTGAGTTGATCTGGCAGGTAAAGTTGTATCTACACTCGTGGCTCCATGACAACACTGTTTGTTTGATTGATTTGTGATTAGTCATGTGGTAATCAGTTAGCCTGCATATGAAACTAAAAGTACTGTTCATGTGACAAAGCATGGAATAAACCTACACTCAATCAGGGTCAGTGTCATGTATTTAAGTCTGACCTTTCTAAATTTGGCATGAACACAGGCTCTCACAGACACATCACAGCTCCATTTATAGACTGTGTAAATTCATTTAGTGTAGTGTTTATTTGTATAGTTGTTATTGTATTTTTGCACTTGTAAGTACTCTTCCTTGTTCCTTGCAAGCCAATTCCTTGTAAGTGCAATGCAATCTATTCTGATTCTAAATTGTATTGAGTCTGTGATGAGATATATGATTTTGATTTATTTTAATGGTGGCCTCCGAGGACAACAAAAACTCCCCAAATTTGCAAATTTACAAAACACACTGTAATTTGCAGGCTCACTAGGTTGAAATCCGTGTGTTTACGATCTATTCCCTCAGTTGTCTTATAATGATGTCATTAATTTTCGACTCACACGTGAGAGTCAAGTTGACGTGCCCAGTAGAATAAACAATAGCCAGATTTACTCTGAAAATGTGCCTCCGAATTGATATATCTTTGTTGATAAAACAAAGGGGAACGCTTCAGACGACCTGTAAGCATATGAGCCTTCAACTTGACTCTTGACTTTTGTGGGATGTAAATAGTCTGAACAGCCTAAGATCCATCCACTCCCATTATACGCTGCTGTGGCGATGCAGGGACAGACAGGACTACAGTACATGCATAACAGGAGTAATTAAAAAGAAAATCCTCAGATTCTTCCCCTCAACTATACCCTCAGGTTGAATTTGCCTGGAACGGTCCTTTAAGTCACATTGCAGCAGATAACACAGAAAGTTAGAAGTTAAATGAGTACTATAACATCACTGCTGCAAAATGTAATAAAGCAGAACTGAGAGTGAAACTCACAGCTTCCAGTGAAAATCATGACTCATCAAGCTTTCATTTTAGCTGGTTCTCCTCATTGGGTGAGTTAATATCACAGCAGAATACACTGCTAAAGGAAGTATTTTACATACATTGTTTAATTTATCAGTTCAAGATCTCACCACATCTGACTTGTATCATGTTTAAGCAGAAATTATCAATAAAAGACAAAAAACTGGACGTACCTGCAGCTTTTCAATCACCTTCTCTCTTCCTTTATTTGTGAGAGCAAGTGTGAAACAGCACTAACACCTACTAACACTGGGCTGGCAGAGTTTGACCACACAGACACAGACACAGACACAGTCCTGTCTTGACAACAGAGGACTGTGCATTTTGTGTTTGTCCCTTTGTAGTTTACCTCTACACTCTAAATTCATCAATCCCATATAAAAATAAATCAGAAGTTGAAACTTGTCCTCTCCTCTCCTCTTATCTATTTGATTAAATGTGTGCTTGTTTCATCCCGGGAAAAGAATTGAAGTGTCCTTGTAATGCACAAAAACTTGTGTGTGTGTGTGTGTGTGTGTGTGTGTTTACATGCCTTTGTGTTACTGTGTCCAACTCCTGTTGCTAGGTTTTCCACAGTTGGTGCTCTGTGTTTCTGTTGCTGTGGCTGCAGGGACAAAAAGTGAAACACACACACACACACACACACACACACACACACACACACACACATACACACACACGCACACACGCACACACACACTTGAAATGTCATTAAACCTGCTCCCAGCCCAGGTTTCAATCTTACCTTGTATCAATTGTGATGGCTGTCAGACAGATGGGATTAATAAATCTTCCATTGTGAACCCTAAAAACCTTCTCAGTCAGGTCTCCAAGGCTGCCTTCAATGTAAAAGTGCAGTAGGTTCAACAGGCCGGTCGGCTAAGGAACACCTTTATGGCCACCTGTATCCATTATCTCACAAGACAAAGCTCATACCTCAGTCTGCTCTGTTCTCCTAAAGGGGGCAGAGTCGTGGTCTGCTGGTCTCCTAAATGTGACAGTTGAGGTTCCTGTCACTATGCCTCCAATTGATCATGTGCCCTGGCTACTTGGCCAAAGGGACGTCCCTTTGGGTGACTGGCAAGCGCGCATGACTCTTACCAGGGAGGTGTGGGTTGAATCCCCGCCCGGGCCCTCTTCACCTTGCCACATTCTGGCGTTGTCCTTGTCCCAGTTCGGGTCCTTATCCTGGTTCCAGTTCCAGTTCTGGTTTTCATTCTTGTCCTGGTCCTAATCGCAGCAACGCACTTCCATCAGGCCAGACTAGAGTAGGGTTAATGATGAGGAGAGAAACAGATCAGGAGTCATGGAAACCTGGACAAAACAATCTGAGCCTCAGCCCTGGCAAAGATCCTCTCTATGACGAGACGACTTTTTTTTCTTCTTCTTTTAAAAAAAAATAAAACACTCTTGCTGGTTGCGCTGTGTGAAATGCATTGAATCGGCGCTGACGTTGTGTTTTTTTCTTTACTTTGCCGGGTTCAGGCAGCTTCTCTGCTCCACTTTGTGCCACTTTGAGTTCTCCAACTCCAATTTCAGTTGGACAGAGCTGTTTACATGCACTTCAGTTGTCCAGTTATAGTCGGATTAAGGCAATAATTCATTTTTTTCAAGTGTCATGTAAACGTACTGAGTGTCACTGGTGCATGATCTGGTGTTTGGCCTTATCGTCACAGTTGCTGGTCCTGTTGGTTATATCACATACACTTATGTACAGATTTTGCAAGTGTGTTTAAAAGGGTCCAAAGAGACCAGGATGAAGGCCTTTGATACCTGCACCCCACATTTAGGGCCCTAGTTTCGTCGACCAGGTGAAGTCTAACGTCAGCGCAGCTTCGCCACGCCAACGGGGTGTGGCCCAGGTCCATTTCGCAAGTTTGGTGGGCCGCGCAGTCAGACTTACGCCAGCGCAATCCCTCCCCTCGTCCCTCCCACCGGCGCAAACGGCAAAGAGGGAGGAGAGAGGGCGGAAGGGAGACAGGAGGAGGAGAGAAAGGCGTGGAGTGGGTTTGACACAGCCGAGTCAGATCTTCACCAATCAAAGGAGCTCCTCTCCTCACCTTTAACTGCGCGGCGGGTGATGCGCGCTGCAAGTTTGTCATTTTATACTTTGACATGGACGGAGGAAACAGCGACGCCAGAGGCCGAACCTCTCCCCGGAGGAAACAGCTGTTTCCCCGGAGGTCCGAGCTCAGAGTGACCAACAATGAGTTTACTAATAATAATACAAATATCCTTAATCAGGTTTGATCTGATACACTGAGAACCCCTGCCCAATAGTATAAGAAACAACAACTAATGAACTAATAAAGAAACTCACATTTATTCAAACCCTGTGCAAGATGATGAGACAAAGATAAACAAACACCATGCGTAACGGATGAAATCCGCGTAAAGGACGCTCTCTCTCTCCCTCTCTCTCTCTCTGTCCGTCTCTTTTTTTCTCTTTTTTTTCTGTGATAGAGAGTATACTGTAGTAGGCTATATACTGACTATCTGATACCGAGGCAGTGGTGGTGGACTAAGAGAGATGAAGATTTGTGTTTTGTTTTTCATTACGGCTGCCTGATGCGGTCGCTGGCGTTAATAAATTAATAAGTAAATAAATAAATAAATAAAGCGATCATCACAAGGGCAGAGTGGTATCTCAACACGGCAGCGACATGCAGTCATCCACCCTCAGTCCTGCTTGGGACATCCACAGCTGCTTTTCAGTGCCAGTTCGTCCCTGCTGTGTTAATTCAGGTGGAGTTTCCATTACGCGTGCCACAGCCTTTGATCTCTGCTTTGATCTGACGTCAGATGTGACGGGACAATCTATATAGATATAAATTCACGTGTTGATTCCATTAGTTGCATTAAATAGTGGTTATTGTGGATATTTATTGCATTGAAATGTGTCTGGAACTGTGGAGATCTGCCTGTGAGGTCTTGGTGACGTGTGTGCACTGCAGGTCAGTCAGCCAAACTTGCACTGCACCTGCTGCGCTCCGCCCTGCGCTGAGACTAGACCTGGTTGGAGGTGGCGAGCTTTCAGCGCAACTTCGGCGGGACATTTTCGGACGAAACTTCCACTGCACCAAGCTGAATCTGTGACGCCTCCCCCTGCTGCGCGGCCACGCCTATCTCAGTGCAGCGCGATCTGCCAATCTTCCAATCTGACTTTGCGCTAGGCTGCGCTGGTCGAAACTTGCATTAGACCGGCTGCGCTACCTTGCGCCACCTGCGCTGCGCCAGCAAACTAGGGCCCTTTGTGTCAATCATCAGCTTTGTCTTTGCCTGTTTTTACAGTTTGATCACTCAGAGGTTCGACATGCTGTCGGTGCCATATCCTCTCTGTGTTTTCCTTTCAATGTATGTGGTAATTATTCAGCCGCTTCAAAACCCACTCATGTACGGTCTGAAACTGTCAAAGATCAAACAGGCTTGTAAAAATCTGTTGACATTAAAAACATCTCAACTCTACATTTTTCATGGAGCATATTTACATTCTACACTTTAGGTACAAAACACTCATAACAAGTTTGTTGAACATCTGATCCACTGTAAAAAAAAAAAAAAAAAAAAAAAATTGAAACTGCTTGAAATACAAAACTTGAATCTTCTTGGGTCGCTGTCGCTGACCTGTAGCAGGTTTAGTGATTTCACAAAGAGCAAGAAATATTATAGCTGCTGCGGGTCGGGTCGGGTCCGGGCTATTTGTGGCAAATTTAGGCAATTCTGAGAAACAAACAGGACCAGTTGAGGATTGAACCCACATCTTCAGGAACCAAAGCCCTTTGTCTATCAGTCTAAGCTAGTTGACAAGTGGCAATTCAATAAGTGAATCCATAAGTGAATAACTGATGTTTAAATATGCCATTCTTGCATTGACTCCAATTGTTCACATGAGAGAAAAATTCAGGAATTTGCAGGTACATGTTTACAGTGACGTTTACACTCAAACATGTTGATGCACTGTAGGCTCAATTTTTGATAAATAAAAAATCTGGCCTTCATCCTTCCATTTAATGCAATGAATTGCACAGAATCCTCTGATTAGGCCTTTTACTCTGTATATCCTGATCCTACAAGGCCAAACTAGTTGAGTCTCAGTTGGCATTACGTGATGTTTCTACCTGGGCAACAGTATAAATGTTTAGCAGCGACTTCTGTTTGTCTCAGTGGGGAGGGAGAGGTTACAGCACTGTTGAGTTTGCTGTTGATCACACATCAGTTTGACTATTTGGTGAAGTTTGATGTTACTCATATTGCAGAATGTTTTTCTAAAATTACGATTACATAGTTCAAAAGGTTTAATGCTGTTTTGGAAGCAACTCTTACAGATGTTCCTTCATCATGTCTCATTTTTAATGATTCTGCCTTTCTTTTTATTTTAATCCACAATGCTTTTTAAAGTATTATGTTTATCAATGGGCAAATTCTTAAAATAGAAATGAATGAAATCATAAAATAGAGCAATACATAAAAGACAAATATATTCCTCAATCATGAATACATTACTATGTTAGCTCAGGATTGGAAATAATATTTTAATAAGATACAAGTCTCAGTAATGTCCTTAATTTAAATATTAGTCAATCTCATTGATATTGACTTTTTGAATATTTGAATGTATGCTTGTGTTTTATTGTTAGGCCAATGGAGAACTCAACAGAGGTGGTGTCATTTGTGTTGGCTATGTATGGAGACATGGGGCAGTTTAAGTACCTGTACTTCACTCTGGCTCTGTTGTTTTACATATCAGTCATTTTTGCCAACACTGTTGTTATTATTATTATTTACTTGGACGAAGGTTTGCATGAGCCCATGTATCTGTTCCTGTGCTGTCTATTTATCAATGAAATTTACGGCAGCACGTCTCTTCTGCCCTGTTTCATGGCACAAATCTTATCAGACACTCATGAAATTCCTGCCTTTTACTGCTTCCTTCAGATATTTAATATCCACTCATATGTGGGGATTGAATTTGGGACATTAACAATAATGGCCTATGACAGATATGTGTGTATTTGCAAGCCTTTGCATTACAACACAATAATGACTAAAAGAAAAGTCCAGGTTGTTATACTTGTCATCTGGATTGTTTCTTTTGTTGAGGTTGGAACTTTATTGTCTTTTACTATTCGCATGAAACGTTGTCGGACTGTGATTAACAAAGTTTTCTGTGCACATCACCTGGTGGTTGAACTTTCTTGTTCACCAGACAGAACAGTGTCACTGGTGCATGATCTGGTGTTTGGCCTTATTGTCACAGTTGCTGGTCCTGTGGTTTATATCACGTACACGTATGTACAGATTTTGCAAGTGTGTTTAAAAGGGTCCAAAGAGACCAGGATGAAGGCCTTTGATACCTGCACCCCACATTTAGTGTCAATCATCAGCTTTGTCTTTGCCTGTTTTTACAGTTTGATCACTCAGAGGTTCGACATGCTGTCGGTGCCATATCCTCTCTGTGTTTTCCTGTCAATGTATGTGGTAATTATTCAGCCGCTTCAAAACCCACTCATGTACGGTCTGAAACTGTCAAAGATCAAACAGGCTTGTAAAAATCTGTTGACATTAAAAACATCTCAACTCTACATTTTTCATGGGGCATATTTACATTCTACACTTTAGGTACAAAACACTCATAACAAGTTTGTTGAACATCTGATCCACTGTCAATAAAATCTGAAACTGCTTTAATACAAAACTTGAATCTTCTTGGGTCGCTGACCTGTAGCAGGTTTCGTGATTTCACAAAGAGCAAGAAATATACTGTGAGTGTGATGTTTAAAATGCTATTTTGCTATTTTTTATTATTATTAGCCTATTTCTAGTGTTGTTGGAGCACAATGTGAAGATAGAAAAAATGAGGCCTATATTTAACTTGAAATTTCAAATCTTCTCTTCAAAAATACTGCAGGATAAACACATAATCAGAGTATTCAAATTAGCTTCTGAGTCTTTAAGTGCCAAAGCCAAGGTGACTGGACTTCTTTATCAGTTTCATAAAGACTTTTCAGTTCCAAGTATTTAATCTCAGCTGGGTTAAATTCATTTACTCCCCAACCAGTCTTTGTAACTGAAAACACCTTTTTAGTTACAGTCGAGGTGAAATATCTTAAAGAAACAAGAAGTCCAGTTGCCTTTGCTTTGGCACTTAAAGGTGTTCGAAAATAAATGGCAGTTTGTCCTGTTTGTCGCGCCTCCTTCCACGAGTTACTGCACAAGTTTACCCGAGTAAGGAAAACAAATTTGATTGGTCGTTATCGAGTGGGCGGGATATTCAATGTTTGGGGCGGGACTGAGCGCTGTGTCTGTGTGTTTAGCTAACGTGGCTAACTGTTAGCTTGTAGGCTTGCTACGTTATAGCTTGCTAAATTAGCTAGCAAGGCTATATGGGCTGTAGGGATCTGGAGGAGAGTGGAGTAGGGACGGAGGATCGTTTGTGTCGGTGGCGGTATCCCTCGTTTTTCTCAGACGTTTGATTGATGGATGACGGATCCAATATTATTGGCTGATGAATTGTGAGTAACGTGACGCCTGCATTATCCAATGTGAAAAAAAACTACCCCACTTTCATCCCGGATTTACTCTAAGAACTCTAGAATTTTGCACAATGTTTGGGCTACATCGTCTGATAGATGAGTGATTACACTAATTTTAAGATCCATAGTGGCCTCAAATTAAATTTTCCTTTCTGAATACCTTTAAGGACTGTGGTGATAACGTACATATTATAAACACAACTACTACAACACCAAGAGTCCTAGTCTAGTTACAGTTTCTGAACCCTGAAGTTTGACGGCTGCAAAGTGGGAGTGAATGGTACGAGCCTGACGCAGCCACCCTCATACACAGAACTATGATGGCAATGACAGAAGTAAAGAAGGACAAAATCAGATCAGTGAATCCAGAAACGTAGTTACCAATGACCACACACTTAAAGAACAGGAAACATAAAAACATATTAGATATAAATTAACTGTTGTGCTAAAGATTCAGTCCTACAACACAACAACAATGTTTCCATGGGTGCTACTAAAGCTGTTTTCCCACTAAAAATGCCGATTGTTAGCAGGTCGACCCGCGTTTAAAAAACCCGCATCGACATTTGGCCCCTTTCCCATTGACCAAAATGAGCCGAGGCTGACCCCCCGCTGGGGGACCAGACAGAGCATAAACCAGTCGCCCCGCTCTCATCCGCGGTGCAAGAAACACAGTGACATGCCACAGCCACCCGCCACGGAGTGTGTGAGGTTCGTCGGCTCTGAGGCAGACGAGGCTTCTGGCCGACCTGCACCAGGACCGCGGAGGACGGCGAGTCTGGCGCAGCTGTATGACAGACGTCCGCGGCACAACATGTCAGTTAAACAGACAGTCGCTTCTTTTGTTTTTCAATCGTTTTTGGTCAGTGTTGTTTGATCTTATGATCCCAGTCTCGAATGAGAGCAGAGCGGAGCAGAGCTTTGTTTTGGTACGTGATATGAGACACGACCGGCGCGATGACGTGGCGGCACGTAACGCTCAGCGTCATCACGTAAATTAGCGCGTTGACCCGAGTCTGGCGTTCCCACTGCAAGCTGATCGCAGCCGAGCCGATTAAGCCGATTTTAACCCGCGTCGACGTGGCTCGGTGCGCCTTTCCCACTGACCAGTGGGAAAGGCAATAAAGTTCCAAAGGGGTATATAAGACAAACCAGTGCAAGCCCTATTCTAACTTTTAATACTAAAAGCATTGGACAACAACTATCATTTTTCTTTTTAAGTTATTTATTTTGCCTTAATGCTAATAGACAGAGGGGAGATATAATATGATACAGAGGACCACAGGTTGAACTCAAACCAAGGCTGCTACCAACATTAGGGTTGCATCTTAACCTGGAAACACTTCCTTTGTATTTCAGGACTGAATTTGGAGTGTGTTTGTATCTTTCCATGTGTTCTCTTAAGCTGCAGTACATTAAGCTCTCAGGGCCACTGCAGTTTAACTGTTAAACAGTTATTAGGTTCATCAGGAAGTGACGTTAGGTCTTTTAACCCTAACCATGATGAACCAAACCTCAACCACAGTGGTTACAAACCAGTAAAACAGATTGCATTAATTTCTTCTCTGATTACGGATGTTTTGTTTAATCATTGTGTAGACAATTTGTTGGAAAATAAATGACCTATGACCTCCTCTGGGAGGGAACTGGGCCTTTCTGAAGTATGCAGCTGACTTTGTTGTTAGGCTCGTTTGTTTGGGTCATTGCTCAAACAGTGAGCAGTCTGTGGCCTTGGGGACTTTGCAGATGTTGACCATTTAGATTGTACTGACCATATAGTGCATCCATCCATCCTCCTTGGTGGTGTGTGGGGTCAAAGGTTACGATAAGTGATGGGATATGAGTTGGAGGTGTTTGCCTGGTCCCCATGAGATGACTCACAGCAGACCTAAGGTCAGTAATTGGCTCTATAAGAGTTAACTTGGAGTCAGTGCTGCTCCCTGAGGCCTGTTCACCACTGTAGAGGTGGAGCACCAGGGAGGCAACCTAATGACTCTCATTAGTTTGGTTACATCATCTCAGGGCTTGTTGTTGCTGTTTCTAAAATGACAGTAGCCATGGGGCAAGACCAGCGTATGAGTGCATTTCTCATTCAAACTTATCACATATTTTCCAGCTGGAGGTTGAGCTAGTTCTGCTTCTAGTTTGCTTTGTGGTAGTGAGGAGGAATCACTATGAGAGTGTGTTGATGAGATAAGAGACGCTGCTGAACTGAGGAACATGGTGGTCAGACGATCGGAAACACTGATATGATTTGAGGTATAAAAAAAAACACTGTCCAAAACGTGTGTATTTTTGTGAAAGCAGCTAATTTCTTTTTAATTATGATGTTGCCGGAACCTGAATCTGACTTTATGTAATTGTAATTATCTGAAATGGTTTGAATACATTTGTGATTTAGACATAAATAAAAGACAATCATGTTGATATTCATTATATCACTTTTTTTTATTAAGCTCATTTCAAAACAATAGAAGTTCATTAAAGTACAAGTTTCAGAACAAGAAGAACATTTTATTTCACTGAAACAACAGCTTCGCAGCAGCACGCTACAGTAGCTAATCACCTCAAGATAACAAAATAGCAACATAACAGACAGTTAAGATGCTCTAACTATAAAATCTACAAACGCTATTTGGAGGAACTATTTAGGGTTTTAAATTAATACAACTAAAGGGGTTTCTGTTCCAGCACATTAACTGGAAGTTAAAGAAGAAAAGTTGGAGCAAAGGGATTTAACTTAAGCATCTGAGTTTGTTAAGCATCACAGGTTGCGAGTCCGTAGCCCAGACACGCCCATTCATTGGTCAGCTCCATAAACCCTGGATTCAGGTTGAGGCCGCTTGCTGAAACCACAAACACGAACAGATAAAAAATTAGATTGTTACAAATTGATCTCATTTTCCTTTGTCTTCATCAGTAATAGTCATGCAAAATATAGATACAGATATTCCAAACTTACACAGATCAGCATGCACTGCAAGATGAGTTAAATAAAGTGGTTCTGGTTTGTGCACTCACCTGACAGCACGTTGTAGAGGTTGCAGTAGTTGAGGCCGCCATCGAGAAGGGTGGTGAAGCTCAGAGAGACAGACTGACCCTGGAAAAATAATTATGAGCTATTTGATGGTCGACTCACAACATGTGGAGGCGCACACACTCATCAGTCCTGCAGTTGCATCAAATGTCAAAATCATCTAACAATGTAGAAATTGTATTTAATTTTATTTTTTATCTGTAAACTCATGAAAGAATCTGGAAAGTCGCCTAAACTACAGTGGCCAGTTGTTTTAGATCAGCAGTAGTGACCTGTAGGCAGAAGCCCCTAAAAGTATCGCAAGTGGAAAAAAAAAAAGGAAAACACAACAGTAATTGTCAATTGAAATTATGTTTATTTTTTAATAGTTTAATGTTTTAAAAAATTAAAAGAAGAACTTTTGAAGGTCTTTCAAGCTGATGTGGAATATGTGGAGCTTCCTACAAGTTTCAGTTTTCAGTTCAGTCCTGACAAACAGTGATGAACAGTGATAACAAAATACATTATTTGGCCTCTGTGTTTATAATGGGTCTGGATGGACGCCCGAAATTTTAGATTTCCAAGTGGTGAAGTTGGAAAAAGTTGGAAACGTCTGTTTTCTGTTTTACATGAGCAGGTTCTACAAGGTTTGAGGCTTTTACATTTTCTATATTTCCTATATTTCAGCTTGAGAGATGAAACCTATTATTGTAAAAGCTGAATCAGTGATACTTACAGACACTCGGCAGCCGCTGGTCAGGATGGTGGAGCTGAAGGTGAAGGTGATGTTCTCAGCTTGGAGGCCGTCGGGGGAGGTGTGGTTCGCTATGATGGTCAGAGGGGTGGCCGACACCAGCTGGAATAGACAACACACATAACACACACAATTAGCCAATCCACAAACACACTGACGACAGAGACACTGATGAATATATGACTAAAGAGAAGATCTGTGTTCATACCGAGTACTGGCACTCATCACAGACGTTCAGAGGGCTGAAGGCCATGATCTGCTCCACTACCTTGCTGCTAATTTCAGCACAAGGTTGTGTGAAGAGCCTGGAAGAAGAAGAAGAAGAAGAAGAAGAAGAAGAAGAAGAAGAAGAAGAAGAAGAAGAAGAAGAAGAAGAAGAAGAAGAAGAAGAAGAAGAAGAAGAGAGATGCTTAGATGGTCGGAAATGAAAATGAAATAAATCACTGTATCTTTGTAAAGCGAGCTGTACTGACCAGAGTGAGGTGCAGAAGGCGTGGTAGGGAGCAGGCATGGCAGATAAGGAGCCGCACAGGGCGACGACGAGGGCGGAGGCCAGCAGCAGAGTCCTCATGGTGGAGATGGAGCAGGTTTGTGGAGCTGGTGAGAGCTGGTTGATCACTCAGTGGAGAGCTGGAGCGACTGATGTTGGATGTGAGGACGTGGCCACAGCTTTATACCGCGGGCCAGTGATGATGCTTGAAATCGTTTCGGTGCAGGCAGTGACGTCAAGAGTCTTGTGCTCAGTGTTTCTGTTTTGGTCTTGTGGTGTGGTGCCCCCCCCCAACCAATTAACACCTTTTATCTTCAGCTGTGGATCAAGCACATGTTGAATTTCTCCTGGACAATGTTCTTTGGGGCTTTGTCCTTCTTTTCCTTGAGGATCTTCAGTGAGGCAACACAGATCTATAGTTATTGGTAACACTTTATTTGACGCCTATCTGTATAACACATTATAACCATACTTATAATGAGTTATAGTTATAGCACTGTATAACTATAATTATAAACACTCATAAATTATCGCAATGCTTTCATACATGTGATCTGCTGCAACTCAATTTCCCTACGGGGACAAATAAACTACTACTACTACTACTATAAAGCTTTTTATCATGACTTATAAGGTGAGGTATTATAATAGGTTATAATTGTTAGTAACTCACTGACAATGACCACATCGATAATGCATTATTAATATAGTTATAATGTGTTATAATTGTCTTATAAACGTGTATAACCATCATTATAAACACATTAATTATCATAAGGCTTCATAACAATAAGCATAAGAAATCATAGAGCATTTTATAATGGCTTATAAGGTCTTAGTATTATAATAGAGTTATAATGCTCTATAATGTGTTA
Source organism: Trachurus trachurus (assembly GCF_905171665.1). NCBI lineage: Eukaryota > Metazoa > Chordata > Actinopteri > Carangiformes > Carangidae > Trachurus > Trachurus trachurus. The sequence goes on along the minus strand of NC_139899.1, from coordinate 27,501,617 downwards.
TGTTTATTGTTATAAAGTCTTATGTGATTTATGAGTGTTTATAATGATAGTTATACACGTTTATAAGCCAATTATAACACATTATAACTCTATTAATAATTCATTATCGATGTGGTCATTGTCAGCCAGTTACTAACAATTATAACGTATTATAATACCTGACCTTATAAGTCAAGATAAAATGCTTTATAGTGTGTTATGATTATTGTTATAAAGCATTATGATCATTTATGAGTGTTTATAACTATAGTTATACAGTGCTATAACTGCATTATATCTTGTTCTAAGTATGGTTATAATGCGTTACAGAGATAGGCGTCAAGTAAAGTGTTACCTAGTTATTAAAGTTCAATTTCAGATCGATCCATTATTCAATCTTAAATATTTTTCAGATTTTTAAATATATTTAAACATTAAAAGGCTTTAAATGTCGGTTATAAAATGTAACAAAATATGAACAAAACGTTTTTATTGTGAACTGAGGCCAATTCAATTTAATTTGATTTGGGTGGACAATCAATCGGACATTATATGTACAACACTTTTCAAACAAATCATGTATACTAAAGTGCTTGACAAATTAAAAGCACTTTTATTCTTGCAGTTTGTATTAATCACCTTCATCCTTGTCCATGCAGAGAGAGCTGAATGACTGGTATAAAGGGAGAAACTGAAGAAATCTGAATAATTCAATCAGTGAAGTGAAACAATGTTGTAAGTGTAAAGGTAATCAATTAGTACCAGAAGAGGAGGATGAGGGGATGTACGGAGGTGAGTTATTGTGTTTCATCACACAAAGACATTGTGCGATGCAAATGGAGAACAGATTGATTAGAGGCACATTAATGAGGCAATTGAAATTCGTAGCGGTCTAATTTGCTTTCTCAACCAAATACAGTTCAAGTGTCTTTGTGTGCTCCTGTTCCCTGGGAGGAGCCTGATCTGACATGACCTGGATGACACACACACACATGCAAACACACACAGCCGCTTTACAATGCAAACGAGGAACAAATTGATTTGATCCACATTAACAAGGGAACAGCAGTGGTGCAGGACAGTGAGGTGACGTGAGGTGACGTGAGGTTGTTTTTCTGAGGTTTGGGGTTTTTTTTGGGACATGACAATCCACTACTGTAAAATACAGCAAATGTTAATTTGATGCATTTAAACATTTTAGAAAAAACTAAATAAATTAAGGATTTAATCATTCACAGTCTTGTGCTCTTTATCTGTTTCTTGGCCCTGTGTTGCCTTAACTAATACACGTTGTTTTTAATTGTGGACCAACACATTCACATTTTATCTATTATATTTCTTCTGGTTTATGTCCTCAGTCTGTTTTTTTCTGTGGATCTTTAATAATCTTTGAGGAGAGTAACAATATCATTTAAATTTTATCTTCTTCTTTTTTTCTTTTTTTTTTAAAACAATCAAAAAGGCTTTACCAAACTCATCCACACATAACAACTTACTGTTTCAATAAAATGAACAAAAATAAGATGATAGCAATAGAAACTAGGACAACTTTATAGCTCTATAGCTATCAAGATAAAATGATAAACACTTAAAGAAAATAGACAACATGAGTAAAACTAGGAATAAATGGTAAAAACAAAAATAAAGAGAAAATAACAAAAATCAAGAAGAAGGATGTGGACCTGAAATAATAATAAAAATAATACTAATATGAAAGTAGAGAACTAGGAAGAAAAACAAACCAGAAAATAATGAATTCAATTAAGTTAAATTTAAACTTTTATATATATATACATACAGATAAATACATTTTTAGTCATTCACAGTTTTGTGCTGAATGTTTGTTGGTCATATTGTAAAACTAACAGAATATAGTGCATTGTAAAATGTGGAGCAAGTTAGTGCCCACTCAGGCATGATGGATGTAGTCGGACACACATCTGACCTGGATCACAGACGTCATTCATAGTTTAGTGAATCACACACACATGCACCTGATTTCATGCACAACGATTTCAAGCAGGAAGGTAGTACAAGTCTGTGTGTGTGTGTTTGCGCATATGTGCTGGGGTGGGGGTAGGGGTTGCTTTTAAACATGTAAAGCACTTTGTGCTACATTTTTAATGTTTGAAAAGTGCTTTTTAAATAAAGTTTTTATTATTATTATTATTATTATTATTATTATTATTATTATTATTATTATTATTATTATTATTATTATTATCATCGCAGACTTGGTCCAGCAAATAAAAACATTGCACAAAAAATAAGGGAATTTGTGTTTGGTAGATCATTTCTTTGTTGTAACAATGCTTCTTGGGAATAGGTCTTATGCAGTTATTGCCAATATGTCTTATTTCTTCAAACAGGAGCTTCAGTAGCATGTGGACGAACCTACACAGCCACAAAAGCCTGGGACCTCCAGCATTTGTTGCGAGTTAGCCAACGTGGTTGTGTTGGCCTCTCCGGCACGAACGGCACGCCCAAGTTGATCCTGCAAGAGTTTGATTGTCTTTGATAAACCCCGCTCTGTGGAAGCTTTATTTTGTGATTTTTAAAGTGTAAAGTCTCTTTGAGCATTTGTAAAAGCGCTTACAAATAAAATGTATTATTATTATTATTATTATTGTCACCTTGGAGGATAGAGCTCCCAGACTGTGGAGATGGGATTGCCACTCGTTGCAGAATCTTCTCCATCTCCATATTTCTCTGCATTGAAATTGCCTCCAGTGATTACAAGAGATAAAAATACCAAATACAAATTTCCTTACTTCTTTGCAATGTTTCATATGATATATATATATATATATATATATATATATATATATATATATATATATATATATATATATATATATATATATATATATATATATATATATTGGAGCTGCTTTTGAAATACATCATCATCATGTTACCTATAGAAGTTGAGAGAATGCAGATATAACATCTTTGTTGAACTCGGCTCTGAAACTAATGTGAAATAAGCTGAAACTAATTTGATTTGACTAATCGATGCTAAATATATAAACCTAGTTATTGTGTTATTTAAAGCACAGGTTTAGTAGTACTGCTCCATAACACTTTGTCATTTAAGTTTGACCAACAAATATACATGACATTATCAATAATACGCTGATTTGTTTGGTAAAACTGTCTCATGCAACTAAATTTATAGCCTTATTTTCTCATCTATAGTTTTCTGTTTTGAGAGTATTGTGTGGATGTGATGTGCCCGGCAGGCAGGGGAGTGTGAATCTCTCTCTTCATGTGACTTGCCTGAGGTGTTTGTTCCATGTCAGCCTTTGTTTTTCTGAGCAGAACCAATCATTAGGAGGAGGTTTTGGGCTCATAAAAGACGCTTCGCAAGTGTAGGACTCAGTTCTCACGTCACAGAAGACACCGAGCTCAACCAGGACCCACGATGATCATCAGAGCTCTGCTGCTGACCTCAGCTCTACTCCTGTCCGTCACCTCGGCCGACCAGTCGTCCTGCAGAGTGATATGGTAACACAGTCTTAAAGGATTGTTTTCTGTGAACTTGAATCTTTGTCATCGCTTTCTTTTTTCTCACCGTTTTTTTGTTTGTTGGTTTGTTTCCGTCCCACAGCATCTTCAAGCTGTCTTGCAGCGAACCTGCTGGTGCTCTGGTGAACCAGGTGAAGGCTTGGAGCACAAAAAAGTGTGGAGACGGCGAAGAGAAGTGCATGTACGAGGTAAGTCACAGCATGATGCATGCATGATATATTTTACTGAGCAGATAAAAAGGCAACATGTGCAGCTGTAGGTGGACATTCCTTTATCTGAGCTCTGTTATAGGCAAGGCAAGGCAAGGCAAGGCAATTTTATTTGTATAGCCCGTTTTTTACAAACAGTTTGTCTCAAAGGGCTTTACATGGCATCGTAACAACATCCTCTGTCCTTAGACCCTCACATCGACTGAGGAAAAACTCCATAGAAAACCCTTTTAACAGTGAAAAATCGGAGAAACCTCAGGGTGAGCAACAGAGGAGGGATCCCTCACCCAGGACGGGCAGACGGGACATAGATGTTGTTACAGACAAGACAGATTACAGTTTATGACACAGAATGTGCGAAATATGGAAATGTTTGCAAGAGTTGATGAAGAGATAGAGAAGAATTAAAGAAAATAGACGTTAATTCTGGGCTGGCAGTTATTTATTTTTCATGTCATCAAATACTGAACTTAGACAAGCAACATGCAAGCCTGCAAACACAATGTTATACATATTTCTTACTCTCTTAAATTATTTTGTTTTGTTTGTTTCATATACCTTTTAAAAAGCCTAACAATTTATATTTTATGCTGATCTTTGGCATTTTAACAAAGACCAAATCTTACCAGTCTTGCTGTGTCTTTAGGCTACAGGTGTTTTGAGGCTTTGCTGGATTTGCAGATTGAAATGCTCTCATCTAATTCCTGTGTTGTTGTTTTTTTGTCTTAGCTTGAGGAGAGCTCCCCCACGGTGGTTAAAGTCAAGCACACGTCACCCAACACCCGCAAGACAAATACCATCACCTTCGAGTTTAATCCCCCGTCAGCACCCAGTTTCTGCAGAGTTAAGGTGGGTTTGACCATCACAGACCACTGCATGTGTCGCACAATGAACCACACCGCACGTGTCCATGTGTTCAATGTAAATGATGCGACCTTTAACCCACAATTAAATGCTGTATCCCAAAACAGGGCACCTCCACTTCAAATTCTCAAAATAACACCAGTCCAAATGACTATTGCCTCTTCTACAACCTGATGGAAGGTAGGAAATTCACTCTGCACATTCGTACCAGCCCATATACGAAATGAATAGAGATAGACTGATTTCTGTTTGCTTTCTTTTCCATTTGTGGTTCTCTAAAAAGGAAGTGGACTGACCGAGGCTCCTGGCTACAGAGAGATCAGCAACGAAGCAATGTGTCCTTCACTGAAAACGGCTCAGTGCAAAAAGTGAAGAATTGTATTGTGAATTCACGAGGCCACGGCTGAAACAGCGTGTCGTTTTTATGTACTACGCAGATTAGCGACGCATCATGCTTGTCAATGGAGATGTGATGTGGCATGAAATCAGACTCACAAAGCAAAACATGCACAATAACAACATGGAAAATGAGCTGTGTATGTTTGACATTTGCCAGGGTGTGTATTCATGCTGTAAAAAAAAAAAAAAAAAGTGTTATAGTGCTAAGGGTGTGTGTTTCTGAGATATTGTCTGTACAAAATAATAAATATGAAGAAGTTGCATGAGCCATTTTTATTTTGTGCAGTTATTCAAAACAAAGTGGATGCAAACAAACTGGAAATGGAAACTGGAAACAAAAATTATGAATATAATGATGCCAAGTGCAAACATTTCGAATATCAGTGAGACAGACAGAGGTTGGATGCTAGTTGTTATGAAGTGTCAGCTTTTAGGCTTTCAATTGATAGGACAGCTGTAAACAGGACATAGGGAGAGAGAGGGGAAATTACACCCACTGAGCTCAACAATAACCCATGAAGTGTCATTTTTTGAGCTTTATATGATTAGATCTGATTAAACTGTCTGCAATGAGGCAATAATGACAAGCTGTTCGGTGGAAAACGATGATGCATTCACAGCCATCTGACAAACTTTGGTCTTAGTCAGCTTATCTGAATGTTGATTCGTCACAGTGGCTAACCAACTGTTCACTTCCCTTTACAGCCCAACCTCTTGTGCAAAAAGACAATACCAACAAAAACAGGAAATGCACAGTTTTTCACAGAACACCCAGTATTAGAACTGAGCAAAATTGACCTCAAAAGCAAAATGCTGAATTCAAAAAGTTCTCACCCTTCTTTAAGGACACAGTAGCCTAACTGTAGTCAGCTCCACACACAGCTGTCAACACACCGAGGATGCATTTACTGTAGGATCTTTTTTCTTTTTTCCCCCTGATCACTCATATGACATTCAGATGATGCAGAGTCCTCAGCTATAGCCTTGTGAGTCCTACAACAGTTTCATTATAGCCTGAAAATATTTCATAATTTCAATTGGATAAAACTTTATTTGAGTCTAAGAGCTGTTCACAGGACACTATATGATCGATCACTAAAGACACAGATTAATCCCAGGTTTGAACGGGACCTTAGAAGTAATGCTGCAGTTGTCTGATTTGAAAAAGAAAACAAACAAACATAGTAAATGAAACTGTTCTGACGAAGCAAGAGAAAATAATTGTGCAGAAGTGAAGTGGCCATGAATGAACCATAGCAGCGCTGGCAAAATACATGACTTTGAATTTATTGAATTTACTTGGAATTTAACCCTCATGTTATATTTTAAAATTATTTATTTTTAAAAGTTTTATCTCTGAAAAATGTAGTTAATGTGATCAGACTGACCTAAGATTCCATGACTTTGTCTACAAAGAGGATTTCAACAGACATATTGAATTATATTTATTTGCATACAACTTTGTGCATTTTATTCAACTTTTGTACACTCTTGTTGTGCCGGTCAAAAATGACCGGCCATTAGAAATGAATAGAGGAACTACGATTAGTGTAAAAAACTGAGCTCAAGTACATCCTCATAAAAACCTGTAATGTTCACAAGAACTTAAATTGATTAAGAAAACTAATGAAACAAATTATGATAATACTGTATGTATTGTTACAGTTTTATGATGAGTCTGAATAGAGTGGTCATTTTTGACCAGGAACACAAAATTGTTTAACATGAAATGAACACAACATGAGGGTTAAGAAAGTTGAAAGTGTGACAACTGAAGGCTTTTTTTAAATGTTGCACTTTGACTTTGAGCCACAGCTGTGATTTAGAGAAGCAGTTTAAATATATCCAGTACAATATTCAGCTATAGACACAGTCGGCAAGCAAGGAAACGTCACTTCCGGTTAGGGCCGTGGGGGAAAACAAACCGTGTCCCCCATACACACTCATGCAAAAACGCGGCATTTTAAACCTTTGTCAAAGGCTTTTTCGCCGTCCTGTCTTAGTTTTAATCACATGTATATGCTGACAGAGAGCTATATTTTTAGAAACTCATCACGATCTGGGTCGATTGTTGTCCGTACATTTAAAAATATTAGGTATTTCACAGTCAGTCATATTTGTCTTCCCCCACGGCTCTGACGCTCTCTTAGTCGCCGCCGGCCGGCTCTAGACACTCGTAGACACTGCCTGAGTTATTGTGTATTATTTTGCACCGCAAATAAATTCAAAAACCACAACCTGAACTTTTATATCGGAACTTCGCTCATCTTCTCCAAACGTGTAACGCTCTGACCGGAAGTGAAGGTTGCCGACCCTGCTGACTCGGTGTAGGCTATGGCTGTGAAAACTTTATATTTTAAGATGTACGGACAGCAATCGACCCAGATCGTGATGAGTTTTCTAATATATGGCTCTTTGTCAGCATACACATGTGATTAAAACTAAGACAGGACGGCGAACAAGCGTTTGACAAAGGTTTAAAATGCCGCCTTTTTGCATGAGTGTGTATGGGGAAAACGGTTTGTTTTCCCCCACGGCCCTAACCGGAAGTGACGTTTCCTTGCTTGCCGACTGTGTCTATAGTCAAACATGCACAGACCTACATGCGTAACAAGTACACGGTTTTTACTTGCAGTTTTTACTAAAACTTTAGAAGTGAACACTAAGAAGTCATTTTCTCACAGATCCACGGCATAGACTGAAGACATGACCGATCGTTCCAAGGTTTAATATGTGCACAGTCCTCCTCACCCCACTGTGGGTCTCCCCCACCATTATCAGGCTGGTTTATGTCCCAGTACCTGGAAGGTAAGAGAACATGGGCATCATGTCACTGTTAACTTCTGCAAGCAAATCCCACTGACAAAAATAAGAGACACAGAAAATGAAAATGTTGTTGAGCTTTCTAACATGTACTACTTTGTGTGGGAGATTTCCCTTAAAGGGATAGTTCAACATTTTGGCAAATTGGCCCATTGCCATAATCGCTATAGTCATAGCAGTAGGTTTGTTACCTTTAATTGTCGGTGTAAGATATTTTTAGAACGGAGGAGTGGAGCGGCAGGCTGCTCAGGGCTACGCTATGGAGGCTAAAGGAATTTCTTGGTTTTCCTCATCAAACTCATCAAATACACAACCCAACAACTCCAAAAGGCTGCCGTGGACAAGTTGTGAGCTTCACAATCACCACGCTATGAGATAATAATGGAACGTTACGAAACTGAGCTGTTTTGGAGGTAAATTCATGCAAAACCGCTGATGCGCGTTGCGTTCAGGGACAGTTTTTCAGCAAGCAGACTCTGTATTTACCCTGTATTTACCTCGAAAACGGCTCCGTTTCGTAACGTTCCATTATTATCTCATAGCGTGGTGATTGTGCAGGTCACAACTTGTCCACGAAAGCGTTTTGGAGTTTTGGGATTTTGTATTTGATGAGTTTGATGAGGGAAACCAAGAAATTCCTTTAGCCTCCATAGCGTAGCTCTGAGCAGCCTGTTGCTCCACTCCTCCGTTCTAAAAATAGCTTACACCGACAAATAAAGGTAACGAACCTAGTGCTATGACTATAGCGATTATGGCAATGGGCCAATTTGCCAAAATGTTGAACTATCCCTTTAACCTTACAAAGTAGATATGCTGCCTAAACTTAACCAGTGAATATGGTAAAAGTTTAACATTACTTCTCAGAGTCATGTAAACCTGGTGTAGGTCTACCACGCGTCTTTTTCTATTCAGTCGCCATGGAAACATGTCTCAACACAGACCGTATGAGCTAAAAAATTAAACAATTTTCACATCTGCTGTGTACCCCTGGCCACTGGCCAGCACCAGTATGTGTGAAAACAGCCTAACTTACTCCAGAGTCAGTGGAGTTCCATCGACCCATTTCCAGATGCCCTCCTCCTCGTTGTCAGTCAAACCAATCCAAGTTGATTTTGAGGTAAAACCAGAAAGAAATGTCTAGGAAACAGAAAAAAATACATAGCATGCTTTACCACAATATGTGGTGTAGTATATGTGAAAATATCGATGACAAAGTGAAGATGAATGCACACACACTACCTGCTCTTCAGCATTGTCTATGACGACCAGATCTGCTCCTCTGCCTCTACAGTCCTCTCTGCCTTTGTCCCAGGAATCAGACTCAGTGGAGAGGAGGTAACAGGAACAACTGAACATTGTCCATCCTGAGGGACATGTTTTCTCTGCAGGACATAAGAGGATCAGAATCACCTACCATTTTGTGTAAAGGCATTTTAAGTCCCACTATGTAGGTACTGGTAGCCAGGGTTGGACTGGGACCAAAAAATGGCCCTGGCATTTTTGATCCCTGGCGGTCCACCATGGTTATTTTATGCAGAAGCACACGCCATACCACAGGATATATATGCACATTGTGAAGTTTCAAAAAATAAAATCTTCTGTTAATTTCCATGCACTGGGAGATCAGAATTTTTACACCGCTATGCACTGGTGCTCATGGGAGATGGAGTCTTCCTTCAGGCAAAACACTACCGCTTTGGGCCACTGGCGCTGCCAAACTCAACCAATATTGTAAGTTCTTTAGTACTGCTTTAACATTGATCTTAAGGCCTTATGAAATCACGCCTTCTAAATTATATTACTCCATCAATGAATCTGATACCTACAGGGCCCTGCCATCAGTCAATGGTCAGGGTCAGGCCCCTGTCAGAAAAAAACACGCTTGGGCACCGGTGGGCCGCCGGTGCCACCCTACCATTGAGCTTAACAAGATCTCTGGGGGAAACCCTGGCATGGCATATGTTATCAATTAAAGTAAGACTGTGTTTTTTTTTTTTTGTCATATCAGTTCAACGTCCACCTCCAGCGAGACAGCAACACCTGCCCATCATGAAGATTCCATGTCACCGAACGTTTAAATTGGTTAAATTTCAAACATTTTTTGTTGGTGTTAGATTATTTAGAACATAATGGCAATAAACACTGTTGGAGGGCCCCCCTGGGGATTTTTGCTTGGGGCCCCAGCAAACTCTAAAATCGCCTATATCACATCACAGTCATGTGTGAAGAGGCTAAATGTATTTACAGCTATATTGCAGCAATGGAGTGACAGTTTTACTAGTGGCCCATCATACATACCCATCAAGTTTAAACATACATTTAAACTTGAGTATGAATGGTATCTTAATTTATGAATTTCTTTCACTTCAAAATGTTTCATTCATACACAAATCAATCTAATAAGACAAATATGCAAAGACTCACTGCGTTTGTACAAACTCTGAAGCTCATCCCGCTCTTTGGTGACTTCAATGAGGGTGGAGTTCAGCTGGTTTCTCTCTTCAGTCAGGGACAAAGACTTGTTTTCACTCATCTGGAGACGCTCACTCAGTTTGGCTTTGACAGTGGAGAACTGTATTGCTAAACCATGATCTGAAATTAATCAAGACACACAAAACACCTGCATTTATATCATGCAAACAGAAACAGAGACAGAACCACATGTTTCCTTATTTTGCAGCTGCCCAGGTTTCAGTCTAACCCATGGTAACTTAATTTAATATCACCTGGTGACACTTCCAGTGTTTAAATTTAAAAACTTTGAAAATTCCTACCAAACCAACCGTATGCTACAGATTTGCAACTTTCACCAAAATGTTGGTTTACAGCAATTTGAAGGCAGAAATACTCAGAAATGCAATTTTGCACTTACTTTTCTGCTGGTATGTCCTCTAACATCAGAAAAATCCCACAGGAACATGTGAACAACATCATCGGAGGGGGTCTTTAATAACTGAATTTTTAACAGCCGTTGGAAATCTGCCTTTACACTCTAACAGCTGCTGTCTTGCACACAGGTGACTGACTGGCTTAGTCAATTTGTGAAGCTACATGCAATATTTCCACATTAGCTCAGTGAGATAGACTAGAGGATGGTTTTTAGTGTTGAAGATACCTACACTTTTCACAAAGGTCCAGTCCCATGCCAGATGTCCTCAACTGGAAACACAAGACAATAGTCCTGATGACGGCACTACAGCAAGCCTCTTAAATTCAAAACTTTCACTTTCAAATTGCTTAATCTTGCCTAAAATTGCCCAGCCCCGGCCATTGCTGAGCAGCAGCTATATATATATATATATATATATATATATATATATATATATATATAGTTGCAGTGCACTGAGGTCTTGGAGCCACTGCAGGATAATGATCCTTTAATCATGAATTCAACTTGACCTTAAAGTTCTGAATGAAGCAGACTCACAGTGAACGCCGAGGCCGATGAGTCCAGCCAGTAGGAAAACACTCAGCAGACTCAGAGAGAGGACGACAGCTCCATGACATCTCCTCTTAGAGCTGGTGGGACCTGAACCAAGAAAAGACCAGTCAATAAAAACAGTCACACATAAAAACAGACATTTGTTCTCTGCTCTGTCTGACTGACAGCTCTTACCTGTGGGATTGGTTGAAATGTTGGACTTGTCCAGTCTTATATCATCAACATTGACGTAGATTTCGTCCATTGATGCTCACTACGATACAGAGGGTCAGCTGCAGCAAGGTCCAACATGTAAATGACTCAATGCTTAATGGCTTCAGCTTTATCTTAAGATATGAGGAAGTAACACATGCTTCTCAAATATCATGTAAGATATTTATTATTCAGTGAAATGACAAATAACAGAAGTCTACAGTCTTTAGAGTTAATACTCCCTGTTATTGACCATTTAGAGTGTTTGCAATTATTGTGAATTTGGAGAAAAGGCTTCATACTAGTCAGAGGAACTGGTGACAAAGCAATAAATGTGAGTGTACATGTCCTTATGTAATGTTGGACACTGAGCCGACGCTTGGGACATTTTACAGTTCAAATTTCTGTGACTGGAAAATTGATCAAGCATTTCCCAGGTTTTCCAGGATGCTATCAGTTAAGATAACGCAAACGTCTTAACAGCCATTGCTGTATAGATAAGGTGTATAGTTACATAAATATCTACTTTTCTTTTATAAAGAGGCTTTTATGGAGCTCATTTATTCCCTCCTACATTGGGATTTTGCTGAGAACTCCATTGCATATTGAATTTTATGTCAAGTAACAGTATTCTCATCAGAGACCGTGTTTTTTTGTTCAAAACAGCTAATGCCACGGACAGGTAGAAGCTACAGTATTTAGACACAGCCTTACCTGCTTTTCAGGACTGTCTATAATCATAAGATGTGCTCTTCTGGCTCTGTCTACCTTCAGCCCAGGAGTCAGAGTGAGTGGAGAGGAGGTAACAGACACAACTGAAAACCTCCATCCTGCGGGTCACATTTCTTCTGCAAAGACATGTCAAACATTAGACACCGACCAAAATCACACAGTAACCATGTCCTTTGATGTTAGACAGGATGTACAGTAGTGCTTGTTTGGTGCATGCTGTGTTTGAGTGTTTCACTGCAACAAGTTCACAGCACCCTCATTCTTAAAATATCTACTGTGAGAACCAGAAAGGTCATTTTGTTGACACTCAGTCACACCCTCATATGAAGGAGCTGCACTGCTGAAAAAGCTCAAATACGTTTGTGGAGCTTCCTCTATTGATTGATTTACTTTATTGATCCCGAAGGAAATTCAGGTGTGGTCAACAGCTCACAGAGAATCTGTCACACACACATACGATAAAAACAGGTTATAAATATCTAAAAATAAATAATAATAACAATAATAATAACAATAACAATAACTAAAAACTGGAGGTTAGACTGGCTTGAGGACAAAGACAAAACCACACACAACAGCAGAAACAGAAACAGAAACAAGAAGGACAGAAGTGTTCCAGCACATCTGCCTTGGATTTCCCCCCACACCGCTACTTCTGCTACTCCTACTACTCCCCCTCCCGCCTCTTCCTCCCACTCAAGGAGTTGTGCAGCCTGATGGCTCGGGGGACAAATGACTTTGCGTGTCTTGTGGTTGAACAGTTCAGTGACCGCAGTCTGTTGCTGATGGTGCTCCTCTGCTGGTTGAAGGCAGAGCTCAGTGGATGGTCGGCATTGATCATAATTGCCCTGAGTCTGGAGTCTCTCTATTTCCCGTTCTGTTCATTTTACTTGTTGGTCACATGACTAAGATTGACTGATGGACTGATTTCAAGATGCACAGTCATCTGAGGGGAAAAAAAGTTACCTGGAGAGTGGAACTTGCATGTCACTGCTTGATGCACTGACTTTAAAGGTGTCACAGTCTAGTGAAGTGAATGTAATTTTTCTGAAGCCTGTTCAGCTCAGATCTGCCAACAGCAGGTCTCCACTGCCTGAAGATGCTCAGTCTGGTCGACTGAGGGACAGTCTGAGATGAACAAAGATAACCACTGAAACACCCCACACATTCATTGACGGTATCAGTTTCAGTATAGAACATTAGCCTTTTGTTGTCTTAGAGTTATGAGACAATTGTATGTTAAAATAATCCATTAGAAACTCGAGTGAAACTCTCTAGCCAATTTTGTGCCCTAGGCGAGATTACTCTTTGAGGATTAATGCAATCAAGTATCCACACATCTAATTTAAAATGTGGCGTTTCTAACAAGAAAACGGCTTGAAAGCATTCCTACTGCAGACAGGTACCTCTGTGTGTGTGACTGTACCACATGTGTCGTCATGACCACACACACAATTTAGGAACATGTTTGTCATTGTTTATTTATTTTCTACACAGAAAATACTAAGTGGGGGCGCCAGTGGGCATAAATTATTATTATTAGGCTATTATTATTATTTTCCCTCGAGACCAAGGGTGACTGGCGGCGCCCCTCCAGCAGTTGGCGCCCTATGCGACCGCCTATGTCGCCTATGCCAAGAGCCGGCCCTGGAGCTTGGTGTGTGTGTGTGTCAGACATTTGATTGAAGGATGATGACGAATCCAATATCAGTGGCTGATGAATCGTGAGCAACGTGACGCATAATTTGTATGCCTGAATTATCCAATGCGATAAAAAACTACCCCACTTTCATCCTGGATTTACTCGAAAATAGAATTTTGCACAAAGTTTGGCCTACATCGTCTGATAGATGAGTTATTACACTAATTTTATGACCCATAGTGGAATCGAATTATTTTTTCTTTTCTGTACACCTTTAACAGTAACAGAACTGTAGATTTCTTTCGTCTTATCACTGTGCATAAATAACACACTTCACAAATGTCCTGTTGTAAGTGACGGGTTTGATAATCACTTGTTACTTTGAGGAACTTTGAGGAGTTTTGTCATGTCAGACTGCTGACAGCTGACCATTGTAGTGAGTGTCAATGGAGGAAATCTACATCAACGTAAATTATGAAAAGTCCAAAATTTCAACAAATCCCACAGGTAAGAGCTGTCAGTCAGACAGAGCAGAGAATCAATGTCTGTTATCATGTGTGACTGTTTTTATTGACTGGTCATTACTTGGTTCAGGTCCCACCAGCTCTGAGAGGAGATGTCATGGAGCTGTCGTCCTCTCTCTGAGTCTGCTGAGTGTTTTCCTGCTGGCTGGACTCATCAGCCTCGGTGTTCACTGTCTGCTTCATTCAGGACTTAAGAAACCACACAGACAACCACAACCAACTAACTCACTCTATTATTCATGATACCTATTCACTGTATTATTCACTGTATTTGTATTATTGCACTTATTGTATTCAGTATCTGTTATCCTTCTTTAGCCTGACCAGGGACAAAGACTGCAAATTAGCTGTCTTGTATGCATCGCATTTTCCATTCTTTGTGGCAATGTTGTATGTATCGTCCCTGTTAAATAAACATTAAAATAAATAAATAAATAAAATATGGACAAACGCTAAAGCCTGTCCGGCTCAGTCACTGCAGTCAGACTGGCCTAAAGCAGGTCTCCACTGGCCTGAAGACGCTCGGTCAGGTCGACTGAGTGACGGTCTAAAATAAACAAAGATAAACACTGAAATACGCCACACATTCATTGACGGTGATGTCTGGAGGGCAGTTTGTATATGGTAGCTGTAGAGTTTTGTTTTGCAAGATTTGAACTGTTTGATGGAATATTCAAGACGACTTGGTCAACTTAAGGGATAAAACAATTACAACTGTACAATTGGTACCTTAAGAACCAGTGTGTAGGATTTAGTGACATCTAGTGGTGAGTTTGCAGATTGCAAGCAATTGACTTCCCCTCCCCTCACCTCTCCCTTTAAAAACATATCACAGCCATATAATGACAGCTCACCTCAGACCATCTGCTCGCTTTCCTTATTCCCATGTCCCGTTGATGCGTTTTTAATGTAACTGTCCTGCTTTTTGCCGTGAAGATGTTTGTGTGTAAGTGTTGTTGTTGTTGCCATCCTGCTTGTTGTTTGTATGAGACCAAAGACAAATCTCCACATTGTGGACAATAAATGAAACTAACTAACTTACTTAACACATCGACCCTTTCCAGTATTTTATTAATAAAAATGATTTAAAGAGTTAACATTTTGAACTCGAGCATTTGTTAAGCACTTCCTTTAGTGCAACAGTGACTGAACTAAGTGTGCAGTCAAGACCCTGTTCAGACCTGTTATTAACATATGTCTATGGTGATCTGATCACAAGTGGTCAGCTCTGAATATATGTGTGAACACACTGAATTCACATTTTTTCACTGTGGACCACTATCTTTTTGCAGTGTGAATGCAGATGTATGTTTTACCCTATTTTAAAGCAGAAGTAAGTGATATATTTGTGTTAATATAAGTCTTAAATAGTTATATCTTCCGACAGCAATCACTTACATAGAGTGTTTGGACTGAAACACGGGTCTCTCAGTCCCTCTGCTCTGCTCTGAGCCGAGGAGAAAACATTTATCGTATCCTACAGTTTTTATCCAATGAGGAGAGAGAACGGCATGCAGGGCTGTGTGTGCAGCCAAGGAACGCCGTGAATGTGGTGACGTAGCGACGAGGACTGTTATGGTGCGTTCAAGGAAACTCGTATTTTTCCGACTGTGAAGTGGTACCAGTTCGATCTGGTACGAGTTCACCAGTCGGAAGTTACGAGTGGCCGTTATAGTGACTTTCACCGGTAAAACAGGTCGGAAAAACACGAGTGGGTTGCCTGGAACGCTACAAAGTCGTAAGTTGTGACTTGAAGCTGTAATTTACGATTTCAAAAGCCTGCCTGGAACGCAGCATTAGCGAAAACGACCGGACCACTTACTTCTGCTTTAAATAGATAAACCTGTATTTTATTGTAACTCTATTCATTCTGAGTTGTGCAAGCTGGAGCTAATCATTGCATCTAGCGGGCGAAGGTTTGAGCTGTCAGAGATAAACCACAATGCAGACAGTACTGTATGTGGACAGAGCTGTTCAGTGAAGAAACAGACTGGGTTGAGTCATGTTTAGCATCACCTCCACGTGCAATTTAATGTTGAGAAGCTGTTTACATAGATCCAATCTTCAGCAAAGTCAAACACTCACACAGACCAAAGTATTACAGTAAACAAACAGGAACAGTTTGTACTGAAGCCTTTCATCACCATATCCAACACTAAGCAGCCCTCATTTCACAGATCCACTTCAAGGACGTATCACATGGTGTATCATTCCAGTTTCTCTTCCCATCACTTCTGATCTGAGCACAGTCCTCCTTACCACCTTCATTATTAGGCTCATTATCAGCCCAGTACCTAGAAGGGAACCAGAGCATCATGTTTAAAGGGATAGTTGAACATTTTGGCAAATTGGCCCATTGCCATAATTCCTATAGTCATAGCAGTAGGTCCGTTACCTTTATTTGTTGGTGTAAGCTATTTTTAAAACGGAGCAGAGCCGCGAGCTGCTCAGAGCTACACTACGGAGGCTAATGGGATTTCTTGGTTTCCTGCATCAAACTCATCAAATACACAATCCAACAACTCCAAAACGCTCCGGTGGACAAGTTGTGACCTGCACATTCTCCACGCTATGAGATAATAACAGAACGTTACCAGACAGAGTTGTTTTAGAGGTAAACACAGAGGGCCCTAGTTTGGTGGCGCAGCGCAGGTGGCGCAAGGTAGCACAGCCGGTGTAATGCAAGTTTCGACCAGCGCAGCCTAGCGCAAGGTCAGATTGGCAGATTGGCAGATCGCGCTGAGATAGGCGTGGCCGCGCAGCAGGGGGAGGCGTCACAGATTCAGCTTGGCGCAGTGGAAGTTTAGTGCGAAAATGTCCCGCCGAGGGTGCGCTGAAAGCTCGCCACCTCAAACCAGGTCTACTCTCAGCGCAGGGCGAAGCGCAGCAGGTGCAGTGGAAGTTTGGCTGACTGACCTGCAGTGCACACACGTCACCATGACCTCACAGGCAGGTTTCCACGTACCAGGCACATTTCAATGCAATAAATATCCACAATAACCACTATTTAATGCAACTAATGGAATCAACACGTGAATTTATATCTATATAGATTGTCCCGTCACATCTGAAGTCAGATCAAAGGCTGTCGGCACGCGTAATGGAAACTCCACCTGAATTAACACAGCAGGGACGAACTGGCACTGAAAAGCAGCTGCAGATGTCCCAAGAGCAGGACTGAGGGTGGAGGATGACTGCATGTCACTGCCGTGTTGAGATACACACTGTGCCGTTGTGATGATCCGCTTTATTTATTTATTTACTTATTAATTTATTAGCGGGCGAGCAACCGCGTCGTCACGCAGCCTAAATGAAAAACAAAACACAAATCATCATCTCTCTTAGCCCACCTAAGCCTCGGTATCAACAGCCTGCATCGGGTGAGGGATCCCTCCTCTGTTGCTCACCCTGAGGTTTCTCCGATTTTTCCCTGTTAAAAGGGTTTTCCATGGAGTTTTTCCTCAGACGATGTGAGAGTCTAAGGACAGAGGATGTTGCTACGATGTCATGTAAAGCCCTTTGAGACAAACTGTTTGTAAAAACGGGCTATACAAATAAAATTGCCTTGCCTTGCCATCAGATAGTCAGTATATAGCCTATACTCAGCATCTCTCATCACAGAGAAAAAAGAGAGACGGACAGACAGAGAGAGAGAGAGAGAGCGTCCTTTAGGCTGATTTCATCCCGCATGGTGTTTGTTTATGTTGTGATTAGTGTACACCTCTCATCTTTCTTACACAGGGTTTGAATAAATGTGAGTTTCTTTATTAGTTTATTAGTTGTTGTTTCTTACATTGGGCAGGGGTTCTCAGTGTATCAGATCAAACCTGATTAAGGATATTAGTATTATTATTAGTAAACTCATTATTCGGCCACTCTGAGCTCGAACCTCCGGACCAAAACAGCTGTTTCCTCCGGGGAGAGGTTCGGCCTCTGGCGTCGCTGTCTCCTCCGTCCATGTCAAAGTATAAAATGACAAACTTGCAGTGCGCATCGCCCGCGGCACAGTTAAAGGTGAGGAGAGGAGCTCATTTGATTGGTGAAGATCCGAATCGGCTGTGTTAATCCCACTTCACGCCTTTCTCTCTTCCTCCTGTCTCCCTCCCGCCCTGTCTCCTCCCCCTTTGCCGTTTGCGCCGGTAGGAGGGACGAGGGGAGGGCTTGCGCTGGCCTGAGTCGGACTGCGCTGCCCACCAAACTTGCAAAATGGACCTGGACACGCCTCGTTGGCGTGGCGAAGCTGCGCTGCGCTTAGACTTCGCTCGGTCTAGGAAACTAGGGCCCAGAGACTGCTTGCGGAAAAACTGTCCCTGAAGGTGTGGCATACAGAGCCATCAGTGGGGTTAATATACCTACATTAGTATTATTATTTACATGTTTAATATGATTTACATTCAGTACAGCTCATGTTTAGAGTGTGGTAATAATTGTGTGTGTTTATGGTGAGAAAAGAGTGGTTTATTGTCTGAAAAATGAAATGTTACCTAGCAGTATACAGTACCTAACTCCGACCAGCAGAGGGCGCGTTCGCTACACGGTGTGTTCAGGAATAAGGAAGTCACGCGTGAATCTGTTCAGTGAATGAGAACACACACTTGAGTCTGAAGTTAATATGTGTGTGTGGCGAACTGTGATGATAAAATACATATTTTTGCTCTTTGCAGGTAAGAAGGGAGAGTTAGAATTGTGTAACGAGTGGGTGAATGTTTTATGTGTTGGTTTATTATCCCGTTCGGACGTTATGTATTGTTGTTTATAGACGTTATTCAGCCAATGTACCGTACGGAAAACGGCTAGCCTGTAGTTAGCACTGGTTGCGTAGTTACCGCGAGCAACAGGAAAACTATGAGCCGGTCAGCCCGGACTGCTCGTGTAGTTCATAAATAAATACATAAATAGGTTAAAATAGATACATGATTAATTGGACAATGTTTAGACGTGATTGATACTGTGTGTTTGCTAAATAAGTTGATATCTTGAATGTACGTGATGAGACTGGTCAAGAATAGTGATACAGCAGTCACATGATTTATTGTTTTGAATGTTGGTACAGATGTTTATGATTTTTCTGTTAGAACAGTGAATATGTTCAGTGAATGAGAACACACACTTGAGTCTGAAGTTAATATGTGTGTGTGGCGAACTGTGATGATAAAATACATATTTTTGCTCTTTGCAGAACAAAAATAAAGACATTCAAATTAAATGTGTAGTGGAGGGTCGCTTCACTCTGCACCACGCTACATATTTTGGTAGCAGAGGATGGTTCATTCAGCCCACGGCCCAGTCGCATAGGAGCATAGACGGACAGAACAGAGGAGGACCATGGAGAAAGAAAGGGACGAAGTAAGCAGGATGCTGCTGACGCTGGAGGAGAAGGAGCTCATTACCCTGTGTGAGCATCTAAAGTGTAACGCACCTGTTGGGGGGTTTGCCAGCAAGACAAGACGCGCCCTCATCAGGTTGGTGGAGACGACTTTAGATGAAATCGAGGAGGGTGAAGAGTCCGAGTCGTATCAGCAGTGTCTGCAGAATATAGTGTCCTACCTGGTCCCTCTGAAGCCGGCACCGGAGGAAACTGAGGCTGAGATTGTAGTTCCAGAGACAAGTGAGTTAGAGAAGTTGAAAATACAGTACCAGAAGTTACGGCAGCAGATGGCAGAGGAAATCGGGGCGTTGGAGGAAAAGATCCAGCGGAAGACACAAGCAGCAGGAGGAGACACGGCGCCTGCCATCGGGACGGCAAAGGAAGAGGACACAAGGACTGCCACCACAGCACCAACCAGACTGCCCGAGGTGACGCTGAGGCGGGAGTTCCGGATCATTGGACAGATTGGTGAAGTTGGGCAAAAGGAAAAATTGTCCTACACAAGCCTCATCAACCAGATCGAGTCTGGACAGCGGAAAGGACATGGAGAAGCGGAGATCATTGAAGCAGTCACACGTGCGGTGAGTCCAGGTCTTCATCTGCGGGAGATGTTGGAAATAAAGCGAGAGCTGACACTGCACACCCTCAAGACCATACTCAAGGGTCACTACAAAGTGGACTCCTCCTCCGACTTACTGCATCGTCTGATGAACATGACACAAGATCCAAAAGAGTCAGCACAGAATTTCTTATTCAGAGCAATAGAACTGAAAGAGAAGTTAATGAGAAAATCTAGTGATGAGGATGCAGGTGAGGAAGGTGAGCAGTTTAGTCCAGAGCTAATTCAGAGAAAATTCCTCCGCTCCGTAGAAACTGGTCTTTACAGTGATGCGGTTAAGTTCCAGCTCAAGCCGTATCTCAGTAACCGTACTGTCACCGATGAGGTGTTAATTGAGCGAATCAGTGAGGCTGCAAACTTAGAACAGGAGAGACAGCAAAAACTGAGAAAGACAGTCATAAACAAGCCCCCAAAAGTCAGTGAAGTGCAGGCAGAGGTGTATCCACCTGACGCCTCAGCGACAGCAGTTGACACTGTTACTTACCGTGAAGCAGGGGGAAAGAGTAAGAAAAGTCAGGGACCCAAAACAGAGACAGACCCTATAGAAGCGCTCAAAGCTGAGGTTCTAGAAATTAAAAAGTTGATGTTACAGACAGTGGAGGCCACACAAGCTAGACCGACAGAGAAAACGTTCACACCCAGCCGTAGTCGGCCCAGGGGTTGTAGGGCGTGTCAGGAAGCTCAGATAGGTGACTCCTGTAGACATTGCTTTAAGTGTGGGCAAGAGGGGCATCTCTCCAGAGGATGTCGACGGACCAGAGAGCAGCAGGGAAACGAGACTGGGCTGCCGAGCCGGGACCCTCGGTAGCCCGTGAATCATCCAGTCTCAACATGCAGCAACCTGTCCCCCCTCCAGCACCGCCTCACATCTCATCAGTCAACTACCTCCCACCACGACGCAAGGAAAGACTCATCAAGTTGATTACAAAGAGACACACTGTCCATTGCACACTGGACACGGTTCCAGTAGTAGCATTATGGGACTCAGGCGCTCAGGCGACCATCATTAATGAAGAGTGGAGAAAGCTGCACTTACCACACAGCACGGTGCGACCTCTCAGTGAACTGTTAGGCTCAGACATTTTATTGGGAGTGGCAGCCAACCAGACTGAGATCCCCTTCATGGGCTGGGTGGAGGTAGAGTTTAGACTAGGGAAAGAATCTGCCTTGACAAAGCCACTTCTAGTCCCTATTTTAGTGTCAAGTGACCCACACGTAGCAGCAGAGCCCATAATTGGCTACAATGTGATAGAAGAAATAACAGGAGAGGGTAGTCAGACAACAAAGACAGAGACCATCCATACTGTGTGCCAAGCCTTCCAGATAACAGTCAAGACAGCACAAGCAGTGCTGCAGCTTATCCATGCCCCTGTTAGCGAGGAAGATGTAGGAATTATACACACAGGAAAAAGAACACTTACCCTAGGCGCTGAACAGGTCACCACAGTGTATGTTAACGTCAACACTGGGGCTCAGTATCATGGCCAAGACCTGCTTCTAGTCCCAAGTGAAGAGCCGACATTGCCAGAGGGGGTAGTGATAGAGGAGGGTCTAGTCAGTGTCCCCAGTAACAGGTCAGGTTACGTGCCAGTCCCCATCGCCAACACAAACAAACACAGTGTAACCCTGGCCCAGCGCACTGTTTTTGGTCACCTGCAAACAGTCAAAACTGCCTATGCAGCCAGTGTGGAGCAGATGAACAGAGGAGAGGGATTAAAGCCACAAACTAACACAGCATCATCCCCAGGCGGTGACAACTCAAAAGAACATAAACCTACCTGGTGGGACCCTCTGGTCGACCTCAGTCACCTGAACGAGGAGCAAAGGAGGATCACAAAGCAGCTGCTGAGAGAGGAGTGTCACGCGTTTGCATACGATGATGATGACATCGGCTCAATCCCCTCACTGAAACTCCACATCACCCTGCACGACACTACTCCAGTAAGAAAAACATACATGGCAGTCCCAAAACCATTACACCAGGAGGTGAAAGAGTATATCCAGGACCTGTTGAATCGGGGCTGGATTACTCCTTCACGCTCGCCGTACGCCTCACCGGTCGTGTGCGTACGAAAGAAGGATGGGACTTTAAGACTGTGTTGTGACTACAGAGAGCTGAACAAAAAGTCAGTCCCTGATCGTCACCCCATACCCAGAATCCAGGACATGCTGGACTCCCTCACTGGCAGCTCCTGGTTCTCCGTCCTGGACCAGGGGAAGGCTTATCACCAGGGGTTCCTGGACAAGGAAAGCCAGCCCCTGACCGCTTTCATAACCCCCTGGGGCCTGTACCAGTGGGTCCGAATCCCGTTCGGGTTGAGTGCAGCGCCCGCAGAATTTCAGAGGAATATGGAAGACTGTTTACGTGGTTTGAGAGATATCATGTGTCAACCGTATCTGGACGACAATCTGGTCCACAGCCCAAGCTTTGAGGACCACATTGAGCACCTGAGAAGTGTGTTACAGAGATATCAGGAGCACGGGGTTAAGCTCAGCCCCCGCAAGTGTGAGGTGTTGAAGAGGAAGGTGAGATTTCTGGGACGGTTGGTGTCGGGACAAGGCTACACTATGGACCCATCTGAGGTGGCCCCAGTCCAAGCCTTAAAGGAGAAAGCGCCGACAACAGTGGGAGAGCTGAGAAGAGTAATGGGATTCCTCTCATACTACCGAACATACATCCCAAACTTCTCTAGAATAGCCCAGCCTCTCTACCAGCTGCTCTCAACACCACCTGATCAAATGAAAAGAGAGAAGGTCAGGGCCACAACCAGGAAGAAAGGTAACCTTCCACCTAACACTCCTATACAGTGGACAGATAACCACCAAAAGACATTGAACTCTCTCATAGACAAGCTGATAGAGCCTCCCATTCTGGGGTACCCAGATGTGACTCAACCATTCGTCCTCCACACAGACGCATCCCAGGAGGGATTGGGAGCAGTGCTCTATCAGAGACAGAACGGTAAAATGGTAGTGATAGGCTATGGGTCCAGGACTCTAACACCACCTGAGAAGAACTATCACATGCACTCGGGAAAATTAGAGTTTTTAGCACTAAAATGGGCGATATGTGAACGTTTTCGGGATTATCTTTATCATGCCCCACACTTTGTGGTATATACAGATAACAATCCCTTAACCTATATCCTCTCAACAGCTAAGCTTAACGCTACGGGTCATAGGTGGGTGGGTGAGTTATCTGAGTTTGACTTTTCCATTAAGTATAGGCCGGGAAAAAGCAACGCAGATGCGGATGGCCTATCCCGCATGCCATTAGACATAAATGTGTTCATGACACAGTGTACAGAGGAGGTGGGTCAGGAAGTGTTCAGTGCAGCAGTGCAGGGAGTCAGTGTGCAGGGAGACACTCCCCCAGTCTGGGTAGCAACAGTCCCGATAGAAACACTAGACTTAGTGAGAGATGCGAGTGCACACCCTCGAACCAAGTCACTGACACCAGAACAGATACGAGACAGTCAGGAAAGAGATCCTGTCATCGGCCAAGTTCTGCATTATAAGAGGAACAATCAGCACCCGTCCAGGAGAGCTCTTAAAGCAGAACCGGCGGATGTCAGAGTATTAATGAGACAGTGGGCAAAGTTGTATGTCAATGAGGATGGAATTCTCTTTAGGAAAGCAGGAGATAAACAACAGCTTATCCTCCCGAAAGAGCATCATCGAACAGTCTTCCACGAGCTTCACAGAGAAATGGGACATCTCGGGGTCGAGAGAACTTTGAACCTGATCCAAGATCGATTCTATTGGGCCCGTATGTACTCTGACATAGAACACTTTGTCACACAAGAGTGTGAGTGTCTCAAGGCAAAGCGACCTCACAAAGCAACCAGGGCTCCCATGACAACCATTGTCACAACACGCCCAGGTGAGCTTGTATGCATTGACTTTTTACACTTAGAGACATGCAAACAGGGGTTTGAGTACATTCTTATTGTGATTGATCATTTCACTGGTTTCGCCCAAGCCTACGCCACGAAAAATAAGTCTGCTAAAACGGTGGTTGACAAACTATTCAATGACTTTGCACTCCGCGTCGGATTCCCAGAGAGAATTCACCACGACATGGGGCGGGAGTTTGACAACCAGCTGATGGACCAACTACAGAGGAGCTGTGACGTACGGGGATCCCACACAACATGTTACCACCCCCAAGGTAACGGGAAGTGTGAGCGGTTCAATAGAACTATTTTATCCATGCTCCGCACCCTCACAAGTGAACAGAAGACTGACTGGAAGAGCTCATTGACAAAACTGGTGCACGCGTACAACTGCACCCGCAGTGGGGTCACAGGGTTCTCTCCCTACTATTTGCTCTACGGAAGATCACCTCGCTTGCCTGTAGATCTGCTTTTCAACCTACAGCCCAGAGAGGCAAAAGAGACTTACACTGAGTATGTACAGAACTGGCAAAACCGAATGCGACAAGCCTATGAGATCGCCTCCAAAACAGCGGCCCGAGAAGCTCTACGAGGGAAGAAAGGCTACGACAAAAGAGCACATGGAGCCGACCTACAGCCTGGTGGACGGGTGCTTGTGCGTAACCTGTCAGAGAGGGGCGGCCCTGGTAAACTGCGGTCATATTGGGAAACTAAAGTGCATGTGGTGGTGAAGAGAAGGAGCAGTGACAGCCCGGTGTATGAAGTAGCACCAGAGGGAGGAGGTAAGAGCCGTGTGTTGCACAGAAACCTCCTACTCCCATGTGACAGTCTGCCCTTGGGGAAACCGGAACCTGCCCCTGCCACACAAGAGAGGAAAATACGGACACGGACAAGAACAAGACAACGACAAATCAACGAATCAGAGGAGAACTCAGACAGTGAAAGCAGTGATGAAGTGGAGCTGGTGTGCCGTTTCCCAGACGACCAAGAACTAAGTCAGAGAGTTGCAGACTTGAATCCAGAGGCAGAGCCATTTGCACCAGCTCTGATGATGCAAGACAGAGCACCAGAGCTGGAAGATGCAACGGTTGCTCAAGAGGAGACAGAGACTGACGACAGAGGCATCGCAGCTGATGGAGACGGTGAGAACGACGCAGAGCCTGAGGAAGGTCTACAAGAGTCATCAGAGGAAGATGATCCTGATCCTCCTCCAGCGACCAGCTACCCGCAGCGACACAGGCACCGTCCCCGAATGCTGACCTACAACGCCTTGGGTGAGCCGACGTGGGTGGAAGCAGGTGCAGAGAGCCTGAATGTCGTGAGTATGTCCCCAGCCTGCAACTCACCGGTCATGTGGCGACCGTGGGCATCAGTAGACATTGAGGTAACAGGTTGAACTCGCATTACACAAACATCACTCAAACTCAGAGAAAATGGACTCTGAAAAGTAGAATGGTGAAATTCTATGGACTGTGAAGAAGAGACAATTCCAGGAGAACATAATTGAACTGATACTGTACAAACGAAGAGACTGGTAACAGACTAAAAGAACTGAGGCCGATATGAGTTCTGTTACATATGAGAGTTGATCTGATTTTGGGGTCCAGAGTACAGTAACTGATGTTTAGTGGTATAGGTCTAAATGGGTCAGATACTTTTGATAAATGAGTACTAATTGAATTGAATGTCAAGTGCCACTTTAAAATAAGTAATACCATGTTTTCAGTGAGAAAATTCAATGTGTTGTGAAAAGGTACACTTTGGGTATCTGAAATGTCTGGAGACATTTATTATTGGGGGGGAGAGTGTGGCATACAGAGCCATCAGTGGGGTTAATATACCTACATTAGTATTATTATTTACATGTTTAATATGATTTACATTCAGTACAGCTCATGTTTAGAGTGTGGTAATAATTGTGTGTGTTTATGGTGAGAAAAGAGTGGTTTATTGTCTGAAAAATGAAATGTTACCTAGCAGTATACAGTACCTAACTCCGACCAGCAGAGGGCGCGTTCGCTACACGGTGTGTTCAGGAATAAGGAAGTCACGCGTGAATCTGTTCAGTGAATGAGAACACACACTTGAGTCTGAAGTTAATATGTGTGTGTGGCGAACTGTGATGATAAAATACATATTTTTGCTCTTTGCAGGTAAGAAGGGAGAGTTAGAATTGTGTAACGAGTGGGTGAATGTTTTATGTGTTGGTTTATTATCCCGTTCGGACGTTATGTATTGTTGTTTATAGACGTTATTCAGCCAATGTACCGTACGGAAAACGGCTAGCCTGTAGTTAGCACTGGTTGCGTAGTTACCGCGAGCAACAGGAAAACTATGAGCCGGTCAGCCCGGACTGCTCGTGTAGTTCATAAATAAATACATAAATAGGTTAAAATAGATACATGATTAATTGGACAATGTTTAGACGTGATTGATACTGTGTGTTTGCTAAATAAGTTGATATCTTGAATGTACGTGATGAGACTGGTCAAGAATAGTGATACAGCAGTCACATGATTTATTGTTTTGAATGTTGGTACAGATGTTTATGATTTTTCTGTTAGAACAGTGAATATGTTCAGTGAATGAGAACACACACTTGAGTCTGAAGTTAATATGTGTGTGTGGCGAACTGTGATGATAAAATACATATTTTTGCTCTTTGCAGAACAAAAATAAAGACATTCAAATTAAATGTGTAGTGGAGGGTCGCTTCACTCTGCACCACGCTACAAAGGCAACGTGCATCAGTGTTTTTGCATGAATTTACCTCTAAAACAACTCTGTCTGGTAACGTTGTGTTAGCGTGGTGAATGTGCAGGTCACAACTTGTCCACCAGAGCGTTTTGGAGTTGTTGGATTGTGTATTTGATGAGTTTGATGCAGGAAACCAAGAAATACCATTACCCTCTATAGCTTAGCTCTGAGCCGCTCACGGCTCTGCTCCGCCGTTCTAAAAATAGCTTACACCAACAATTAAAGGTAACGAACCTACTGCTATGACTATAGGGATTATGGCAATGGGCCAATTTGCCAAAATGTTCAACTATCCCTTTAACAAACATGATTTTTTTTCAAACACTGAAATAATTTTCACCAGGTCTGATGTGTTTGCAAAGTTTGATGAGTTTTTGAGCATGCTGTGACCCTCAAAAAGGCAATTTGCTTTGTGAAATGATAAACCATGAATTCTCAAAAGGGTCCTTACATCCTTCCACCTTGTGCTCTAACCCTAAAAATCAAGATACATGTCAACAGAGTTTGAGAACAAGTGAAGATCAACTTATAATTTCCCACAGGAGTCATAGCTCAGTCTCCAGGTCCTCTTGTGGACTTTGTTGTTCTCCAAACTATCTAACCTGATCCTCTCTGCTACAGTGGTGTTTAACAAGGGCCTTGCAGCAGCGGTTTCTTACACCACCTGCTGTAAAAGTTAGGATCAACTGCAACAACTTGCATCATCCTGTGAGAAAGCATCAAGGTGATCAGGGAGCTGCTGTACAACTATTCTCATGAAAAGAAATTGCTGGATAAAATATGTAGTAAAAAAAAATTAGAAGCCTTACGCCAGAGTCAGTGGAGTTCCATCGACCCATTTCCAGACGCCTTCCTTCTCGTTGTCGGTCAAACCAATCCAAATTTTATCTGAGGTTAATCCAATGAGGAATGTCTGGTAAATATGAAGAGACCACATTATACAGTTATCTGAATATATCAATGACACAGGAAAGAAAATTAATGTTAATCACACACACACACACACACACACACACACTACCTGCTTTTCAGTACTGTCTATGACGACCAGATCTGCTCCTCTGCCTCTACAGTCCTCTCTGCCTTTGTCCCAGGAACCAGACTCAATGGAGAGGAGGTAACAGGAACCACTGAACATTGTCCATCCTGAGGGACATGTTTTCTCTGCAGGACACAAGAGGATCAGAATGACCTACCAGCTTGTTGTGTAAAAGCATTTAAAGCCCCACTACGTACGGTTTGTGGTACTGGGAGCCTACTGGTTGAGCAGAGCAACTGTCTGCTACCTCATTCTTAGAGAAGCACAACAGCCGATGCAAATCTGTTGCCGTTGCCAGAACCATTCGCGCTGCCGTCATCGTTGTTGGGTAACGTGCCAAGCAAAGCTTCAGAGCTCAAGCTCTGGATGCATGGTCGGCTGTGCAGCCCAGCACAGGGCGATCATGTGTGGGTGAGAGGAGCAGGGAGACTGGGCCTGAGCTCAGGCTCTGGAGCTTAGCGGACCTGCGGCTACCAGGACCACGGTGTTCCTACCCACCCAGGAAAGTTACATGCAGCCGATGCGACCCCCCGCTCAGGCTGCAGCAGCGGCACGATTCATCCTATTAACTGTTTTTCTACCACTTCAAGGTCGAAAACTACATAGTGGGACTTTAAGATTTTACAACTCAAAGGTGACATTATCATTATCAGTGTGTGCAGCCAAGTGATGCGCGTGAATGTGGTGACGTAGGGACGAGGGCGGGGGCTGCTAACTCCATCTGCTGACAGGAAGTTAGCCAAAACGACCGGATCGCTTACTTCTGCTTTAAACTATGAATTTCTTTCACTTAAAAATGTTTCATTCATACACAAATAAATCTAATAAGACAAACAGGCAAAGACTCACTGCGTTCGTACAAACTCTGAAGCTCATCCCGCTCTTTGGTGACTTCAATGAGGGTGGAGTTCAGCTGGTCTCTCTCTTCAGTCAGGGACAAAGACTTCTTATCACTGATCTGGAGACGCTCACTGGATTTGACAGAAGAGAACTCTGCAGCTAAGCCATGATCTGAAATAAATCAAGACACACAGAACACCTACAGTACAATTATATCATGCAAACAGAAAGAGGGTCAGGACCACATGTTTCCTTATTTTGCAGCCACCCAGGTTTCAGTCTAACCCATGGTAACTTTTTAATATCACCTGGTGACACTTTCAGTGTGCTGTCTGAATTTGCATTGCATGTTGTTAAACTCATTACAAATTATCAAGTCCATCACTCTGGTTTTTCAAAAACTGTAAACCTTATTAAACCTCCTCCCACAATTTTTGCTCAATTGACACCAAAATGTTTGACTGTAAATTGTATTGTAAACATATAGTTGCAAATTGTTGCTAATGTGAGGGCAGGCACCTTAGAGACAGACACACACACCTACACACACTCTTACTGTTCATGAGGGTGAGGGCCGGCACCTGGGTTAGGAGCACTGCCCCTTGTAGGTAGGGCTATATAGAAAGCTCCCCCTCTTCATAAGGACAGGTGTGAGCCATTAGTCCCTCTTTGTCTGAGGCCTGGTAGATGTGTGGTGGGACTGTCTTGTCTGTGCAGAACCGTGGTTTTTTTGTAAGCACTATTGCCCCACCCTGGGGTTGTGATGCATCAACCCCAGTTTGCCTGAAACTGCCAGTTAGCGTCTGTCGTTGGTTCACAGCAATTTGAAGGCAGAAATACTCAGAAGTGCATTTTTGCACTTACTTTTCTGCTGATATGTCCTCTAGCATCAGAAAAATCCCACAGGAACATGTGAACAACATGAAAAACATGATTTTCATTGGAGGGATTTTTTAATAGGCTAACTGAATTTTTGGCAGCTGTTTGAAATCTGCCTTTACACACTAACAGCTGCTGTCTTGGTTCTTGAAAATTGTGCGTTCAAGCCTCAGCTCGTGCAACATTTCCATATAAGAAATCTACCCACACTTTTCACAAAGGTCCAGTCCCATGCCAGATGTCCTCAACTGGAAACACAAGACAACAGTCCTGATGACGGCACTACAGCAAGCCTCTAAATCTCAAAACTTTCACTTTTAAATAGCCTAATCTTGCCTAAAATTGCCCAGCCCTGACCATTGCTAAGCAGCAGCTATATTTGCAGTGCACTGAGGTCTTGGAGCCACTGCAGGATAACCTTTAAGTTCTGAATGAAGCAGACTCACAGTGAACACCGAGGCCGATGAGTCCAGCCAGCAGGAAAACACTCAGCAGACTCAGAGAGAGGACGACAGCTCCATGACATCTCCTCTTAGAGCTGGTGGGACCTGAACCAAGAAAAGACCAGTCAATAAAAACAGTCACACATAATAACAGACATTTATTCTCTGCTCTGTCTGACTGACAGCTCTTACCTGTGGGATTGGTTGAAATGTTGGACTTGTTCAGCCGTACATCATCAACATTGACATAGATTTCGTCCATTGGTGCTCACTATGATACAGGATCAGCTGCAGCAAGGTCCAAAATGTAAATGACTCAATGAATGATTAATGGCTTCAGCTTTATCTTAAAATGTAAGGAAGTAACACATGCTTCTCAAATATGCTACTTTAAACAGGAAATGTGTGAGTGTAACAGAAGTCTACAGTCTTAGAGTTAAAGCAGAAGTAAGCGATCCGGTCGTTTTGGCTAACTTCTTGTGATGGAGTCAGCAGTCCCCGCCCTCGTCCCTACGTCACCACATTCATGCGCATCCCTTGGCTGCACACACAGAGAGGACCGCCCCTTTATGCCGTTCTCTCTCCTCATTGGATAAAGGTTGTAGGATAGCTACAAGGAAAGTTTTCTCCTCGGCTTACAGCAGAGCAGAGTGACTGACAGACCCGTGTTTCGGACCAAACACTATAAGTGATTGCCTTCGGAAGATATAACTATTTAAGACTTATATTAACACAAATATTCCGCTTACTTCTGCTTTAAGTAGTTAACCACGGTCAGACAGTCATGAATATCTGCTGGACTTCTGAAGTCTAGTATGTCAAACTTTGTCAGCATGTAGCTACAGCATGCATGACCTCATGATCAGAGCTGCAAAAAATCTTTAAAAAACTCTTGATGATTTCAGTTGTTTATCTGAAGTTTAGGGGAAGTAAAGCTGTCATTTTAAACAGGAAACCAGTGACGTCAATTTATTCTGCAGGGAGGATATCAAAAACAGAAGTCTACAGTTCTTTATAGTCATTGTTTTCTGGTATTGGCAATGTAAATTATTTGCAATTATTGTGAAATTCGAGGTTTAGTAACAAGACGACTTCAGGGATAAACAAAGGCACTGTGTGAAGGTTAGCCGACACTGATCATCATGGTTACAATAATGAACTTAATGACCAGTGCATTCAAGCTTGTAATCATGGTTACATAGGTGTAGGCACAAAAAATTGCTTCCATGTGATTTATGCTCCTCATGGTTTCATCCCCCAGAAGTTCACAGTAAATGGGTACTGTACTAGTCTATTCTCAATACAGTGGTTCACAAACTATCCTATTATTTGAATACCACTGTGATCTTGAACATAACTTACAGAAAATTGAGAAGAGTGTAATTATTTTTCCAGGTATATTTTCAGGGTATGTCTTCATTTTCTGTGTAAAATCTAGAAAACAGTTGATCAGTTTTCCAGGATTTTCATGGAAAAGACTGGGAACGTCACAAATTAAATAAAAACCAGGAAAATGTTACATTTGTATTATTTTTTTTATTGTTAAATCCTATGTCAGTATTCTCATGAGAAATTATTCTCTCCTTTCAAAATAGCAAATGTCATTGAATGGTGGAAGTTTGCACCTCTAATATAGACACCGATGTGAAGTGAATTACATTTAATTAAAGGTATAGTTCAACATTTTGGCAAATTCAGCTATTGCAATAATCCCTGTTCATTACTTTTAATTGTCGGTGCAAGCTGTTTGTAGATCGGCGGGGCAGAGACATGAGCTCTGCAGTATTTCCAGGCTTTCCCTCATCAAACTTATCAAATACACAATCCAACAACTCCAAAATGCTCTTGTGGACAAGTTGTGACCTGCACATTCACCACGCTATGAGATAATAATGTAACATTATGAGATGGAGTTGTTTTCGAGGCGGAACTACATCCTACACACGGCTGCACGGCAGAGTGACTTCAACAGCAAAAGTAGTACAGAGTATGTGTTGTAACGTTACATAATTATACGTTATTTCATAGCATGGTGAATGTGCAGTCACAACTTGTCCACAAGAGTGTTTTGGAGTTGTTGGATTGTGCATTTGATGAGTTTGATGAGGGAAATGTGGAAATACCATGAGTCCCCTCTTACTGTCTCATTTATGGTTGTCTAGTATCACTGTTTTT
This sequence comes from Trachurus trachurus, assembly GCF_905171665.1. NCBI lineage: Eukaryota > Metazoa > Chordata > Actinopteri > Carangiformes > Carangidae > Trachurus > Trachurus trachurus. The sequence continues at coordinate 27,469,267 of NC_139899.1, read as the reverse complement.
ACATTTAGTATCTCTGTCCTTACATAACTTGTTGTATGTCACTGTATGTCAAACTAACTGTAATTTTGTGGTATGTCATTGTATTATGTTGGCTTATTGTCTCTATTCTTTCTTCTTTTGTGTCACTGTTGTTGTATGTGCTTTTATTGTCTATATTTTAATGTTATACTCCCCCTCTCCCTTGCCCTTAGGAGGTCTTCACCTCCTACCAGGCCATTGCCTTAATAAGAATGTATTCTTAGCAATTCTTGCCTGGTAAAATAAAGGTTTACTACTACTACTACTACTACCCCCGTTGCGTTAGCTGAGCAGCTCGTGTCGCTCCCCAGCGGACCCAAAAGCAGACTGACCAGCCGGGATGGGAAGAAGGCCACTACAATAGTCCTTGTTTCAGTTGCTTTATGCATAAATAAACCGAAACAAAACAAACACAAACATGCAAAGACTCACTGCATGCGGCCAAACTCTGCCTCGCTCTTTGGTGGCTTCAATTTGGGTGGAGTTCAGCTGGTCTCTTTCTTCAGTCAGGGACAAAGACTTCTGGAGATGCTCAGGTTGGCTTGACAGAGGAGAGCTCTGCAGCTGCCATGATCTGATATCAAGACACATCAAACACCTGCATTCAAGGTTAATATAAGTTATGGCTGGTGTCACATTAGCTTGTGACTTTCATTTGTGGATTTGTGATCTCTCTGCTCTGCAGCAGAACAATTACGGGTGCAGGTGAGGGTTTGAGTCGTCAGTTGGAGGTAAACTGCAACGCAGACAGAGTATGATGAAAAAGCTGTGCAGTTAAGAAACAGACTGAGTTGAGTCATGTTTAGCATCACCTCCAGGTGCTTTTTAATGTTGAGAAGCTCTTTACATACAGTAGACCCAATCTTCAGCAAAGTCAAACACAGATACATACCCACATTTTTAACAAACACACAAGAACAGATAAAGCTCTACATACAGTAATCATCGCAAACACTAGAGAGCCATTTTTTCACAGATTGACTTCATTGGCGAATTACATGCTGCATCGTTCCACTCTCTCTTCTCTTCAATTGTCACATGGGTGCAGTCCTCCACACCATCTGCATCATTAGGCTCATTTTTGCGCCAGTAACTAGAAGGGAACAAGAGCATCATGTTTATCATGTAAATGTTTCAGGCTCTCCCAGATGACTTTGACAAATCACACTGGTGTTTATGGGTGTAGCCATACAGTAAATGCATTATGACTGATTATGATGAGCATTATAATTCACTATGCCATATAGATGTGGTCTTCATAGAAAGTGTCACGTGGTGTTTAACAAGGACCTTACAGCAGTGGATGTTTCTAAGACCACCTGCTGGAAAAGCAACTACAACAACTTGCATCATCCTGTGTGAAAGGATCAAGGTGATCAGGGAGCTGCTGTACAGCTATTCTCATGAAAAGACATTGTTGGAATAAATATGTGGTAAAAAATTAGAAGACTTACGACAGAGTCAGTGGAGTTCCATCGACCCATTTCCAGACGCCTTCCTCCTCTTTGTCAGTCAAACCAATCCAAATTTTATCTGAGGTTAATCCAATGAGGAATGTCTGGTAAATATGAAGAGACCATGTTATACAATTATCTGAACATATCAATGACACAAGAAAGAAGATTAATATTAATCACACACACACACACACACACACACACACACACACACAACCTGCTCTTCAGGACTGTCTATGACGACCAGATCTGCTCCTCTGCCTCTGCAGTCCTCTCTGCCTTTGTCCCAGGAACCAGACTCATTGGAGAGGAGGTAACAGGAACCACTGAAGATTGTCCATCCTGAAGGACATGTTTTCTCTGCACGACACAAGAGAATCACAATGACCTACCAGCTTGTTGTGTAAAGGCGTTGAAAGCCCCACTATAGCCGCGTTTCCACTACAGGAGTTCCTGGTAAAAGGAGGGGGTAGGAACTTCTACAGGAACCGTCCTCTCACTCGGCCCTCTCAGTGGCCGTGTCTCCACTGCAGACAGGACCCTCTTATGGCGACGTGCAACAGTTCCGATCATTGCGTGGTCGTTGTGCAGCATTTTTTTTTTTTTTTTACTGCTCTTGTTAGGGTCCGGGCAGCTAAGCTGCCAGGACCCTATTGTAGTCCTAGGAATTCTTCTTTCTTTCTTTCTTTCTTTCTTTCTTTCTTCTTCTTCCGAGGAAATTATACTTCCCATGGCTGAAAAATCACCAATCTTTGCACAAAGGTCCAGTCCCATGCCAGATTCACTCAATTCCAAGGACATTTTGGAAATCTGCCATGACAACAGCTGCCTGGCTTTGACTCCCTGAGTCTATTTGAGAAGACACACAGCAGGTCTCAATTCCAGACAATTAGCTCAGTGAGTTAAGAGCTGTTTCTTGGTGTCGGAGGATGTGGGTTCAAGACCCAACAAGGGAGTTGACTAAAACACCCGATGGTCTTTGTGAAACAAATGCACAAAATCTTAGAGGCACAGTAGATGTTTAACAAATACATATCAGAATTTTACCTCTTTTTACAGTGGTTTCAAATCTGCCTGCACGACGTTGAATGGCTAACTCAGTTTGTGAAGCCACTGTTGCACTGCTACTTTCCAATTAGCTCAGTGCGATAATTTCACGCTTTTATCCGCTCCGTAACGGTAAGCCCAAAAAAGTGTGCTAAGCCCCCTGACTATCATAAAACTCCTCATTTTTTACAAACAGGGGTCTACCAACCCCCTGTTACACAAACATGCAAAGACTCACTGCGTTCGTACAAACTCTGAAGCTCATCCCGCTCTTTGGTGACTTCAATGAGGGTGGAGTTCAGCTGGTCTCTCTCTTCAGTCAGGGACAAAGACTTCTTATCACTGATCTGGAGACGCTCACTCAGTTTGGCTTTGACAGAGGAGAACTCTGCAGCTAAGCCATGATCTAAAATAAATCAAGACACACAATACACCTACAATTATATCATGCAAACAGAAACAGGGTCAGGACCACAAGTTTCCTTTTTTTGCAGCCGCCCAGGTTTCAGTCTAACCCATGGTAACTTTTCACCTTTTCAACTTATCACCTGGTGACACTTTCATTGCGCTGTCTGAATTTGCATTGCATGTTGTCCACTTAAACTCATTACAAATTATGAAGTCCATCACTCTGTTTTTTTCAAAAACTGTAAACCTTATTAAACCTCCTCCCACAATTTCTGCTCAGTTGACACCAAAATGTTTGACCGTAAACGACTTAAACATATACTTGCAAATTCTTGTGCATTTTCAAAGTTCATCAAACAAAATTGGAGTCATGGTAGATGATGTTTGGAAAATATCAGAATTTTAACTCAAAAACTAAATATTTTACATCATTTTGAATTTCGCTCTCATACTCAATTTGAGTCAATTCAAAAATGGACTTTTTTAACCCTAGAACACTAACGTCGGGTGATTTTCACCCATGAAATTATTGTTTCATAATTTTCATTATGTTGCTGTTGTCTGAGTTTCGTGGGTCCCTGGGTAGCTTCATACTGCTCACTGACGTCATTGAAGGTAGGCATGTTTCCCTGCTCCCATCCCTAGTTTTTTCAGCAGGCACATGTTCGGGTGGATTTCACCCGACGTTAGTGTTTATGTATCTAAATCTGGCGACCATTTCTGGTGATGCTGAAAATTCTTCTTTTTTCTTTTTACTCCACCAAATAAGGCTCAAATGTCCCACAAATGGGTGGTCTGAAGGACAAAGTCCCAGCTCTATTAGTTTTTTTTAAAGGAAGTTTTTGTTAAAAAAACAAAAAAAAATCACAAATTTTGGACATTTTTTAATAGGGTCACCATGATACCTTTTTTTCATTTTGTGAAACATTGTACAGTGGAAAATTAAGGAAGTGTACTTAAATTTGCCATGTATTGTTGTATTTTAATATACTTTGGTGAGAAATATTTTTTTATGGGTATATTATATCGGGTAAAAAATACCCGGCGTTAGTGATGGTGTTACTTTTTGTAACGTTAGTGTTCTAGGGTTAAGCATCAGTTTTTCACTTATGGAGCCAATAAATCATTGTTAAAAACAAATTACCTACATCTCCATGCTGTCTAGATGCAATTTGTGTATTTTCGGATTTTTGTCTTAACTGAATCTTTGACAGCCGGTTGAAATCTGCCTTTACACACTAACAGCTGCTGTCTTCCTGGATCTGGAAGACAGCAGCTTCCAGATCGGACCATGTCCTTTGACTAACTAGTCACACACTTCCTCATATGTATAAAGGAGCTGCAATACTGAAAAAGCAGTCATACCACGAGCTATTCAGCCCTTCAGTTTTGAGCCAGATGCAGAGCGGGGCGGGAGATTATAAGCACTATTGCCCCATCCTGGGGTTGTGATGCATCAACCCCTCTGCCTGAAACTGCCAGTTAGTGTCTGCTGTTGGTTCACAGCAATTTGAAGGCAGAAGTACTCAGAAGTGCATTTTTGCACTTACTTTTCTGCTGATATGTCCTCTAGCATCAGAAAAATCCCACAGGAACATGTGAACAACATGAAAAACACGATTTTCATCAGAGGGGGTCTTCTGAATTTTTGACAGCCGTTTGAAATCTGCCTTTACATACTAACAGCTGCTGTCTTGCACACAGGTGACTGACTGGCTTAGTCAATTTGTGAAGCTACATCTAACATTTCCATTTGCCAATTAGCTCAGTGAGATAGAGGATGGTTCTTGATGTTGAAGATTGTGCGTTCAAGCCTCAGCTTTCCATATGAGAGATCTACCCACACTTTTCACAAAGATCCAGTCCCATGCCAGATTTCCTCAACTGGAAACACAAGACAATAGTCCTTATGACGGCACTACAGCAAGCCTCTGAATTTCAAATCTTTCACGTTTAAATTGTCTAATCTTGACTAAAATTGCCCAGCCCCGACCATTGCTGAGCAGCAGCTATATATATTTAAGTTGCAGTGCACTGAGGTCTTGGAGCAACTGCAGGATAATGATCCTTTAATCATGAATTCAACTTGACCTTTTAAGTTCTGAATGAAGCAGACTCACAGTGAACACCGAGGCCGATGAGTCCAGCCAGCAGGAAAACACTCAGCAGACTCAGAGAGAGGACGACAGCTCCATGACATCTCCTCTCAGAGCTGGTGGGACCTGAACCAAGAAAAGACCAGTCAATAAAAACAGTCACAAATAATAAGAGACATTTATTCTCTGCTCTGTCTGACTGACAGCTCTTACCTGTAGGATTGGTTGAAATAATGGACTTGTTAGGGCTTTCGTGATCAACATTGACGTAGATTTCGTCCATTGATGCTCACTACGATACAGAGGGTCAGCTGCAGCACAGTCTGACATGAAAATGACAAAAAACTTGATGGTTTCAGTTGTTTATTTGAAGTGGTGAGGAAGTGGCAAGTGCTTCTCAAACCTGTCGCTTACAACAGGAAATTTGTGAACTCAATTTATTATTCAGTGAAAAGACAAACAACAGAAGTTTTATAGTTAATGTTCATTTGCAATTATTGTGAATTTGGAGAAAAGGGTTCATACTAGTCTGGTGAATTGGTGACAAAGCAGTAAATGTGAGTGTACATGTCCTTATTTAACGTTGGACACTGAGCCTCGTCCTGCTCTGCAGGCTGCAGCCAGAGACACTTGGGACATTTTACAGTTCAAATTTCTGTGACTGGAAAATTGATCAAGCATTTCCCAGGTTTTCCAGGATGCATATTCAGTTCGTAAACGTCTTAACAGCCATTGCTGTATACAGTAGATAAGGTGTAGCCTACAGTTACATAAATATCTACTTTTCTTTTATAAAGAGGCATTCTATGGAGCTAATTTATTAGCTCAATTGCATATTGAATTTAATGTCAAGTAACAATATTCTCATCAGAGAGCATGTTTTTTGTTCAAAACAGCTAATGCTGTCAGGTAGAAGTTTGGAGCTGCTACATTTAGACTTCAGGACTGTCTATAATCATAAGATGCTGATGTGCTCTTCTGGCTCTGTCTGCCTTCAGCCCAGGAGGCAGAGTGAGTGGAGAGGAGGTAACAGACACAACTGAAAACCTCCATCCTGCAGGACACGTTTTTTCTGCAAAGACACGTCAAACTAGCCTAGAAATCTAGACGCACCCTAGTTGCAGCAAATGTATTTCCTCTGCAGGTGGGTCTAGAAACGAGCCATAGGAACTTTTTGAGTCATGAACACTGTTTGTGTTCACCAATCACAGCGCTCTATCTGTTTAGAGAGTCATTGGGCGGGCTTAACGCGATGACGACATACTTGCGACGGTGAAAAACAAGACAAGATGGCTTTGGCAAAGGAATCGTTTGAATCGGCGTTGACATCAACTTTGAAAGAATTAAACTTGTCATTTTCTTTAAAAGTGGAGCAAGAAACTGCACTGAAGTCATTCATTTCGAAGAAGGATCTATTTGGTGTTTTGCCGATGGGATATGGGAAAGGTTTAATCTACGTCATCCTGCTCTTTGGTCTGATTAGCATAGCGTAGCGCTACCCTATTGCGTGCAGAGGCAGTTTGAAAGACAGCCTTCATCCCGTCCCCTGGATTGAGCTGAGGTCTACCAGTCGTTGCCAGACTATACATTTTAATGATATAGTCTGGCTTGACAGGCTAACGTCAAACATTAGACACTGTCCAAAATCACACAGTAACCATGTCCTTCGACGTTAGAGAGGATGTACAGTAGTGCTTGTTTGGAGCATGCAGTGTGTGAGTGTTTCACTGCACAAGTTCACAGCACCTTCATTCTTAAAATATCTACTGTGAGAACCAGAAAGGTAATTTTGTTTACTATCAGTCACACTTCCTCATATGAAGGAGGTGCACTGCTGAAAAAGCTCAAATATGTTTGTGGAGCTTCCTCTAATTCCCATTCCGTTCATTTTACTTGTTGGTCACATCATGACTAAGAATGACTGATGGACTGATTTCAAGATGCACAGGCATCTGAGGAAAAACTTGCATGTCACTGCTTGATGCACTGACTTTAAGGGTTTAGGTAATCCAAACCATCTCAAAGGTCAAAGGTCTTTTTTTTCATCAGTTTGGTACATTACAGTGTAGTGTAGGCAAAATGAGATGGCGTTTCTCAGGGACTCAAAATACAACACACACACACACACACACACACACACACACACACACACACACACACACACACACACACACACACACACACACACCCCTCCCACCTCCATTCCCACCACATATACCCACTCACTTATAAAATCTAGAGTAAGATTCTATAAAAATAGAGTAAGATTCTGGATAAATAAATAGTTAAAAAAAAACAACAAGTTAAAGGGACAACTAGGAGCTTCTCCAGCGGCAGAACGAAAAATTCTGCGACAATAAAAAAAGTCTCATATTAAAGGTGTACAGAAAAGAAAATTGAATTTGAGCCCACTTTGGGTCATAAAATTAATGTGATAACTCATCTTTCAGACGTTGTAGGCCAAACTTTGTGCAAAATTCTATTTTTGAGTAAATCCGGGATGAAAGTGTGTATTTTTTTTTTCGTATTGGATAATGCAGGCGCACGGATTATACGTCAGCCTGTACACGATTCACCAGCCACTGATATTGGATCCGTCATCCGTCATTCAAACGTCTGAGACACGCACACACACGGAGCTCGGGCTCGCCCCAAGCTTTGAATATCCCGCCCGCTCGATAACGACCAATCAAATTCGTTTTCCTCACTCGGGTAAACTCGTGTTGCAGCTCGTGACAACTCGGCGCGACAAACAGGACAAACGGCCATTTCTGTACACCTTTAATGTGGATGAATCTCCGCTACCCACACTTGTTAATGGGCCCATTTTCGATAAATATATCATTTTGTCTCTATCGTTATTTTGTTATTATTAGTGATGGCGGAAATGCTGGGCGAGCCGACCAGCGTTTCCTTACTTTCGGTTTCGCAGCCGAATCGCCGTTTATGGTCGGAACTACGACGGTATCTGATCATCTTCGAACCTCTGACTTTAATTAGCGCCGTGTTAGCATTAGCTCCGTGTTGTTAGCGTTAGCACCGTGTTAGCATTAGCTCCGTGTTAGCAGGGCTTAGCAAACACCGCTCTCTACCTTCAACAGTAAACACAAGCACGTGTAGGGGGTGGAGGGCGGAGGAGGTGGTGGCGGCGATTTTTTTTTTTTTTTTTTTTTTACGACAGTGACGTGCCTCCCAGAACTGTGGGGGAGCTCCGGAGAGGGAAAAAAAGAGAAACCAATGAAGGAGCGAGCTATTTCCGGCCGACTTGCATAGTTCTGCTTTAAGTGCAAGAAAATGCGACAGTGTGAACGGTGGTCAGAGCAGTGCAGTTTCAGCTGTTCATTAGCCTAACAGCTTGTGGGAGGAAGCTGTTGGTCAACCTGGTGGTTCTGCACTTGATGCTTCTGAACCGTTTGCCTGAAGGCAGCAGCTCAAAGTGCTTGGGAAGAGGGTGTGAGGTGTCCCTGAAAATTGACAAGGCTCTGCTCCTGCACCGGCAGTAGAAAAGTTCCTGGACAGAGGGGATCGAGGGAAACTCTGATGACCTCTCTGCTCCACTGACTATCCTCTGTAGGGCTTTTTGGTCTGACACACTGCAGCTAGAGAACGCTCTCCACCACGCCTCTGTAGAAGATCCTGAGGATGTTAGTGGGGAGGGAGGCTTGTTTCAGCCTCCTCCGGAAGTGCAATCTCCGCTGGTCCCTCTGCACAATCCCAGAGGTGTTCTTGCTCCACCTCAGGTCCTGCGAGATCAGGACTCTGAGGAACCTGATGTTTTCCACCCTCTCTACTGTTGTTGTTGATGCAGAGGGGGGCATGCACGTCTTGTGACCTCCGGAAGTTGATGATCATCTCCTTCATTTTGTCCACATTGAGCAGCACGTTGTTCTCTCTACACCTGTTTAATGGCAGTGTAAACGCAGGTCTCTTGTTCGCCAGCGCAACGTGTTTCACTATGAACTGATAGAACTACCATTTGAAATGGATAAACCTTTATTTCATTGTAGAAGCTGTGCAGTGAAAAGTCTGACAACTGAAGAAACACACTGGGTTGAATCATTTTTCACATCAGCTCTCGATGCTTTTTAATGTTGAGAAGCTGTTTACATAGATCCAAACTTCAGCAGAGTGAAACACAGACACAGACCCACATTTTTAACAAACATAAAAGAGCAGTTTTAACTAAAGCTTTAGAAAATCCTAGCAAACACTAGACAGCCATATTTTCACAGATCCACCTGTAGGACGCATCACATGACACATCATTCCAGTTTTGCTTCCCTTTTTCACTCCTTAAATGGACACAGTCCTCCTCACCATACTTCGGGTCTCCACCTCCATTATCAGGCTGGTTTGTAGCCCAGTACCTAACAGGGTAAGAAGAACATCATGTTTGTCTTGTAAATGTTTCAGGCTCCTCTGGATGACTTTGTTGAATCACATTGGAGCACTTAAAGGGATAGTTCACTCAAAATTGAAATTTCACTCATATCTACTCACCCTCATGTCGACTAAGGGCTGGGAGAAGTTTCAGAGTCCTCCGTGCCTTCTCTGAGTTACAGCGGGGCTCCTCCGTGCACAACTGCATGTCCATATGACAGTTGCAAATTGATACCACTTTTCTTCGTAACAAAAAGACACACCAAAAAACATTCAAATACCTCCATGCTATTCGTATGTAATGTCCGTCTTGTATTGAAGCCCCGAAAGGCGAAATTGTTTGATTTGCGCCGGCGTCAGTAATCGCACTAACGCCGGCGCAAATCTTGCGAGATTTGGACGGACCAGGAAGAGGAGCTTCCCCTGCAAACAAGCTTGAAATATAGACTTGTTTAATTTTTTTCGGAACAATTTCGCATTTCGGGGCTTCAATACAAGACGGACATTACAGACGAGCAGCATGGAGGTATTTGGATGTTTTTTGGTGTGTCTTTTTGTTACGAAGAAAAGTGGTGTCCATTTGCAACCGTTACATGGACATGCACTGCTACGCCGAGACCCCCTGTAACTCAGAGAAGCCACGGATAACTCTGGAACTTCTCCCAGCCCTTAGTCGACATGAGGGTGAAATTTCAATTTTGGGTGGACTATTCTTTTAAGAAACTCTGTGATTCATGTGGTAAACTATTTTAACCCAAACCATGAGATTTACCTAAACCTAACCAAGTCGTATAGCTGCAAGCAGCGATGAATGGGCTCTTTGTGTCATGTCTGTCAAGTTTCTGTTTGCTATTGCACATTTCATGTTTATGTCTTGTCTTTCCTGTTTTATTTTGAAATCACTAACCCTCTGTCTCTGTTCTAGATTTACTTCCTGCACGCCCTTCCCCCGTCCTGTCACACCTGCTCCCTGATTGCTCTCCCCACCTGTTTCCCATCTTCCCTCATTACCTCTTGTACTTTACCTTGTGTGTCTCACAGTCTAGTTGCCAGTTCGTTGTACCTCACAGTCCTCGTCCCAGCTCTTATCATAGACCAAGCCATAGCCTGTTTTCGTGTATGACCCTGCTTGCCCCTTTGACCTGCCTTTTGCCTCTCGATTTGGAAACTTCTGCCTACCTTACTGCCTACCCGTGTACCGAACCCTGCCTGGTAATAAACCTGCCTTTCTTGCCTGAACCTGCTGTGTGTGAGCATTTGTGTCCTCCAGTTCTGCGCTCTTAGTTCATGACAGAACGAACTGGCCATGACGGACACAGCCGACACAGATCAGGTTCGTAATGCCCTTAGAGCTCAGGGCCAGAAGCTAGCTCAGCAGGAGCAACAGCTTGCTACCCTGTGCTCGAGTCTGAGAGACCTGGCCACACGGCAGGACTCAATGATGCAATCTCTGGGCGGGCAGGTTAATTTGCTTCTGGAGAGATTTGACAACGCAACCCTCCCTGTAGCTGCGCCAAATGTTGGGCCGGAACCACCTCCCATCCTGGCTGCTGCCGCTCCACCACCTGATGCAGCTGCAGCACCATGTCCCCAGTTGTCTCGGCCTCAGAGATTCTCAGGAGACTCAGGTGATGTCAAGCCATTTCTCACACAGTGTGAACTCCATTTTGAACTGCAGGCTGCGGCCTTTCCTACTGAGCGCTCCAAGATCGCTTTCGTCATCTCCCACCTGTCTGGACGCGCTGAAGCCTGGGCTACTGCTGAATGGAGCCGCCGTGCCATGTCATGTGCCTCACTCGCGGACTTCACCAGGGCGCTGACACAGATCTTTCAACACACTTCACCTGGTCGAGAGGCTGCCCGAGCAATCATCAAACTGAGGCAAGGCAAACGTAAGGTCACAGATTATGCCATAGACTTTCGTACTCTTGCTGCTCAGAGTGAATGGAATGCTGCTGCGTTAGCCGATGCATTTTTTCAGGGGCTGTCCGGAAACATTAAGGATCATCTGGTCTCCATGGACTTACCAGAGGATTTGGATTCGCTCATCGCCGTCGCCATCAAGATCGACAAGAGGCTCACGGAACGAGATCAGGACCGGGGTCGCCTTCTTGTGCGCGCTCCGCCTCACCAGAGTGGGAGAGGTGCTTCGCCTGACCGGCCTAATCGACTTCGCCCACTTTCCACATCCTTCGCTCCCCCAGCCGACACCATGGAGGAACCCATGCAGCTGGGTAACACCCGTCTCCCCCATGAGGAGCGCCTTCGCCGGCAGAGGGACGGGCGCTGCTTTTACTGCGGTCTCCTGGGACATCAGGTCGCAGACTGCCATATCAAGACCTCCAAGTACGGACTCAAGACTGCTGTAAGGGTGAGCCAGAACACTGTTATTCATAACCCTGCTCACTATGAAGTTAAAGTTAGTCTTCACTCGAACACTGCTTCTATGGTGGTGCCAATTTTCATAGACTCTGGCTCTGATGCTAACCTCATGAACCTCTCTCTCGTCAGGAGTCTGGGCCTGAGCCAGCTCCGGTTACAACGTCCCCTCGAGGTGAAAGCGGTTGATGGCAATCCTCTGGGCCGAATTACCCACCGCACTCAATCAGTAACAGTCACGTTTCCTGATAGTCATACTGAGAGTATTAGTTTTCATGTTTTTCCCGCCATGTCCCATTTGGCTATCCTCGGGCACCCCTGGTTAACCAGACATAATCCCAATTTTGATTGGGTAAAGGGTCAAGTTTTGTCATGGGACCAGGGCTGTTACCAGTCATGTTTTGTTCCTCAGCCAGCATTGGCTCACCAAGACCCGGATCTTTCTGGGGTGCCTGCTTGTTACTACGACTTAGCTTTGGTTTTCAGTAAAGCGAGGGCGAAATCACTTCCTCCTCACCGCCCTTATGACTGCTGTATTGACTTGTTGCAAGGAGCTACTCCGCCTAGGGGTAGGCTGTTCTCTCTCTCCTCCCCAGAACGTCAAGCCATGGAGGAGTACATCCAGGACTCGCTTACGGCAGGGATTATCCGTCCTTCTTCTTCACCGGCGGGAGCAGGATTTTTCTTTGTGGAGAAGAAAGATAAATCCCTGCGCCCCTGCATAGATTATCGGGGGCTCAATGACATAACAATTAAAAACAGGTACCCTCTCCCGCTCATCTCCACAGCCTTTGAACTCCTTGAGGGAGCCAAAGTATTCACTAAACTAGACTTGCGCAATGCTTACCACCTCATACGCATCAAGCAGGGGGATGAATGGAAGACGGCGTTCAACACCCCTACAGGACATTATGAATATCTTGTCATGCCCTTTGGTTTAACCAATGCTCCTGCTGTTTTTCAAAATCTTGTGAATGACATCCTACGGGACATGCTCAATGTATTTGTGTTTGTGTACATAGACGACATCCTGGTATTCTCCCCCGATGAGGAAACTCACAAGGACCATGTCCGGAAAGTGCTACAACGGTTGCTCGACAACCAGTTGTATGTCAAGGCGGAAAAGTGTGAGTTCCACAAGCCCTCAGTGTCATTCCTGGGGTTTGTGCTGTCTGAGGGGGAAATCCAGATGGACCCTGCCAAGGTTTCTGCAGTTGCAGAGTGGGCCACGCCTCGTTCGAGGAAGGAGGTTCAGAGGTTTCTTGGTTTTGCCAATTTTTATCGCAAATTTATCCGCAACTATAGTTCCGTTGCTGCTCCATTGCATAACCTGACCTCTCCTAATCAAGCTTTTGTCTGGTCCACAGAATGTGAAACCTCTTTTAACCTCCTCAAGAAGAGCTTCACCTCAGCGCCCGTGCTCACACTCCCAGACTCCCGCCAGCAGTTCATAGTCGAGGTGGATGCCTCTGATGTGGGCGTTGGGGCAGTGCTCTCACAGATTAATCCAGATAATGGTAAGCTGCACCCTTGTGCTTTTCTTTCCAAAAAACTCTCCAGTGCAGAACAAAATTATGACATTGGGGATAGAGAACTGCTGGCGGTGAAGGTGGCTCTGGAGGAGTGGAGGCACTGGCTTGAGGGAGCGCAACAGCCATTTCAGGTCTGGACTGACCATAAAAATCTTGAATATCTGAAATCTGCCAAAAGATTAAACTCCAGGCAGGCCAGATGGTCTATTTTCTTTAGCCGATTTGATTTTGTCCTCTCATTCCGCCCTGGCTCCAAAAACACCAAACCTGACTCTCTTTCTCGTATGTTTGACCCAGACAATTCCAATCAGGCTCCCAAAACCATCCTTCCTAAGTCCTGTTTTGTTTCGGCCTTCTCCTGGGGAGTTGAGGACAAGGTCAGAGCGGCTAGTGTCAGCGTCCAGGTTCCTCCGGAGTGTCCAGAGGACAAACTGTTCGTGGTCCCGGAACTCCGGGGGGAGGTTATACATTGGGGACACACCAACAAGGTAACTTGCCACCCAGGGATCCTTAAGACCCTGACTGTAGTGCAGCAGCGTTTCTGGTGGCCCAAGATGAAGAATGATGTTATTGATTATGTTAACGCTTGCACTGTCTGTGCCATGTACAAAGTGTCCCATCGGAGACCACCAGGGGAGCTTCTGCCCCTCTCAGTACCCAAGCGCCCATGGTCGCACATTTCCTTGGATTTTGTCACCGGGCTGCCTCCCTCTAGTGGTAACACTGTTGTTTTGACTGTTGTTGACAGACTGTCTAAGATGGCTCACTTCATCCCGCTCCCCAAGCTTCCTTCGGCCAAGGAGACAGCCGAAGCATTAATTAATCATGTTTTCAGGATTCATGGCTTCCCTGAGGATGTGGTCTCTGACCGGGGCCCACAATTCATCTCCAAGTTCTGGAAAGAGTTTTGTGGTCTGTTGGGAGCCACAGTTAGCCTGTCGTCAGGTTTTCACCCACAGTCTAATGGACAATCTGAACGCCTCAATCAGGAACTCGAAAAAGGCCTGAGGATCACTGCATCACGACACCCGGACACCTGGTCATCACAACTGGTCTGGGTGGAACTTGCTCATAACTCCTTACCCTCTGCATCATCTGGTTTTTCTCCGTTTCATGTAGTACATGGTCACCCACTCTCTCTCTTTCCTTCCACAGACCCTGATAGCTCTGTTCCATCTGCTCTGTCTTTGGTTCGCCGCTGTAAGAGGACCTGGGAGCGAGCTCGCCAGCACCTCCTGCGGCAGTCCACCGCATATAAGGCCGCGGCGGACAAAAAGAGGTCGTCTGCTCCTGCTTACTCCACGGGTCAAAAGGTCTGGCTTTCGACCAAGAATCTGCCACTCAGGGTGGAGTCTCGCAAGCTCGCCCCCAGGTTCATCGGCCCCTTCCCCATAACCAAGGTTGTTAATCCTGTCTCTGTCCGTCTGCGTCTCCCTAGGCCCATGCGTGTCCACCCCACATTTCACGTTAGTCATGTCAAACCAGCACTCACCAGCCAGTTCTGCCCTCCGGCCAGGCCCCCTCCACCCCCCCGGTTCATCGACGGCGGTCCAGTTTTTGCGGTCAGGAAGCTCCTGTCGGCCCGCCGTCGTGGCAGGGGGATCCAGTACTTGGTGGACTGGGAGGGGTACGGGCCGGAGGAGCGGTCCTGGATCCCCTCTCGGTTTATTGTCTGCCCCTCACTTATTCGTGATTTCCATGCCTCGCACCCTCAAGCACCTGGGCCTTCAGGAGCCGGCCCTTAAGGGGGGGGTACTGTCATGTCTGTCAAGTTTCTGTTTGCTATTGCACATTTCATGTTTATGTCTTGTCTTTCCTGTTTTATTTTGAAATCACTAACCCTCTGTCTCTGTTCTAGATTTACTTCCTGCACGCCCTTCCCCCGTCCTGTCACACCTGCTCCCTGATTGCTCTCCCCACCTGTTTCCCATCTTCCCTCATTACCTCTTGTACTTTACCTTGTGTGTCTCACAGTCTAGTTGCCAGTTCGTTGTACCTCACAGTCCTCGTCCCAGCTCTTATCATAGACCAAGCCATAGCCTGTTTTCGTGTATGACCCTGCTTGCCCCTTTGACCTGCCTTTTGCCTCTCGATTTGGAAACTTCTGCCTACCTTACTGCCTACCCGTGTACCGAACCCTGCCTGGTAATAAACCTGCCTTTCTTGCCTGAACCTGCTGTGTGTGAGCATTTGTGTCCTCCAGTTCTGCGCTCTTAGTTCATGACACTTTGACCATGTGTGTTTTGGACAATGTGTGTTGGAGTGAGAGCAATTTTTGTGGCGAATAATAAAAGTACAGGTCACCTCTAGAATATGTAAATTCTTAACCAGGTCTGATGTGTTTGCAAAGTTTCATGACTTCTGTGCATGCCGTGGAACCTCAAAAAGGCAATTTACTTTCTGGAATAATAAATGGTCAGGTCTCAAAAAGGGTCCTTACATCCTTTACTCCTCCCTTACATCCTTACGTTCAAGTCCTAAGACTTAGGATGCATGTCATCTGAGTTTGGCAATAAGTTAATATTAACTTTTGGTTTCCCAGAGGAGTCATATCTCAGTCTCCAGGTCCTCTTAGACTTTGTTGTTCTCCATACAATCTAACCTGATCTTCTAGTACAAGTCCTTTCTGCTTCAGTGGTGAATAACAAGGACCTTACAGCAGTGGATGTTTCTAACACCATCTGCAGTAAAAGTATGTGCGAACTGCAACAACTTGCATCATCCTGTGAGAAAGCATCAAGGTGCTTAGGGAGCTGCCGTACAACTATTCTCATGAAAAGACATTGTTGGATTTAATATGCAGTAAAATATTAGAAACCTTACGCCAAACTCAGAGGAGTTCCATCGACCCATTTCCAGACGCCTTCCTGCTCTTTGTCGGTCAAACCAATCCAAACTGCAGCTGAGGTTAATCCATTGAGAAATGTCTGGTAAATATGAAGAGACCACGTTATACAATTATCTGAATATATCAATGGCACAGGCAAGAAGATGAAAATTAATCACACACACATTACCTGCTTTTCAGGACTGTCTATGACAACCAGATCTGCTCCTCTGCCTCTACAGTCCTCTCTGCCTTTGTCCCAGGAACCAGACTCAGAGGAGAGGAGGTAACAGGAACAACTGAACATTGTCCATCCTGAGGGACATGTTTTATCTGCAGGACACAAGAGGATCACAATGACCTATCAGCTTGTTGTGTAAATGTAGCCGATGTCGATCTGGCCCTCTGCGTTGTGTTTCTCACGGCCTGCCCTAGGCGGGGTTCGATCCCACGGCCTCCCGCACCGGAGGCGACGATGCTAACCTCTTCGCCAAGAGGTTGACAACCGCTTGGCAGGTTGGTTAGCACGTCTTTTATGGGTGGAGTGAGTGCACATCCATTACATAAAGGCATTTAAAGCCTCACTATGTAGGATTCTTGGTACTATAGCCTACTCTGGTTGAGCAGAGCAACTGTCTGCTACTGTACCCCGTTCCCAGAGAAGCACAGTAGCCTACGTGAATCTGTTGTCATTGCCAGTACATGTGCCGTTGCGGTCGTCGGTACTGGTAGGCTACCGTTGCCATTGTCGAAACCGATGGCGTTGCCGATGGCGGCGTCTGTGTGCCGTCATTGGTAACGGCCAGTAGCCGTGCCAAGCAAAGCTCCAGAGCTCGAGCTCTGGAGGGGAGGCTGGTCGGCCGTGCAGCCCAGCACAGGGCGATCGTGTGTGGGTGAGAGGAGCAGGGAGACTGGGCTTAAGCTCAGGCTCTGGAGCGTAGCGCAGCTGCAGCTACCAGGACCACGGTGTTATACTGTAATGCAGTTGCAGCCGACGTAACCACGCTCAGGCTGCTGCTGCAGCACGATTCATCCTATTAATCGTTTTTCTACCACTTCAATGAGTTTAGAAACATTATTGTAAGGTTGAAAAACTACATAGTCTGGCTTCAAGATTTTACAACTCAAAGGTGACATTATCAGATCATCTACTGATCACATATTTTTTTTTATCTCTTGACACTGCCTACATTATAACCAACCCTGGCTGCAGTGTCACACTTTATCACACATCACATGTCGACTGTGAAGAGGCTAAATTAATCTATTTACTGTTATATTGCAGCAATGCAGTGACCGTTTTACTAGTGTCCCATCATATGGACTTCTTAAAAACCTACATTTAAACTTGAGAATGAACGGTATCCTTATCTATGAATTTCTTTCACTTCAAAATGTTTCATTCATACACAAATCAATGTAATAAGACAAACATGCAAAGACTCACTGCGTTCGTACAAACATTGAAGCTCATCCTGCTCTTTAGTGACTTCAATGAGGGTGGAGCTCAGCTGGTCTCTCTCTTCAATCAGAGACAAAGACTTGTTATCACTGATCTGGAGACGCTCACTCAGGTTGGCTTTGACAGAGGAGAACTCTGTAGCTAAACCATGATCTGAAATAAATAAAGACACACAAAACACCTACAATTATAATGCAAACAGAAACAGAGACAGAACCACATGTTTCCTTATTTTGCAGCTGCTCAGGTTTCAGTCTAACCCATGGTAACTTTTTAATATCACACTTTCAGTGTGCTGTCTGAATTTGCATTGCATGTTGTCCACTTAAACTCATTACAAATTATGAAGTCCATCACTCTGTTTTTTCCAAAAACTTTAAACCTTATTAAACTCTCTCATATCTCAGCTCACATTTAAAGTAAAGTAAATTCCTTTATTGTCCCGAAACGGGCAAGTGTTTTTGCAGCAACTGCTTCAACATTTAAAATACATGACAGGCAACAAGGAGATGGAAAGACAAAGAGACAAAGAGCACAGCACTACAACAATGATGGCAGGTAAAAAGCAACAAGCCACTATAAAAATCAGCAAGAAATAGATAAAACAACAATAGATCAAAATCTAAAAATACCTGGACATAACCATAATAAATAAATAAGTGCAAAACAAAGTGACTGCGTGACTACCTCCTTTTCCCCGCATTAAGGAGGGTGATAGCTGTGGGGGTGAATGATTATTTGTACATCATTTTGAATTTTGCTCTCATGCGAACAATTTGAGTCAATGCAAAAATTGCATTTTTAAGCATCAGTTTTTCACTTATGGAGCCAAAAAATCATTAAACAAATTACCAATGTCTTTACACACTAACAGCTGCTGTCTTGCACACTGACTGGCTTAGTCAATTTGTGAAGCTACATGTAACATTTGGCCAATTAGCTCAGTGAGATGGAGGAGGGTTCTTGGTGTTGAAGATTGTGCGTTCAAGCCTCAGCTTTTCATATGAGAGATCTACCCACACTTTTCACAAAGGTCCAGTACCATGCCAGATTTCCTCAACTGGTAACACAAGACAATAGTCCAGATGGCGGCACTACAGCAAGCCTCTAAAATTCAAAACTTTCACTTTTAAATAGCCTAATCTTGCCTAAAATTGTCCAGCCCCGACCATTGCTGAGCAGCAGCTATAGCTATATATATATATTTTTTTTTTTTTGAAGTTGCAGTGCACTGAGGTCTTGGAGCCACTGCAGGATAACCTTTAAGTTCTGAATGAAGCAGACTCACAGTGAACACTGAGGCCGATGAGTCCAGCCAGCAGGAAAACACTCAGCAGACTCAGAGAGAGGACGACAGCTCCAAGACATCTCCTCTTAGAGCTGGTGGGACCTGAACCAAGAAAAGACCAGTCAATAAAAACAGTCACACATAATAACAGACATTTATTCTCTGCTCTGTCTGACTGACAGCTCTTACCTTTGGGATTGGTTGAAATGTTGGACTTGTCCAGTCTTATATCATCAACATTGACGTAGATTTCGTCCATTGATGCTCACTACGATACAGAGGTTCAGCTGCAGCACGGTCTGACATGAAAATGACAAAAAACTTGATGGTTTCAGTTGTTTATTTGAAGTGGCGAGGAAGTGGCAAGTGCTTCTCAAACCTGTCGCTTACAACAGGAAATTTGTGAACTCAATTTATTATTCAGTGAAAAGACAAACAATAGAAGTTTTATAGTTAATGTTCCCTGTTATTAACCATGTATTTGCAATTATTGTGAATTTGTAGAAAGGGTTCATACTAGTCAGGGGAATTGGTGACAAAGCAGTAAATGTGAGCGTATATGTCCTTATTTAATGTTGGACACCGAGTCTCGTCCTGCTCTGCAGGCTGCAGCCAGGGACACTTGGGACATTTTACAGTTCAAATTTCTGTGACTGGAAAATTTATCAAGCATTTCCCAGGTTTTCCAGGATGCATATTTAGGTATAAGAACACAATTGTCTTAACAACCATTGCTGTATAGTCAAGGTGTTGCTTACAGTTTCATAAATATCTATTTTTCTTTTCTTTTTTCTTTTATGGACCTAATTTATTAGCTCAATTGCATATTGAATTTTATGTCAAGTTACAATATTCTCATTAGAGACCATGTTTTTTGTTCAAAACAGCCCTACCTGCTCTTCAGGACTGTCTGTATCATAAGATGCTGATGTGCTCTTCTGGCTCTGTCTGCCTTCAGCCCAGGAGGCAAGCAGGGCCGGTGTTGTGCCAGAAAAGGACTGCCTGCCAGAAAACGACTGACCCCCAGCGGGAACGCCTATCGGGGTGGTACCAACACATCCATGGGTGGTACTTGTCTCTCCACAGCGAAAGACCGCCTCCGACGGAAACGCCCACCTGCTGCAGCCGCTGCTGCAGCCGCTGCTGCAGCTCCACAGCTGATCTGCATGAGTAGGCCACGTTGCATTGAGGAGTCATTCCGTCGTAGGTTACACCTTGTCTTTCAATAAACCATCAGGAAATTCATTTTGGCTGTATACTTTTATTGTTGTCGTTGTTATTTCAATAAACCACCAGCAGATTAATTTTGGCGGTATGCTTTTATTGTTGTTGTTGTTGTTGTTGTTGTTGTTGTTGTTGTTGTTGTTGTTGTTGCTTCTGCTGCTGCTGCTGCTGCTGCTGCTGCTAAACAGGTAGAGTATCCTTGTAAAAATAAAAACATAATATTAATACTACTACTAGGCTGCTACTAATATTTAGTAACATTACACATGCTTTTTAACCCATAAAATGCCCCCTGTATGCAAACCGCAATCTTCACGTACTGTAGGCCAGGGGTTCTCAACGTCTCACTCTGGGACCCACATTTTCCCATGGTCATTAAGTCGCGACCCACTTTTATAGAATTCAAACCAAGATTTAAAGGGATATGCCAACATTTTTTTTTTAGGCCTACAAGCAAAGTGCATTTCAGAGCACAGGAATGAATGCACAAAATAAAGACCCACAAAACAAAACAAGGTATTTTCACTGCATTCAGGCCACATTAATAAGAAAATGATATCTTTGCATTCAGAGAAAATAATAAGAAACTGAGGAGGACCATTACAACTGCTGCATGTGTGCAAGTGTCGTGTGCCTTTCAAAATAAGTTGTATTTCAAAATAAAAGACATGCAACATCACATGTGCATTAAATATTTACTTTTTTTTGACCAGCTGTCCATGACCCATCCAGAACAGATTCGCGACCCACTTTTGGGTCCCGACCCACCAGTTGAGAACCACTGCTGTAGGCTACATATTTCTGAAGCACTTTGCACACCAGGACAGGGCAGTCACTTTCTGGCAAAGCCTGAAGAGGTGGTCTCGGTTCGGCTCCAGCCGAACTCTGGTGCGCACTAGTTGATGTGTGAAAGCAACCGCACTCTGGTGCGACCCAACTGCCAGGCGAACTCAACAAGTTTGAGCTAAAAGGGCTCCCGTAGTCGTTGACAACGGGTTAACGCCAAGGGGGCAGTTGTCGGTCTGAGAAGTGAAGCTCACTTCCGCATTCAAAAAGCTGCAATCCCCTCGGCTGTCGCTGGGGGCTGGCTCCAGAAGGGAGCAACTCCAATCGAGCCCCATGTTAAAATAGCCGATTTTACAGCTTAAAAAAACATATTTACAGCCTGGTACATTTCATTTTTTTGGTCTCAACCGATAGTTTCTACCCCCGCACACACTCTGAGGGGGGTGAATTTTTTTTAAACTCTACCGTTTTACTGTTATTAGGTTTAAAGTTCTGGCCAATTAGGGCGCAGAACCGTTGAGTGACAGGTCCGGCGACCGCTGCTACGAGGCCAGTGGGCGGGCTCTCGGCCGGCCAACGGCCGCACCGCTCCAAATATGGCAAGTAGAATCCAACATGGCGCGGCTCAAACCCCCGTAGTAGCGGCACAAAACAGACTCCTCCAAACCAATGGGTGACGTCACGGGCGCTACGTCCATTCTTTTTACAGTCTATGGTTAACGCAGTGGGGAGACCGCCCGGTGCTCCGGTCCTACGCACAAACGAAGCAGCAGCAGCGGGGCAGCCGGTCGGTGCGTGTCCGCTGAGTCCGCTCAGACACCGGACAGGTCGGAGGGTCCGTCCCTCGTGTCCGCGGAGCAGCTGATAACCGAGCTGCAGCAGCAGAGGTCCGCCGTGTTTAACATTTAACTGGGAACTATACGGGACCGAGCTGGGTGAACGCAACCGGAAACCAGCCGGAAGTACAGTACCAAACAGAGTTATACATGCAAACAATATAGAAATAAATGACCAGAGCTACTAACAACCGGCCCTACTGGAGTCTCCATCATGAAAGTTTTATCAATCAGCGCTTGCAGATTTCAGTCGGTAGTCATGGAGACATGACGTTCTCCAAGTTTGGTCCTGAGTGACAAAAAGCAGGTGTGAAAGCAACCGCACTAACTGAAAAATTAAACAATGTATCATTTTAACATTTGGTGCGCACTAAACAGGTGTGAATACACCCTTAGAGTTATGAGACAATTGTATGTTAAAATAATCCATTAGAAACTCAAGTGAAACTCAGTTTTGTATGTGTCAGCTTTCATCAGCTGAAAGATGAAGAGTGTCCAAGAGTCTTTAATTAGATCGTGGGAAAAATGCTGTAAGAGAACTTCTTAAGTGCAGTACTGTATGAATTAAATAGAAAGTATGGTAGTAGAAAATGTCCTTTAATTTTTTTTTTTTAGAGTGCCATGGGGGCCGCTGCCAGGGAAGTGCCATCTACGTGAGGATCGGAATCAAACCCATGACCTTAGGGTCAAGGCAGAGCTAATCAGTCAGACACATGATCATCTTAAAGACCCCCTTCAACCATCCGTTTCTGTTATTTTAAAGCATTCTCTGTGGTCTTTAAATTGTGATTATGAAGTTTTTAGCCAAAGTCACAAAACCTGTGCCATATCCCAGGGCTCTCCTTCTGCAGAGCACCAGTAGCTCATTAGCAATGCGCCTCTGAGTGGTGGGTGGAGACTGTGCTGCTCTGCACCCACCCAGCCATCCAGCTAAACAAGGGACTGACTGACAGATATGGAAGATGATGAAACGTCGTTAAAAAAACGTTTGCTTTTTCTCGGTGAGAAACTGTGGCGGGGTTGTGACGCAGTCTCTCTTAATGAGCATTGCATTTAGGTTTTTTTTTATTTTGAAAGGTGGCTTTTTTGGGGGGATACACCCCACACCGCTGTTTTGTAATCTTCAAAGTAGAATATCTGTCAACAAACTGTGTTGCCGTGTCTTATCCTGTTTAATGGCAGTGTAAATGCAGAGGTGTCTTGTTAGCCAGTGTAACGTGTTTCATTATAAACTGATATTTTTACCATTTGAAATGGATAAACTTGCATTTCACTGTATGAGCTGTGCAGTGAAAAGTCTGACAACTGAAGAATCATTTTTTACATCAGCTCTTGGTGCTTTTTAATGTTGAGAAGCTGTTTACATAGATCCAAACTTCAGCGGAGTGAAACACGGACACAGACCCACATTTTTAACAGACATAAAAGAGCAGGTTTTACTTAAGCTTTACATAATCATAGCAAACACTAGACAGCTGTCTTTTCACAGATCCACTTAAAGGATGTATCACAATCCTCATCATTCCAGTCTCTCTGCACCTCTTTGATATGGACGCAGTCCTCATCCTTGAAAAAAACAAATCCTCCATCATTTGGCTCATTTTCAGCCCAGTACCTAGAAGGGAACAAGAGTATCATGTTTATCTTGTAAACTTTTCAGTCTCCTCTGGATAACTTTGTTGAATCAAATTGAAGCACTCAAACTCTGTTGTTAATGTTGTAATGATTTTGCACTTTAAATAAACTAAACTAATGTGGTGAAAGAGTGCATTTAACCCAATTTGTGAGATTTTTAAAGACCTAAGTAAGTAGTTTTGTGTCCTAAACCAAACCAATGTATTTAATTAAAGTCTGTAGGTGATCAACAGGCCCTTGATTTTGTATGTGTCTGCTGTTGCCACAAGGGGGCACTATGACTATGACTGATTCTGAACAGGACTTCTTTCAAATAGTAAAAGCATTAAACAGTTTGGATAATGTCTGTTGGACTGACAGTCAATATCACAATATCACAATTCAATATCTCCAGTGTTTCCTCGGTGGGGGCTGTCTGCGCTGGGGGCTGCGTTTGGCCGTGTCTGGGATGTCTCTGTCTCGTGGCGAACATCAGCTGGGCTTGGTGGGGGGCCTATGGCAGTGCTTCACCGTGCTGCTGTGGGCCCCTCGCTGGCCTGTAGCTGGGTGGGCACCCGAGTGGAGACGTCCTGGCCTGGGCTGTGGGCGGCCCCTGGTGCAGACGGCCTCAGGTGACAGCGTTTCCTGACCTGGCTCCTCTGTGTTCAGCCACATGTTTTTAAGATTACTTTTATTTGCGTGTGTGTGCGTGTGTGTGTTTGTATGTGCTGGGGTTGGGGCCTTGGGTGGGGTAGGGTGGGATGGGGGTTGTTTTTAAAACATGTAAAGCACTTTGTGCTACATTTTTAATGTATGGAAAGTGCTTCAAGCATCTTTATTATTATTATTATTATTATTATTATTATTATTATTATTATTATTATTATTATTATTAATCAAGTTAATAAGCTGTGTGAGAGTTACTATGGCGGAACATGGCCGACGGGGGGGCGACGGGGGTCTTTGGTCGCGGGCAGCCCTACAGACACACACACGCTGTAGTTTTTGTGCATGCTGGAGTCGGGTGCTCTTCTTCTCTGGCGGGCGGCGCACCAACATTAAGGTGCATTACCGCCACCTACTGTGTTGGAGTGTGAACCAGAGTCACCTATTCATATAGGACAGAAGTGCTGGAGCGGAATAATGGACTGCTTTTATCGGAGCGTTTAGAGTTTTTTTTCTCTCCCAAACTCTGGCGGGGGGGGGCACGTCGGGGGGCCAATCAAATTTCAGGGGTAGCCAGTGCCACGCCCCAGCTTACCCGGGAGACTGGGGTTCAAACACACACAAAAAAACATCCAAATACCTCCATGATGCTCGTATGTAATGTCCGTCTTGTGCTGAAGCCCCAAATTGCGTAATTGTCCCGAAAAAAATTAAATAAGTCTATATTTTAAGCTTGTTTGTAGCGGAAGCTTCTCGAAGCTCCTCTTCCTGGTCCGTCCAAATCTCGCGTGATTTGCGCCGGCGTCAGTGCGGTTACTGCGAATCACGCGAGATTTGGACGGACCAGGAAGAGGAGCTTCGAGAAGCTTCCGCTACAAACAAGCTTAAAATATAGACTTATTTAATTTTTTTCGGGACAATTACGCAATTTGGGGCTTCAGCACAAGACGGACATTACATACGAGCATCATGGAGGTATTTGGATGTTTTTTTGTGTGTGTTTTTTTACGAAGAGCTCTGGTGTCCCTTTGCAACCGTTGCATTGAAATGCACTGCTACGCCGAGACCCCCTGTAACTCAGAGAAGGGACGGTGGACTCTGAAAATTCTTCCAGCCCTTAGTCAACATGAGGGTGAGTAGATAATGAGCGAAATATCATTCTAGGGTGAACTATCCCTTTAAGTAGTTAACCGCGGTCAGACAGTCATGAATATCTGCTGGACTTCTGAAGTCTGGTATGTCTAACTTTGTCAGCATGTAGCTACAGCATGCATGACCTATCAGAGCTGCAAAAAATCCGAGTTACATTCAAAAACTTGTTTTCAATGACGGAAAGCAAATTCACTAATTTGGTGGTAATTTTTTGATCAATCAGCTGTGTTTACAGTTATGATGGTTAGACAGATGAATTAGTCTCTAACACATTCTACAGTTTGACAAGTTTTTCGGTATAGAAGCAACTCAGGTTTAAGTGTCGGGAGTCACTGTCGGGACGGAAGTAACAGCTGTAATCTCTTCCACGTTAACAATGAGCCTGTCTGTCACTCTGCAGGTACCACGGTCAACTGTATGTGTTACAGGATTGATTAAAACACACAACGTATGAGCTGTGGCCCTGCTGTCTGAGCAGTCTGAACTCTTGTCTTTTTTTCATAATCTTTCCCATCAGATGAGTCAAAACTTTCAGCCTCTGAAGCACCGTCATCCTCCTCACTGCCTCTCTTTCTCTCCTAACGATTCTGCGGTTTCAAAGGGGATGTTTTTGTGACTAAGTATTTATTGTCATCCGTTTATTGATATAGTGTTACATTGTGCGAGACTTTGCTTCAAATGTGAATGACTGCTCAAAGTGAGAATAATAGTGTGAAATATAACACTACTTGTTTTCAATAAAAACATTTGGACAAAGCAAGCCTATCCACTTTTCCAGCATTAAAATGATAGTTCAAGGGACGTTTAGAATAGATAAAAATGTGCACTAATTTTCACGCATCATGAAACAAATTTACATTTCAGAAAACAAATTAACAAGAAACGAAACACTGGAAGTGATGACAGGAGAGGCCAACACGAAAAGTGGACTTCCTTTGGCCACATGACAACTTATGGCGCATTTCCACTAGCACGGTTCGGCTCGGTACGGCACGGCTCGGCGCGCTATTGCGTGTTTCCACTAGCACGCAGTACCTGCAACCGGGTACATTTTTGGTATCACCTCAGCCCTGGTTCCAAGCGAGCCGAAGCGTTACTAAAACGTGACGTCAGCCGACTGCCTTCCACTGATTGGCCGATGAGTGTCGTCACTGGAAGCGACGACCGACAACAGAAATGTTCCTGCTGAAGCCTGTTATTACCAGAGAATTTCTAATATTGGGACTGGCTCTGTTATTACGTGACTTTATTAAGTTTTAATATTTTTTCATGCGAGAAAGTAACTGTTTAGATCCCCATGTGCGGTTAGTTTATCCAAACGACGGCTGTTTAGAAGTTTGCCCCGATGTTTTTCGGAGAAGTGAAGCTCCAGGTCCGAGCAGCGACCGGTTCATCACAGAGGCAGCAGCCCGGCTCCTGACGTGCTCCGCCGGGCCAGCCTACCATCGTCACCCCGAGGAGAACAGACCGCTAATTAACTTCCCCGATGGCTTTTAGAGGTTTACCACCGGCTGGTTAAACTCTTAAATGTTGGTCTCATTGATGAAATCTAACAATTGTGGCTGTAGCAGAAGTTTGTTTGTGGTTAGACAGAAGAGCAGCACTGCCTTGGGGTCTGTACGCACAGAAAACACCACATTTACATCAATAAATAAATGTTTTACAATGAACCAGGCCGATCTCAGAGCTGGTAGACTCTCCAGTAAGGCATATTGAACGGTTAAATGCCGTTAACGGGACGAGAGCATAGGAGTCAAAACGGCGGTTTAAAGCTAGCTACAGCGAGGGTAGGTTCACTTCCTGTTTACAAAGTAAAAGCACCAATTCTATCGTAATGGCTTTCCTTATGATAAAAGGCAACGGGTATTTTATTTTGTGAAAATAACCGGAAGTGCGTTGCTCACTACGGCTAGCTTTAGTAACGCCGACTTCGTTGAAACAAAATTGTAAACAGCTGGTATTTTGTCAGTTTTTCAACACGTTGGGGATCTAAACGACTACTTTCTCGCCTGAAAATGTTTCAAATGTTGCTAAAGTTATATATTTACAGAGTTTAGAGCGTTGCTCGGCGCCGTGTAAATGACGTCACGGCGGTACTAGTGATACTCAGTTGTAATGGAAACACAACCAAACCGAGCCGAGCCGTGCCGTGCCGAGCCGTATCGAGCCGAGCCGTGCTAGTGGAAATGCGCCATTATTGACACAACAAATAATGTCAATATTGACATTCTTTGTTGTGGTATAGGCTACCCACCACTGCTGGTAGCTTTTGTTTCAATACATTCTTTGAGATGAGGAAATTACCTTTCCATACTTCTGCTTAAATGCCC
The DNA here is from genome assembly GCF_905171665.1 of Trachurus trachurus. Classification (NCBI taxonomy): domain Eukaryota; kingdom Metazoa; phylum Chordata; class Actinopteri; order Carangiformes; family Carangidae; genus Trachurus; species Trachurus trachurus. Next base: position 27,441,765 of record NC_139899.1, on the reverse strand, counting down.
TACTTCCATGATATTATATCACCGTACAGTAGCATGCCATCAACTACAAATTTCATTAATTTCAACTTAAAGTCGAAGATTCCTTATTTTTTGTGAGTAGTGTTAGTTGTCCTCCCTGATGTGTTTCAGTCTTTGTCAACGCAACATGGTCAATGACAAAAGACGGTTGCAGACTGAGGCCAAAGAGGGCAGCAATTTACAAGATTAATGCCAACAGGAAAGTGCCTAGGTCCCTATAGCTGTATTTATTTTTTACTGGTACTGTTTTTTTTACTGGTACTGGTTTGCTTGTCCTGACCACAGGCCACTGAAAAAAACTCAAACCAAAGTGAAGCCTTACGCTAGAGTCAGTGGAGTTCCATCGACCCATTTCCAGGCGCCTTCTCTCTCTTCATTCAAACCAATCCAAATGTCACCTGAGGTCCGACCAGAAAGAAATGTCTGGGAAATATGAAGAAACCACATTAGTTATTTGAACAAATCGATGAAAGAGGGAAGAAGATGAAAATTAATCACACACACAACCTGCTCTTGAGCGCTGTCTACGATGACCAGATCTGCTCCTCTGCCTCTGCAGTCCTGTCTGGCACTATGCCAGGAATGACGGTCACTGGAGAAGACGTAACAGGAGCCGCTGAACATTGTCCATCCAGAGGGACATGTTTTCTCTGCAGGACACAGAATGAGAATGAGAATCAGAATGACCTACCAACTGGTTAAAAAAAAGAAAAAGAAAAAAAATCTGATCATAGGAACTTCTTCTTTTCTTCACACTGGTGCCTGCAATATAACCAACCCTGGCTGCAGTGTGACACACGTGTTTTTAAACATCACATCACATGTTATTTATTTCCTGCTGTAATGCAGCAATGGAGTGACAGTTTTACTGGCATCGCATCATATGGACTTAAAAAAAACAACAACATACATTTAAACTTGAGAATTAATGGTATCTTACGTATTCTACAAATGTTTGATTTATACACAAATTTATTTTGAATTTCAATTTATTAAAGGATAGCCCATTGAGATGTAGCATCTCATTTTCAAAGGGGTCCCTAGACAGACATAGAACACATGACAACAATACACTACATTACATTATAGACATACATAACATATGACAAATACAGACATCTTGCTCACACACTGCCACACACCACCCCTACCCACATATGTCTAACATACAGAATAGAAATATTGAATAACAAGGATCAATGATGTGAACATAAAAACATGGTAAGAATAACAAAAATGGAGAAAGAAAGAATAAAAATAATTAGAAACATGAGCAATTTGTTTTAAAGTAGGAGTATGACATCCTGAAACAATGAAAAGAGGTAATAGAACACAAAAAAGGAGGAGATCATTCCAATCGGATATTGGAATTACCTTTTACCAACCTCTTTCGAGAATCTAGGAAGAAATCAAATCTAAATAAGACAAACATGCAAAGACTCACGGAGTTCGGACAAACGCCGACGAAGCTCGTCCCGCTCTTTGGTGACTTCAGTGAGTTTGGACTTCAGCTGGTCTCTCTCTTGAGTCAGGGACGAAGACTTCTGGAGACACTCATTCAGGTTGGCTTTGACAGAGGAGAGCTCTGCAGTTAAGCCATGATCTGAAATAAATCAAGACACAAAACACCTGCATTCATATCATGTAAACAGAAACAGAGACAGGACCACATATTTCCTTATTTTGCCCCCGTGTTGCAGCTGCTCAGATTTGAGTCCAACCCAAGGTCACGTTTTGATATCACCTGGTGACAGTTCCAGTGTAATTTGTCAAATTGATGAAGCTGTTTTCTGAATTTGTCATGTTTGATTATTTAGGACCTTCATTTTTTTCGTCACACAACAATATCACCAACCCTGGCAGCAGCATCCCACTTGCTGTGCAGCTACATCACATCACATGTCTTCTGTGAAGAGGCTACGTTTCTCTAGTTACTGCTATAATGATAGTTTTACTCTTGTCCCATCAGATGGACTTTTTAAAAACATAAATTTAAAAATAAGAATCAATAGTATCTTAATACTTGAATTTATTTGACTTAAAATGTTTGATTTATACAAATTGATCTAAATAGGAACCAAATAAAGCATGCAAAGACTCACTGTGGTCAGACAAACGTTGAAGCTCCTCTCGCTCTTTGGCGAGGTTGGAGTTCAGCTGGTCTCTCTCTTCAGTCAGGGACAAAGACGTCTGGAGACACTCACTCAGGTTGGCTTTGACAGTGGAGAGCTCTGCAGCTAAGCCATGATCTGAAATAAATCAAGACTCATAACACACCTGCATTCACATCATGTAAACAGAAACACCAGCATCAAATATTTCCTTATTATTAGCGCTTTGGGTATCGTTTCAGGTATAGTAAAGCGCTATATAAATACAGACAATTCACCATTTACCATATTATGCCCCATGTTGCAGCTGCCAGTTTCAGTCCAACCCATAGTCACTTTTTAATATCACCTGGTGACACTTCCAGTGTGTTGTCTGAATTTGCACTGCATGAATTTTGTCAAATTGATGGGTGAAAAAAAAGACAAACTTTCGCAATATCTTGCAAAACTATTTACTGCTATAATGCAGCTATAGAGTGACAGTTTTACTACTGTCCCATCAAATGGACAATTCTAAAACACAATTTTAAAATTGAGAATGAATGGTATCTTAATACTTAAATTTATTTGAGTTCAAATGCTTGATTTATACACAAATCGATCTAAATAGGAAAAAAATAAAGCATGCAGGGGTGGTGTTTAGCTCAGTTGGTAGAGTACCCGCCCCATACAGTATGTTGAGGCTATAGTCCTCACTGAAGGCGGCCCCAGTTCGAATCCCGCGTCGAGCGGCCCTATCCTGCATGTGATTCCCCCCCTCTCTGCCTCCCATTTCCCGTCTCTCTCTCAACTATTCTGTCCATTAAAGGTGAAAAAGCCCCCCAAAAAAATAAATAAATAAATAAATAATTAATTAATTAATAAAGCATGAAAAAACTCACTGTGTTCAGACAAACGTTGAACCTCCTCCTGCTCTTTGGCAAGGGTGGAGTTCAGCTGGTCTCTCTCTTCAGTCAGGGACAAAGACGTCTGGAGACACTCACTCAGGTTGGCCTTGACAGAGGAGAGCTCTGCAGCTAAGTCATGATCTGAAATAAATCAAGACTCATAACACACCTCCATTGTTATCATGTAGAGAGAGGACCACATGTTTCCATATTTTTGTAGCTGTCCAGGTTTAATTTGACAACATGCAATTTGTCAAATTGAAGAAGGTTTTTTAGGGTCCGGGCAGCACAGCTGCCAGGACACTATTGTATTCCTAGGAATTCTTCTTCTTCTTCTTCTTCTTCTTCTTCTTCCAAGGAAGTCATATTTCCCATGGGTGAAAACTCACCAAACTTCACAGAAACATCAGACCCCGTGCCAGATTCACTCAACTCCAAGGACATGTGCCCCCCCCTCCCAGGGGGGGCACAATAAGCGTTTAAATTTAAAAACTTTAAAAATTCCTACCAAACCGACGGTAGATGCTACAGTGTTGAAACTTCACCACAATGTAGCCTCAATACTGCTGAAACTTTTGTCCACTTAAACTTATTACAAATTGTGAAGTCCATCACTCTGTTTTTTTCAATAACTGTAAAACTTTTAAAATGTATCTCCTCCCACAATTTTTGCTGAATTGTCACCAAACTTGCTACAGAGCATCTCCAGACCGCCCTCCACAAAACTTGTTTCTCGGATTTTTGATTAAGCAAAAATTGAGCCTACAGTGCATGAAAACGTTTGACTGTAAACAGTACTGTAAACATATACCATCAAATTCTTGATAAATACATTTTCAAACTTCCTGAAAAAAAATGACAATATTCTGGAGTCATGGTTGATGAAGTTTGGCAAATATCAGAATTTTATCTCAAAAACTGAATTTTTGAGAACATTTTGAATTCTGCTTTCATGGGAACAACTGCAGTCAATGTGAGATTGGAATTTATAAACATCATATTTTCTCTTATGAAGCAAAACACTTATCATTAAAAACAAATCACCAACATTTCCATGCTGTCAAGATGCAATTTATATTTTCTCTTATGAAGCAAAACACTTATCATTAAAAACAAATCACCAACATTTCCATGCTGTCAAGATGCAATTTATGTATTATCAGATTTTTGTTTAGATGACTGAATTATTGACATTTTGACCATTTCATCACAACAGCTGCCCGGGCACTGACTCACCTGAGTGGATAAATGAAGCTACACAGCAGGTCTCACTACCAGCTAATTAGCTCAGCGAGTTAGGACCTGATTCTTGGTGTCAGAGATTGTGAGTTCGAGACCCAGCAAAGGTGATGATGATGATGATGATGATGACAGATCAAAATGTCACATGTCCTCAAGCTGTTTTGCTGTCTAAATGCAATTTATGTATTAACAGATTTTTGTTTAGATAATATAATTTCTGACTTTTCGAAATCTGCCTTGACAACAGCTGCCTGGGCATTGACTCCCTGAGTCGATAAATGAAGCTACACAGCAGGTCTCACTACCAGCCAATTAGCTCAGCGAGTTAGGAGCTGGTTCTTGGTGTCAGAGGCTGTGGGTTCGAGACCCAGCAAGGGTGATGATGATGATGATGACAGATCAAAATGTCAGTTGTCCTCAACACGAAACACAAGTCAGTTGTCCTAATGGTGGCATCGCAGCAAGCCTCTAAATTTAAAAATCCAAATAGCTTGGACTGGACCATGTGCGAAGGCTCCTAACATCTTAGATTCATAGTAGATGTTTGACAAATACATATCAGAATTTTACCTCAAAAACTGATTTTTCTTTTTACTGTGGTTTCAAATCTGCCTACACGACAGTGAATGGCTTAGTCAATTTGTGAAGCCACTGTTGAATGCCACTTGTCAATTGTCTATCGCACTGAGCTCAGTGCGATAGACAACAGTCTTTGGTTCCCGTGGTTGTGGGTTCAATCCTCAACTGATGAAAATTGGACATTATAAGGACAACTGTCTTGTCTTCCTATTCTCCTGTTTGTTGCTCAGAATTGCCTAAATTTGCCCAAAAGTAGCCCGGACCCGACCCATCGCTGCGCAGCAGCTATAATTCTTTATTTGTATTGTGTCATCAAATACAGATTGTATTTCCTGTTTCTTGTTAAATGTATGTCTTGTATCTTGGCTTGTAACTCGACGGCATTGAAAATGTGGGTAACCTCAGAATAAATAGAGGTTAACAAAATATACAAGATTCTTTTTATTCTTTATACTGGTGCCTACAATATCACCAACCCTGGCTGCAGTATCACACTTGATCTGCAGCTATCACATCACATGTCGTCTGTGAAGAGGTTACATGTATTTATTTACTGTTATAATACAGCAATGGAGTGACCGTTTACAGTGTCCCATCATATGGACTTTAAAAAAATATTTTTTAAAGTTGAGAATTAATGGTATCTTAATATTTGATCTTCTTTGAAGTTAAAGATGTTTCATTTATACACAAAACAATCTTTAGTAAGACAAACATGTAATGACTCACTGAGGCTCTGCAGCTCATCCCGCTCTTTGGTGACTTCAATGAGGGTGGAGTTCAGCTGGTCTCTCTCTTCAGTCAGGGACAAAGACTCGTTATCACTGATCTGGAGACGCTCCCTCAGGTTGGCTTTGACAGAGGAGAACTCTGCAGCTGAATCATGATCTGAAATAAATCAAGACACATAAAACAGCTGCATTTATATCATGCAAACAGAAACAGGGACAGCATCACATATTTCCTTAATTTGCCCCATGCTGCAGCCGTGCTGGTTTCAGTCCAGTCTTTTCTGAATTTGTAGTGGATTTGTGTCTTTTTATGTTTTTTTTGTTGTCGTTTTTTGTTGTTGTTGTTGTCGTTTGTTTTTTTAAGTTGCAGTGCACTGAGGTCTTGGAGCTACTGCAGGATAATGAGACTCACAGTGAACACTGAGGCCGATGAGTCCAGCCAGCAGGAAAACACCCAGCAGACTCAGAGAGAGGACGACAGCTCCAAGACATCTCCTCTCAGAGCTGGTGGGACCTGAACCAAGAAAAGACCAGTTAATAAAAACAGTCACACATAATAACAGACATTTATTCTCTGCTCTCTCTGACTGACAGCTCTTACCTGTGGGATCTGATAAAATGTTGAACTTGTCAGGCTTTGCATCATCAACATTGTTGGTGAAGATTGTGGCCATTGATGCTCACTACAACAGAGAGGGCCAAGCTGCAGCACGATCTGACATGAAATAACTGAATTGATGGTTTCAGTTATTTATTTCCTCAGTTCTGAGGAAGTAACAGGTCAAACCAACCAAAAAATAAAAATCAGAAGTCTACAGTTCCTTACAGTTCATATTCTCTGGTATTGACGGTGAAAAGTTGTATCAACTATTGTGAAAGCTGAGAAGGGTTCATACTAGGGTTGAACCCTTTCTATTTTTTACACCTAAATTATTGCCGCCACAGCTTCAGTATTGGGGCAGACGCACAATAATAATCTACCAGTTTCTCTTACTTTGCACCCTTTTCCACTACACAGTTAAAGCTCTAATCGGCCCAGCTCATTACATAATGATTTGAAGATTTATTACATTATTACATAATGCGGCGTTATTACATAATGCGGTGTTACAAGCTCCTTTTCCATCACAGCTGAGTTCTTCATAGTACCTCCTCAGTGTGTGTGTGTGTGTGTGTGTGGGGGGGGGGGGGGGGGGGGGGGGAATAACCCAGAATTAGAATTAGAGTCCTGATAGCATCATTCACCTGTCAACTTCTTCCCAACAACCTATACCTCTACTCTGCACTGTTTTGCTTTTATTTTTTAACAGTTTACCTCTCCTCTACACTGTGTTGGTAAGGCCAATCTTTTTTTATTACTGGTTATGTTGATATAAATATTTTGAGGAAGTTAATATTTGTTTGTTCTTGTTTGCACTAGAACGTGTTTGTTAAACATTGAGGAAGTTAATATTTGCACTGCCAAGTGTCTCATATTGTCATCATCATATATTGTTTTTATTTACAACATTGGACACTGATATCATCTGATTGTTGGTTGTTCAAGAAATGGCCTGTTGGCTCAATGGTAAAGAGCCTAAGAACACTCCTTCTTTGTATGTTCTCTTTCCATCTTATCCATCTCAAGCAATTTTATAGAATAAGTAACGAGTAATGTAACTAATTACTTCCTCCAGAGAGTAATCAAGTAATGTAAGGCATTACTATTTTTATTTTTGAGAGTAATCTGTATATTACTTTTTGGAGTAACAAGCCCCTACACTGCTTGTTTGTGACAGACAAGGCTACACAAATATACACATTGTATAATCATACATGATATGTTGTGTTGAGACTATATCGATTGCTTCTTTGTAAACAAATGCACATGGTCAGGACAAGGGTTAGAAAAACAGCGGGAAAAAAATAAATAATAATAATTTTATTTGTAGAGCATCTTTCAAAACAAAGTTACAAGGTGTTACAAGGTGTAATGTAAAGCTACCAGTGGCAGAAGCACCAGAGCCACCGCCAGAGGAGACTGCGAGGTACCTCTCAGACGCACAACTTTTGGTCAATCTGTTCTATCGGTTAAGGGTTGTAATATGGAATAATGTACTGTGCACAATAAGGGAAAGCACCACTTATAACACTTTCAAGGTCCACCTCCAAAACTGGCTTAAAACAAACCAAGTCTGTAATCATGACTAGGCGGGACCTTCGCGGAGCGTGACACATGTGCCGTGCTCTGTGTCCTTCCGCCTTGCTCTGTCACTCTATACTTTTGGCTGTCATCATTTTTGTTTTGTTGTGCAGTGCGCGCTTACATATACGTATGTATGCGTGCACTGCACTTGCCTTGTTTTTTTGTGTGGTCATTCGTCTGGTTTTCTTGTTATTGTGCAGTGCATGCCTACATATACGTATGTATGCATGCACTGCATTTGTCTTATTTTTCTATATTGCAATTTATCTCTGTAAGTATGTGTGTGAATGGCACTTATATAACTGCTGCTACTGTAGTCTCCAATGTGGGCCATCACATTCTGGATCCATCCATTTAGACTTGCACTTTATCTATTTAAACTTGCACTTTAGAAACTGGCACTTTATAGATCATATGCACTTTATGTATAGGTATGAATGTGTATATGATTGTGAATCACATAATTCTTGTGTATTTCTGTCTGTTTGTGTATTACCTGCAAAAGGACTACAGATGCAAATTAGCAAGTTGCTAACTCTGACGCATTTACATTTGTGCACACGTACGGATGTTCATTAATGTGTATTGTCCCTTTTAAATGAATACAAAAAAATAAAAATAAATTATTCAAATCTCTCTTTTTCTTTGTCAAAAATGCATATTTTAATGAAATGAATATTTATTCATATTCATTGAGTTCTTTAAAGGTATCCATCAAATGTTTTTTTTTATTTATCTATTTAGTTTAGAAGGACAGTGTGCAGTGGCATTAATTATTAGAAAAAAATAAAAAAGATGGCTGCACCAGATTTAGAGGAGCCGCTTTTGACCCTGATTAACTCAGTCTTAAATGTTGTCTTTGATCTCTTGGATCTCTGCACACATGAAATGTTTTTAACCTACCTATGAATTCACCTTTCAGACCAGGGCAGGAACAGATGCAGGAGAGAGATGGCAGCCACATGGATTCTTTATGCAGCCATGGATGAGGCCATAGGTAAAAGAGCATCAATTACACCTGTTAACCTGTTTGCATCTGGTGGGCCAGAGGGGCTGTGTGACACAGGCCAGCCTGTTCTTCAGCCTGAACCCTCTACCGGCAGCTCATTGACCCCCAGCCCTCCACTAGCAGATCTACAGTCTCGTAGCCAGGGAGCACCAAGTCCTGGAAATGTTCTCAGTTCTAAACGTAAAAGCAAGAGGAACGAGGTACTTGAGTTTTGGGAGGCTGATCGGGGATAAAGGGCCGCAGAGCAGCAGGAGAGAGATCAGACTGAGCAAAGAAATCTTGTAAGAAATGCTGAACAGATGGATAAACTGCTTAACATATTTGGCAAGATTGTGGACAAAATGTAGGCCATGTGCACTGCTGTGATTTATTTTTGTTCACTGAAATGTGAATAATTGTAAATAAAAATCGTGTATAAAGAGCACTGTATACACTGTAGCAGTGTATAAATAAAAGTGTCTTGAAAAAAGAAAAAGAAAACATCTTCCTTGCCATGCTCAAATACCCAAACTCCAGCATATTCAAAAATGTGAAAATAAATGACACTGAGGTTTTAAATGCTGTAGTGCTCCATGCTCCCTCAGCTGAGCAGGTGGTGCTACTGGGGAAGACACTTGGGCACTAAGACTGTCTCTTATTGCTGCTCCACTCCTCTCTTGTGTGTCTCTGCCTTCAGGTTGGACAGGAGCCTCTTCACCCTCATCTCCAGAATGTCACCATTGTTGATACAGGTGTTGTAGAAAAGCACAGGCCATCACATCTGTGCAAAAGGACATCTGCACCTCCATGGGAGGCTATTACTACACAATCAGAGAGTCGCTGTCTCTTAATATGGTCAATATAAGTGACAGGTTTGATAAGCACTTGTTACTTTGAGGAACTTTAACACTGTCAATACCAGAGAACTTTAAAGAACCACAGATGTATTTTTTCACCAAGTTCACAATGTTCCTGTTTTAAGTGGTTGGGTTGAGAATGTCTGTGTTACTTCCTCACAATTTAAGATAAACAACTGAAACCATCAATAGTTTTGTCCTATCAGACTGTTATGCAGCTGACCCTCTTATAGAAGAGAAACATATAGGACCACTGACTTGTATCATCAGAACTGATTGTCAGCCTCCTTTCATATTTAGGTGAAAATCACAGGGAAAGTCAGAAGTGTAAAGCTCCAGCATGTGGGAGTATCTGAAAGTCCAGTCGTCATGTCAAGATTTTTCATTTTATATCATACCAAACACCAAATGAAAATTATGAGCTTGCAGGTAAAATAAAATATAAACAACTAAATTACTAGGCAAAAGGGTGAATTTAATTTCAATCTCTGTCTATTTGAATGTCCGGCCCTCAAGGTGTCTGATTCTGGCCCTTCAACATGTTGATGAGCCCCGCTATAGGGATTATGGCAGTAGGTGAATTTGCCAAAATGTTGAATTATCCATTTAAACTGTTATTATACAGATTAGATATTTTAACTTCATCACTATTTACCAGTGTCCAAGTAGTGTCATCTTTCATGTCACTGCATCATTTCAATGGTAAGTGAGTTAATGCACCAACCTTCAAAACATGCTTTAATGTATTGTTTTTTTTTTTTATTAAGTTATTAGTGAACACTAAATTCAGGACTTTTTAGGGTATGTACTGTTTTGGGTAAACTTCATAATTCTGCTTTGTAATGTTATGTTTCTGTGTGTTCAATTATTTTTGCAATTCAGTATGATTTAGTGACATCTAGTGGTGAGGTTGCATATTGCAAACAGTGGACTATCCCTCCCTTCACTTCTCCACATCATAATCATGTGTCACCATTTTTACTACCTCACATCTATATTCTTCTTTCCTAAACTCACAGTGGTGGGTAATACTTTATTTTAAGGGGTCCTTGTTCCTGTGTATCTACCTAATTAATTACAGTGTAATTACCTATGTAACCGTATGTAATAACATGTACTTACATTGTAAATACATAGTGTATTTTGGTGTACTTACAGGTCCTTGTTACACTTGTAATAAGAAATGCTTGTGCAAAGAGAGAGGCCACTTTGGCATTTCTTATTACAAGTGTAACAAGGACCTGTAAGTACACCAAAATACACTATGTATTTACAATGTAAGTACATGTTATTACATACGGTTACATAGGTAATTACACTGTAATTAATTAGGTAGATACACAGGAACAAGGACCCCTTAAAATAAAGTGTTACCCAGTGGTGTTTAACAAGGGCCTTACAGCACTGTATGTTTTTAAACACCACCTGTTGCCTGGTGAGAAGAAAGCCGCAACAACTTGCATCAACCTGTGCAAAAGCATGAAGTTGCTTAGGGAGCCCCTAGACAGACCAGCCGGGATGGGAAGAAGGCCACTACAATAGTCTATGTTTCAGTTGCTTTATGCATAAATAAACCGAAACAAAACAAACACAAACATGCAAAGACTCACTGCATGCGGCCAAACTCTGCAGCTTGCCTCGTTCTGGCTTCAATGAGGTTGGAGTTCAGCTGGTCTCTTTCTTCAGTCAGGGACAAAGACTTCTAGGGATGCTCAGGTTGGCTTGACAGAGGAGAGCTCTGCAGCTAAGCCATGATCTGAAGTCAATCAAGACACATCAAACACCTGCATTCAAAGTTAATCTAACTTAAATGTCTGGTGTCACGTTAGCTTGTAACTCTCATTTGATTTGTGGTCTCTCTGCTCTGCAGCAAAAGCATCCAGCGGGCAGGGGTGGATTGGCCATAGGGAGTACCGGGAGTTTTCCCGGTGGGCCGGTCACTAATGGGCCGATAGGCGGCCGTTTTTTATTTATTTAACTTTTTTTTTCGCCATGCCTCGCCTTGCTTCTTGTAACTCTCCCGGCCCAGGGAGAGAGACATGCATCGGCTCGGCCCACAGTGCTCAGCTGCAGACACAGCAGAGAGGTGACGATTGGCCCAGTGGCTTGTCTACCTGGCCCAATGGCCCTATGAGAGGCTACAGAGGCCCAGGAGTCCCACCCACGCATGTTCTAGACCCCCCCTCGTCCAATCACTTTTAATGATGAGGAGTCATGATGAGAGAGAGAGCGAGAGAGAAAAAAAAACAACACACCAGCGCACGAAAACGGAAAAGAAAAGTTTAAAAAAAAACGCAAAGGCGGCGCGGAAAAATGGAGGAAAGTAACAGAAAAAGAAAAGCTCTAGCAGCACAGACTGCTGAAAGTACAACAATTACGCAGATCAGGGGCCGCCTGGCCTGGGCTAGAAGCACCGATGCTGCAGCTTCAGCAGCAGGTCCTTCACGTGAGTCTGAAGAGAGTGAGGCTCCCGTTACCACTGCCCTTATAGTGCAGGAGGAAGCTGAAAGTGTTGAGGAAGACTCTCCACCATGTGAAGGAGGTAGAGATAACCGTGTTAAGCAGGTATGTGCTTTCCAGAATGGTGTGGATAAACATTCATTAAAATACTGTAAATGGTCCAGAACGGTTGCTATGAACTTAACTTGACATAATAAATAGCTATAGCTAATAACTCTGATGGTGTGGTGTGTTACAGCTAAATCTAAAGTATTGGAAAACAATAACTATATTCATATACTATCCTGATTAACTGATTAGTTGCTTTTATTAAAGTGCCCTCACTCAAATTTGGTCATGAAGGACATTGAGCTAACAACTTAACAGATATGTATGCTCCATATTTTTTTCAGTCAGTGTTTATGGTTTATTGTCCTTTCAACAGTTTAACATTATACAGTTAAAATTAATAAAACACAGATTAACTAAAACATCATTCTGCATACATGATGCAGTACACAAATTACAAGTATTTCTTGTCATGCTTCATTGTCTATACATTATGTTGAGCTGTACTGTCTTTCTAAGATAAAATTAGTGTTTGTCCATTTTTCAGATCATTGTAGCCTACTATTGTTTTCCATACTTTAGTCAACTAGCCAAAGTTCTGATTGCATGCAGACTGATTATGTAATCTTGTCCAAACTTAACTTATTCCACACTATTCCTCTACTTTGTTTTATATTGTATATCGTTTAGTAGTGGTGTTATTTAGAGCTTGTGCGTTACATCAACGGTGCTAGTTGGCTAAATATCCGCGCGCAGATAGTGGGCCGGTCTGGACCAAAAAATCCAGGGCCAAATTTTTGTCCCAGTCCACCCCTGCCAGAGGGTGAGGGTTTGAGCCGTCAGTTGGAGATAAACCGTAACACAGACAGTATGGTGAAAAAGCTGTGCAGTTAAGAAACAGACTGAGTTGAGTCATGTTTAGCATCACCTCCAGGTGCTTTTTAATGTTGAGAAGCTCTTTACATACATCCAATCTTCAGCAAAGTCAAACACAGATACATACCCACATTTTTAACAAACACACCAGAACAGATCTACTAAAGCTCTACATAATCATTGCAAACACTAGTGAGCCATTTTTTCACAGATTGACTTCATTGGCGTATTACAGTTTGCATCATTCCACTCTCTCTTCTCTTCAGCTCTCACATAGACACAGTCCTCCACACCACTTGCATCATTAGGCTCATTTTTGCGCCAGTAACTAGAAGGGAACAAGAGCATCATGTTTATCATGTAAATGTTTCAGGCTCTCCTGGATGACTTTGATGAGCATTATAATTCACTATGAATTCACTCATGTGGTCTTCATAGAAAGTGTCACGTGGTGTTTAACAAGGACCTTAGTGGATATTTCTAAGACCACCTGCTGGAAAAAAACAACTACAACAACTTGCATCATCCTGTGTGAAAGCATCAAGGTGATCAGGGAGCTGCTGTACAACTATTCTCATGAAAAGACATTGTTGGATAAAATATGTAGTAAAAAAAAATTAGAAGCCTTACGCCGTAGTAAGAGGAGTTCCATCGACCCATTTCCAGGTGCCCTCCTTCTCTTTGTCAGTCAAACCAATCCAAATTTCATATGAGGTTAATCCAATGAGAAATGTCTGGTAAATATGAAGAGACCACATTATACAGTTATCTGAATATATCAATGATGAAAATCTCCCCCCCAACACACACACACACTACCTTCTCTTCAGGACTGTCTATTACGACCAGATCTGCTCCTCTGCCTCTACAGTCCTCTCTGCCTTTGTCCCAGGAACCAGACTTAGTGGAGAGGAAGTAACAGGAACAACTGAACACTGTCCATCCTGAGGGACATGATTTCTCTGCAGGACACAAGAGGATCAGAATGACCTACCAGCTTATTGTGTAAAGGCATTTAAAGCCCCACTATGTAGGATTCATGGTAGCCTACTGGTAGCCTACTGGTAGCCTACTTGCGGTATGCAGAGACGAGAGCTGGGACACCAGGGCAGGGAAAAAAGTAGCGGTACATAATGTCGTCTCTGAAGAGGCTTCATTTATTTATTTACTGCTCTATTGCAACAATGGATTGACAGTTTTACTTGTATCCCATCATATGGACTTTTTAAAAACATACACTTAAACTTGAGAATGAATGGAATCTTAAAGCCTCAGTTGGTAAGTTAATGAAAGTGAAAATAAACTCTGCGAATTTCAATACAATACTCCATCAGGTCTCTTTATGAACCTCTGCCAAGCGCCCCCCCCCCCCCCACACACACACACACACACACACACACACAGACACACGTGCAGGCGCACGCACACAAAGTAGCCATAAACGCACCCACAGAAGATGTACCATATCCGTAGCAACCGAAGACTCCAAAACGATGGCACCTCTCCCTCACCATGAAACACACTCTTCTTGTGTGTGTCTGCGTGTGTGGAGGGAGGGAAGAGGGCTGACAGAGGTGAAAAGAGGAAGCTGACGGTGTATTGCCCCTAAATGTCGGACCAAGTCGCGGACTTTACTTTCACTTTCTACGATGTGTAGCAGGAGGAGCAGCCAATCGCTGCTCCTCCTGCTCCCTCTACCTGACTGGAGGAGAAACGTTGGTCGGATGGATTTCGGTAAATACGATTACAGGCTGTAGGTGGAGCCAAAGGAGTTGGCTTTTGTCCTAAATTACCCATTTAATGTCTGACCATCAGAATAGTGACAGTTCCAGCAAATATGACTGAATAATTGTTACCAACTGAAGCTTTAGTCTAAGAACTTCTTTCTTTCTATCTAAATAAGACAAACATGTAAAGACTCACTGCGTTTGGACAAACTCAGAAGCTCGTCCCGCTCTTTGGTGACTTCAGTGAGGGTGGAGTTCAGCTGGTCTCTCTCTTCAATTAGGGACAAAGACTTGTTATCACTGATCTGGAGACGCTCAGTCAGGTTGGCTTTGACAGAGGAGAACTCTGCAGCTGAATCATGATCTGAAGTAAATCAAGACACACAGAACACCTGCATTTATATCATGGAAACAGAAAAAGAGACAGAACCACATGTTTCCTTATTTTGCAGGCGCCCAGGTTTCAGTCTAACCCATGGTAACTTTTTAATATCACCTGGTGACACTTTCAGTGCTCTTTCTGAATTTGCATTGCATGTTGTTGACAAATTGAAGAAGGTCTTTTCTGAATTTGTAGTGTATTTGTGTCGCTGCCAGGACCCTCTGGTTATCCTCCTTCTTCCAAAGAAATCCTACTTCTCTTGCGTGAAAAATCACCGCACTTTGCACAAAGGTCCAGTCCTAAACCAGATTTACTCTACTCCAAGGACATGTCAATATTCCTCCTAAAAACTTTGAAAAACCCAAACCAAATCAACCATACGTGCTACAGATTTGCAACTTTCCCCAAAATGTAGCCCCAATACTTTTGTCGACTTAATCTCAGTACAAATTATGAAGTCCATCACTCTGCTTTTTTTCAAAAACTGTAAACCTTATTGTTGAAGATTGTGCATTCAAGCCTCAGCTTGTGCAACATTTCCATATGAGAAATCTACCCCCACTTTTCACAAAAGTCCAATCCCATGCCAAATGTCCTCGACTGGAAACACAAGACAATAGTCCTGATGACGGCACTACAGCAAATTCCTAACAAATCAACTTTGGAACTTTCACTTTCAAATTGCTTAATTTTGCTTAAATTTCCTGGCCCCGACCATTGCTGAGCAGCAGCTATACAGTATATATTTTTTAAGTTGCAGTGCACTGAGGTCTTGGAGCCACTGCAGGATAATGATCCTTTAATCATGAATTCAACTTGACCTTTAAGTTCTGAATGAAGCAGACTCACAGTGAACACCGAGGCCGATGAGTCCAGCCAGCAGGAAAACACTCAGCAGACTCGGAGAGAGGACGACAGCTCCATGACATCTCCTCTCAGAACTGGTGGGACCTGAACCAAGAAAAGACCAGTTAATAAAAACAGTCACACATAATAACAGACATTTATTCTCTGCTCTGTCTGACTGACAGCTCTTACCTGTGGGATTGGTTGAAATGTTTAACTTGTCCAGCTTTACATCATCAATGTTGACGTAGATTTCGTCCATTGATGCTCACTACGATACAGAGGTTCAGCTGCAGCACGGTCTGACATGAAAATGACCAAAAGCTTGATGGTTTCAGTCGTTTATTTGAAGTAGTGAGGAAGTGACAAGTGCTCAAACTCGTCGCTCACAAGAGGAAATTTGTGAACTCGATTTATTATTCAGTGAAAAAATAATAATAATAATAAGTTTTTATAGTTAATGTTCCCTGTTATTGACCATTTAGAGTATTTGCAATTATTGTGAATTTTGAGAAAGGTTTCATATTAGTCTGGAGAATTGGTGACAAAGCAGCAAATGTTAAGATGTCCTTATTGTGGCAGGACAAAGTGAGGGCCCGGGCGAGGTTTGAACCCATGTCTCCCGGGTAAGAGTCATGCGCACTAACCAGTCACCCAAAGGGATATTTCTGTGGCCAAGTAGCCAGGGCACATGATCAATTGGAGGCATAGTGACGGGACCACCACTGTCACATTATTTAACGTTGGACACTGACCCTCGTCCTACCCTGCAGGCTGCAGCCAGGGACACTCGGGACATTTTACAGTTCAGACGGGAAGGTTTATCAAGCATTTCCCAGGTTTTCCAGGATGCATACAGTATATTCAGGTAAAAGAATGCAAACGTCTTAACAACCATTGCTGTATAGATAAGGTGTACAGTTACATAAATTAAATAACTTTTCTTTTATAAAGAGGCAATGCATTTTATGGAGCCCATTTATTCCTTCCTGCATTGAGATTTTGCTGAGAGCTCAATTGCATATTTAATTTGTTCAAAACAGCTAATGCCACTGACAGGTAAAAGCTGCAGTATTTAGACACAGCCCTGCAGCTACCTGTTCTTCAGGACTGTCTATAATCACAAGATGTGCTCTTCTGGCTCTGTCTACCTTCAGCCCAGGAGGCAGAGTGAGTGGAGAGGAGGTAACAGACACAACTGACAACCTCCATCCTGCAGGACATGTTTTTTTCTGCAAAGACACGTGAAACATTAGACACTGACCAAAATCACACAGTAACCATGACCTTCGATGTTAGAGAGGATGTACAGTAGTGCTTGTTTGGTGCATGCTGTGTGAGTGTTTCACTGCAAGTTCACAGCACCTTCATTCTTAAAATATCATTGTCAAAACCAGATGGGTTATTCTGTTGACTATCAGTCACACTTCCTCATATGAAGGAGCTGCACTGCTGAAAGCTCAAAGCTCCTTCTAATTTCCGTTCCGTTCATTTTACTTGTTGGTCACATGACTCAGATTGACTGATGGACTGATTTCAAGATGCACAGGCATCTGAGGAAAAAAAGTTCCCTGGAGAGTGGAACCTGCATGTCACTGCTTGATGCACGGACTTTAGGGTTAGGTAACAGTAACAGTAACAGTAATCGTCTTATCCTGTTGAATGGCAGTGTAATCGCAGGTGTCTTGTTCGCCAGTGTAACATGTTTTATTATGAACTGATATTTTTACCATTTTAAATGGATAAACCTTTATTTCATATAAGAAGCTGTGCAGTGAAAAGTCTGACAACTGAAGAAACACACTGGGTTGAATCATTTTTCACATCAGCTCTCGATGCTTTTTAATGTTGAGAAGCTGTTTACATAGATCCAAACTTCAGCAGAGTGAAACACAGACACAGACCCACATTTTTAACAAACATAAAAGAGCAGTTTTTACTTAAGCTTTACATAATCATAGCAAACACTAGACAGCCATCTTTTCACAGATCCACCTGTAGGACGCATCACATGACAGATCATTCCAGTTTCGGTCCTCGTAACCCCTGATATGGACACAGTCCTCCTCACCATACACCGGGTCTCCACCTCCATTATCAGGCTGTTCTTTAGGCCAGTACCTAGCAGAGTAAGAAGAACATCATGTTTGTCTTGTAAATGTTTCAGGCTCCTCTGGATGACTTTGTTGAAT
This sequence comes from Trachurus trachurus, assembly GCF_905171665.1. Lineage (NCBI taxonomy): Eukaryota > Metazoa > Chordata > Actinopteri > Carangiformes > Carangidae > Trachurus > Trachurus trachurus. Next base: position 27,423,636 of record NC_139899.1, on the reverse strand, counting down.
CACATTGAAGCACTCAAGAAACTCGGTGGTTCATGTGGTCAACTATTTTAACCCAAACCATGAGATTTCCCTAAACCTAACCAAGTAGTATAGCTGCAAGCAGCGATGAATGGGCCCTTTGCCCTTGTGTGTGTGTGTTTTGGACAATGTGTTGGAGAGAGAGCAATTTTTGAGGCAAATAATAAAAGTACAGGTCACCTCTAGAATATGTAAATTCTTACCAGGTCTGATGTGTTTGCAAAGTTTCATGAGTTTTGTGCATGCTGTGGCCCCCAAAAAGGCAATTAACTTTCTGGAATAACAAATGGTCAGGTCTCAAAAAGCAAAGCTGGGGATTCGAGTCGCTATTTTGATGACTTGTTTGATGACTCTGCTGTTCAGAGTCGGGGCAGGCGCACAGTAACCATAGACACCGGAACAGTCACCTGTTACCAACGTTACCATAGCGAGGAGCTAATGTGACAGTGGTGGTCCTGTCACTATGCCTCCAATTGATGATGTGCCCTGGCTACTTGGCCAAAGGGATGTCCCTTTGGGTGACTGGCAAACGCGCATGTCTCTTACCCAGTAGGTGTGGGTTCAATCCCTGCTTGGACCCTCTTCACCTTGCCACAGTTTCCTTTTTTTAATCTCCTCTCCTTCAGACCTCACGTTCTCACTGCTGCAGATGGTGCCGCAACCCAACTACACTAGCCACCAACAGACTGCAGGCTGCATTTGACAACTTTCAAAGTGCTTTACTTAACGCCAAGCTTGTTTTAAAAGCAGACAAAAATAAAATTATGATATTTTCAAATTCTAAAACTGCTGTTGACAATGTTTCTATTTCCTCATTAAAGGAGTTATCACCTGGCTTTTTACTTATCCAGTCCCCCTTAAATGGACGTTGTGTAACTTCTTCTGTTATCTATTCACGAAAATCGAATTTGCCGTTCATATCATTCATATCGAGCGGGCAAGCTCGGTTGGTAGCTGACATGTCGTTTCGCCATGTTATTACGTTCAGTGGCAGCTGAGCTGACGGTAGGAAACCACGGAAACTCACCGGAGACACCGGAGCTGTCAGCTCAGGTCGAGGTGGCGTCTGTGAAAACTCAGTGCGGTGCAGTGAGGACTGTGAGGACTGCACGTGAATGCTGCATTCAGGTGCAGTCTGAAAAACGACTGTCGGTAACAAACCAGATGTCATTTTAGTCACAGAAGTCGAGAGAAAGCCGGTAAAACGTGGGTCAGGTCAACAATACGACATTGCCATGACAACATACTGTCACGTGTATTGTTTTGCTTCGTCCTGACGGGCCACTTGTTCAAATATTATGTCAATGTCATAACGTTGTTATTAGGTGTCATTCAGTTAACCCTAACACCCTACAAACCCCGGTGTTATGACATTGACATAATGTATATGACATGTTCATGACTGTGTCATGTCACTGTTATGATGACAACTTTAAGTAAAAAAACTCAAACCAAAGTGAAGCCTTACGCTAGAGTCAGTGGAGTTCCATTGACCCATCTCCAGACGCCCTCATACGATTTGTCAGTCAAACCAATCCAAAAATCATCTGAGGTCAAACCAGAAAGAAATGTCTGGGAAATATGAAGAAACCACATTAGTTATTTGAACATATCAATGAAAGAGGGAAGAAGATGAAAATGAATCACACACACAACCTGCTTTCCAGCACTGTCTACGACGACCAGATCTGCTCCTCTGCTTCTACAGTCCTGTCTGGCACTGTCCCAGGAACGACGGTAACTGGAGAGGTGGTAACAGGAACCACTGTACATTCTCCATCCAGAGGGACATGTTTTCTCTGCAGGACACAAGAGAGTCAGAATGACCTACCAACTGGTTGTGTAAAAATAAGATTTTGTAAAAAAAAATATAAATATATATATATTTTTCAATTGAAAGGTGACATTATCAGATCATCCACTGATCGTATAGGAACTTCTTTTTTTCAACATTTGCAGTCACTAACAACATATTCTAGATCTAAACTGCCAGCAAGTGAGACCCCCACACACCCTCATTTCTGCTCAAACACAGAGCCACAAAATGCTGAACCAGAACCAAACACACTATCTACATATAAGATGATGGCAGATGTGTTACCATACATGCTCTAATCCAGACAGATTCACATCCTGTACTGGTCCCAATATTGGAACTAAGGATAAGATAGGACTCTATAGTCTATAGGCCCAAAAGCCTGAGCTATGATGAATCTCATCTTTACCATTCATTCAGGAGTGAGAAACATATTAGACTATTTTAAGAAAACAGCTCACAAAGTTTGATTTTGAGGTCACCAATGTTTTCAGTATTAAAAAGATAAAAGCCCAACTAAACCACCACTCAAAGACTATTAAAATGTGCTACATATAGGTGTGACAGCCCCTGGTCTGCCTGTTCCTGGCATTCCCACTGGCCTGCATGTTTGCTTGTCTCTCCCTGCCTGTCCTGTCTCCCATATAGGTGTTCCTAGCAAAAAAAAACTAAAGGTAGGAGGCATAAAAGATGAGCTGTAGACACCTGACACAATATAAGTCTGAAAATCTTAAAGTTAGTAAGTAAGTAAGTGTATTAAATAGCTTGGTAGCTACTTACATTAATTTACAGTGCTCCATGAGATAGCGTTAAGTCTTTTTTTTTTTAAATGCACGCGCCAACTTGGATGTGAGCCAGAGCTGTGACACGCAGGCTCAGGCAATGAAATGGTTTAGTCCACTATATTACCCAGGAGTCTGGGTTTGAAGCCCGCCCGGGCCCTCTTCACCTTGCCACATTAATATTTGAATTTCTTTGACCTACAAATGTTTGATTCATACAATCCAAATAAGACAAACATGCAAAGACTCACTGCGTTCCGACAAACGCCGAAGTTCGTCCCGCTCTTTGGTGACTTCAATGAGTTTGGACTTCAGCTGGTCTCTCTCTTGAGTCAGGGACGAAGACTTCTGGAGACACTCTCTCAGGTTGGCTTTGACAGAGGAGAGCTCTGCAGCTAAGCCATGATCTGAAATAAATCAATACTCATAAAACACCTGCATTTATATCATGGAAACAGAAATAGGGACAGGACCACATGTTTCCTTATTTTGTACTTGATTATTTATTTTTTCTTCACACTGGTGCCTACAATATCACCAGCCCTGGCTGCAGTGTCACACTTGATGTGCAGCTACATCACATCACATGTCGTCTGCGAAGAGCCTACATTTCTCTTGTTACTGCTATAATGCAGCAATAGAGTGACAGTTTTACTACTGTCCGATCATATGGATTTTTTAAAAACATACATTTAAAAATGAGAATGAATGGTATCTTAATACTTGAATTTGTTTGACTTAAAATGTTATACACAAATCGATCAAAATAGGAATAAAATAAAGCATGCAAAGACTCACTGTGTTCAGACAAACGTTGACGCTCCTCCCGCTCTTTGGTGAGGTTGGAGTTCAGCTGGTCTCTCTCTTCAGTCAGGGACAAAGACTTCTGGAGACACTCACTCAGGTTGGCTTTGACAGTGGAGAGCTCTGCAGCTAAGCCATGATCTGAAATAAATCAGGGCTCATAACACACCTGCATTCACATCATGTAAACAGAGACAGGACCAACACCAAATATTTCCTTATTTTGCCCCATGTTGCATGCTCAGGTTTCAGTCCGACCCGTAGTCACTTTTTAATATCACCTGGCGACAATTCCAGTGTGTTGTCTGAATTTGCACTGCATGTTTTTGTCAAATTGATGAAGCTGTTTCTATGGAGCCCCTAAAGGGACATGGGGAAAAAGAAAATTGATGGATGAACCTTCGCAAGATCTCGCAAAACTTTTGCAAGTGTAGAGATCGGGGAAAAAAAGAGCCTCTCATTAGTAGTGTATTACACACGCTCCCTTTATTTTTATAATTTTTCTTCTTTCTCTTTATTTTCATTTATTTCAGTTAGATTTTAAGTTAATCTCCCATATACAGGTCATTTTCCACTTTGTGACCATAGGTGGCACTGTGATACCAGGTTCAGTGAGAAACTCCTAACTCAAGCCCATCTCCTCCCATAGGAGGCAGAATAAAATGGTGCTTGAGGAAGTCGCACACTGCTGAAACCCTGTTTGTTTCTTACTGTTCCACAGGTATGTAAAACGTGATAAAACAAAATAATTGGTCGGTACACTGCCTAGACATTGGAAAAACATTCGGTCACGTTCGTGAGGTTTTAAAAGTGCTTGAAAACCGAGTTTGAACCTCATTCGTGTGTATGTTTATGTTATGTAGCAGGCTAGCATTTTAGCTATTGTTTTCACTGCAGACAGTGTGGAGGGCAAGTAATTGGCTTGAATGCATTGGATTTGAAACATGATTCTAATAAGTGTGTGATGGTTTATGACGCTGTAGTTGTTGTAATATAATATCGGTTCATGCAAATGGAGATATTGTGTCAGGGATGAATGAAATAGCCTACATGTGGTTAGAATCGTTTGATTTTGGTGTATGCAGCCACAGTATACTGTCATTTTTTTGTTATTATGTATTGGAGTTATAAACTCAAGCATTTGTCTGATATTAAGGCTGATGATTCGCCATGGAATGTGAAATGAGATGCTTGACATTTTATATAGGAGGCAGAATAAAATGGTGCTTGAGGAAGTCACACACTGCTGAAATCGTGTTTGTTTCTTACTGTTCCAGTCATTCATTGCTGTGTAGCAAAATAGCTACCGGCCCGAGTACCCCTAAGCTTGAGGCCGGTAACACAAGATTGCGAGAAACTTTTGTGATATCCTGAGAAACTTTGACAAACTTCCCACCATCTCTCTTTCTTTCCCTCTCTCTCTCTTTTATTCTTTCCTTTTAATCTAGATTTGTTTTAAAGTGACTACTATCCCTTGTGTTGTTTTTAATTATTTGTTGTTTGTTGTAGTGTTTGTGATTAACTGTGTTGTGCTTTTGCAATTGTACAGCACTTTGGTCAACTGAGGTTGTTTTAAATGTGCTTTATAAATAAACTGTGACTTGACTTGACCATCATCCCGGGAGAAAGGCTACTGTACACAATGCTACTCTCATACCACAACAACCGCAGATAGAGAGAGCTCAGTGTGTGTGATCAGACCCACTGAGACCGTCAGACAAAGTGAGAAATGTCCATAGATCTGTGTGTGTGTGTGTGTGTGTGCCCCCATTACCAACCCCCCACCCCCACGTCTGATGCTTGATGCTCATCTGTAGCAGCTCGCTTTCTCCCTGTGATGACGGCGGGGAAATTCTCAAAGTTTTTCGGAATCTCGCAAAGGTTTTGCGAGATCTTGTGAAAGTTCATCCTTTCTGTCCCGTGCACCTGCTACATCCCAGTTCTGAACATCGTTTTTCTTCTTGATGTCATCAGTTAGCCTGCTTATTCTCTCAAATTCCCCATCTGAGTTACTCCTGAAAGTAGCAAAAGTTTCTTTGAGGCTGTCAATCATGTGGATGCAGTCAGTCACTGACACAGATGGGGACTGTAGGCTTTTTGTCACAAAATCACTTGCACTGAACAGCTTCGAAAACGCAACAAGAAGAAATATGAATCTTTTGGTCTATAATTGTTGCAGGAGAGACTCTGCGTCTATTTTAGTCTGACCTGACCCCTCCGCAAACTCATTCAGTGTTTATAATATGACATCATACAATGTTAAAACTCGGCTCACAGACTCTGATTTTGAACTCCACCTAATATCCATGGAGCACACAAGCTCCAGATGGGGTGCGTCAGGGTGAAGTTCTTCTTGGATAAACTACTTGACTTGATTTGTAGAAATCGTGCATGTCTGTCGGCTCCAGTCATGAAATGATGCAGTGAATTCACAACATCAAAAAAAGTGGCCACAGTGGCAGACACTTTTGAAGCTGTCGAAAGCACCAGGTTCAGGCGGTGGGAGTGCAGTGTATATACACTGCATGAGGAAAAGCTTTTTTGAGCATAACTGCTGCTCCGTCAAAACTGAAACCCACACACAATTCAGGATCCAGCTGCAGTGGTTCCAGTACTTCCAAAATCTTTTTGGTGATGCCAGATGATGTCATCTGTTGCGGCAAATCTGACAGCTCTCTCTCTCATGTTACCGTTATACACATACCTTAAGCAGACAGCAACGAGCTCTTTCTTTGAGAGGTCCTTATATTCATCAGCTAAAATGGCATAGTAAGTGTCTGTCTGTGCATGCAGCTCCGCTTTGATTTTTCGGAGTAGTGATGCTGCAGTTTCAAGGAGATCGTTCTGAATGTCAATTTTTTTATTGCGCGATTAATGCCGGAGACACACCGGGTGCAGAAGAGGATAATGCAGCAATGGAGTGACTGTTTACAGTGTCCCATCATTTTGACTTTTTAAAAATATAAATTTAAAGTTGAGAATCAATCTTCATATTTGAATTTCTGTGACATTATTTTTGTGTGTGCGCTTGTAAAGGTTCCCCCGATCCTAAAGCCCGTCGGGACCGATTTAGATGTAACACCGGTCAAAGTTCAACTGGAAATATTGTGGATTTACCCATATAACAAACTTTTCACGGCAAAACAGCAAATGTAAGAGGAAATGTGAAACCATGTTTTAGCCAAGCAGCGTCTGTGTTTGCTCGACTTTGCTCGTTTTTGGCTTCTCTCTCTGCGGTGCCACTGCCACTGTGCCGCTGCTATGTAACATTCCAATCTTTGTAGCTGGCTCTTTCAGATGAGCGGTAGCTGATGTCTTTTGCATAACGTACAGTAGTATACGAGCCAGAAATGTGGCGACTGTGTCCACACAGAGGTGTTTCATTAAGTTTGATGTTTAGTTGTTTATTTGAGTAGTGTTTGGGCTGCGTTGTGGGCCAGCTTCTGCTGTTTAATTTGACATATAATATGACTATATTCTTTCATAATTAGTGCAGTGGTGAGGTGGCTCTGTGATTGTTCTGCATGTCTTAAAGTCCCCCATATGGAGGACTCTGGTTGTTTAATCACCACAGTTCCAGAGTGCTGAATTTTGTACTGCATGTTTTTGTCAAATTAATGAAGTTCTTTTTAGGGCTGTTTTCGACTAAGGATTTTCATTCATTTTGCCATAGTCGACTGATCGTCGAACTTTTTTTTTTCTTCTTCTTTTTTTTTTAAGATAGCAGCAAATTTGCGACTTTTTCCCATTTCAAACAAAAGAGCTAAAACACCCAAAAAATATGGTAGGTGTAAAACAAATACCTTTATTTATTTCCCACACTTTGGATGATTTTTAGTAGCCATTGTGAGCCAGGGTATGCGTTTATGTCACGTTGCCCTGGACAACGCTCCTTTTGCTCGGACTGAGTGGCAAATCAAAGGATAGCGGTGGTCGTGGACACAGAGAAACCGGGTAAAACATGTAGTATCAAAACAAACTGATGTCAGAAGGACTCGACAATCCGTACATTACGTAATCAATCCTGTAACACACACACTGTGACCGCAGCACCGGCAGAGAGACAGACAGGCTGCAGAGGGACGAGATTACAGCTGTGACTCCCGACACTTATGGTGCGTTCATTACAACTCGGAAGTCGGAAAAAAAACAAGTTCCTCTTCTGAAAAACCTTGACATGTCAAACTTTAGGATGTGTTAGAGACTAATTCATCTGTCTAACCATCAGAACTATTGACACTTGAAACGGTAAACACAGCTGATCCATCGAAAAAAGATCACTGCTGGAGTTAATTTATTTTCCGTGATTGAAAGCAGGTTCTTGAATGTAACTCGGTCAAAGTCAGATGTATCCTCACAATGGGCCTCATTCACGAACCGTTCTTAAGAACAAATTTGTTCAGCTAAGCCATGATCTGAAATAAATCAGGGCTCATAACACACCTGCATTCACATCATGTAAACAGAGACAGGACCAACACCAAATATTTCCTTATTTTGCCCCATGTTGCATGCTCAGGTTTCAGTCCGACCCGTAGTCACTTTTTAATATCACCTGGCGACAATTCCAGTGTGTTGTCTGAATTTGCACTGCATGTTTTTGTCAAATTGATGAAGCTGTTTCTATGGAGCCCCTAAAGGGACATGGGGAAAAAGAAAATTGATGGATGAACCTTCGCAAGATCTCGCAAAACTTTTGCAAGTGTAGAGATCGGGGAAAAAAAGAGCCTCTCATTAGTAGTGTATTACACACGCTCCCTTTATTTTTATAATTTTTCTTCTTTCTCTTTATTTTCACGTACAGTAGTATACGAGCCAGAAATGTGGCGACTGTGTCCACACAGAGGTGTTTCATTAAGTTTGATGTTTAGTTGTTTATTTGAGTAGTGTTTGGGCTGCGTTGTGGGCCAGCTTCTGCTGTTTAATTTGACATATAATATGACTATATTCTTTCATAATTAGTGCAGTGGTGAGGTGGCTCTGTGATTGTTCTGCATGTCTTAAAGTCCCCCATATGGAGGACTCTGGTTGTTTAATCACCACAGTTCCAGAGTGCTGAATTTTGTACTGCATGTTTTTGTCAAATTAATGAAGTTCTTTTTAGGGCTGTTTTCGACTAAGGATTTTCATTCATTTTGCCATAGTCGACTGATCGTCGAACTTTTTTTTTTTTCTTCTTTTTTTTTTAAGATAGCAGCAAATTTGCGACTTTTTCCCATTTCAAACAAAAGAGCTAAAACACCCAAAAAATATGGTAGGTGTAAAACAAATACCTTTATTTATTTCCCACACTTTGGATGATTTTTAGTAGCCATTGTGAGCCAGGGTATGCGTTTATGTCACGTTGCCCTGGACAACGCTCCTTTTGCTCGGACTGAGTGGCAAATCAAAGGATAGCGGTGGTCGTGGACACAGAGAAACTGGGTAAAACATGTAGTATCAAAACAAACTGATGTCAGAAGGACTCGACAATCCGTACATTACGTAATCAATCCTGTAACACACACACTGTGACCGCAGCACCGGCAGAGAGACAGACAGGCTGCAGAGGGACGAGATTACAGCTGTGACTCCCGACACTTACAGATGTAGCCACCTAGAAGTTCCCCCTGGTCCCTGGTGGGACCACTGTGGGACCGTGATGGGTCCGTGGCGGGTCCGTGACGGGCTCCCGCTTGGCCCGCGGCGATAATGTAATCCCCCGCGATGACGTAGCGAACGCAGCCACGAGTGTTAACGCCCCTCTGCAGCCCGTGTGAAAATCAGCTGCAGTGTCTCATTTGTCCACGGGGAGGAGCAGTGATTTTGACCCGAGTTAATCTGTCAATCACTTTTCCTCCTCCTTTCTTTTTTCCCTCAGATGAATTGCTATAATTGCCTCCAAAACAGGCGATCTATAAGTAGCTTCAAAGATAAATAAACACCGACAGAGCACAAATAAAAATGTATATCACTCGCAGTTTACCTGTCTACAGATTTTGCATTCTACTAAATGTTTGCCTTGTGGTGGTTTTAATGGTAACACTGAAGCATACGGTGCACAAATAAACCCTAACCAATAAATAAACAACATGCCAACGTGTCCGTGAATATAAACGCACGAGACTGTGTAAAATGAAAGTGTGGTCCTAAGTGACCGTCCTTATATTCAAACAAGAGGAAAGAGAAATAATTATAATAATATAATATATTATATTAATTATAATTAATTATCATAAATTAAAACCACATGATTATGCGTCGTGCGCCCTCGTCATGGCACAGCTGAGACTAAACATAGGCTACTTGATGTTTTTTGTTTGTTTGTGTGAAACCTGTAATATAAACAGTTATTTACAAGCCCCTCTTTCAGTTTTTGCCAGTCGGCAACCATGAAATCTGCTGTGCATCTCTGGCTTGCTCATTCACTCCCGATCCGCGAATAAATAAATACATTTCTAGTGACCACAGCGAGTCACGTCTCAGAACCACGGGCTACATTTGTGTATTTATTAGGGCTGGGCAAGTTGCGTTATGGCAACTCATTAAACTATTAAGGCCGACATTTATTTTACTGCGCATTAATGCATGTTGCTCACATGCTTTTATTTTGTAAAAGTCTGTTGCTGGCTGCTGCGGTGTAGGGGTCAGACTAGTCGCCGGACACCGTAAACATGCGCTGTGCACCTCTGTAAAATTCTCAATAAAATTTCATGAATGAGTGTATTTTTCACCACAGAATACTAATATCCCTCCCCCTGCGCTATGCTGACCTGACGCGTCTAGTGGTTGACAGCGCGCGCTCTCTCTCTCGCTCTCTCTCTCTCTCTCTCTCTCTCTCTCTCTCTCTCTTTTTTTCACTTTTAATGATAAAGTCACGTCAAACCAGCCATTCCCATTAGGAGAGCCAAATGCCTGACGCGCGATTCCGCGATGATCTACTGGCACTGACGCACCTGTCTTAATATGGAACTCAACATGAGAGCGAAGGTGCGCTCTGCTCTTATTTCCATCTCACCCCACACACGTCGACCTGTGTCTTGTGAAGACGTACAGCGCGATGGAGAGAGGGCGAGAGAGGGAGAGGGGGAGAGAGAGACCATACAGTAGACTATACAGCGCGCGCACTGCACACCAGCTGATCCGCCGGTCCATTGAGTGAAATAAGCAAGTTTAGTCAGATAATCAGGGCCGTTGCTAGAAATTCTGGGGCCCCTGAAAGAATACTAAAGTGGGCCCCTGACTTTTCCACTTTTTTTCTTAGACTAAGTGTATGATCATTTTTTATTTAGCCTACTTTGTTTTGATGCTAATGCAGCATTACTATGAGTATTAGTCAGGGTCTTATGCAGAATAATTCAGTCATACAAAGATTAGACTAGGTGCAGCAGGTGTCTTCAAGTTTGTGAAGTTGTGATATCAAATCGGAATGGGGTTTATAGGGGGATTGACAGTATAGGCTAGTGCTATAACTAGTAAATTATAGTGAAAAATCAATACATTTAATTAATAAATTTAATCCAGAGGAAGTACAGAGTTAAATGAAATTCCAGCACTGACTCCATATGCAAAATTACAACATTTTTTGTAAGATAGATAATAATGTAAGATAATCATGAAAATAAAAATGTTAAAAGCAGGACCTTAAGGAAATACCTGCTCATTTTCTAATCAATTCATAGTCAAATCAGTGGGGGATGCTTGGAGATGGTAATGCTCTGGAGCAGGTGTGAATGTTCAGGGGTTTGGAGTGTGTTGTTGCTCAGGAGAGAGTCTGGTCCAGCTAGCCTTCCAACATAACCTCCCCTCCCCCGGTCCTCCTTCAAAGTTGAACAGCCAGCTCCATTGCAGGCTCTGTGCGATTTGTGTGACAATGGGTGACCAATAGGTGGCCCATTAGGGCAAACAAAAGATTGAGCAATGATAATGCTAATTCCCTGGTCGAAGGCATGCACTGAATACCTGCAACTGCAAACATCTTAAAAAGGCTTTCATCACTCCCTTAGTTTTTTCCTATTTAAATGTAGATTCACAGTAAATAAATTGTGATAAAAAAAATTGACAGTAGGTATTATTAGCTACAACAATTTATTTCCAGATAAAACAGTGGCCAGCACATCTCCAGTAGCTAGGTCTGTTATAATTTCACTTCTTAAATCAAACATGTACTCGTGGTTCTATGAATTATGTGAATTTCCACTCACCACCAGCGGGCGGCACTTTAAATGCCGCCTCTGGCGATATGTACTGTTCTGTGAGGGAAGCGCCATCTCCTGGTCATGTCATGTATTTCATTGAATGGGTGGAGTTCCAGTAAAAACTAGTCACACCCAGGAAAAGGAGGGGGTCACTCCAGCTGCTGGGACTTTGCTGGAGCTCTGCTGGAACTCTCATGGGAACAGCATGGGAACAGCATGGCAGCAGCATGGCAGGGGAATTTCTATGTGGCTCCTACTGTATGGTGCGTTCATTACAACTCGGAAGTCGGAAAAAAAACAAGTTCCTCTTCTGAAAAACCTTGACATGTCAAACTTTAGGATGTGTTAGAGACTAATTCATCTGTCTAACCATCAGAACTATTGACACTTGAAACGGTAAACACAGCTGATCCATCGAAAAAAGATCACTGCTGGAGTTAATTTATTTTCCGTGATTGAAAGCAGGTTCTTGAATGTAACTCGGTCAAAGTCAGATGTATCCTCACAATGGGCCTCATTCACGAACCATTCTTAAGAACAAATTTGTTCTTAAGTCCTACTTACGAAGTTTTTACGAAGATTGTGGCATTCATGAATGTTTTCTTATCCAGAATTTGTTCTTAACTAAGAACAAAATCTACGAACAGTCAGGAGTATACTTACGCACTTTTAAGTGCTGAGACTTCTGCAAAAATAACCAATTATAGCGTTTTCTTTTGTTCTGCAGTTGTATGACATTATATGATTTGAATAATAATTATTTTCTTATCTTTTATGATATTTTTAATAATCATATATATTAATAATAATAATTGACGAATCATTGCAGTCTCTTAAAAAACATTATAGACACTTAATTCATATCATATCATATCTTTTTTTTTTTTTTGGGGGGGGGGGGGGGGGCATACAGCTGCTGATATGATTTTTTTTTTCCTAATTGCGGGCTGCAACAGTGCACTTACTGTAAGTGTTCACACTACACACAACTGTTTTTTTTTTCACATGTGATAATATGATGATATTTATGATGGCACACGTGAAAGTGTGGTCTCTCTGATAACAACCGAAGAGCTGCATCCACTGCTGACGCTACTAAATATAGCCTAAATATAAATATATAAACTAAATATAAGCCTTTTGTTTATTTCTTTATTTCATTCCTGCCGCAATTTGGAGTCTGGTGCTCCCTCCCAGATTTTAATTTGCGCATTTCAACTTTCTTTCTCACTTCACCTTCTCTGCTCAGTGCCTGTGGGTTCTGTGTGCACACGGCCCTGCAGTCTCATGCCCTTTTACGGGCATTGATGGGGCTGTTACCTATGCTAATCCTATGTTAATTAGACTCACCTGGCACACGCCCTCAACTTACGAGGAGATGGCATTCATCAAGTAGGAACACAGCTGCGAACAATTCTGAGGCTTACGAACGCGTTGATGAATCTGACGTAGGGTTTTCTTAAGGAACCTCTTAAAGGGATAGTTCAACATTTTTGAAAATTGGCCCATCGCCATGATCCCCCTAGTAATAGCAGTAGGTTCGTTACCTTTAATTGTTGGTCCAAGCTGCTTTTAGATCGGGGGAGAAGAATACCGAGCGGCGCAGCTACACTACGGAGGCTAATGGAATTTCTTGGTTTTGCTCATCAAACTCAGCAAATACACAACCAAAAAACTCAAAAACGCTGTGGTGGACAAGTTGTGACCTGCACATTTACCACGCTATGAGATAATAGCGGAAAGTTAAGAGAAGTGAAGCAAATACTCGGAACTACTTTCTTCAGTGAACCGGTCGGAGGGACACAGTGTGCGCACCTCAGCCAGTGCCGTAGTATACGGACGTATCTGCAGTAAACAGGCGCTTTTGAAATCACTCCGCCGAGCAGCCGTCTAGAGTGAAAAGTCCGACTTTGCCTCTAAAACAACTCCATCTCGCAACTTTCCGCTATTATCTTATAGCGTGGTGAATGTGCAGGTCGCAACTTGTCCACCACAGCGTTTTTGAGTTTTTTGGTTGTGTATTTGCTGAGTTTGATGAGCAAAACCAAGAAATTCCATTAGCCTCCGTAGTGTAGCTGCGCCGCTCGGTATTCTTCTCCCCCGATCTAAAAGCAGCTTGGACCAACAATTAAAGGTAACGAACCTACTGCTATTACTAGGGGGATCATGGCGATGGGCCAATTTTCAAAAATGTTGAACTATCCCTTTAAGAACAACTTAAGAAAGAATCTAAGAAGGTTCTTAAGAAGATATTGGTGAATGAGGCCCATTGTTTTGCTGTTCTGTTAGGTCATGCATGACAAATGCTGACAAAGTTAGACTGTCAGACTTCCTTGATTTTAAACTTTAGCGGCTCTTCCTCGTCTTTTTGCCACTCCGTGAGTGTTCTGCAGTGACTTCTGAGTACCGTGACTTTGACGGTCCTACTGCTCACCTCCGCTCATTTGAAAAAAAAAAAAAAAAAAACTCCGCTCATTTGATTGTGCAACTGCAGTGGGTGATTTATTAAAACGTAGTAAGAAGCTAAGACTATCGTTTAAACACACACATCATTTTGAACTCTTTATTAACAGAAAGTAGGCAGGTTTTGTATCAAAATAGGCTTTTTTATAACAAAAAAAGACATTCTATGTAACAATTTATGCTCAGCAGCCGGTGGGCACCCCCATATAGTCAGAATGGTATGGTCTTGGTTAGATTCGACTACGAGGTTCATAGTCGAATCAGACCCCTCCGAATCGAATCGTTGAATAGTCGACTTTTGGAGGTCAGCCCTAGTTCTTTTCTCTATTTGTAGTGTTTGATCATATATATGACCTTCTTTTTTTCTTCACACTTGTGCCTACAATATAACCAACCCTGGCTGCAGTGATACCTTTGATGTGCAGTGACATCACATCACATGTTGTCTGTGAAGAGGCTACATTTATTCAATTACTGCTACAGTATAATGCAGCAATGGAGTGACTGTTTCCCGTGACCGTGACCGTGTCCCACCATTTGAACTTTTTAAAAATATAAATTTAAAGTTGAGATTTGAATCAATGGTATCTTAATCTTTGAATTTCTGTGATGTACAAATGTTTGATTTTTACACAAAACAATCTTAGTATGACAATTGTGCAAAGACTCACTGCGTTCTGACAAACTCTGAAGCTCATCCCGCTCTTTGGTGACTTCAGTGAGGTTGGAGTTCAGCTGGTCTCTCTCTTGAGTCAGGGACAAAGACTTCTGGATATACTCAGTCAGGTTGGTTTTGACAGTGGAGAGCTCTGCAGCTAAACCATGATCTGAAATAAATCAAGACACACAAAGCACCTTCATTTATATCATGCAAACAGAAACAGGGACAGGACCACATATTTCCTTATTTTGCCCCATGTTGTAGCTGCTCAGGCTTCAGTCCAACCCATAGTTAATTTTTTTAATCACCTGGTGACAGTTCCAGAGTGTTGTCTGAATTTTGCACTGCATGTTTTTGTCAAATTAATGAAGTTATTTTCTTTTCTCTTCACACTGGTGCCTACAATATCACCAACCCTGGCTGCAGTGATACTTTGATGTGCAGCTACATCACATCACATGTCAGCTGTGAAGAGGCTACATTTCTCTAGTTACTGCTGTGATAGAGCAATGGAGTGGCCGTTTACAGTGTCCCATCATTTGGACTTTTTAAAAATATAAATTTAAAGTTGAGAATCAATGGTATCTACATCTTTGAATTTCTGTGATCTACAAATGTTTGATTCATTTTTTTTACACAAAACAATCTTAGTATGACAAATGTGCAAGGACTCACTGCGTTCTGACAAACTCTGGAGCCTGTCCCGCTCTTTGGTGACTTCATTGAGGTTGGAGTTCAGCTGGTCTCTCTCTTCAGTCAGGGACAAAGACTTCTGGAGATGCTCACTCAGGTTGTCTTTGACAGAGGAGAGCTCTGCAGCTAAGCCATGATCTGAAATAAATCAAGATACAAAAAGCACCTGCATTTATATCATGCAAACAGAAACAGGAACAGGGCCACATATTTCCTTATTTTGCCCCATGTTCTAGCTGCTTGGCTTTCCAACCCATAGTTTTTTTTTTTAATCACCTGGTGACAGTTCCAGAGTGTTGTCTGAATTTTGCACTGCATTCTTTTTTTCTTCACACTGGTGCCAACAATATCACCAACCCTGGCTGCAGTGATACCTTTGATCTGCAGCGACATCACATCACATGTCGTCTGTGAAGAGGTTTCATTTATTTCTTTGCTGCTACAATGCAGCAACGGAGCAACCGTTTACAGTGTCCCATCATTTGGACTTTTAAAAAATATAAATTTAAAGTTGAGAATCAATGGTATCTTCATCTTTGAATTTCTGTGACAGACAAATGTTTTTTTTTTTTTTTTTACACAAAACAATCTTAGTATGACAAACATGCAAAGACTCACTGCGTTCTGACAAACTCTGAAGCTCATCCCGCTCTTTAGTGACTTCATTGAGGTTGGAGTTCAGCTGGTCTCTCTCTTCAGTCAGGGACAAAGACTTCTGGATATACTCACTCAGGTTGGCTTTGACAGAGGAGAGCTCTGAGGCTAAACCATGATCTGAAATAGATCAAGACACACAATGCACCTGCATTTATATCATGCAAACAGAAACAGGGACAGGACCAGATATTTCCTTATTTTGCCCCATGTTCTAGCTGCTCAGGTTTCCAACCCATAGTTAATTTTTTTTTAATCACCTGGTGACAGTTCCATAGTGTTGTCTGAATTTTGCAATGCATGTTTTTTAAAATCAAATTAATGAAGTTATTTTCTCTGTTTGTAGTGTTTGATCATATATCATTCTTTTTTTCTTCACACTGGTGCCTACAATATCACCAACCCTGGCTGCAGTGATACCTTTGATGTGCAGCGACATGTGATGTCGTCTGTGAAGAGGTTTGCTATAATGCAGCAATGGAGTGACAATTTACAGTGTCCCATCATTTGGACTTGGAAAAATATAAATTTAAAGTTGAGAATCAATGGTATCTTCATCTTTGAATTTCTGTGAAGTACAAATGTTAAATTTTTATACAAAACAATCTTAGTATGACAAGCGTGCAAAGACTCACTGTGTTCTGACAAATTCTGAAGCTCATCCCGCTCTTTGGTGATTTCAGTGAGGTTGGAGTTCAGCTGGTCTCTCTCTTCAGTCAGGGACAAAGACTTCTGGAGATGCTCAGTCAGGTTGGTTTTGACAGAGGAGAGCTCTGCAGCTGAATCATGATCTTAAATAGATCAAGACACACAAAGTACCTGCATTTATATCATGCAAACAGAAACAGGGACAGGACCAAATATTTACTTATTTTGCCCCATGTTGTAGCTGCTTGGGTTTCATTCCAACCCATAGTTAATTAGGGCCACAGTGCAAATCGCACTGAGCACTGGCCCCTACAGCTATGAAATAGCTGAAGGGACCAGTCACTGGTTCAAATCCCGCCTGAGCAGTCTTGTTAGTGTGTCAGCCTCTTTGAACTTTAACTACTACCACTTGGTCTGGCTTATTTTCAAATCTGGCATGTGCAACCTTGATAATGTTGTTTATACCACTGCTCTAAGATTTAAATGCACTGTAACTTTGAAACCCAAGAAAGCAGCAGAGACAAAGCACAGGTCTTGAATGATTTGCATTCAGACATTGTGTCTTGTCATTTCTTGTCCTGCGCTGTCCTCAATTGACAGCTGGAGGTCATGTCTTGTTAGGGAACTCATTGATCACTCGTATCACAGTTTGCAGCACATTATCACATTGCAATGAATGACAATAGTCTTTAAAACTTTAGCCTCTTCCAAAATGTACTACTTTAACTTATTTTAAGCTACACACCCCACATTCAACTTGTAAAATGTCCACAAGACGTTCAGCTAGCATTGGAACAACTTTGATTTATGACAGTATAGAACTGACATAATTGAATTCTCTCTGTGGCCTAGTGGCAGAGTAAAGGTTTATTGATCATGAGGTAATGGGTTCGATTCCTGCCTCAGTCATGTCAAGTCATTAGGTGACTTTCAACTAATCAGTTGTTATTAATAATAATAATTCTTTATTTATATAGCACTTTTCACAGCACAAAGTCACAAAGTGCTTCACAAAACACAATAAAACAACACAGTATATACACAGAATATACACAGAGGATCAGTGAATAATAAACAATGCCAATAAATGAATTGCCATGGAGTTCAAAGGCCTGTCTAAACAGGTGGGTTTTTAACTGCGCCTTGAAGACTTCGACCGATGGAGAGGCTCTTAAATCTGGGAGAAGAGAGTTCCAGAGCCTGGGGGCCACCGAACGAAAGGCTCGGTCTCCTTTCGTTTTGAGGTTGGTCCGGGGGAGAGCCAGGAGCCCCTGGTCGGAAGACCTTAGGGACCGAGTGGTGGTGTAGGGCTGGAGGAGGTCGGTGATGTAGGCCGGGGCAGACCCATGCAGGGCATTGAATGTGGTGACCAGTATTTTAAATTGAAATCTAAAAGCTATGGGGAGCCAATGTAGGGCGTGGAGGATAGGAGTGATGTGGCAGGACTTCTGTGAACGAGTTAGCAACCTGGCAGCAGCGTTCTGTATTAGTTGTAGACGATCCAGAGATGATTTATTAAGGCAGGTAAACAGTGAGTTACAGTAATCGAGTCTGGATGAGATGAAAGCGTGGACGGCAAGTTCGAGTTCTGAGTGTGATACCATAGATCTGAGTTTAGAAATATTTATGAGGGGGAAGAAGCAGGTGTGGGATAGGTTTTTGATGTGTTTGTCAAGAAGCATGTTTTGGTTGAATAAAACGCTGAGATTTCTTAGGCTGGAGCAGATGTTACATCTTAAGGCCCCCATGTGGGAAGTCACCTTGGCTACAATAGGATCAGCAGCAACAACGAGAACCTCAGTTTTCTCTGGGTTTAGCTGGAGAGAGTTGCCGGCCATCCAGTTCTTAATGATATCTATGCATTGTAAAAGAACATTTATTTTTTCCAAGTTATCGGGTCTGAATGACAGATATAGCTGGATAACTCCGCGTAGCCATGGTAAGAAACACATTTGAAACTATTAATTAGGGGGCCTAAGGGGAGCAGGTAAAGAGCCCAAAGGATTGGGGCCAAAACCGAGCCTTGGGGCAAGCCACACTGTAAGGGTGCGGGCGCAGATGTGTGAGGGCCGGCAGCCACAGTAAAGCTTCTCTCAGGTAGGTATGAGGTAAACCATTTCAGGGCGTTCCCAGAGACACCTACCCAGTCTTTAAGCCTGTCTAACAAGATACGGTGGGACACAGTGTCAAAGGCAGAGCTCAGATCGAGTAAAATCAGAAAGGAGCAATCCCCAGCATCAGATGCCATCATGATGTCGTTGGAGACTCTGAGGAGGGCTGTCTCAGTGGAGTGCTTTTGGCGGAAACTGGATTGGAATTTATCTAGGATGTCATGATTAGTCAGGAAAGAGGCGAGTTGGTTGGCAACAACTTTTTCGAGAATTTTGGAGATGAATGGCAATTTGGAAATGGGCCTATAGTTTTTAGGCAGTGATGGGTCTAGATTTGGTTTTTTCAGAAGTGGGTTGACAACAGCTTGTTTGAAGGAGGAGGGAACACACCCTGATTGCAGTGAGGTGTTGATGATAGAGACCAGGCTGGGGCCAACAGAGCTAATGACCTCCTTCAGCAGGGAGGTGGGGATAGGGTCTAGGGGACTGGAGGAGGGTTTCATTGAGCTGACTAGCTTGGTGAGGTTTTGCAAGGTAATACAGGCAAAGTTGTTGAGACAAACCTGCCTAGCAGGGCAGGAAAGGCAGGGGACTGTAGAGGGGGTGATACTGGCCCTCACATCAGAAACTTTATTTACAAAAAATTTGAGGAATTCGTTGCAATCCTGGTTGGATGCAATTGGGACTACAGGGAGAGGGGGGCTGACGATTGTGTTTATGGTTTGGAAGAGGACCCTTGGGTTACGCCTGCTGGTTTTGACTAGGTTTGCAAAGTAGGCGGCCCTTGCCTTCTTTACACTAGTATTGAGTTCCCTTAATAGTCAGGTGCAAATATGACTTGACCCCAAAAAAATTCTAACAAAAGGTTTCTCAGCTGTTTTTTTTATAGTATTAGATGACCTTAATAACATACTAATAGTTTACCAAAGTTTGACCACTAGAAAGGTGTCATTTTCAAGATGGCGTCCAAGATGGATAGGAAGCCTGGGGAGACACCAGAGGTGAATAGGGTACATTTTTTTAACTAACAAGTGTATCAGTTACATTAAGACAAATATTTTTTGTATTACAAGTTTTGTCAAATTGTATGTTTAAATATGTAAATGAGGCAATATCTCATTAAATATACGCTAATTTGCATACATTTCCAGAACCGAAAACTGAGCAATGGATTAAGCCACTTTCAAAATTCTTGTTTTATTTTGTTGACATACTAGAGTCAGAAGTTTTTACAGAGGGGATTTTGGATATCTCTTTTTATCACTCTGTAAATGAGAAAATACTGTCACCATCCCTACAAATTCAAATATCGCCATGTTTTTAGGAGTAAAATGTTGTATGAATCAGGCTATGATAGATTATAGATACCTCTATATATTTATATGTATCTGTGGTAATCTTATAAATTGCTTTCTTATTGTTTTTTATTATTATAATTTATTTTTATGTCGTTCCCTTGTTGTTGGTGTTTTCTGTTGTTTGGTGTTTTTTCTCATCACAATCCACGCCATCTAACGTTACAGTAACTTACACAGATCAGCTGTTATTAACACATAACTCATCAATAACAGGATCGCGACAATGGACCAGGACCACCGCTCACATTACACAACAAACCGTTAACAATTAATCCACACTCAAACCAAAGCAACAATAATGTTAACTGTACTCAACAAGCTATTATTACAAGGTTTACAACAGATATGACAGACAACCTGGGCTGTGTGTGCGTGCCTGTGTAAGAAAGAGAGGAAGGGAGAGAGAGAAAGCAACTACGTAAAAGCTGCTAGCTGTTAGCTACCGTAGCTCAGGCGTCGGTCTCCCATCAGGTAAAAGCTGTCGTTTATTCCTCAAATGAAGCTCATGAAGTTGTGGAGCGTCTCCGGTACAGTTATCCATCACTGCTGTTGAATTAGCCGCTACACTGCTGGACACTAAAACCGAGTGGGCATCTGTTTGTTTAAAATTCATGAAAGCAACGTGAAAATAAAATGCGCAGAATGCCCGGGGGAAAAAAAAAAACTCTGACTCGTGAGCTGGTAGCGGTGGAGGTGCCAGCGTGCCAATGATTATGTCGCAGCGTGACAACCGTGGCACGCGTGCCTAAGGTTGCCGACCCCTGCTCTATTGGTTGCTTCGAGTTCAGTGGGCGGGTTCTTGGCCGGCAAACCGCCGCACCTCTCCAAATATGTAGACTCTAACTAAAATCCAAAATGGCGCAGTTCAAATGCCTGTAGTAGGAGCACAAAACAGACTCCCCCAAACCAATGGGTGACGTCACGGGTGCTACGTCCATTCTTTTTACAGTCTATAGCTGTGTCCCGGAGTCCCGGTTCGGAGGACCCAGCCTATGCAGCCTCTGGAGGAACCGGCTTTGGAGGCTCCTCCGGAGGCTGCGTCAACCGTCGGTAAATGAGACGGTCTTTCCTGATTGTGTCCGAATGTAAACAATGTCCTAACGATAAACATTTGAAAGTGGCGCTTGCAACGGCTCTTCCATTCCTCCGCTCCTCACCTGTGCGCCTCCAAGCCGGCCGCAGAGCGAGGGTACGGGCGCCGAGCCGCTAACGTTCGATAGCATGCTACGTTGCTAATAACAACAACAGCGCGCAAAGAATCTTGGGATGCGGGAGGCCACGAAGGATAGGTCCGGTGCGTCCTCCTAGAACAGGCAAAGGAAGGCTGCATTCATCGGCCGCATTTGGAGGAGCCTTCGAATTAAATTAAATTGGGACAGCCTTCGCACAGCGCTGTTACATAATTGGCCTTCAAATGATGCCTCCAAAGGCTGCAGCCCCTGAATTGGGACACAGCTAATGGTTAGGACCGGATTCTCTCGTGTTTCTTTGTTTGACTTCGTGCCCGGCTTGACACCATCGCTCACGGCAAATAGACCAGATGAAACAATCGCTACAGGGCGCGAGCCGGCGGCATGTCTGGTGTGTGTGAATGACACAATCGGTTAACATGGGCCGGTGTGTCTAATAATGTAAATATACAAGACAAGAGAGATACCAATGTGCACGCGTTCCAGGATTCGATCCTCAGTCACCTGTGTGGGAGTAAACTGCCCTATCCACTATACTACCAAAAGCAATCAATTGACTTGCTTTACGACAGCACATCTAACCAACTCTAGCGAAACGGCACGGAATGACGCCCCTTTTTCAAAAATAATTAAGGGCCCGGCGAAACATTAAAGTAAACGTTCGGAATGGCACCCTGGAAACGTTTCATACAGTTCTCAGGTCAGACTTTATTCCTCCTGTTCCTACCCTGTTTACCCAAAAGTTCACCCAAAATTCAAATTTCACTCATTATCTACTCACCCTCATGTCGACTAAGGGTTGGGAGAAGTTTCAGAGTCATCCGTGCCTTTTTGGAGTTACAGGGGGGCTCCGCGCAGCACTGCATTGCCATATGACGGTAGCGAACGGGGCTCACTTTTCTTCGTCCAAAAAGACACACCAAAAACCATCCAAATACCTCCATACTGCTCGTCTGTAATGCCCCTCTTGTATTGAAGCCCAGACTTGAGAAATTGTTCGAAAAAAAATTAAATAAGTCTATATTTTAAGCTTGTTTGTAGCAGAAGCTCCCAGTGTCTCAGTTCACTGCTCTGTCTGTGTCAGTGCAAATCGTGCAGTGAACTGAGACACATACACCGAGCTGTCCAGCCCTTCAGTTTTGAGCCTGATGCAGAGTGGGGTGGGAGCTTGTAGCACTTGTAGCCCCACCCATTGCTTCACAGCAATTTGAAGGCAGAAATACTCAGAAATGCAATTTTGCACTTAGTCTTCTGCTGATAGGTCCTCCATCATCAAAAAAATGTGAACACGATTTTCATCGGAGGGGGTCTTAAAGCAGATATCAGCTTCACGGCCGTTTCGGCTAATGCTGCGTTCAAGGCAGGCTTTTGAAACCGTAAGTTACAGCTTCAAGTCACAACTACGACTTGGTAGCGTTCCAGGTAACCCGTAGCTCGTGTTTTTACCATCCTGTTGTCTGTGAAAGTTCCCTATAACGGCCACTCGTAACTTCCGACCCGTGAACTCGTACCAGATCGAACTGGTATGACTTCACAGGAAGGAAAAACACAAAGTACGAGTTTCTTTGAACGCACCATGAGTTAGCAGCCCCCGCCCTTGTCAGGCATCAATTGGTCCTCGTGCTACGTCACCACATTCACGCGCATCCCTTGGCTGCACACACAGCCCTTCATGCCGTTCTCTCTCCTCATTGGATAACACTTGTATCCCACAAGGAAAATTTTCTCCTCGGGTTACAGCAGAGCAGAGTGACGGAGAGACTCGTGTTTAGGCTGAAATACTTCATTGTAGCATCCCCGGCTAAATGATGGTCGGACTCTCAAACTGATGGTTCACAATGTTTTATTCCTTGGACCGTATTCAATGCAAACACACCGTAAGAGCTATGAAAAGAAGAAAACAAAATACAGTTACCTTTACTCTTACTTGAAATTACCTTTAACTGCCTTTATCACAAACAAGCATGTAAGTTGACTCTCTTTTTATCTAATAAACTTATTGTAGACTCACAGGTTTTACTCCATGAATTTAAATATATATTTTAACTGCTACGATTGATGTTACAGTCATGAGGGAAAATTCACATTTTAACTGAAAGACAACCTTACATAGAGTGCAATATAAAACAATATTTGACATGAAATTTGCATTTTTAACCGTTCATTTTTAACCCAATAAACAGTTTTTAACCTTAGCAGACCGCATATAAAACAGACAAAATACGTCCTGTTGCATTACCAAAACAACCTACGAGTTAGCTTATAGCTTCATCTCACTTCAATACAGACCGACACGGCAGCTCGCCGATGCTAATAGTAGCTACCGCTAACCACAATACGTTTTATGCATGAAAATATCCACGGCAACCAAACTCGAGCCGGACATAAATATAGCATGAAATGGTAACAACACAAACCTTGTGCCCCTTATTAGCCAGGTGCTAGGGCGTTTCATGTGGGTTAGGCACACTTTGCTTGCTTTTAGCATTGAAGACACTCTTTTAGCCTTGCAGACACACTTTTCCTACTGCCGGTAAAGTCCGAAGCACCGGATGTGTACGAGGTCACGGCGAGACGCTTTCAAAATAAGAGCACTGAATATCCGTCTGCTTAATGTATACAAAATAAAAGCCTGGCTTTAAAGAATGTTACTAAGTAAACATAAAAACACATTTATAAAAATACTATGCTCATATTAAAGGTCATTTACACTCCCACCAAATCATTACTGGTTTTTCATCCCCTTATTAGATGTAAAGCATGAATGATTTCTAAACCATGTGACCTTTAACCTTTAGTGCTTGAGTCAAAAATGTCCATAAACTCTTCATACTGTAAAGGATAGGTTGTGGAGTGAAGGGGGTGATTAAACAGTCTCTAGGAGCAGGATCAGCTTCTGCACTGGACGTTCAACGATGGATGGCTTGCCAGAACGCTGTCCCTCCTTTCCCATCTTCTGGTCTCCAACACGAATCTTCACTCTCCTCACTAGTCCATCTTTATCAGTCACTGTCTCTACAACTTTAGCCAATTTCCACTCGTTGCGAGGTTGATCTTCTGTCTTTTCCATCACAATGTCACCGACTTTGAGGTTTCTCCTTGGAGTATGCCAGCGTTGTCTGGTGGCTATGTTGTACACATACTCTCTTCTCCACCGGCCCCAGAACTGCTCTGCAAGGTACTGAACACGGCGCCACCTCTTACGAGCATACATATCCTCTCTGATGAATCTGCCAGGAGGTGGTAAGGCTGCAGTGGGTTTCATGGTGAGTAGGTGATTGGGCGTTAGCGGCTCTGGACTATCTGGATCATTTAAGTTGTCAACGGTGAGTGGATGACTGTTCACAATAGCTGCTGCCTCATAAAAGAATGTCCGTAGAGAGGCATCGTCCAGCCTGCCTGATGAGGGTGAAAGAGTTAAACGAAGAACATTCCTCACCGTTCGGATCTGTCTCTCCCATACGCCTCCAGCATGGCTTGCATGCGGAGCGTTCATGCTGAAGTCACACTGTTTCTCAGCCAAAAACGTAGTCAGACGATCAGCATCCAATTGCTTGAGAGCTTCATTCAGTTCATTTTTAGCTCCAACGAAGTTCGTTCCTTGGTCACATTTTATGTCACGTACTGCTCCTCTTATTGCAATGAAACAACGAAGTCCATTTATGAAAGCATCTGTCGACATGTCGTCTAACATTTCAATGTGGATAGCTCGACAGCAAAGGCAGGTGAAAAGCAGTCCGTATCTCTTTTGTACCTTGCGTCCTTGTTTGGTGAAAAACGGACCAAAACAGTCCATTCCACAATAGGTGAAAGGTGGTGATGGATCCACACGCTCAGACGGCAAATCTGCCATTCGCTGCTCCTCTGTGAATCTTCTGAGTTTTCGACATGTAACACATTGATGCAGATGCGTTGCCACAGCTCTGTTGATTCCTGGAATCCAGAATCCATTTGATCTGATCTCATTAATAGTCAAGCCTTTTCCTTGATGTTGGACTTTCTCGTGACAGTGAGCAATTATTGCCTTGGTGATGGGATGACTCTTTGGCATGATCACTGGATGCTTCAGTGAGGTAGGGAGTGATGCATTTTTCAGTCTTCCTCCCACCTTGAGGAGTCCATCCTGATCAAGAAAAGCATCCATCTGAAACAGTTTACTCTGAGAGGGAAGTTGAGTTACCTTACTGAGCAACTTTAACTCTTCTGGATATGCGTGTCTCTGTAAGTCTCTTATGATGATGCAGCGTGCGTCTTCTCGTTCTTGGACGGTGCTGTGGTCTGTTGACTTATCATGTCTGACACGACGAATGAGACGAGACGAAAACTTTGACAGGCGGTCTGAGAGACTCAGCTGTTCCCGTGTCTGTGTGTTTAGAGTCTGAATCCTCTTGACTTCCGGATCTCCAATCTGTATTTCTGCACTAACATCTGTAGCTGGAGGTATCTCTTTCTCCCATAAGAACCGAGGTCCTTTGAACCAGCTTGATGTGAGAATCTCACTTGCGCTTGATCCCCTAGATGCGATGTCTGCGGGGTTATCAGGTTTTTTTTCGAGTGATACACTCCGTGGTGAGGAATGTACCACTTCTCTCCTTCCTTCCCTTGATCCTGAACTTCCTCTGCCTCACCCTTTTCAATGATTTCATTCATAAACTTCACATAATGTTCTTTGTACTTGTCATCCTTCGCCAGCTTTCTTTTAAGGTGACTGAGCCGTACCATCGCCAGTTGTTTGTTGTCAGGGAGATAGGGTCTCTCTTTAAAGGGGAGTGGCATCTCGTAATGTCCATGAATGTTCCTCTTGATCCCTTCCTTTAACACATCCAGGAAGCGGATGTCATCCTGAGACACAGTCTTTCCGTCCTTATTGGCATCTTTAAAGTCAGACTCGAGAACCCTGAGTGCCTCAGCTGGGGTCACTGGAGGAAGCTCTCTGACTGAAACTCTGTGACACATGTTGGTGATGCTTGGTGAGTTGTGGTGAGGTGAACAGCCTACGATACTCCACCCCAAATCCGTCTGAACTGCATATGGTTCGCTATCTCCTCCAAGGATTACCTGCCGTGGTGCCAGTGCCCTTGAGCAATTGTAGCCGATCAGCAGACCGACTTCACATTCCAGCTGTGGTGGGATTTCATCTGCTATTTTGATGAGATGATTCCAGTTCCGTGCCGTGTCACAGGTAGGAATGTGTGTTCGATTCACTGGTATACAGTCCTTGGTGTAAGCAGGGGGGAGATCAATGTGGATAGCAGAGCAGTAACCTCTCACTCTCAAACCTGACACTCTTTGACTATGCATTAATGCATCCTTTCCTGTCATGGTTGTTAGTTTCAGTCTTACAGGATGAGTTTCAGTCTGTAAACTATTGCTGACTTCTTGGTCAATGAAGACTGTATCGCTTTGGGTATCAAGCAGCGCATAAACAAGTCTTTCCGTACCTGGATTGCTGACAGAAGAAACCCACACTGGCACTATCATTGAAGTGTTGGTAGATGGCTCCTTAGTTGCCACACTGAGAGCCAATGTGGTTGCTGTTTCCTCTGTGTTACTTTGATTTGAGACTGACGTGGGCTTGGCCTTCGTGTAGGTGTCATCATGGAGAAACGTAGGATGTCTTGCTTTACATTTGTCGCATGAATGTCTATTGCGGCAGTCCTTGGCATTATGGCCTGTCCTCAAGCAGCCATAGCAAAGCTTCTTTTCTTTCACATATTTCCGTCGTTCCTCCAGAGCTTTCCCTTTAAACTCAGGACAGCGATGAAGTTGATGTTTACTGTCTTGACAAAACACACATGGTGGCTTTAAACCTGTTCTTAACTGTCCTTGTGTTTCATTCTCTGTAACTGTCTGTGTGTGATAAACACTGGATTTACATTTCTTTTCTTTCAGATGACGTGATGAGTTAGCCTCTGATGAGTGGAGAGCGTGGAATGAAGTAATAGGATTACATGCAATTTCTGCCTCCGTTACAATGAAGAAGACAAACTCCCGGAAGCTGGGAAACTCCTGGTCAACTCTCATGACTTGAGTGACCTTGCGGTTCCACTGTGATGCTGCCCAATCAGGTAGCTTTTGGACCAATTTCTGGTTTTCTTCACAATCGTTCAAAATGTCCAGACCTTTAACATAAGGCATGGCTTCCAGACATGAGTGTAAGAAATCAGCGAATGCTCTAAGTCCCTCAGCATCTCTTGGATGGACCTTTGGCCAGTTTGTTAGTTTTTCCCTGAATGCTTTTTGTATAACAAACGGCTGACCATACCTGTGGTTGAGACGGTTCCATCCATCTTTGTAGGCTTCATCATCATTTCTATAAAATATGCCATCAAGTGTCTTTCGAGCTGGACCTCCTATATATTTTTTCAAATAATGTAATTTGTCAGCTGAAGCAATGTTCTTTTTGTCTATGAGGGATGTGAAGGAAGCCTTCCACTCAATGAACTGGATAGGGTCACCAGTAAATACAGACGGTTCTGGCATTGGGAGCCTGTTCAGAGCTATGCTATCTTGGACTGCCTGAGCCAGATAACTTACATCTGTCCTTGCAGGTGATGCTGTCACTGTGATATCAGTGGGCTGCTGGATGAGAGCTGA
The DNA here is from genome assembly GCF_905171665.1 of Trachurus trachurus. Lineage (NCBI taxonomy): Eukaryota > Metazoa > Chordata > Actinopteri > Carangiformes > Carangidae > Trachurus > Trachurus trachurus. The sequence continues at coordinate 27,395,664 of NC_139899.1, read as the reverse complement.
AGGAGGACACACAAACTGATGTTCTCTCGTTCTCATCTGATCTACAGAATGAACACTTGCTTCCTGCATTACTTCCTGATCATAAGTTGTGAACCTAGCTCGTGCAGCTTTAATGTCCTTCTCTGCCTTTAATCTTTCCAACTCACGTTTTTGAGCTTCAAGTTCTTTCCTTTGTTGTCCCTCTAGGAGTTGAATCTTTTCTTTTTGTTTCTCCTCTAAGACTTGAATCTTTTCTTTTTGTTTCTCCTCCTTCAATAACACTTCATACTCTGCTTCCTTTGCTGCTAATTCTGCTGCAGCGTCTGCTCTTTTTGCTGCTATAACAGAGTGTTGACTTGAACCTTTACTTGAGTGTTGACTTGGAGGTGAAGCTGTGGATCCGTAGATGGAGTGAGCATAGTCTCTGTTAAGAAGCTCATGAAGACGCTGCTTTACTGCTTCACTATCAAATTCTTCATCTATGCCTGATATCCTTTCAAGAGCAATTTTAACAATGTCCCTTGTAACTGCCTCACAGGCATCAATACGACGTCTTGTCTCATTAGATGGAGTGAGGTAAGCTCTGATTTCTATGTACAGGTTTATAACACAGTTTTTTCCTTCTTCTAGTGTGTCTATAAGAGTTGCAATGTCACTTTCAGGAATGTTTAACTTTAACTGTTTTCTAGCCTTACGTGCCTGGATCTTCCATTGTTCATAAATGTGAGTCAACCTTTTCTCCTTTTTGTGGGCCTCCTCCTCATGAAATGCAAGCATCTTTTCCGTGGGATTCCGTAGGCGACCAGAGCGACGGAGATCCTCCTCTTCAGTATCCTTATCCTTCATCTGTTCGGAGTCTCTGTCGTCTGGAGGCGTCTTTACTGATGCTTCCATGTTGTGAGCAGGTACCACAATCCTTGACCATCACATCAGGTCCCTCTGCAGTTGTCCTTGGTCAGCGGCGTGATGTGACGGATGAGGTGAAGCTCTTACTGTAGCATCCCCGGCTAAATGATGGTCGGACTCTCAAACTGATGGTTCACAATGTTTTATTCCTTGGACCGTATTCAATGCAAACACACCGTAAGAGCTATGAAAAGAAGAAAACAAAATACAGTTACCTTTACTCTTACTTGAAACTACCTTTAACTGCCTTTATCACAAACAAGCATGTAAGTTGACTCTCTTTTTATCTAATAAACTTATTGTAGACTCACAGGTTTTACTCCATGAATTTAAATATATATTTTAACTGCTACGATTGATGTTACAGTCATGAGGGAAAATTCACATTTTAACTGAAAGACAACCTTACATAGAGTGCAATATAAAACAATATTTGACATGAAATTTGCATTTTTAACCGTTCGTTTTTAACCCAATAAACAGTTTTTAACCTTAGCAGACCGCATATAAAACAGACAAAATACGTCCTGTTGCATTACCAAAACAACCTACGAGTTAGCTTATAGCTTCATCTCACTTCAATACAGACCGACACGGCAGCTCGCCGATGCTAATAGTAGCTACCGCTAACCACAATACGTTTTATGCATGAAAATATCCACGGCAACCAAACTCGAGCCGGACATAAATATAGCATGAAATGGTAACAACACAAACCTTGTGCCCCTTATTAGCCAGGTGCTAGGGCGTTTCATGTGGGTTAGGCACACTTTGCTTGCTTTTAGCATTGAAGACACTCTTTTAGCCTTGCAGACACACTTTTCCTACTGCCGGTAAAGTCCGAAGCACCGGATGTGTACGAGGTCACGGCGAGACGCTTTCAAAATAAGAGCACTGAATATCCGTCTGCTTAATGTATACAAAATAAAAGCCTGGCTTTAAAGAATGTTACTAAGTAAACATAAAAACACATTTATAAAAATACTATGCTCATATTAAAGGTCATTTACATTCATGTAAGTGATTGCTGACGGAAAATAGGACTATTTAGGACTTATATTAACAAAAACATTCCACTGATATCTGCTTTAACTGAATTTTTGACAGTCGTTTGAAATCTGCCTTTACACTAACAGCTGTGTGCAAGACAGCAGCTGACTGAATGGCTCGATTTGTAAAGCTACATGTGATATTACCACTTGCCAACTAGCTCAGTGAGATAGACTAGAGGATTGTTCTTGGTGGTGAAGATTGTGTGTTCAAGCCTCAGCTCGTGCAACATTTCCATACAAGAAATCTACCCATACTTTTCACAAAGGTCCAGTCCCATGCCAGATGTCCTCAACTGGAAACACAATAGTCCTGATGGCGGCAGTACAGCAAGACTCTAAATTTCAAAACTTTCAATTTCAAATTGCCTAATCTTGCCAAAAATTGCCCGGCCCCAACAATTGCTGAGCAGCAGCTCTTCTTTTTTTTTTTACTTGCAGTGCACTGAGGTCTTGGAGCCACTGCAGGACAATGATCATTTAATCATGACTTCAACTTGACCTTTAAGTTCTGAATGAAGCAGACTCACAGTGAATACCGAGGCCGATGAGTCCAGCCAGTAGGAAAACACTCAGCAGACTCGGAGAGAGGACGACAGCTCCATGACATCTTCTCTCAGAGCTGGTGGGACCTGAACCAAGAAAAGACCAGTCAATAAAAACAGTCACACATAATAACAGACATTTATTCTCTGCTCGGTCTGACTGACAGCTCTTTACCTGTGGGATTTGTTGAAATGTTGAACTTGTCCAGTCTTATATCGGCAACATTGACGTAGATTTCGTCCATTGATGCTCACTACAAGACAGAGGATCAACTGCAGCACAGTCTGACATGAAAATGACTCGCGCTTAATGGCTTCAGCTTTATCTTAAGATATGAGGAAGTAACACGTGCTTCTCAAATATCCCACTTTAAACAGGACATTTTTGAGTGTAAGCAATTTATTATTCAGTGAAATGACAAACAACAGAAGTCTACAGTCTTTAGAGTTAATGTTCCCTGTTATTGACCATTTAGGGTATTTGCAATTATTGTGAATTTGGAGAAAGGGTTCATACTAGGGATACACGATAACTTTTTTTTAAAACCGATAACCGATAACTTTCTGCTTCCAAAGGCCAATACCGATACCGATTACCGATAACATTCCTGGAGATAAGAAAGACTAATTAGCAAAAGTGGATCGAAGATATATCCATCAATACTACAAATACAACCAAAAACTGTTTCAACTCTTAAAATTAAGACATTTATTTTTTCAGATGAAAAACTATTAGCAAGCAAACATTTGCTAAAAGATCCAGGTCAAACAAAACAATTTAATATTTCAAATGACCATCGCAAAATAAAGGCCTCTAGAACTGAAATACTTTGCATCAGGTTTTAAAGTAGATAACGTGAAAATGTGCATTCCACAAATTCAAAACAAAGGCCTCTATAACTGACATACTTTGCATCAGGTTTTAAAGTAAATAAAGTGGAAATGTGCATTCCACAAGTTCTAAAACAAATTAAAGCCGCAAGCGGCGATGGCCGGCCCTCGCTCGCCCATGCCACCGCGGGGCCTGAGGCACGCCGGGGCCGTGGCGCAGAGCAGAAATGGAGAAAAAACCCGGAAGGAGGCCAAAAACGCAATGTTTCGTTCGTCCACCAGGGGGCAGTCACCGCACGTGGTCTGGTGCGTTCAGGGGCCGCCCCTCATCACTCGTGTGAAGTTTGGAGTGAATCGGACAAAGCATGAGGGAGTTATGAGCTGTTAAAGGTTCGTCCACTAGGGGGCAGTAATGGTATGCGTGCAGGTGTGTTCAGGGTCAGTCCCTCATCACACATGTGAAGTTTCGTGGAAATCGGACAAAGCATGAGGGAGTTATGGGCTGTTAAAGGTTCGTCCACTAGGGGGCAGTAATGGGATGCGTGCAGGTGTGTTCAGGGTCAGTCCCTCATCACACATGTGAAGTTTCGTGGAAATCGGACAATGTTGATGCAAAAAATGGCACTTCCGGTTTCCACTAGGGGGCCACATGAGCGACACCCCTATCAGATGGAAGAGGTCTCCACCCTGGACCTGTGTATCAATTTTCATGATGATACGAGTTCATTAAAGCCATCAAAAAGCCAAACGTATTTTCATGGCGAGGAATTGATGGTAGCCACGCCCCCACAGGGACGCCATTACTCGTAGCTTCACAGTCTTCATAATGTAGCTTCACCAACTGGTTCTGCATGTTTTAGAAGTGGAATGAAGTTGATGGGGTCAACTATGTATTTTTAATGAATTTTAGTTCACTTCCTGTTACCACCGGGGGGCGCTATGAGTTACGTGGGAAGTTAATATATCGGGACGTTCAGGGCGAAGCCATCATCATGTCCAGCAAGTTTAAAGTTGATTGGATGAAGTATGTGGGCGTGAGAGCCAATCGTATTACATGGCGAGCACGCCAAAGTTAATTGAGCGCTGGCAGCCACGCCCTTTGACCTACGGACTCACGGAGCACAAGATAAGCTCAGCTAGGTCTGGAGATGTGGTGTACCTAATTTCAACTTGATCGGGCGAACGCTGTGGGAGGAGTTAGTTTTAGGCGGGAAAAATCAAAACCAAAATGGCCGACTTCCTGTTGGGTTGAGGTCATGAGGTCAAGAGGCTTTTTTGCATATCTGGGTATAATACATATGTGTACCAAATTTTGTGAGCATAGGACAAAGTTATCAAAATTGCCTATGGGAATTTTTAAAACTTGTAGGGGGCGCTATTTCGCCATTTCGCGTCGGACATGTGCGACCACCACAAAATATCGAATTTCGGATGAGGCCGGACGTCCCACCAAAAATTCACGCATTTTCGAGTTTGGGAAAGGGGCCAAATTGGGGTTTAAAGACCGCAAGAATAATAAATAAGAATTAAAGCCGCAAGCGGCTATGACGGGCCCTCGTTCCACGCCACTCGGCGTCCCCGCTACCCCCGGGCCGCCCTTCGAAACCCCCGCGCGCAACCGGGCGTGGGCGGCTGCGTCGAGGGCGGTCCCCTCGTCGAACACGTGAAGTTTCGAGCAAATCGGACAACGTACGATGGAGTTACGGCAGGTTTACGGTTCGTCCACCAGGGGGCGGTAACGGGATGTGGGCCGTTGTGTTTGGGGTCGTGACCTCATCACACATGTGAAGTTTCAGGCTGATCGGACAATGTCGATGCAAAACACGACATTTCCTGTGTCCACAAGGGGGCGTCTTGAGCGAGCTAGCGTACGATCAAATGGAGGCGTAGAGGGCGGGCCTCTGATCATGTACTGAAATTTTGAAGTGACTACGATCAAGTATGTGGGCGTGGAAGGCAAACGTAATAGCATGGCGACTAAACGAGCTGTTGGCCAACTTTGTCGCCCCCTAGCAGCCACGCCGTTTGACGTAGAGAAAAGCTTTTAATAGTGTTTGACCAGCTTGGTCTCCTGATGATCTGTAGCGAATATGAAGTCAATCGGGCAAAATCCGTGGGAGGTGGCAGTTCACGATGGAGCGCTATTCCTGTCGCCTCCACAAGGGGGCCATTAGCCGTAGCGTCATAGCGTTCATGAAATACATTCACCAACTTGTTCGGCATGTTTTAGAAGTGGAATGAAGTTGATGGGGTCAACGATGTATTTTTAATGAATTTTAGCGCACTTCCTGTTACCACCGGGGGGCGCTATGAGTGACGTAGGAAAATAATATGTCGGATCGTTCAGGGTCACGCCCTCATCATGTGCACCAAGTTTGAAGCAGCTGCGATCAAATCTGTGGGCGTGTTAGCATTTAAACCTTTTTAGCTGACTCGTGGGACTTGGCCGTGCCCTAGCAGCCACGCCCTTTGACCTACAGACCTGCGGAGCACAAGCCGTAATCAGCTTAGTCTGGAGATGTTCTCTACCCAATTTGAAGTCAATCGGGCGAACTCCCTCGGACGAGTTTGTTTTGCGTCAAAGAAATGCTAACCAAAATGGCCGACTTCCTGTTGGGTTTAGGGCGTGGCTGCAATTCAATTTTTTGTATGTTTGGGTATGATACAGGTGTGTGTCGAGTTTCGTATGTGTACGACAAAGTAAGCGAAATTTGTCTATGGAGAATTTCGGAAAAACTTCAAGGGGGCGCTATTGAGGCATTTAGCCACGCCCATGGGAAACGACTGTATCCGCTGAAAGAGCTTGCCATTCTTGACCTGTGGATGAAATTTCGTGAGGACACGACTTCGTTAAAGCCACGAAAAAGGCAAACGTAATTGTACGATAAAAAATCGCCAGTCGCCGCGGCGGCACACGGACGCCGTTCGTCGTATCTTCACAGCGTTCATAATGTAGCTTCAGCAACTGGTTCTGCATGTATTAGAAGTGGAATGAAGTTGATCGGGTGAAGTATGGATTTTTAATTAATTTTTGCGTACTTCCTGTTACCACCGGGGGGCGCTATGAGCCAGGCAGGAAGTCGATACATCAAAACGTTCAGGAAGGAGCCAACGTCATGTCCTTTGAATTTCAAGTGGCTACGACGAAGTATGTGCGCGTATTTGGCAAACGTAATTTAAATTGGGAAGATACACATTCGCCGCGGCGGCACACGGACGCCTTTGCTCGTAGGGTCAAAGCGTTCATGATGTAACTTCACCATCCGGGTCTGCATGTACTAGAAGTGGAACGAAGTCGATTTGGTCAACTACGTATTTTTAACGAATTTTTGTACGTTTCCTGTTACCACCGGGGGGCGCTATGAGCGACGTAGGCAAATAATATGTCGGATCGTTCAGGGTCTCTCCATAGATTTTTGCACCAAGTTTGAAGCGTCTACGATCAAGTATGTGGGCATGAGAGCCGTTCGTATTTATATGGCGAGCACCGAAACAGTCGCCAAACTTCAGGGCATGCCAGAGGCCAAGCGCTTTGAGCTACAGACCTGCGGAGCACAAGATAAGCTCAGCTAGGTCTGACGATGTTCTCTACCCAATTTGGAGCCGATCGGGCGTAACCCCTCGGAGGAGTTCGTTTTGCGTAAACAAAGTTTGAAGCAAAATGGCCGACTTCCTGTTGGTTTTCGGGTATGTCTGTAAAGCGATTTTTTGTAGATCTGGGGTTGATGAATATGTTTACCAAGTTTCGGACAAATTGGTGTCGCAGACCCTCATTCCCTATACGCGGTCTAGGGGGCGCTGTGGTGCCATTTGGCCACGCCCACATGCGAGACCACCACTGAATCGCAATTTTCGGGCTTCCCCCTCTGCGTTTGAAATTTGGTGAGTTTTCGAGCATGGCAAAGGGGTCGAAATCGCGTTCAAACGCGGAGATCCAAAATAATAATAATAATAAACATTACAATATCTGGTGTTTTCGCTGCCAGGTCTATGCAGTACTTGGTTACTTGCTTGCTTACTTGTTGTTACTCGTCGGCTGGCACGTTGACTAATGTGCATGTCGAATTACAATAGGGTCCTCCCTGTGACGTTGTCACTGGCTCGGGCCCTAATTAAAGCCGCAAGCGGCGTTGGACGGCCCTCGCTCGCCCATGCCACCGCGGGGCCTGAGGCACGCCGGGGCCGTGGCGCGGAGCAGAAACGGAGAAAAAACCCGGAAGGAGGCCAAAAATGCAACGTGTCGTTCATCCACCAGGGGGCAGTCACCGCATGTGGTCTGGAGCGTTCAGGGGCCGCCCCTCATCACTCGTGTGAAGTTTGGAGTGAATCGGACAAAGCATGAGGGAGTTATGAGCAGTTAAAGGTCCGTCCAATAGGGGGCAGTAATGGGATGCGTGCAGGTGTGTTTAGGGTCAGCCCCTCATCACACATGTGAAGTTTGGAGTGAATCGGACAAAGCATGAGGGAGTTATGAGCAGTTAAAGGTTCGTCCACTAGGGGGCAGTAATGGGATGCGTGCAGGTGTGTTCAGGGTCAGCCCCTCATCACACATGTGAAGTTTCGTGGAAATCGGACAAAGCATGAGGGAGTTATGAGCAGTTAAAGGTTCGTCCACTAGGGGGCAGTAATGAGATGCGTGCAGGTGTGTTCAGGGTCAGCCCCTAATCACACATGTGAAGTTTCGTGGAAATCGGACAATGTTGATGCAAAAAATGGCACTTCCGGTTTCCACTAGGGGGCCACATGAGCGACACCCCTATCAGATGGAAGAGGTCATGACCCTGGACCTGTGTACCAATTTTCATGATGATACGAGTTCATTAAAGCCATCAAAAAGCCAAACGTATTTTCATGGCGAGGAATTGATGGTAGCCACGCCCCCACAGGGACGCCATTACTCGTAGCTTCACAGTCTTCATAATGTAGCTTCACCAACTGGTTCTGCATGTTTTAGAAGTGGAATGAAGTTGATGGGGTCAACTATGTATTTTTAATGAATTTTAGTTCACTTCCTGTTACCACCGGGGGGCGCTATGAGCGACGTAGGCAAATAATATGTCGGATCGTTCAGGGTCTCGCCATAGATTTTTGCACCAAGTTTGAAGCGTGTACGATCAAGTATGTGGGCATGAGAGCCAATCGTATTTACATGGCGAGCACCGAAACAGTCGCCAAACTTGGGGGCACGCCAGAGGCCAACCCCTTTGAGCTACAGACCTGCGGAGCACAAGTTAAGCTCAGCTAGGTCTGATGATGTTGTCTATCAAATTTGGAGCGTGTCGGGCGAATCGTTTTGGACGAGTTAATTTGGCGCCAAAAACGACCAATTCAAAATGGCCGACTTCCTGTTGACATTTCACCATGACATTAAGAGGCTTTTTTGTATATCTGGGTATGGTACATATGTGTACCGAATTTCGTCCGTCTACGCCAAAGTGAGCCGAATTCCCTATGGGCTTTTTTGAACTTTGTAGGGGGCGCTATTTCGCCATTTCGCGTCGGACATGCGCGAGCAGCACAAAATATCGAATTTCGGAAGAAGCCGGACGTCCGGCAAAAAGTTCACGCATTTTCGAGTTGGGGAAAGGGGCCAAATTGGGGTTTGAAGGCGGAGAAGAATAATAATAATAATAATTAAAGCCGCAAGCGGCGATGGACGGCCCTCGCTCGCCCATGCCACCGCGGGGCCTGAGGCACGCCGGGGCCGTGGCGCGGAGCAGAAACGGAGAAAAAACCCGGAAGGAGGCAAAAAACGCAATGTTTCGTTCGTCCACCAGGGGGCAGTCACCGCATGTGGTCTGGTGCGTTCAGGGGCCGCCCCTCATCACTCGTGTGAAGTTTGGAGTTAATCGGACAAAGCATGAGGGAGTTATGAGCAGTTAAAAGTTCGTCCACTAGGGGGCAGTAATGAGATGCGTGCAGGTGTGTTCAGGGTCAGCCCCTCATCACACATGTGAAGTTTCGTGGAAATCGGACAAAGCATGAGGGAGTTATGAGCAGTTAAAGGTTCGTCCACTAGGGGGCAGTAATGGGATGCGTGCAGGTGTGTTCAGGGTCAGCCCCTCATCACACATGTGAAGTTTCGTGGAAATCGGACAATGTTGATGCAAAAAATGGCACTTCCGGTTTCCACTAGGGGGCCACATGAGCGACACCCCTATCAGATGGAAGAGGTCTCCACCCTGGACCTGTGTATCAAATTTCATGATGATACGAGTTCATTAAAGCCATCAAAAAGCCAAACGTATTTTCATGGCGAGGAATTGATGGTAGCCACGCCCCCACAGGGACGCCATTACTCGTAGCTTCACAGTCTTCATAATGTAGCTTCACCAACTGGTTCTGCATGTTTTACAAGTGGAATGGAGTTGATGGGGTGAACTATGTATTTTTAATGAATTTTAGTTCACTTCCTGTTACCACCGGGGGGCGCTATGAGCGACGTAGGCAAATAATATGTCGGATCGTTCAGGGTCTCGCCATAGATTTTTGCACCAAGTTTGAAGCGTCTACGATCAAGTATGTGGGCATGAGAGCCAATCGTATTTACATGGCGAGCACCGAAACAGTCGCCAAACTTCGGGGCACGCCAGAGGCCAACCCCTTTGAGCTACAGACCTGCGGAGCACAAAATAAGCTCAGCTAGGTCTGACGATGTTGTCTATCAAATTTGGAGCGTGTCGAGCGAATCGTTTTGGACGAGTTAATTTGGCGCCAAAAACGACCAATTCAAAATGGCCGACTTCCTGTTGACATTTCACCATGACATTAAGAGGCTTTTTTGTATATCTGGGTATGGTACATATGTGTACCGAATTTCGTCCGTCTACGCCAAAGTGACCCGAATTCCCTATGGGCTTTTTTGAACTTTGTAGGGGGCGCTATTTCGCCATTTCGCGTCGGACATGCGCGAGCAGCACAAAATATCGAATTTCGGAAGAAGCCGGACGTCCGGCAAAAAGTTCACGCATTTTAGAGTTGGGGAAAGGGGCGAAATTGGGGTTTGAAGGCGGAGAAGAATAATAATAATAATAAACAGCACGATTTCAATAGGCCCTCCGCGGGCGAGTGCTACTCGCCGCTCGGGCCTAATTAAAGCCGCAAGCGGCTATGACGGGCCCTCGTTCCACGCCACTCGGCGTCCCCGCTACCCCCGGGCCGCTCTTCGAAACCCCCGCGCGCAACCGGACGTGGGCGGCTGCGTCGAGGGCGGTCCCCTCGTCGAACACGTGAAGTTTCGAGCAAATCGGACAACGTACGATGGAGTTACGGCAGGTTTACGGTTCGTCCACCAGGGGGCGGTAACGGGATGTGGGCCGTTGTGTTTGGGGTCGTGACCTCATCACACATGTGAAGTTTCGAGCTGATCGGACAATGTCGATGCAAAACACGACATTTCCTGTGTCCACAAGGGGACGTCTTGAGCGAGCTAGCGTACGATCAAATGGAGGCGTAGAGGGCGGGCCTCTGATCATGTACTGAAATTTTGAAGTGACTACGATCAAGTATGTGGGCGTGGAAGGCAAACGTAATAGCATGGCGACTAAACGAGCAGTTGGCCAACTTTGTCGCCCCCTAGCAGCCACGACGTTTGACGTAGAGAAAAGCTTTTAATAGGGTTTGACCAGCTTGGTCTCCTGATGATCTGTAGCGAATATGAAGTCAATCGGGCAAAATCCGTGGGAGGTGGCAGTTCACGATGGAGCGCTATTCCTGTCGCCTCCACAAGGGGGCCATTAGCCGTAGCGCCATAGCGTTCATGAAATACCTTCACCAACTTGTTCGGCATGTTTTAGAAGTGGAATAAAGTTGATGGGGTCAACGATGTATTTTTAATGAATTTTAGCGCACTTCCTGTTACCACCGGGGGGCGCTATGAGTGACGTAGTAAAATAATATGTCGGATCGTTCAGGGTCACGCCCTCATCATGTGCACCAAGTTTGAAGCTGCTGCGATGAAATCTGTGGGCGCGATAGCATTTAAACCTTTTTAGCTGAATTAGGCAACTTGGCCGTGCGCTAGCAGCCACGCCCTTTGACCTACAGACCTGCGGAGCACAAGCCGTAATCAGCTTGGTCTGGAGATGTTCTCGACCCAATTTGAAGTCAATCGGGCGAACTCCCTCGGAGGAGTTCGTTTTGCGTCAAAGAAATGCTAACCAAAATGGCCGACTTCCTGTTGGGTTTAGGGCGTGGCTCCAATTCAATTTTTGGTATGTTTGGATATGATACACGTGTGTGTCGAGTTTCGTATGTGTACGACAAAGTAAGCAAAATTTGTCTATGGAGAATTTCGGAAAAACTTCAAGGGGGCGCTATTGAGGCATTTTGCCACGCCCATGGGAAACGACTCTATCAGCTGAAAGAGCTCGCCATTCTTGACCTGTGGATGAAATTTCGTGAGGACACGACTTCGTTAAAGCCACGAAAAAGGCAAACGTAATTGTACGATAAAAAATCGTCAGTCGCCGCGGCGGCACACGGACGCCGTTCGTCGTATCTTCACAGCGTTCATAATGTAGCTTCAGCAACTGGTTGTGCATGTATTAGAAGTGGAATGAAGTTGATCGGGTGAAGTATGGAATTTTAATGAATTTTTGCGTACTTCCTGTTACCACCGGGGGGCGCTATGAGCCAGGCAGGAAGTCGATATATCAAAACGTTCAGGGAGGAGCCAACGTCATGTCCTTTGAATTTCGAGTGGCTACGACGAAGTATGTGCGCGTGATTGGCAAACGTAATTTAAATTGGGAAGATACACATTCGCCGCCGCGGCACACGGACGCCGTTGCTCGTAGGGTCAAAGCGTCAATGATGTAGCTTCACCATCCGGGTTTCCATGTATTAGAAGTGTAACGAAGTCGATTTCGTCAAATATGTATTTTTAACGAATTTTTGTACGTTTCCTGTTACCACCGGGGGGCGCTATGAGCGACGTAGGCAAATAATATGTCGGATCGTTCAGGGTCTCGCCATAGATTTTTGCACCAAGTTTGAAGCGTCTACGATCAAGTATGTGGGCATGAGAGCCAATCGTATTTACATGGCGAGCACCGAAACAGTCGCCAAACTTCGGGGCACGCCAGAGGCCAACCCCTTTGAGCTACAGACCTGCGGAGCACAAGATAAGCTCAGCTAGGTCTGACGATGTTCTGAACCCAATTTGGAGCCGATCGGACGTAATCCCTAGGAGGAGTTTGTTTTGCGTTTACAAACTTTGAAGCAAAATGGCCGACTTCCTGTTGGGTTTCGGGCTTCGCTATAGGAGGATTTTGTGTTCATCTCGCATTGATGAACATGTGTGGCGATTTTGGTCCGCTTTCGTTAACGTCATTTTTTTCCCTATGGGTTTTTGGGAAAATTGTAGGGGGCGCTATTTAGCCATTTGGCCCCGCCCAAATGCGACGCTGCCAAAATATCAAATTTTTCGCGAAGCCCCACGAGGCAACAAAGTTTGGTGAGTTTTCGTGCATGGCAAAGGGGTCGTTTTTGCGATTCTTTGCGGGGAATAATAATAATAATAATTAAAGCCGCAAGCGGCTATGACGGGCCCTCGTTCCACGCCACTCGGCGTCCCCGCTACCCCCGGGCCGCCCTTCGAAACCCCCGCGCGCAACCGGGCGTGGGCGGCTGCGTCGAGGGCGGTCCCCTCGTCGAACACGTGAAGTTTCGAGCAAATCGGACAACGTACGATGGAGTTACGGCAGGTTTACGGTTCGTCCACCAGGGGGCGGTAACGGGATGTGGGCCGTTGTGTTTGGGGTCGTGACCTCATCACACATGTGAAGTTTCAGGCTGATCGGACAATGTCGATGCAAAACACGACATTTCCTGTGTCCACAAGGGGGCGTCTTGAGCGAGCTAGCGTACGATCAAATGGAGGCGTAGAGGGCGGGCCTCTGATCATGTACTGAAATTTTGAAGTGACTACGATCAAGTATGTGGGCGTGGAAGGCAAACGTAATAGCATGGCGACTAAACGAGCTGTTGGCCAACTTTGTCGCCCCCTAGCAGCCACGCCGTTTGACGTAGAGAAAAGCTTTTAATAGTGTTTGACCAGCTTGGTCTCCTGATGATCTGTAGCGAATATGAAGTCAATCGGGCAAAATCCGTGGGAGGTGGCAGTTCACGATGGAGCGCTATTCCTGTCGCCTCCACAAGGGGGCCATTAGCCGTAGCGTCATAGCGTTCATGAAATACATTCACCAACTTGTTCGGCATGTTTTAGAAGTGGAATGAAGTTGATGGGGTCAACTATGTATTTTTAATGAATTTTAGCGCACTTCCTGTTACCACCGGGGGGCGCTATGAGTGACGTAGGAAAATAATATATCGGATCGTTCAGGGTCACGCCCTCATCATGTGCACCAAGTTTGAAGCAGCTGCGATCAAATCTGTGGGCGTGTTAGCATTTAAACCTTTTTAGCTGACTCGTGGGACTTGGCCGTGCCCTAGCAGCCACGCCCTTTGACCTACAGACCTGCGGAGCACAAGCCGTAATCAGCTTAGTCTGGAGATGTTCTCTACCCAATTTGAAGTCAATCGGGCGAACTCCCTCGGACGAGTTTGTTTTGCGTCAAAGAAATGCTAACCAAAATGGCCGACTTCCTGTTGGGTTTAGGGCGTGGCTGCAATTCAATTTTTTGTATGTTTGGGTATGATACAGGTGTGTGTCGAGTTTCGTATGTGTACGACAAAGTAAGCGAAATTTGTCTATGGAGAATTTCGGAAAAACTTCAAGGGGGCGCTATTGAGGCATTTAGCCACGCCCATGGGAAACGACTGTATCCGCTGAAAGAGCTTGCCATTCTTGACCTGTGGATGAAATTTCGTGAGGACACGACTTCGTTAAAGCCACGAAAAAGGCAAACGTAATTGTACGATAAAAAATCGCCAGTCGCCGCGGCGGCACACGGACGCCGTTCGTCGTATCTTCACAGCGTTCATAATGTAGCTTCAGCAACTGGTTCTGCATGTATTAGAAGTGGAATGAAGTTGATCGGGTGAAGTATGGATTTTTAATTAATTTTTGCGTACTTCCTGTTACCACCGGGGGGCGCTATGAGCCAGGCAGGAAGTCGATACATCAAAACGTTCAGGAAGGAGCCAACGTCATGTCCTTTGAATTTCAAGTGGCTACGACGAAGTATGTGCGCGTATTTGGCAAACGTAATTTAAATTGGGAAGATACACATTCGCCGCGGCGGCACACGGACGCCTTTGCTCGTAGGGTCAAAGCGTTCATGATGTAACTTCACCATCCGGGTCTGCATGTACTAGAAGTGGAACGAAGTCGATTTGGTCAACTACGTATTTTTAACGAATTTTTGTACGTTTCCTGTTACCACCGGGGGGCGCTATGAGCGACGTAGGCAAATAATATGTCGGATCGTTCAGGGTCTCTCCATAGATTTTTGCACCAAGTTTGAAGCGTCTACGATCAAGTATGTGGGCATGAGAGCCGTTCGTATTTATATGGCGAGCACCGAAACAGTCGCCAAACTTCAGGGCATGCCAGAGGCCAAGCGCTTTGAGCTACAGACCTGCGGAGCACAAGATAAGCTCAGCTAGGTCTGACGATGTTCTCTACCCAATTTGGAGCCGATCGGGCGTAACCCCTCGGAGGAGTTCGTTTTGCGTAAACAAAGTTTGAAGCAAAATGGCCGACTTCCTGTTGGTTTTCGGGTATGTCTGTAAAGCGATTTTTTGTAGATCTGGGGTTGATGAATATGTTTACCAAGTTTCGGACAAATTGGTGTCGCAGACCCTCATTCCCTATACGCGGTCTAGGGGGCGCTGTGGTGCCATTTGGCCACGCCCACATGCGAGACCACCACTGAATCGCAATTTTCGGGCTTCCCCCTCTGCGTTTGAAATTTGGTGAGTTTTCGAGCATGGCAAAGGGGTCGAAATCGCGTTCAAACGCGGAGATCCAAAATAATAATAATAATAAACATTACAATATCTGGTGTTTTCGCTGCCAGGTCTATGCAGTACTTGGTTACTTGCTTGCTTACTTGTTGTTACTCGTCGGCTGGCACGTTGACTAATGTGCATGTCGAATTACAATAGGGTCCTCCCTGTGACGTTGTCACTGGCTCGGGCCCTAATAATAAACATTTGCATTTCGGGGAATTTTGCGCCAGGTCAGTGGAGTACTTGATTACTTGCTTGCTTACTTGTTGTTACTCGTCGGCTGGCACGTTGACTAATGTGCATGTCGAATAACAATAGGGACCTCCCTGGGTCGTTGACACAGGCTCGGGCCCTAATTAAAGCCGCAAGCGGCTATGACGGGCCCTCGTTCCACGCCACTCGGCGTCTCGCTCCCACGACCCCCCGGTCCCCGCCACCCCCGGGGCGCTCTTCGAAACCCCCGCGCGCCACCGGACGTCGGCAGCTAGTAGAGGGTCGTTCCCTCATCAAACACGTGAAATTTCGAGAAAATCGGACAATGTACGATGGAGTTACGGCAAGTTTACGGTTCGTCCACCAGGGGGCAGTAACGGGATGTGGGTCGTTGCGTTCAAGGTCGTGACCTCATCACACATGTGAAGTTTCGAGCAAATCGGACAATGTCGATGTAAAATATGTCATTTCCTGTGTCCACAAGGGGGCGCCTTGAGCGAGGTTGCATACGAGGCAATAGAGGTGTAGAGGGCGGGTGTCTGATCACGTACATAAATTTTGAAGCAGTTCGGACGAAGTACATGGGAGATAGAGCAGCCCGTGTATGCATGGCGAGGCATCAGAAATGGCGGCGGCCACAGTGGCCACGCCCTTTGACCTACCGACCTGCAGAGCACAAGCTGTAATCAGGGCGGTCTGAGGATGATGTGTAGCGAATATGAAGCCGATCGGGCGAAACCCCTAGGAGGAGTTCGTTTCTGATGGACCGCAATACGTGGCGCCGCCACAAGGGGGCAATTAGCCGTAGCCTCAAAGCGTACGTAATGTAGCTTCACCGATTTGTTTCACATGTATCAGAAGTGGAACGAAGTTGCTGGGGTGAACTATGTACGATTAATTCATGTTAGCGTAATCTGTGTCGACTTCCTGTTACCACCGGGGGGCGCTATGAGTAACGTGGGAAGTTAATATGTCAGATTGTCCAGGAAGGACCCATCATCATGTCCACCAAGTTTGAAGCGGCTACGATCAAGTATGTCGGCGTGAGAGCCGTTCGAAGTGAAACGGCGCCGAACACGAACAGTCGCCAAAATGTGTCGCATCATAGCAGCCACGCCCTTTGACCTACAGACATGTAGTTCACAAAATAAGATCAGCATGGCGTCTCGATGGTCCATAGCCAATTTGAAGTCAATCGGACGAAATCTGTAGGAGGGGTTCGGTCAAATAGGTCAAAATTTCAATCCAAAATGGCCGACTTCCGGTTGGGTATAGGGCGTGGCTTTAAGAGGATTTTTTGTGTGTCTTCCCATGTTCTATAACCCCACCAAATTTCATGCATGTAAGTGCAACGGTGTGGCGGGGCTGATCAATTCAAAATTTCAAGGGGGCGCTGTTGCGCCATTACATTCTGCGCACACGAACGGATGTCATGGTACGTCTATTTTCACCAGACTACACGTGTATGCCAAATTTCATCCGTTTCTCGCTTCGGCAAAGGGGTCGAAATCGCGTTCAAACGCGCGTAATAATAATAATAATAATTAAAGCCGCAAGCGGCTATGACGGGCCCTCGTTCCACGCCACTCGGCGTCCCGATCCCACGACCCCCCCGGTCCCCGCTTCCCCCGGGGCGCTCTTCGAAACCCCCGCGCGCCACCGGACGCGGGGGGCTGCGTCGAGGGCTGTCCCCTCATCACTCGTGTGAAGTTTCGAGCAAATCGGACAACGTGCGATGGAGTTACGGCAAGTTTACGGTTCGTCCACCAGGGGGCGGTAACAGGATGTGGGCCGTTGCGTTCGGGGTCGTCACCTCATCACACATGTGAAGTTTCGAGCAAATCGGACAATGTTCGATGCAGATACGGCAAGTTTACGGTTCGTCCACCAGGGGGCGGTAACGGGATGTGGGCCGTTGTGTTCAGGGTCGTGACCTCATCACACATGTGAAGTTTCGTGCGAATCGGACAATGTCGCTGCAAAATATGTCATTTCCTGTGTCCACAAGGGGGCGAGTTGAGCGAACTTGCATACGAGGCAATAGAGGTGTAGAGGGCGGGTGTCTGATTACGTACATAAATTTTTAAGCAGTTCGGACGAAGTACGTGGGAGATAGAGCAGCTCGTGTATGCATGGCGAGGCATCAGAAATGGCGGCGGCCACAGTGGCCACGCCCTTTGACCTACCGACCTGCAGAGCACAAGCTGTAATCAGGGCGGTCTGAGGATGATGTGTAGCGAATATGAAGCCGATCGGGCGAAACCCCTAGGAGGAGTTCGTTTCTGATGTACCGCAATACGTGGCGCCGCCACATGGGGGCAATTAGCCGTAGCCTCAAAGCGTTCGTAATGTAGCTTCACCGATTTGTTTCACATGTATCAGAAGTGGAACGAAGTTGCTGGGGTGAACTATGTAGGAGTTCGTCCAAATACGTCAAAATTTCAATCCAAAATGGCCGACTTCCGGTTGGGTTTAGGGCGTGGCTCCAAGAGGATTTTTTGTGTGTCTCGCCAAGTTCTACAACCCCACCAAATTTCATGCATGTAGGTGAAACTGAGAAGTGGGGCTCGCCGTTTACAATTTTCTAGGGGGCGCTATTTAGCCATTTTGGCACGCCCATTTTGAACGACTTCAAAAAACAAAATTTTTGGCCCGTCCCAATGTGCATGCCAAATATCGTTCGTTTTACGGCATGTTCAGGCCTCCAAAAAGGCGATTTACTATGGGTAAGAATAATAAAAATAATTAAAGCCGCAAGCGGCTATGACGGGCCCTCGTTCCACGCCACTCGGCGTCCCCGCTGCCCCCGGGCCGCTCTTCGAAACCCCCGCGCGCAACCGGACGCGGGCGGCTGCGTCGAGGGCGGTCCCCTCGTCGAACACGTGAAGTTTCGAGCAAATCGGACGACGTACGATGGAGTTACGGCAGGTTTACGGTTCGTCCACCAGGGGGCGGTAACGGGATGTTGGCCGTTGCGTTCGGGGTCGTGACCTCATCACACATGTGAATTTTCGAGCCGATCGGACAATGTCGATGCAAAACACGACATTTCCTGTGTCCACAAGGGGGCGTCTTGAGCGAGCTAGCGTACGATCAAACGGAGGCGTAGAGGGCGGGCCTCTGATCATGTCCCTAAATTTTGAAGTGACTACGACCAAGTATGTGGGCGTGGAAGGCAAACGTAATAGCATGGCGACTAAACGAGCAGTTGGCCAACTTTGTCGCCCCCTAGCGGCCACGCCGTTTCACGTAGAGAAAAGCTTTCAATAGTGTTTGACCAGCTTGGTCTCCTGATGATCTGTAGCGAATATGAAGTCAATCGGGCAAAATCCGTGGGAGGTGGCAGTTCACGATGGAGCGCTATTCCTGTCGCCTCCACAAGGGGGCCATTAGCCGTAGCGTCATAGCGTTCATGAAATACCTTCACCAACTTGTTCGGCATGTTTTAGAAGTGGAATGAAGTTGATGGGGTCAACGATGTATTTTTAATGAATTTTAGCGCACTTCCTGTTACCACCGGGGGGCGCTATGAGTGACGTAGGAAAATAATATGTCGGATCGTTCAGGGTCACGCCCTCATCATGTGCACCAAGTTTGAAGCCGCTGCGATCAAATCTGTGGGCGTGTTAGCATTGCAAACTTCTTAGCTGAATTCGGGAACTTGGCCGTGCGCTAGCAGCCACGCCCTTTTGACTTACACACCCCCGGAGCACAAGCCGTAATCAGCTTGGTCTGGAGATGTTCTGTACCGGATTTGAAGTGAATCGGGCGAACTCCCTCGGAGGAGTTCGTTTTGCGTCAAAGAAATGCTAACCAAAATGGCCGACTTCCTGTTGGGTTTAGGGCGTGGCTCCAATTCAATTTTTTGTATGTTTGGGTATGATACACGTGTGTGTCGAGTTTCGTATGTGTACGACAAAGTAAGCGAAATTTGTCTATGGAGAATTTCGGAAAAACTTCAAGGGGGCGCTATTGAGGCATTTAGCCACGCCCATGGGAAACGACTCTATCCGCTGAAAGAGCTCGCCATTCTTGACCTGTGGATGAAATTTCGTGAGGACACGACTTCGTTAAAGCCACGAAAAAGGCAAACGTAATTGTACGAAAAAAAATCGTCAGTCGCCGCGGCGGCACACGGACGCCGTTCGTCGTATCTTCACAGCGTTCATAATGTAGCTTCAGCAACTGGTCCTGCATGTATTAGAAGTGGAATGAAGTTGATCGGGTGAAGTATGGATTTTTAATAAATTTTTGCGTACTTCCTGTTACCACCGGGGGGCGCTATGAGTCAGGCAGGAAGTCGATACATCAAAACGTTCAGGGAGGAGCCAACGTCATGTCCTTTGAATTTCAAGTGGCTACGACGAAGTATGTGCGCGTATTTGGCAAACGTAATTTAAATTGGGAAGATACACATTCGCCGCGGCGGCACACGGACGCCGTTGCTCGTAGGTTCAAAGCGTTCATGATGTAGCTTCACCATCCGGGTCTGCATGTAATAGAAGTAGAACGAAGTCGATTTGGTCAACTACGTATTTTTAACGAATTTCTGTACGTTTCCTGTTACCACCGGGGGGCGCTATGAGCGACGTAGGCAAATAATATGTCGGATCGTTCAGGGTCTCTCCATAGATTTTTGCACCAAGTTTGAAGCGTCTACGATCAAGTATGGGGGCATGAGAGCCGTTCGTATTTACATGGCGAGCACCGAAACAGTCGCCAAACTTCGGGGCACGCCAGAGGCCAAGCGCTTTGAGCTACAGACCTGCGGAGCACAAGATAAGCTCAGCTAGGTCTGACGATGTTCTGGGACCCAATTTGGAGCCGATCGGGCGTAACCCCTCGGACGAGTTCGTTTTGCGTAAAATAAATGCTAACCAAAATGGCCGACTTCCTGTTGGTTTTTGGGCTTCGCACGAAACAAATTTTTTTCTTGTCTGGGTATGATACACATGTGTACAAAGTTTGGCCAACTTCCGGGGAAAAAAATTTTGTTCCCTATGGCAGGGGGTCCAAAGTTCTAGGGGGCGCTGTTTGACAATTTGGCCCCGCCCACAAACGGCAATGCCAAAATATCAAATTTTTCACCAGACTGGATGTGCGTGCAAAATTTCATTCGAATTCGAGCATGTTAAAGGGGCGAAATTGGCGATTCATTGTTCGGGAGAATAATAATAATAAGAAAAATAAACATTACAATATCTGGGGTTTTTGCTGCCAGGTCTATGCAGTACTTGGTTACTTGCTTGCTTACTTGTTGTTACTCGTCGGCTGGCACGTTGGCGCATGTGCATGTCGAATTACAATAGGGTCCTCCCTGGGACGTTGTCACAGGCTCGGGCCCTAATTAAAGCCGCAAGCGGCTATGACGGGCCCTCGTTCCACGCCACTCGGCGTCCCCGCTACCCCCGGGCCGCTCTTCGAAACCCCCGCGCGCAACCGGACGTGGGCGGCTGCGTCGAGGGCGGTCCCCTCGTCGAACACGTGAAGTTTCGAGCAAATCGGACAACGTACGATGGAGTTACGGCAGGTTTACGGTTCGTCCACCAGGGGGCGGTAACGGGATGTGGGCCGTTGTGTTTGGGGTCGTGACCTCATCACACATGTGAAGTTTCGAGCTGATCGGACAATGTCGATGCAAAACACGACATTTCCTGTGTCCACAAGGGGACGTCTTGAGCGAGCTAGCGTACGATCAAATGGAGGCGTAGAGGGCGGGCCTCTGATCATGTACTGAAATTTTGAAGTGACTACGATCAAGTATGTGGGCGTGGAAGGCAAACGTAATAGCATGGCGACTAAACGAGCAGTTGGCCAACTTTGTCGCCCCCTAGCAGCCACGACGTTTGACGTAGAGAAAAGCTTTTAATAGGGTTTGACCAGCTTGGTCTCCTGATGATCTGTAGCGAATATGAAGTCAATCGGGCAAAATCCGTGGGAGGTGGCAGTTCACGATGGAGCGCTATTCCTGTCGCCTCCACAAGGGGGCCATTAGCCGTAGCGCCATAGCGTTCATGAAATACCTTCACCAACTTGTTCGGCATGTTTTAGAAGTGGAATAAAGTTGATGGGGTCAACGATGTATTTTTAATGAATTTTAGCGCACTTCCTGTTACCACCGGGGGGCGCTATGAGTGACGTAGTAAAATAATATGTCGGATCGTTCAGGGTCACGCCCTCATCATGTGCACCAAGTTTGAAGCTGCTGCGATGAAATCTGTGGGCGCGATAGCATTTAAACCTTTTTAGCTGAATTAGGCAACTTGGCCGTGCGCTAGCAGCCACGCCCTTTGACCTACAGACCTGCGGAGCACAAGCCGTAATCAGCTTGGTCTGGAGATGTTCTCGACCCAATTTGAAGTCAATCGGGCGAACTCCCTCGGAGGAGTTCGTTTTGCGTCAAAGAAATGCTAACCAAAATGGCCGACTTCCTGTTGGGTTTAGGGCGTGGCTCCAATTCAATTTTTGGTATGTTTGGATATGATACACGTGTGTGTCGAGTTTCGTATGTGTACGACAAAGTAAGCAAAATTTGTCTATGGAGAATTTCGGAAAAACTTCAAGGGGGCGCTATTGAGGCATTTTGCCACGCCCATGGGAAACGACTCTATCAGCTGAAAGAGCTCGCCATTCTTGACCTGTGGATGAAATTTCGTGAGGACACGACTTCGTTAAAGCCACGAAAAAGGCAAACGTAATTGTACGATAAAAAATCGTCAGTCGCCGCGGCGGCACACGGACGCCGTTCGTCGTATCTTCACAGCGTTCATAATGTAGCTTCAGCAACTGGTTGTGCATGTATTAGAAGTGGAATGAAGTTGATCGGGTGAAGTATGGAATTTTAATGAATTTTTGCGTACTTCCTGTTACCACCGGGGGGCGCTATGAGCCAGGCAGGAAGTCGATATATCAAAACGTTCAGGGAGGAGCCAACGTCATGTCCTTTGAATTTCGAGTGGCTACGACGAAGTATGTGCGCGTGATTGGCAAACGTAATTTAAATTGGGAAGATACACATTCGCCGCCGCGGCACACGGACGCCGTTGCTCGTAGGGTCAAAGCGTCAATGATGTAGCTTCACCATCCGGGTTTCCATGTATTAGAAGTGTAACGAAGTCGATTTCGTCAAATATGTATTTTTAACGAATTTTTGTACGTTTCCTGTTACCACCGGGGGGCGCTATGAGCGACGTAGGCAAATAATATGTCGGATCGTTCAGGGTCTCGCCATAGATTTTTGCACCAAGTTTGAAGCGTCTACGATCAAGTATGTGGGCATGAGAGCCAATCGTATTTACATGGCGAGCACCGAAACAGTCGCCAAACTTCGGGGCACGCCAGAGGCCAACCCCTTTGAGCTACAGACCTGCGGAGCACAAGATAAGCTCAGCTAGGTCTGACGATGTTCTGAACCCAATTTGGAGCCGATCGGACGTAATCCCTAGGAGGAGTTTGTTTTGCGTTTACAAACTTTGAAGCAAAATGGCCGACTTCCTGTTGGGTTTCGGGCTTCGCTATAGGAGGATTTTGTGTTCATCTCGCATTGATGAACATGTGTGGCGATTTTGGTCCGCTTTCGTTAACGTCATTTTTTTCCCTATGGGTTTTTGGGAAAATTGTAGGGGGCGCTATTTAGCCATTTGGCCCCGCCCAAATGCGACGCTGCCAAAATATCAAATTTTTCGCGAAGCCCCACGAGGCAACAAAGTTTGGTGAGTTTTCGTGCATGGCAAAGGGGTCGTTTTTGCGATTCTTTGCGGGGAATAATAATAATAATAATAATAAACATTTGCATTTCGGGGAATTTTGCGCCAGGTCAGTGGAGTACTTGATTACTTGCTTGCTTACTTGTTGTTACTCGTCGGCTGGCACGTTGACTAATGTGCATGTCGAATAACAATAGGGACCTCCCTGGGTCGTTGACACAGGCTCGGGCCCTAATTAAAGCCGCAAGCGGCGATGGACGGCCCTCGCTCGCCCATGCCACCGCGGGGCCTGAGGCACGCCGGGGCCGTGGCGCGGAGCAGAAATGGAGAAAAAACCCGGAAGGAGGCCAAAAATGCAATGTTTCGTTCATCCACCAGGGGGCAGTCACCGCATGTGGTCTGGTGCGTTCAGGGGCCGCCCCACATCACTCGTGTGAAGTTTGGAGTGAATCGGACAAAGCATGAGGGAGTTATGAGCTGTTAAAGGTTCGTCCACTAGGGGGCAGTAATGGGATGCGTGCAGGTGTGTTCAGGGTCAGCCCCTCATCACACATGTGAAGTTTGGAGTGAATCGGACAAAGCATGCGGGAGTTATGAGCTGTTAAAGGTTCGTCCACTAGGGGGCAGTAATGGGATGCGTGCAGGTGTGTTCAGGGTCAGCCCCTCATCACACATGTGAAGTTTCGTGGAAATCGGACAATGTTGATGCAAAAAAATGGCACTTCCGGTTTCCACTAGGGGGCCACATGAGCGACACCCCTATCAGATGGAAGAGGTCTCCACCCTGGACCTGTGTATCAATTTTCATGATGATACGAGTTCATTAAAGCCATCAAAAAGCCAAACGTATTTTCATGGCGAGGAATTGATGGTAGCCACGCCCCCACAGGGACGCCATTACTCGTATCTTCACAGTCTTCATAATGTAGCTTCACCAACTGGTTCTGCATGTTTTAGAAGTGGAATGAAGTTGATGGGGTCAACTATGTATTTTTAATGAATTTTTGCGTACTTCCTGTTACCACCGGGGGGCGCTATGAGCCAGGCAGGAAGTCGATACATCAAAACGTTCAGGGCGGAGCCAACGTCATGTCCTTTGAATTTCAAGTGGCTACGACGAAGTATGTGCACGTGAAAGGCAAACGTAATTTAAATTGGGAAGATACACATTCGCCGCGGCGGCACACGGACGCGGTTGCTCGTAGGGTCAAAGCGTTGATGATGTAGCTTCACCATCCGGGTCTGCATGTATTAGAAGTGGAACGAAGTCGATTTGGTTAACTATGTATTTTTAATGAATTTTAGTTCACTTCCTGTTACCACCGGGGGGCGCTATGAGCGACGTAGGCAAATAATATGTCGGATCGTTCAGGGTCTCGCCATAGATTTTTGCACCAAGTTTGAAGCGTCTACGATCAAGTATGTGGGCATGAGAGCCAATCGTATTTACATGGCGAGCACCGAAACAGTCGCCAAACTTCGGGGCACGCCAGAGGCCAACCCCTTTGAGCTACAGACCTGCGGAGCACAAGATAAGCTCAGCTAGGTCTGACGATGTTGTCTATCAAATTTGGAGCGTGTCGGGCGAATCGTTTTGGACGAGTTAATTTGGCGCCAAAAACGACCAATTCAAAATGGCCGACTTCCTGTTGACATTTCACCATGACATTAAGAGGCTTTTTTGTATATCTGGGTATGGTACATATGTGTACCGAATTTCGTCCGTCTACGCCAAAGTGACCCGAATTCCCTATGGGCTTTTTTGAACTTTGTAGGGGGCGCTATTTCGCCATTTCGCGTCGGACATGCGCGAGCAGCACAAAATATCGAATGTCGGATCCGGACGGACGTCCGGCAAAACGTTCACGCATTTTCGAGTTGGGGAAAGGGGCGAAATTGGGGCATGTTGTCGCGGAAGAATAATAATAATAATTAAAGCCGCAAGCGGCTATGACGGGCCCTCGCTCCACGCCACTCGGCGTCCCGCTCCCACGACCCCCCGGTCCCCGCTTCCCCCGGGGCGCTCTTCGAAACCCCCGCGCGCCACCGGACGTGGGCGGCTGCGTCGAGGGCGGTCCCCTCGTCGAACACGTGAAGTTTCGAGCAAATCGGACAATGTACGATGGAGTTACGGCAAGTTTACGGTTCGTCCACCAGGGGGCGGTAACGGGATGTGGGCTGTTGCGTTCGGGGTCGTTGCCTCATCACACATGTGAAGTTTCGAGGAAATCGGACAATGTACGATGGAGTTACGGCAAGTTTACGGTTCGTCCACCAGGGGGCAGTAACGGGATGTTGTCCGTTGCGTTCAGGGTCGTTACCTCATCACACATGTGAAGTTTCGAGCGAATCGGACAATGTCGCTGCAAAATATGTCATTTCCTGTGTCCACAAGGGGGCGACTTGAGCGAGCTTGCATACGAGGCAATAGAGGTGTAGAGGGCGAGTGTCTGATCACGTACATAAATTTTGAAGCAGTTCGGATGAAGTACGTGGGAGATAGAGCAGCTCGTGTATGCATGGCGAGGCATCAGAAATGGCGGCGGCCACAGTGGCCACGCCTTTTGACCTACCGACCTGCAGAGCACAAGCCGTAATCAGGGCGGTCTGAGGATGATGTGTAGCGAATATGAAGCCGATCGGGCGAAACCCCTAGGAGGAGTTCGTTTTCGATGGGCCGCAATACGTGACGCCGCCACACGGGGGCAATTAGGCGTAGCCTCAAAACGTTCGTAATGTAGCTTCACCGACTTGTTTCACATGTATCAGAAGTTGAACGAAATTGATGGGGTGAACTTTGTATGATTAATTCATGTTAGCGTAATTACTGTTTACTTCCTGTTACCACCGGGGGGCGCTATGAGTAACGTGGGAAGTTAATACGTCAAACCGTTCAGGAAGGACCCATCATCATGTCCACCAAGTTTGAAGTGGCTACGATCAAGTATGTCGGCGTGAGAGCCGTTCGAAGTGAAACGGCGCCGATCACGAAAGTCGCCAAAATGAGTTGCATCACAGCAGCCACGCCCTTTGACCTACAGACCTGCGGAGCACAAGATAAGATCAGCATGGCGTCTCGATGGTCCATAGCCAATTTGAAGTCAATCGGACGAAATCTGTAGGCGGAGTTCGTTCAATTAGGTCAAAATTTCAATTCAAGATGGCCGACTTCCGGTTGGGTTTAGGGCGTGGCTCCAAGAGGATTTTTTGTGTGTCTCCCCATGTTCTATAACCCCACCAAATTTCATGCATGTAGGTGAAACACAGAAGTGGGGCTCGCCGTTTCCATTTTTCTAGGGGGCGCTATTTCACCATTTGGCCACGCCCACATACAACGTTGCCAAAATATCAAATTTTTCGCCAGACCGGACGCGTCTGCCAAATTTCATCCGTTTTTGAACTTGGGAAGGGGGTCAAATCGAGGCGCAAATGTTCGTAAGAATAATAATAATAAAAAACATTACAATATCTGGGGTTTTTGCTGCCAGGTCTATGCAGTACTTGGTTACTTGCTTGCTTACTTGTTGTTACTCGTCGGCTGGCACGTTGACTAATGTGCATGTCGAATTACAATAGGGTCCTCCCTGTGACGTTGTCACTGGCTCGGGCCCTAATAAACAGCGCGATTTCAATAGTCCCTCCGGCGAGTGCTACTCGCCGCTCGGGCCTAATAATAATAAACAGCGCGATTTCAATAGCCCCTCGGGCGAGTGCTACTCGCCGC
Organism: Trachurus trachurus; assembly: GCF_905171665.1. Lineage (NCBI taxonomy): Eukaryota > Metazoa > Chordata > Actinopteri > Carangiformes > Carangidae > Trachurus > Trachurus trachurus. The sequence goes on along the minus strand of NC_139899.1, from coordinate 27,368,795 downwards.
TCGGGCCTAATAAATAATGCACTGCTACAAGTCAGAATCAAATATTTCTATGTAAACACAAACTGGAAAAGTGCATTTCTCACAAATACAAAAATAAAAATTAGGGAAAAGTGCATTTCTCACAAAAACAAAAATTAGGCACCACTGGCACAAGTTAGACTTGTCTGTAAACATTCGAGAGAGAGAGAGAGAGAGAGAGAGAGAGAGAGAGAGAGAGAGAGAGAGAGAGAGAGAGAGAGAGAGAGAGAGAGAGAGAAAGATAATACTTCAAATGGTGACTAGTGTTCTGACCTGACATTGCACTGTATTCACACCTGCATTAACACCTCCCTTTACATAACTATAGGGGAACTATTCTTCTACCCTTCTAATTCTGGATGGATCAGGGGGACATTTTTTTTAATGAACAACAACATCTCTGCCTTATCGCATGAGAGTCTGTTTCTTTCCTTGGTCATCACGTGCCCAGCAGCCGAAAACAAGCGCTCGCTATCGATGCTAGTGCAAGGCGCTGACAGATATTTCCGAGCAAGTTGGGCCAGGCACTCGAAACAGGACTGGTTGCTCCTCCAATACTCAAATGGGCAACGGATCACATGAAGCATTGGCTCCAACAGATATGACTGCAGCTAACAAAACAGAGCAGAAAAATGCAATCTAATTAGGATGCTGTTCTGACCATTAACATGGTTATAATTTGTGTCTTTATAAAACATTAAATATATGAATATATACACTTCCGTCCACATCCACTCTGCTGTTTTCTTGCTGAATTGCAGCCTCAGTGTTTTCTTCCAGTATTTCCTCAGACATTCTCATCAATGAGTTACTCCCGTCTTCTCTGCTCCTCTTTTCTGGTGGCTCTTCTGGCTGGGGAGTGCCAGATGTGGCACAATCATTCTCAAGCAACTTTTCTCGCAGCATACCTGTTGCTTGGCGTTTTGATGCGAGGGTGAAGTAGCGGTCCTTGTACCTCGGGTCCAGTATTGTCGCCAAGTAGTACAGGGGCTCTTCCTCGACGTGACCAAAACGTGACTGCACTGCTTTTAACAGGGTCTTCACTCCCAGATCTGTTGGAACACTTTGCTTAAGCAGGCGTGTCAATGCTTGGATGGAGGGGATCACGTCTGCAGCTGTGGCCTTGCTGATGTTTCTGGTCAGCTGTTCACACGGATCGAGGATCCATTGGTGGGCGCTGAGTGTTGCGGGCAAATGGTGTTCAACTCCGTAAGCTGCAATAGCTTGCTTCTGTGTCACTAGACTCTTAAAGTAGAAGTAAGTGATATATTTGTGTTAATATAAGTCTTAAATAGTTATATCTTCCGACAGCAATCACTTACATAGAGTGTTTGGACTGAAACACGGGTCTCTCAGTCCCTCTGCTCTGCTCTGAGCCGAAGAGAAAACATTTATCGTATCCTACAGTTTTTATCCAATGAGGAGAGAGAACGGCATGCAGGGCTGTGTGTGCAGCCAAGGAACGCCGTGAATGTGGCGACGTAGGGACGAGGACTGTTATGGTGCGTTCAAGGAAACTCGTATTTTTCCGACCGTGAAGTGGTACCAGTTCGATCTGGTATGAGTTCACCGGTCAGAAGTTACGAGTGGCCGTTATAGTGACTTTCACCGGTAAAACAGGTCGGAAAAACACGAGTGGGTTGCCTGAAACGCTACAAAGTCGTAAGTTGTGACTTGAAGCTGTAATTTACGATTTCAAAAGCCTGCCTGGAACGCAGCATTAGCGAAAACGACCGGACCACTTACTTCTGCTTTAAGCATGTAAATTTTCATTTTTTCATTTTTTTTTTCATTTCTCCTTTATTTATTCAGGGAAGGTCATTTGAGAGCGAGCTCTCTTTTTCAATGACGCCCTGATTACAAAAACACAATTATACAGTATACAAGGTCATGATTCACAATTACATACAGGTTGAAAAACATTCGATAATAAGTTTTTAAAACTATCTAAGGAAATAAGATGATCCAGTTTCAGACAGTTTTGTAGATTATTCCACTTTTGGGGTGCATAAAACTGAAAGGCAGTCTTCCCCAATTCTGTCCTGATACTGGGAATTTGTAAAACCAAGGTGTCCTGTGAACGAGTGTGTAAGTTACGGACTCTAAGTGAGATTAAGCTAGTAAGATAAACAGGTAAAATTTCAAGTAAGGCTTTGTAAATAAAAACCATGCAATGTTGTTCCCTCCTTACACTTAAAGGCGGCTATTCCAACGCGTCTTTATATCTTGTTGGAGTCGTGTTTGTGGCACTTGCAGCCGTCCTTGTAACTCCCTCAGGGGCAGGCGGAAATGAAATGTCCAACAATCTTGCGCCCGATGGCAATGCAGTCAGACACCGCTCATTTACTAATGTGCGCGTTGTGATGCATTCACGTGGTGACGGAAATTCCCCTTTCCCTGTTTGCCAGTCATTTTCCAACCTTTTTATGTTCATGTTTCTATGATTTATGTGTAACATCCAGGTCAATTCATAAAATGCTGTGGTTAAGTAAGCTACTACCAAAATTATGACCGAGCTGACGAGTTGTTTTCCGACATGAGCGAATAATGCATTTTTCCAGTGAGAAGGTTGTTTTCCCGATTATACTGACACCACTTGAACACAGGATTCACTGCAGGACCTGCAGGTGTCATGTAGCGGAGGGAGCGCCTGATTAAAACCACGACTCACACCGCAGTGCTGACAAATACGTATATGATATGTTATCGGCCCGATAAGTCATGATATCGGATTTATCGGAATGACGTCATAATTTTCTGATATCGGCCCGATAATTATCGTGCACCCCTAGTTCATACTAGTCAGGGGAATTGGTGACAAAGCAGTAAATGTGAGTGTACATGTCCTTATTTAACGTTGGACACTGAGACTCGTCCTGCTCTGCAGGCTGCAGCCAGGGACACTTGGGACATTTTACAGTTCAAATTTCTGTGACTGGAAGATTGATCAAGCATTTCCCAGGTTTTCCAGGATGCATATAGGCTATTCAGGTAAGAGAACGCAAACGTCTTAACAACCATTGCTAGGTGTATAGTTACATAAATATCTACTTTTCTTCTATAAAGATACATTTTATGTCAAGTAGCCTAACAGTATTCTCATAGAGACCGTGTTTTTTGTTCAAAACAGCTAATGCCACTGACAGGTAGAAGTTTGGAGCTGCAGTATTTAGACACAGCCCTGTAGCTACCTGTTCTTCAGGACTGTCTATAATCACAAGATGTGCTCTTCTGGCTCTGTCTACCTTCAGCCCAGGAGGCAGAGTGAGTGGAGAGGAGGTAACAGACACAACTGACAACCTCCATCCTGCAGGACACGTTTTTTCTGCAAAGACACGTCAAACATTAGACGCTGACCAAAATCACACAGTAACCATGTCCTTCGATGTTAGAGAGGATGTACAGTTAGTGCTTGTTTGGTGCATGCTGTGTGTGAGTGTTTCACTGCAACAAGTTCACAGCACCCTCATTCTTAAAATATCCATCATGAGAACCAGAAGAGTCATTTTGTTGACACTCAGTCACACCCTCATATGAAGGAGCTGCACTGCTGAAAAAGCTCAAATGTTTGTGGAGCTTCCTCTAATGCCTGGTCTCCACTGTGTGGCAAGGTGAAGAGGGCCCGGGCGGGGATTGAACCCACACCTCCCGGGTAAGAGTCATGCGCGCTTGCCAGTCACCCAAAGGGACATCCCTTTGGCCAAGTAGCCAGGGCACATGATCAATTGGAGGCATAGTGACAGGAACCTCAACTGTCACATCTCTCCCCCTCTTTTCACAAGCACGTCCTCGTGCTTCCGCGCAGGCTGCCACACATTAGGAATCCATGGACCCACCCCTAGTGCTACATGGATCCTGCCAACAACGCCAGAATGTGGCAAGGTGAAGAGGGCCCGGGTGGGGATTGAACCCACACCTCCCGGGTAAGAGTCATGCGCGCTTGCCAGTCACCCAAAGGGACATCCCTTTGGCCAAGTAGCCAGGGCACATGATCAATTGGAGGCATAGTGACAGGAACCTCAACTGTCACAACTGTCTGAAGATTCTCAGTCTGGTCGAGTGAGGGACAGTCTGAGATCAACAAAGATAACCACTGAAACACCCCACACATTCAGTGACGGTATGAGTTTCAGTATGGAACATTAGCCTTTTGTTGTCTTAGAGTTATGAGACAATTGTATGTAGACCCACAGTTTTTAACAAACATAAAAGAGCAGGTTTTACTTAAGCTTTACATAATCATAGCAAACACTACAGAGCTCTCTTTTCACAGATCCACTTAAAGGACGTATCACATGACTCATCATTCCAGTCTCTCTGCACCTCTTCTCTGATATGGACACAGTCCTCATCCTTAAAAAAAATATTCCTCCATCATTTGGCTCATTTTCAGCCCAGTACCTAGAAGGGAAAAAGAGCATCATGTTTATCTTGTAAACATTTCAGTCTCCTCTGGATAATTTTGTTGAATCAAACTGAAACACCCAGCTATGTGGTTAATGTGGTGACCAAAATGTGACTGCACTGCTTTTAACAGGGTTTCCTTTGATGTCTTCACTCCCAGATCTGTTGGAACACTTTGCTTAAGCAGGCGCGTCAATGCTTGAATGGAGGGGATCACGTCTGCAGCTGTGGCTGTGGCCTTGCTGATGTTTCTGGTCAGCTGTTCACACGGATCGAGGATGGTCAGCATGTTTTCGACCAGGTTCCATTGGTGGGTGCTGAGTGTTGTGGGCAAATGGTGTTCAACTCCGTAAGCTGCAATAGCTTGCTTCTGTGTCATTAGACTCTTAAGCATGTAAAACGTGCTATTCCAACGCGTCTTTATATCTTGTTGGAGTCGTGTTTGTGGCACTTGCAGCCGTCCTTGTAACTCCCTCAGGGCGGTGGACGCCACTTGCGAGTGACTGAAATGTCCAACAATCTTGCGCCCGATGGCAATGCAGTCAGACACCGCTGTTTGACTTAACGCGGCCTTGTTCACGGCAAGTTGTAAAGAGTGGGCCATGCAGCCCAGGCTAGCGACACCACACTCATTCATTGCCTTTGTCATATTACGTGCATTGTCTCGTAAGACGACATGCACCATCTGCTTATTAAAATTCCACCGCTGTAGCATAGCTTCAAAAGCCTGGTGAATCGTTGCACCTGTGTGTGAGCCGGGAAGCTCCTGGGAATGCAACACCGCCCTGTGTAGTTTAAAGTCTGCATTCAACCACTGCGCGGTCAGACTCATCATGCTTACCGGGCTGACATCACAAGTCCATATGTCCATGGTAAATCTAATGTTGTTGTTGTCAATTAAAGTGTGGATACATTTGGCTATAGCTTCATATTTAGCTGGAAGGCACACATCAGCAAAGTAGCGGCGGCTCGTCATTGTGATCCTCGGCTCTAAGTGATTCACAAGACGAGTAAAGCCTCTGTCTTCAACGAAAGTGAAGGGCTGGTCGTCCAGCACCATCATGTCCATAATTAAATCCCCAATAGCTTTAGCCCTTGCGTCATCTCTGGTAAATTTCTTAGACTTCTCGAAAGCCTCACCAATAGGTGTAAGTCCAGATGGCTTCTTGGCGGCTGACTTGCTACCGTTTTTAGCAGAGCTGGCGTCCTCGTACGCTTTCAAAACTCCATCAAATCGATGGTTTGTTTTAGGCGACTTCTCAGGTTCGAAGTATTGAAGGTGGTAACATTTCTCCCTCCCCGTGGTATTTTTCTTGAACATTTATTGCAAACAGCCAGTGAATTGTCCCCCTCCGAAACGTTAAAAAACTCCTACACTACTGCCACCATCTTGTATATTTACTAATGTGCGCGTTGTGATGCATTCACGTGGTGACGGAAATTCCCCTTTCCCTGTTTGCCAGTCATTTTCCAACCTTTTTATGTTCATGTTTCTATGATTTATGTGTAACATCCAGGTCAATTCATAAAATGCTGTGGTTAAGTAAGCTACTACCAAAATTATGACCGAGTTGACGAGTTGTTTTCCGACATGAGCGAATAATGCATTTTTCCAGTGAGAAGGTTGTTTTCCCGATTATACTGACACCACTTGAACACAGGATTCACTGCAGGACCTGCAGGTGTCATGTAGCGGAGGGAGCGCCTGATTAAAACCACGACTCACACCGCAGTGCTGACAAATACGTATATGATATGTTATCGGCCCGATGAGTCATGATATCGGATTTATCGGAATGACGTCATAATTTTCTGATATCGGCCCGATAATTATCGTGCACCCCTAGTTCATACTAGTCAGGGGAATTGACCCTTTGCCAACTCCTCCCACAAACGGCTATTGTCCAATCCTACGTTAGCAACCGTAACTATGGGCCTGGCAAGCTTTCCGCAGTGAGTCATTACGTTTGCTTTTGTGGACACATTTTGAGACTAGGACGAAAAACATTTGTTTGTAGAGAAGGATGTTGTTGTTGCTGCTACTACGGCGGCGGCGGCAGCAGCAATATAGAGATGTTCAGATACGAGCAGACTTTTTTTTCGACTTGAGCAAGTGTAAATATGGGGATAACCATATGTTCACCTCCGAAATGACAGCTGTACTTTTACCGCGTTTACCTGGGCTTTTAGGCGAGGGATCCTCCAGGTAGGGACTGCTTTCACTGACTGATACAGCGGTGGGAGAAAACAAAACAGCAGCGAAAGCTGTATGTGGTTCACAATCGCCCAAAAACTTGCAGTTTGACAACGTTTCATGACCAGTGAGATGACGTAAGTCTTCGTGGGTTGATAGACGGTAAAATTACCGGTCCTTACTGCTGCTCTGTACATTGTCCAGTCGTGTCGTTGAACAGATGTTTTATCCTCCTGCGTGAGTCACGTCACTGAAAACTATTAATGATCTTTGTGACTTCTTCTCTCTATTATCTCAGAACAGTTTATCCAGAAATTTGCTGATATTTCCTTTGAAATCGATACCAAATACTGCCAGGAGCATGGCTGGGAGTGAAAGCTTGCCCGCCGTAGCAACAGTAACCAAGGGGGCGGGGCTTACGCGAAGGGTCAATTGGTGACAAAGCAGTAAATGTGAGTGTACATGTCCTTATTTAACGTTGGACACTGAGACTCGTCCTGCTCTGCAGGCTGCAGCCAGGGACACTTGGGACATTTTACAGTTCAAATTTCTGTGACTGGAAGATTGATCAAGCATTTCCCAGGTTTTCCAGGATGCATATAGGCTATTCAGGTAAGAGAACGCAAACGTCTTAACAACCATTGCTAGGTGTATAGTTACATAAATATCTACTTTTCTTCTATAAAGATACATTTTATGTCAAGTAGCCTAACAGTATTCTCATAGAGACCATGTTTTTTGTTCAAAACAGCTAATGCCACTGACAGGTAGAAGTTTGGAGCTGCAGTATTTAGACACAGCCCTGTAGCTACCTGTTCTTCAGGACTCTCTATAATCACAAGATGTGCTCTTCTGGCTCTGTCTACCTTCAGCCCAGGAGGCAGAGTGAGTGGAGAGGAGGTAACAGACACAACTGACAACCTCCATCCTGCAGGCACGTTTTTTCTGCAAAGACACGTCAAACATTAGACACTGACCAAAACCATGTCCTTCGATGTTAGAGAGGATGTACAGTAGTGCTTGTTTGGTACATGCTGTGTGTGAGTGTTTCACTGCAACAAGTTCACAGCACCCTCATTCTTAAAATATCCATCATGAGAACCAGAAGAGTCATTTTGTTGACACTCAGTCACACCCTCATATGAAGGAGCTGCACTGCTGAAAAAGCTCAAATGTTTGTGGAGCTTCCTCTAATGCCTGGTCTCCACTGTCTGAAGATTCTCAGTCTGGTCGAGTGAGGGACAGTCTGAGATCAACAAAGATAACCACTGAAACGCCCCACACATTCAGTGACGGTATGAGTTTCAGTATGGAACATTAGCCTTTTGTTGTCTTAGAGTTATGAGACAATTGTATGTAGACCCACAGTTTTTAACAAACATAAAAGAGCAGGTTTTACTTAAGCTTTACATAATCATAGCAAACACTAGACAGCTGTCTTTTCACAGATCCACTTAAAGGACGTATCACATGACTCATCATTCCAGTCTCTCTGCACCTCTTCTCTGATATGGACACAGTCCTCATCCTTAAAAAAAATATTCCTCCATCATTTGGCTCATTTTCAGCCCAGTACCTAGAAGGGAAAAAGAGCATCATGTTTATCTTGTAAACATTTCAGTCTCCTCTGGATAACTTTGTTGAATCAAACTGAAACACCCAGCTATGTGGTTAATGTGGTGAAAGAGTGCATTTAACCCAATTTGTGAGATTTTTAAAGACCTAAGTAAGTAGTTTTGTGTCCTAAACCAAACCAATGTATTTAGGTGATCAACAGGCCCTTGAGCACCTGTGCTGGGGGAGGGGTCCTGCACTGACCTTGTAGTAGCAGACATTTTGTATGTGTCTGCTGTTGCCACAAGGGGGCACTATGACTATGACTGATTCTGAACAGGACTTCTTTCAAATAGTAAAAGCATTAAACAGTTTGGATAATGTCTGTTGGAATGACAGTCTCCTGGAGGTCTGGTCCGGTGTTTGTCCCCATTTGTCCAACAGGATCCGTTACCTCTAGGGATTATGGCAATAGGTGAATTTGCCAAAATGTTGAATTATCCATTTATAGTTTAGTTTATTTAAAGTGTAAAATCACCATGGTGCAACATGGTCTCGGTACACTTTACAAAATTAATTACAATAATAGAAATAGCAAGTCACTTTACACAACAGTTTACAATAAATGATCAGAAAAAATACAGACCAAATAGGCGAACATACTGTAGCCTACTGTGGAGGACAGGAGAAAGAACAAGCAAAGAAAGCACAGAGAGATAAATAGGACACTCAAATTTTGCCAAAACATTGTGTAAGAAGGTGCTTCTTAAGAAGTGTTTTAAAAGTTACGGTGGAAGTGGATTGTTTGATATGTAGTGGGAGACTATTCCATAAGTAGGGTGCACGGTAGGAGAAGGCCCTATAACCAAATGATTTTTTATTGACTGGGGGAACAACCAGAAGATGAGAATTTACAGAGCGGAGAGGGCGGGGTGGAATATAGGGTATGAGTAATTCAGACAGGTATGATGGAGCCAGGCCATTCAATGCCTTATATGTAAGGAGACCTTGAAATCAGCTCTGGCCTGGACCGGTAACCAGTGGAGAGATTTCAGGACTGGAGTTATATGACTGTGTCTATGGGTTTTGGTCAGTATTCTAGCGGCTGAGTTCTGTACAAGTTGAAGGCTATGAGTTGTAGAGGCGGGAATACCAGAGAGGAGAACGTTACAGTAATGAAGGACAATTTCAGCGTTGTGACGGGACAGAACGGGGCGGATTTTGGCGATGTTATGAAGGTGAAAGAAAGCTGATTTGGTGATTTCCCTGATATGGAGCTGAAATGATAGGGAGGGGTCAAAAGTGACTCCTAGATTTTTTACATGTGGACTTTCCGTAATCGTGCAACCATCAACAGTACAATAGAAGGTTGGAGACATCTGCTTATTATTATATGTGTGACAGTGGTGGTCCTGTCACTATGCCTCCAATTGATCATGTACCCTGGCTACTTGGCCAAAGGGATGTCCCTTTGGGTGACTGGCAAGCGTGCATGACTCTTGGGGATTGCGCATGACTCTTGGGGATTGAACCCACACCTCCCGGGTGGGAGGTGTGGGTTCAATCCCCGCCCGGGCCCTCTTCACCTTGCCACATTCTGGCGTTGTT